>NC_135484.1:131564486-132764486 GCF_052094955.1 Ictidomys tridecemlineatus
GTGCACACATGCACACCTAGGACTGTGGGCACCGCTTATAGTCACATAGGTTTTATTAACATAATTCTAAGAACAAGTCTGAGGAAGAAGTCAGAGTTCTGATTTTACAGATGAGAGGCACAAAATTTTAAACAAAGACACAAAAATCTCAGCCAAGATCAAAACACTGAGTGCTTCTCCTGCTACCGATGCCCACAGCCTGGGGGCTCCTCACTCCTCTGCAGTTCTGCTTATTAGGAAAAACCAGCATCAACACCTGAAAAGTGTTAAGACACTGATCCAGGAGGGATGTGAGTCTTTGCATCTCATTAACCTTCAGAGAGGGTCTTTCTCAACTAATCCCAACTCTTCATTGTTTTTCCATATCACTTTAGTTAATCAGTGTCTGTAGGCAGGAGGAGAAAGGAATATTTCCATTTTCTTTTTTTATGAAAGTTTATATTTAATAGATTTTCACAATGAGAAAAAATATTTTGAAAACAAATTATTTACCTGCCTCAATTTCCTCATGGCTTGAGTAGAGTAACAGAAATGAGGTTTCACTCTGTGCTAGGCAAGGAGCAGTGGTCAGAGAGAAGAAAATGAGTTGGGGACCTGAAGCCTTGGGTTGGTGTCTCTCCCTGTGACCTCTGACCTGCCTCTGAGATGCTTCTCCAAGCCCCCAAGCACTGGAGTGGGGCACCGCACCGAGGCACCTGCAGGGGCTGTCACTTGAACCAAGTAGGAAAAAGCAACAGGAAGGACTCACAGTAACAAATGCAGCCCCACAGCCCCACATCTAGGGAAGAGGCCCAAGAACACACACTAACTGGCTTCCTTGGGAACTCTGAGCCCACCACAGGACAGGAACAACCAGCTAAGCCATCTAGGGCTTCAGGAAGACACCATGAGTGACTCCCACTGGGCATCTTGAAAACCCTAGATGATATCAAGGAAAACAGTCTTGCATTCACTGGAAAGGGGGCCTGAAGTGTCCAGGGGCACTCACTAAACTGATAGATGGATAAGGAAGGTTGGTGAAGGGACAACTAATATCACTTTAACGACACACCAATATGCATGTGAGTGCATAACCATGCCTGGTAACATGTCAGTCAGCACGCAGCCTGGGACAAAACACACCTGCACTCTGATCAGAAAATGCCTAAGATAACAATTACTAACCAATAAAAGGTGAGTGGCAACTGGGATTTTTAAAGATTTTAAGTAATACAAGTACCATAAATGGAAAGAGCTGGGCCACCCCTGAGGTAGAGAAGAGTCACCAGGACCAAGGCCACCCTCCTCTGCTAGAATATCCCAAACCACCCACCACCTCTGCACTTGGCCTGCTGTGTGCACCTGAAGTCCTGGAAGCTGTACCTAGAACTGAACATCATAGCCCATGATGCTGTTCATAGTGTTTGTTTTCTCTCTTCCTCATTTCTCAACTCCATGATCGACAAGCAACTAGCATATTTGAAAGGGTTTGCTAAATTGTAACAATATTTAATTTTAGCAGAATGTGAATTTTCAAAGGACAAAATGAAAAGGGAGATGTTAAATAGTGTACTTAACCCCACACCATCAGCTAGCAATGAGTTAAAAAATAAGATTCCCCTCCAGGGCCTGAGCCTCAGAGCTTCCATCAAACCTGCGTTTCCTGTGGGTCCTTCAGACCAAGGCAACAGCAGTGTTGGGATGCCTGGAGCGCCCTGAAGAAGCTTGTGCCATGTTCCTGTAGAGTAGAGGCTGCCAAGGCTTTCCTGGGTAAGTGTCCCATGTTCTCCACTGCTCTCCTCCTGTGGGCACTGGCATAACTGCCTCTTCCTGAGGAGGTGGTCCCTGTTCTCTACTCCTCTCCTTCTGTGGGCACCAGCACAACTGCTTTCTATTCATGAGACCCTGGAGTAACAGCTTCTCAAAGAGCCACTGGACTCACATGGCAGGATCTGGTTCCTGGGACCTTGGAGAGTGGGTGGTTGGCAGAGCTGGGGCCACTCCCTGAGAACCTTGAGCTTCCTTAACAGCAGAGCTGAGCTGATGGACACCTGCAGCTGCCCCCACACTCTGTCTGTTAACACACAAGCATAATCTAACTCCATGGTGACAAACAACACATCACAATAGCCACAGAGTCAGTTCTGTGAAATGACACTCTCCAAAACTGTAGCAGATGTCAAGTAATTGACTCTCAGAAACTTTCTTGGGGGCAACCATTTCCTACTGCCTGAAGGCCACTTTGAAGGGGCCTCAGATGGCAAAATGCAGCTGATTATCAATACTTCTATTTCTAATTCATGATGGAATCCAGAACCCCCAAGTGATTTCCTCACAGGGTAACATGAGAAACCAGCTCAGGGGCTCCTGGCTGAAAGTGATCCCAGGGGTGGACATCTCCATCTCAGCAATTCCCCCTCCTCCCAGGTGGGAGCCATTTTATCCTGCCTGGACCTTTGCCATGGCCTACAACCTACCAAATCTCAATCCTCTGCCACACAGTGGCTGGCCATCTCACAACCACTGCTCAGCATAAACCATAGCCTGCCACTCCAGTGCCAAAGACTTCCAGTGACTTTCCACAGTTCACAGAAGAAGTTGCAATCTCCTTTTTTGGCCCTAAAAAAACTGCACACCCCTGGGACCCCATCTTTGCCCCCCCACACACCTATTTAACATGAATTTGCCTCTGACCCAGAAATTTCACTCTTGGACTTTCATCTCAGAGAATGGAAATTTTATGTTTGCAAAAGAGCATACACACAAATGCTCATAGCAACCTTGTTCTTCCCAGTCAGACATTGCAACCCAGCTGTTCTTTAAAGGAGAAGGGCTGTGCAGCTGGAGTACAGCCCACCACGGAGTGCCATGAAGCAGTGAAGGAAAAGATCGCCAACCTGCAGAACACCTTGGCTGG
The DNA here is from genome assembly GCF_052094955.1 of Ictidomys tridecemlineatus. Lineage (NCBI taxonomy): Eukaryota > Metazoa > Chordata > Mammalia > Rodentia > Sciuridae > Ictidomys > Ictidomys tridecemlineatus. The sequence goes on from NC_135484.1 coordinate 131,567,383, forward strand.
GTTTCCAGAGAATTGTGCTGAGGAAAACAAGCTAATCCCAAAATGTTACCCATCTGATGACTCTGTTTACAGCACATTCTTCAAATGACAAAGTCACAGATATGGAGGATGGATTAGTTATTGTGGGGGTCAGGGAGGTAAGGCCAGTGGAGGTGAGCAGCTGAGGCCAAAATGGACAGCACAACAGTGACAGAACGGTGCTATGTGTGATCATGAGGGGGTTACAAAAATAGGCAAGAGTAATAAAATGGTGAGGAGGAAACACGCAGGAGTGCGTGTGAGACCAGGCAAGCAAAAGCAGGGGGCTGCCTGGGTGAGTGGGTGATTCTGTGAGAAGCCACAAGCTGCACTACAGGAAGACATGGAGCTGGCTGTGCTATTTGTTATGACTGCTCCTGAAAACACAAGAATCCAGAATCAAAGGCTGAACTTAAAAATTTAAATAGAAACATGGAAGGGGAAGGGCTCACAGGTGAATCTGCCATCCACATAAGGAATGCTCTTGATGAGACGTCAGCAGATCCAACACTGGAGAAGAGAAAGACACCCCAGGTCAACACACAGAGGAGGGGCATTTCAACACACGAGGAGCACACCAGGCCATCAAGGGCTACCCAAGTGACCCAACATCTATGCAACTAGTCTCCAAAGATGGGTGAGGACAGAGAGCAGGAAGGTTTGGCATTGAAGTGTCCCCAGATGTGATGAGAACAATGAACCCCAAATCCAAGGAGTCAACAAATCCCAACAGAAGAACAATGAAGTAGATGCAAGAAACACCACAGTGGGTTGCAGGAATCCAGCACAGAGTGGAAACCTGGAAATCAGCCAGGGGGACATCTAAGTTTCAGCAGTACCAGAAACCAGAAAAGGGCGAGCTTCCCACCAGAAACAGGCAGGTTAAGGGGGCAGCCAGCACCTCCCAGATGCAGGCCAAATGGCACCTCGGGAACCTCTACAGCCAGTGGAGGGGTCTCTTCACCAAGTAAAGGCAAAGCAGAAACTGAAAGAGTCATGGAAGCCTATCAAAATGGGACCAGCAGATTTCCATCATAGGCATGTTACAGGAATGCACTGGTCAGGGAGAGATCATCCAGGTGCAAACTGGTCTGCACACCAGAATGCAAAGCAAAGACAATGGTGTCAACATGAGGAATAAATGAAAACTCTGTATAATTATTATTATTGACTATTTAAAAGAGCATCCAATGTTTACACAAAAATAATAATACAACATGCTTGTGACACAGCCAAAGGTGCAATGGTGAAGCTTCAGCCCAGGTACCAAGAGGTGAGCAGCTCAGGAGACTACTGCAACATTGTCACTTGGGACCAGGTGGCAGGCAGTGCTCAAAGGCAGATCATGGCAAGCTAAAGGCTCATGATAAGCCCTAAAATTACTGCAGAGTAAGAAAAGAAAGCTATAGATAACATTAATAAAAGCGACAAAACAGAATAAAAAAGAGTTGATTCATCCAAAAGAAGGCATAAAAGAGAAAAGGAGACTAGAGAACAGATGGGACAGATAAAAATAGACAGCAAGGGCATGTCTTAACCCTGGCCACACATCCAACATTGGGACTGAAAATGGCCTGAGCACTCTGAGAGTAACATCAGAAAATAACACTAAGTGCTGCCCACAACAAGTCTACCAAACACAGAGAGGTGAAAAACACAAGGGAAATCTCTGCATCTACTTGATGCTGCATCAGTCAAACACTGCAGTGGCTATCCCAACAACGGAAAAAGGGTACTTCATGGCATATGACACCACTATGAGCAAGTAGGTCCATATAATAAAGGTGAAAGGGTCGACTCTGAAGAGACCTAACAATCCCAAATGTGCTACACCTAACAACAGCTTCAGAATACATGAAGTGACAACATCCAGAGCTACCATGGAAAAAAGCCAGCTCCCCAGCGGTGAGAGGGCAACACGTCTCTTGATCATTCACACAAAAGATGGCAAGAAAGGGGACTTGAACCCCTGGCAGCCCTGTAGAACACCCCACCCAGCAGCAGAACACCCTCCGGGAGTACAGAGCATCAGCAACAGAAATCCCCCTCCCACCACGAAGCAGGTCTAGGCAGAGTGAAAGGACTCAAGTCCTTATGATGTGTTCTCTGATCACACAGAAATAAATACCAGAAATCATAGTGGGGTCTATGTGGAAGATACCCCAAACACTGGAAAGTACCTAACACCTTTTTGAACACCATGGATCAAAGAAAAGAGTCAAAAGCAAAATTAGAGCATACTGTGAATTGAATGAAGATGAAAATATGGTGTATGAGAATGTGGGGGAATGTACAGCACTAGATCTAGAAAGAAGAACCAGGTTTAATCTATGACTTCAGCTTCCACCTTATTGTCTACTGGAAAATGAGCCAATTAACTCCAAAGTTAGCAGATGAAAGGAAATATTAGATTAGATATCAATGCAATGTAAAAAAAAGAAAAGTAATAAAAATCTGTGAAACCAAAAGCTGATTGTTTGAGAAGATTATTAAATCTTTATCAATAATTATTATTATTGATAAAGCAATAGCCACAATAATCAGGAGTGAAGGAGATGGCCAAAATTGTCAATGCCAAAAATGAGAGAGGATGTCACTGCAAGTTGGAGACATATGAAGATGTCATGATGTCATAGGGGACTCTGGGGTAGACTCCTCTTGGTGAAAGAATGAAGACGGATGGAGCCTGTGAAGACAGTCTGTAGGCTGCCAGGCACAGGTGTGTCCAGATCACTTTGGAGGTGATTATGAAGGAGACACAAAAAGAAGTCATAGGAGGTGGCTGAGGACAGCACTGCCAACCAGAGGGGAATTTGTCTGACCTGAGACCTGAGTGAGGGGCTCTGGCATCCCAGTGAAGTGAGGGTAAGATGTGCCCCTACCAGGAAAGAGGCCAGTGTGGCCCCTGAAGGGGACAAAAAAGGAGGACAGAAGATAGTGAGCAGCATGCAGCAGCCTAGAGGACCTGGGCCACTGGTAGATTCCAAAGGCAACAGGGTGCACAGAATCTGTCATGAACTAGAAGGACTGCCTGGCGGGCAGGCAGAGGGGCCAGAGAGGTAGCTCCAAGCATGAGTGGAGCCAGGCGGCCAGTGGGAGGCTATAGCTGCCTTCCTGGCAGGACAAAGAGGTGGCTGGATGCGTGCTGCAGGAGGATGGGGTGCAGCGAGGGGCTTCTGGGCATATTTTGGAGGTTAGAGCTTCCAGGACTTGCTGATGGCCTAAAGACGCCAGTGGGCCAAGCAGAAGCCACCAGGTAATCCCTAGGTTTTTATTCTCAGCCACGGGGATAAAGGTGGAGCCCTTTGCTAATAGAGGAAGGACTGACAGGCCGATTCTGTCTATCCACATGACAAGTAGGACTCAAAGAACCTCCTGAACTCTGGAATCACCAAAAGCTGGGTAAACCCTTCCCAGAGCAGGTTCCAAGCCAAATGCCACAGGCAGAGTTAACTTCACTCCATGCATTAACAGCGACAGCCTCTGAGCTGGGATGCCACTGGACTCAAGTCACCAGCCATGGTCTCAGAGCAGAAAGCCTAATCCATTGGCAGTGGAATAAGAGTGAATTCCCGGTGCAAACACCAGTGGCCTCTGTCCCCATGACCAGCAGCTCACTTGAGCTGCACTTGCTGGTCTGCCTCTAAGGAAGCACTGTGTCCTCCCTGTGTGAACACAGGGACGATCACCCAACAGAGGCTGTGGCTGGGCACAGGAGACCCTCCCAAAGCTGCTTCTTGTCATAGGCAAGGGACAGGTGGGCTTTTGGGTCAGTTCAGCCTCTGTCTGCTTTGGGGTTAGAACTTCATAAGCAAGTTCTCTCAGAACCAAGATAAAGCCATCTCTCAGGCCTCAGTTTTCCTCAGAGATTTCCATAACTAGATTATCTCCAAAGTCTCATTCCAATCAAATTCATTCTGGAACTTTCTATATTGAAACACAGCTGGCCAATACTGGAATACAATCTCCTGAGTTCACAAGAACCATATGTGCAGATATGTGACACGGGACAGGCTGGGGACCAGGCAGCGGTTGAGCCTGTGTACATACTGTCACTCACTTAGAAGATGGACACAGAGGCTCAAGGACAGCCATACACTTGCCTAGGTCACAGCCAGGAATTGGGAGCAGGAACTGGGACACACATTAGCTGGGCTCCTGCTCCTCCTGCCTCACCTGCCCCACCTTCTCCCACCACTGTGCTTCAAAATGGCCAGGACAGCAGTGGACAGACATTCCCATCCTGGAAGAGCTGATCAGCTTCCCTGTCTGCCTTTATCACATGGAAACAGCCAGGGTGAGATCCACAAGCCATTCTACAGTTCTCCCTCCTTCCTCTCCCAACCATGAAGCCCAGCCCTAGAGACAATGTTCATAACAGGTTGCCCCTCCCCACAGATGGCATGGAAGACCCCAGGCCAAGGGTAAGTATTCGGGAGTCTCAGGAAGGCCACATGGGTAAGCAGGAACACAGGGATTTCATTGACCTGGAGTCTCATGCACTGCAAGCTTGTGTGTTTATTTTGCTTTCAGAAAATAAACAGCATCTTTATGGGGAAATTTTTAATGTCTAAACATCTTTTGAAAGGTATTACATGTTCTTGCTTAAAAAATAATTAGTCCCATCTTGGTAATATTGTTTCTCAAGCCTGGTTTTGAGGAATGCATGTCCACACCACATCTGTTCTCCCAGAATAATCCCTCACCTCAAATCCTTAACTTATTGAGAGTTGTGAAGCCCCTTTGTCCAGGTACAGAAACACCATGGGTGCTGGGAATCGGGGAGTGTTAACCTTTGGGTTCCATCACTTTGTTCACCAGTGGACATGTGGTTTTGCCTTGGTGAGGTGCAGCTATTCCAAATGATTCCTTAGGTAGAGAACCTGTCCCTGGATGATGGTGATGAGGATGAAGAAGGAGCACCAACTGGGCTTCCAAGTGCCAGGTGACCTTTAAGCACTGGCACATGTGACTCATTAGATCCTCTCTGGGTTGTGCAAGGTGGCAACCCTCAGGGCCTTCATACTACAGATCAGACACCCAACTTGGTGTCAGAGACTGTTCGGTACACCAGATGGATTCTCATCTAGGTGACGAGGAACGAGAGTCTGTCGCACCACAAGGTGGATCAGGAGAACATCCCACCTAGACACAACTGTCCACTGGTCACAGCAGTGGGGTCCGGATGGAAAGACTCAGCCAGAGACCCCAAGTGGGACACCATGGTGCACTCTCCCAGAGCCTAACAGATATACCTTGGCATGAGAGAGGAAAAGGCAAAAAAAACTACACCTAGGCAAAGAAGGAAGCTCAACAGATGCAGGTCAACTGGAATCAGGGCAGTCACAGAGGAAAGAAAAGAAGAAGAAGAGAAAGCAGATAGATCTCCATAAAAATCCGCATTTCTAGTTTTCCTCATTGAAAGAAATATACAAACACCTGCTACACAGAGACCAGAATCCTCCAAGGCAGCTGCTGTCCCATGTGGATGGTGAGGGCTCCAACCACATGGCATCAGCCGCCACTCCTGGTGCCCCACCAGAAACTCAGCCATGCCTGGATCCTGTGTGCTTTTGAGTCACAAGTATCTAGCACAAAATATTTCACTCTGAAAACTAATGGAAAGCAGTATAGATTGCTCCAAAAGGCTCCCAAAAGTTACCATGGTAACATCCTCTAAGAAATAAGTGTTAGGTAACAATAATTCACTATTTCTGATTTATTGCATTAAAAAAATACATGTCCATACCAACACTCATTTATGAATTTGAGTGACCACATTATTCACAAGAGCCAAAAATTAGAGACAACTCAGATGTCCCCCAGCTGATATCAGTCGAGTGGACAAGATCAGTGCTACACATTGAGCAGCAGTAACAGAGGTTATCAGCCATGAAGGGGGACATGCCGACACATGCTGCCACATATTTCATGGATGAGCCTGGAAAACATCACGCTGTGTGCAAGAAGCCAGACCCCAGGGCCACACGTCACATGAGTCCTCTTATATGAATTGTTGAGGACACACCAGTTTGCATAGACAGAAGAGGATGGAGGGTTGGTGGTGGGAGGGAGTAGAGAGTGACTGTGTGTGAATATGGGGTCTCTTTGGGGAGAACAAATCAATTTCAGTGGTGCTGTCCACATCCTATGAATGCTCTGAACCCATTGACCCATAGACTTTAAATGGCTGAATTTCAGGGTGTGTGAGTTTCTTCTCAATAAGTTTTTATTGAAGAAAACAACTGAGAATAGTGCATCCACCAAGACACTCAGCATGGCTAGACATAGTGACACTTGGCTGCTGCTGGGAGAGTGTGACCATCAAGAAGTGCTGGGCAGCCCCAGGCCCCACATCTGCCCACGCACGAGGCCTGGGGCTCCCTGTGGGGTTGCCCCATCCCTAACTCAAAGCTGAGCAGAGCAGCTGCAGGCTGCTCACAGCGTTTCATGTTGCCCAGGCCTGGGGTCACCCAAAGGGTTGGTTACTAGGGTCTATTTGGGACCACCTTTTCAGCTTGCTTTGACCAACTCAGCTGCCCTGCTCCCAAGTCTGAGGCAGCAAGAGCAGCAGCCCAGACCCCAGGACCACATGTCACATGCATCCGCTTACATGAAGACCTGAGGATACACCAGTTCACAGACAGAGGAAGAAGAAGGTGGGCTAGGACAAGGACAGTTGGTGGTGGGAGGAAATAGAGAGTGACTGTGTGAATATGAGGTCTCTTTGGGGTGAACAAATCAGTTTCAGTGGTGCTGTCCCCACACTATGAATGCTCTGAACCCACTAATCCATGAACTTTAAACGGATAAATTTCAGGGTGTATGTGTTTCCTCTCAATAAGTTTTTGTTGAAGAAAACAACTGAGACTAGTGCATCCAGCAAGATGCTCAGCATGGCTAGACACAGTGCTGCCTCACTTCTGCTGGGAAACTGTTACCATCAAGCAGTGCTGGAATCCCCAGGCCCCATGTCTGCCCATCCATGAGGACTGAGGATCCCTGTAGGGTTCCCCCATGCCTACCTCAAAGCCCAGCAGGGCAGCTGCAGGCAGGAAGGAGGCTGCTTACAATGTGTCACATTGCCCAGGCCTGGGATCACCCACAGTGTTGGTTATTTAGGGTCCATTTGGGACCACCCTTTAGCTTGCTTGGGCCAACTCAGCTGCCCTGCTCCCAAGTCTGAGACAGCAAGGGAAGCAGCCCCTCACTACCCAGACAGGCTGGCTGCACTATGAGAACTGTCCCAGAACACTTGCTGACCTCAAGAGCAGCCAGCCAGCCCCAGGACGTGAGCCTGTCCATCCATTGCTCACCCTGGATTCTGTGGAGGACACATAATGAATGGCAGGGAGGCCCTGACCCAGAAGGTGTCACTCCCCTCCACCCCACCCCCAAACCTGCCACCCCCTGTGCACATAGGTTGTTATTACCTTCTTGAACCTGAGCAATTAAAAATGGAACGAGCTTATCTCCTTCCAGCCTCCTGGCCTGTCATGAACATCCAGAGACTTGGGCAGCCTTGGGCTCTGCCTCCTGCAGCAAGGAGTGATGGGCTGAGTGACACACACCTCTCAGGCAGGAGAGAGTCCTCAGGCCCCTGCCTCCACCACCCCCTTTTATCTGGACCCAGGTCTCGCCCACATGTGAACTGGGTTCCCCAGAGAGATTTCAGTGCGTGAGTATTCAGCAAGTACTTCAGCTCAGTACTTCAGCAAGCCTCTGACCCTGGCCATCTCAGGCAGCTTGTGAAAGACCAAAGGACCAGCCATGGGGCCAACTATAGCCACCAACCTGCTCTTCCTCCCTTTGACAGTCCACATTGGAGAAATTCAGATGGACAGCATGGTCCCTAGGGAATGGTGCCTCTTGAACCCAGCAGCTGCTGGTGGGCTGTGATTCATGACTACACTGTGGCACCTTGCAAGGAAGACATACACAGGGTCAGCAGCACCTCAGAGGACAAGGCCCTCAACACCGACATCCTCTATACTCAGAGCTCAGAGGCATCACAAGGTCATAGCCAGCCTTCCAGGCTGCATGTGAAAAAGGGGGCTCCTTGTGCACAGACCCACACAGCAGAAGCCAGCCTGAGTTTCTATGGCTGTTTCTCAATGGGACCTGGGAATGGACCAAGGAGTACTCATAGAGAGTCTGGTGGGGACACAGCCCACCCAGGAGGACAGGTTGTGTTGTGCCCTCTCATTTACCCTGATTCCTCCACCCACAGTGCCTCTTCCTGTGGAGAAGGCTGGCATCACAACCATCACCAGCCAAGGGCAAAACTTCTCAGAGTCACAGCAGTTTGAGGAAAGGTGGGAAAGGTAGGCAAGACTGCCCCAAGTCCACGGCAACCTCTCTCAGCCTGCTATAAATGTTCTCATTCCTTTCCTCAGAAAAGAATCCAGCAGCTTCTCCAGTTTTTTCCTAAGAAACTATGGCTCCCTCAGTCTGCCTCAGGACATTGGTGTTCAGATCTCCATCCTGAGTCCTGGGGTAGCATTCTTCCTCCATCACTAAGGAGATTTCACAAAAAAGTGGAGTTCTGTTCCTGGGCAGAGAGCTTGGTGATGTCCCTGATGTCAAGAATTGAGCCCCTCACATCACAGCCCCCAGCCTAGGGGCACATCAACATGTATGAAGGAGGGACTGACCAACTGCCCTGAAATCTCAGCATTTCATGCTCACCAAGCACAGGGGCAGGAGTGTCTTCCTGTTCAACACTGCAGGCTGACCACATGGTGAACTTTCTTGTCCCCCCTCAAGATCTCATTGATGTAAGGCTAAAGGTATGGAAAAGAAGAAAGCTCTTGACCAAAAGGAGCCTCTGGTGACAAAGAGAAAAGTCCTTTCTGTATCAATAGGAACTGGTTTTGGAAGCAAGACTCTGAACAATGCACTGCTGCTGAAGTGGAGGCCCTGCTCCAGGAGAGGCTGAGGGTGCCATATCCTGATAACGTGCAGACACTTGCACATAATCAGGTATTACACGTGTCACTCCGGATGTATCTTGCTAACTTTATTCATCAGTAATACTTATCCATGCAAAGTCAGGAGCCTGAGGTGCTGTTTGTTCCTGTCTGAGGAGGGGCTAGTAAAAACCCGAACCACGCAACATCCTGTTTTCACAGGTACAATGTCCTAATCTCCAGGGAAATGAGACAGAAACTGACACTGGGGGGCTGCTGACCCCTGGGGGCTGCAAAACACTCAAAATGTGGCCACTGCCACTGAGGAACTAACTTAAATTTTATTTAACTTTATTTATTTATTTATTTATTTTGAGGTCACAGAATATTTTTATTTGAAAAGATAATCTGAATAAAACATTTGGATTGTAGATTGTTATTTTATTCAGTTATTTTTTTAAAAATTTTTATTATTAGTTGTTCAAAACATTACATAGTTTTTGACATATCATATTTCATACATTTGATTCAAGTGGGTTATGAACTCCCATTTTTACCCCGTATACAGATTGCAGAATCACATTGGTTACACATCCACTTTTTTACATATTGCCATAATAGTGTCTGTTTTGTTTGGTTGCCTTTCCTATCCTCTACTATCCCCCCTCCCCTCCCTTCCCATCTTCTCTCTCTACCCCATCTACTGTAATTCATTTCTCCTCCTTGTTTTTTTCCTTTCCCCTCACTTCTTCTTATATCGAATTTTGTATAACAATGAGGGGCTGCTTCCATTTCCATGCAATTTCCCTTCTCTCTCCCTTTCCCTCCCACCTCTCATCCCTGTTTAATGTTAACATTCTTCTCATTCTCTTCCTCCCTGCTCTGTTCTTAGTTGCACTCCTTATATCAAAGAAGACATTTGGCATTTGTTTTTAGGGATTGGCTAGTGTCACTTAGCATAATCTGCTCTAATGCTATCCATTTCCCTGCAAATTCCATGATTTTGTCATTTTTTAGTGCAGAGTAATACTCCATTGTGTATAAATACCACATTTTTTTAACCTCTTTTAAGGTCTTTAGGGAATAGTCCAAGAAGGGGGATAGGTGGGTCAAATGCTGGTTCCATTCCCAGCTTTCCAAGGAATCTCCATACTGCTTTCCATATGGGCCGCACCAATTTGCAGTGCCACCAGCAATGTACAAGTGTACCCCTTTCCCCACATCCTCATCAGCACTTGTTGTTGTTTGATTTCATAATGGCTGCCAATATTACTGGAGTGAGATGGTATCTTAGGGTGGTTTTGATTTGCATTTCTCTGACTGCTAGAGATGCTGAGCATTTTTTCATGAACTTGTTGATTGATTGTATGTCCTCCTCTGAGAAGTGTCTATTCAGGTCCTTGGCTCATTTGTTGATTGGGTTATTTGTTTTCTTATTGTTTAATTTTTTTAGTTCTTTGTATACTCTGGATATTAGGGCTCTATCTGAAGTGTGAGGAGTAAAAATTTGTTCCCAGGATGTAGGCTCCCTATTTACCTCTCTTATTGTTTCTCTTGCTGAGAAAAAACTTTTTAGTTTGAGTAAGTCCCATTTATTGATTCTTGTTTTTAACTCTTGTGCTATGGGTGTCCTATTAAGGAATTTGGAGCCTGACCCCACAATACGTAGATTGGAGCCAACTTTTTCTTTTATCAGATGCAGAGTCTCTAATTTGATATCAAGCTCCTTGATCCATTTTGAGATAACTTTTGTGCATGGCAAGAGAAAGGGATTCAGTTTCATTTTGTTGCATATGGATTTCAAGTTTTCCCAGCACCATTTGTTGAAGATGCTATCTTTTCTCCATTGTATGCTTTTAGCCCCTTTATCAAATAGAAGAAAGTTGTAATTTTGTGGATTGGTCTCTGTGTCCTCTATTCTGTACCATTGGTCCACCTGCCTGTTTTGGTACCATGCTTTTTTTGTTACTATTGCTCTGTAGTATAGTTTGAAGTCTGGTATCGCTATACTGCCTGATTCACTGCTTAGAATCGCTTTTGCTATTCTGGGTCTTTTATTTTTCCATATGAATTTCATAATTGCTTTCTCTATTTCTACAAGAAGTGCCATTGGGATTTTGAATGACATTGCATTAAACCTATAGAGAACTTTTGGTAATATCGCCATTTTGATGATGTTAGTTCTGCCTATCCATGAACAAGGTTTATTTTTCCATCTTCTAAGATCTTCTATTTCTTTCTTTAGGGTTCTGTAGTTTTCATTGTATAAATCTTTTACCTCTTTTGTTAGGTTGATTCCAAAGTATTTTATTTTATTTTTTTGAGGATATTATGAATGGGGTGGTTGTCCTTATTTCCATTTCAGAAGATTTGTCACTGATATACAGGAATGCCTTTTATTTATGCATGTTGATTTTATATCCTGCCACTTTGCTGAATTCATTTATTAGCTCTAGTAGTTTCATTGTAGACCCTTTTGGCTCTGCTATGTATAGAATCATGTTATCCACAAACAGTGATAATTTAATTTCTTCTTTTCCTATTTTTATGCCTTTAATTTCTTTCATCTGTCTAATTGCTCTGGCCAGTATTTCAAGAACTATGTTGAACAGAATTGGTGAGAGAGGGCATCCCTGTATTGTTCCAGATTTTAGAGGGAATGCCTTCAATTTTTCTCCATTCAGAATGATGCTAGCCTGAGGCTTAGCATAGATGGCTTTTACAATATTGAGGTATGTTCCTGTTATCCCTAGTTTCTCTAGTGTTTTGAACATAAATGGATGCTGTACTTTGTTGAATGTTTTTTGTGCATCTATCGAGATGATCATATGGTTCTTATCTTTCTATTGATGTGGTGAATGACATTTATTGATTTCTGTATATTGAACCAGCCTTGCATCCCAGGGATGAATCCTACTTGATCATGATGCACAATATTTTTTATATGATTCTGTATCCGATTTGCCAGAATTTTATTGAGGATTTTTGCATCTATGTTCATTAGAGACATTGGTCTATAGTTTTCTTTCTTTGAAGTGTCTTTGGTTTAGGAATCAAGGTGGTGTTGGCCTCATAGAATGAATTTGGAAGTTCTCCTTCTTTTTCTATTTCCTGAAATAGCTTGAAAAGTATTGGTATTAGTTCTTTTTTAAAGGTTTTGTAAAACTCTGCTGTATAGTCATCCAACCCTGGGCTTTTCTTAGTTGGTAGTCTTTTGATGGCTTCTTCTATTTCCTCAATTGATATTGGTCTGTTTAGGTTGTGTATATCCTCCCGTCTTAATCTGGGCAGATCATATGACTTAAGAAATTTATCAATGCCTTCACTATCTTCTATTTTATTGGAGTATAAGGATTCAAAATAATGTCTGATTATCTTCTGTATTTCTGAAGTGTCTGTTGTGATATTGCCTTTTTCATCCCATATGCTAGTAATTTGAGTTCTCTCTCTTCTTCTCTCGTTAGCATGGCTATGGATCTGTCATTCTTATTTAATTTTTCAAAGAACCAACTTTTAGTTTTGTCAGTTTTTTCAATTGTTTCTTTTGTTTCAATTTCATTGATTTCAGCTCCGATTTTAATTATTTATTGCTTTCTACTACATTTGCTGTAGTTTTGCCCTTCTTTTTCTAGGGTTTTGAGATGAAGTGTGAGATCATTTATTTGTTGCTGTTTTTTTCTTTTTTTAAGTAATGAACTCCAATCTATGAATTTTCCTCTTAGAACTGCTTTCATTGTGTCCCATAGATTCTGATATGTTGTGTCTGTGTTTTCATTTATCTCTAGGAATTTTTAAATTTCCTCCTGGATGTCTTTTGTAACCCATTGATCATTCAGTAACATTTGTTCATTCTCCAAGTGATGCAGGATTTTTCCTTCCTTCTTTTATCATTGATTTCCAGTTTCATTCCATTATGATCAGATAGGATGCACGGTATTATCTGTACTCTTTTATAATTTCTAAGAGTTGCCCTGTGACATAATATATGGTACATTTTTGAGAAGGATCCATGTGCTGCTAAGAAAAAAAGTGTAACTGCTTGATGTTGGCTTGTATATTCTATATATGTCAATTAAGTCTAGGTTATTAATTGTATTATTGAGTTCTATAGTTTCTTTATTCATCTTTTGTTTGGAAGATCTGTCCAGTGGTGAGAGAGGTGTGTTGAAGTCTCCCATAATTATTGTATTGTGGTCTATCTGACTCTTGAACTTGAGAAGAGTTTGTTTGATGAACATAGCTGCACCATTGTTGGGGGCATATATATTTATGATTGTTATGTCTTGTTGGTGTATGGTTCCCTTGAGCAGTATGTAGTGTCCTTCTTTATCCCTTTTGATTAACTTTGGCTTGAAGTCTATTTTATTTAATATGAGTATGGACACTCCTGCTTGTTTCCAAGGTCCATATGAGTGATATGATTTTTCTCAACCTTTCACCTTCAGTCTATGTATGTCTTTTCCTATCAAATGCATCTCTTGTAGGCAGCATATTGTTGGATTTTTTTTTTGATCCATTCTACTAGCCTATGTCTCTTGATTGGTGAGTTTAAGTCATTAACATTTAGGGTTACTATTGAGATATGGTTTGTACTTCCAGCCATATTTGGTTATTTATGTTACTTAACATGATTTGTTTTTCCTATTTGATTATTTTTTTCCTTTACTGTACTACCTCCCACTGTTGGTTTTCATTGTTATTTTCAATTTCCTCTTCCTGTAATGTTTTGCCATGAATGTTTTGAAGATTTGTTTTTCTAGCTGCAAATTCTTTTAACTTTTGTTTATTGTGGAAGGTTTTAATTTCATCTTCCATTCTAAGCTTAATTTCTCTGGATATATGATTCTTGGTTGGAACTCATTTTCTTTCAGTGTTTGAAATATGTTGTTCCAGGATCTTCTAGCTTTCAGAGTCTGTGTTGAAAGATTAGCTGTTATCCTGATTGGTTTACCCCTAAATCTGCTTCCTTTCTTTTGTAGCTTTTAAAACTTTCTCCTTATTCTGTATGTTGGGCATATTCATTATAATGTGTCTAGGTGTGGATCTCTTATGATTTTGCACATCCAGCGTCCTGTAGGCTTCTAGGATTTGGAATTCTGTTTCATTCTTCAAGTCTGGGAAGTTTTCTCATATTATTTCATTGAACAGATTGCTCATTCCTTTGTTTTTGACCTCTATACCTTCCTGTATCCCAATAACTCTTAAGTTTGGTCTCTTTATATTATCCCATATTTCTTGGATGTTCTCCTCATGGTTTCTTAACAGTCTCGCTGAGCTGTCTATGTTCTTTTCAAGTTGAAATACTTTGTCTTCATTGCCTGATGTTCTATCTTCTAAGTGTTCTACTCTGCTGGTAGTACTCTCATTTGAGTTTTCAATTTGGTTTATTGCTTCCTGCATTTCTAGGATTTCTTTTTGATTGTTTTTTATAACCTATATTTCCCTGTATAGTTGATCTTTTGCTTCTTGGATTTGTTCATGTAATTGTCAAAGTGATCTTTCATTGTCTGATTTTGCTGTCTAATTTCTTCCTTGAGACTCCAGATCATCTGAAGCATGTATATCCTGAATTATTTATCTGACATTTCATCTGCTGCAGATACTATCTCTTCTAAATTTGAGTTGACCTGCATTGCTTATAGTCCTTTCTTTCCTTGTCTTTTCATACTGCTCACATTTCTTTCTGCTTTGTGAAACTGTTATGTTATTGATTTTACCCCTATATATTTATATTGCTCTTGTATAGCTGCAAAGTCTCCCTTTTGTGGAGAAAGACAATGTTAATAGTTCCCAATATCAATAGTTCATCATCTAAGCACATGTTTTCCTTATTACTACATTTATAGCTAGACTCTATGTCTACAAATGTTGGTTTTGATTATCATTTACAAATATAGAAATATAGTCATTAGTTTCATGAAAGGCATACCATTTCTGTTAGCTTGAAGAAAACTGAATTTCAGGTGTAGGATGTTATGTTAGGAGGAAAGGAGTGAGGGTATGGGGTTAATCTAACTTAGTAACTTTGGAAAGCTCTAACCAATAGATGGGTAATTTATGGAAAAATATATAGATTAAAATTCCTATCTGTATTTATAAGATTACCCTACCTATAAATAGTAAAATTTAGGGGGTTGCAAGTGGGATAGAGGGAGTAAGAAGGAGAAAAACAAATAACAAGGAAAGAAAGAGAAAAAAGAAAGCGGGAAAAAGAAAATAAGAGAAAAAAGAAAAGAAATAAAAAGGAGAGGAGGGAAGTGGGGCATATGCAATTCCTCTATATTATATTATTCTGGTGATTCAGTTGTTAAAGACCTTTTTCATGCACAATTCTTGGTTTCACATATGTTGAGGTTGTGAGGACCAGAGGGGGAAGTGTAGAGGAGACTGGATCAATGGATGAGAAGAGAGAGAGAAGAGAAAAAAAGGAAAGAAAAAAATGTCTCTCAGAACTCTGTTTTTGTTTCTTTCAGTTGGTGGCATTGTCTATTCCTAGCTTGATTCTCTGGGTTCAGGGTGGTGGTGGTAGTCAGTGTGAGAGGACTTGAGCTTCCACCTGTGGCCTCTCTACTCTTATTCTCTGAGATGTAAACCAGGTGCCTGATCTGCTGCAGAACTGAGCTGGTAGCCACATCCACCAGCTGGTGGTTTTTAAGGGTTGGTGGGATGTTCCAAGATGATTTCCATCAGTTTTTCTCATAAGGTGTTTGATGAGGTGGGGGTGTTGGGGAAACCTTATGTTTGTCCAGAGCTTGGTCAGGTAACCACATGGGCAGGCGGCTAGACCCCTCCTTCAGTTGGGGTGGTCTGTCTACTGCGCTGGCGGGACACTGGGCCCCTTCTCCAGGTAGCGTAGTCTGCCTACCTTGCAGGTGGCGGCTGGGCCCCTCTTCCAGTTGGCGGCTGGGCCCCTCTTCCAGTTGGGGTGGTCTGTCTACCACACCGGTGGGCCGCTGTGCCCTTTCTCTGGGCCGTGTGGTCTGCCTACCATGCAGGCGGGAGGCTGGGCTCCTCCTGCAGTTGGGGTGGTCTGTCTAACTGCACAGGCGGGCCGCTGGGTGGCGTCTGGGCTTTATTTAACTTTAGTTGGTTCCAATTGTAATAGCCAAAGATAACTAGTGGCCACCATATTGGATAGTGCAGATGCTACACTATAATTAAATGGCACCTCTTACAGAGTGGACACAGCTGTCATGGTACTAGTGATGTTAGTAACAGTAACAAAGTAATGGCTCCAATCACTAACCTGTTTTTACCATAATATCATCCCCCAATCATGGTGAGTTGTTTTAAAACCAGTACCTTGTGGTGGTTGATGGTTTTTGAAGTTGAAGGATCTCACATTAGATTTCTTGCCTCCTCTTAAGTAGAAATGAATGGGGTACTTGACATCTCTTTAAATCCTAGCATGCAGAGCAGGAGCTCACAGCTACAAGGTGTAATGTCCACCCCCATCTCTTTGTCCAGCCAGCTCTCTCTGCACAGCATTGACTTAGATGAGCTATTTGGAATGGGCACCATACTGGGGGTGCAGGGATTTTGATTTATCCATATGTTGCTTAAAATTTTTATAATGAGTACCAATCATTAGAAATAAAAATAGTAAAGATTTTTGAGGGGAAAAATCCACTAGGCATCCATCTAGCAGTGGGGCCTGCAGTGGTGTGGAGACAGGAGGTGGTGCCTTTCCAACCTGCCAGGTGCCAGGTGCTAGCTGGACCAGGTGGGTGACAGAAGGTAGCCTCCCTGCTCACTCTCAGGGGAAACTAGGCAAAGTCAGTCTGCCTCAGGTGTTCTGGAGCCCTTTGGGGGAGGGGAGAAGGGCACACCTGTGGCCACAACTTGGTCTTTGCGCGCCATCAAGTGGCTACATTAGAAACAGTCACTCATGATTCCCTCCTAGGAAAAGAAAAGATAAAACCTCATCTGGACCACTGAAATTTAGAAATTTGTTCTCTAGGCTCTGCGATGAGCCAGGCAAGCGTGGGGCATGAGGGCACCTGCTGTGTGCTTCGAAGCTGGCACCCAGCTGGCAGACCTGGGAAAGGCCTGGGTCATAGTGATTATTTACAAGTCACACCTATTCCAGGTGGTCCAAGCCAGTGCGGCCCATTATGAAGAATTCTGAATGCCACCACTGTTCTTGTGTATTTCCTCTTTCAGCAAAAATAAAAAGTAAACATACCATTAGCATTTCCCATATTTGCATTATGTGACATCCAAGTGCATATATTCCTGTGTCTCACCTTCACAACAACTGGTAACATAACACTGTGGAGCCCATGTGATCCTTTTGCAGATGGAACAACCCAGGTAGACCTGCTGCAGGCACACTTTCAGTAGAAGGGGAGGTCGGAGAGGAAATGAACAGCTTGACTTGGCTTGAGCACATATATCTCCCAGGTCCCCAGCTATGGGAGTCATCCTGGGGCAGGATGGTCCTGTGTCTACCCTCTGCCCAGGCTCACCTGCAATTCAGCTGGGGGGATCAGGCCTGGGCCTGACCTCTGAAGAGTTCCATCTGTGGCCGGGTGGAACTGTGCTTACCCATACCCAGGACCTTCTGCAGCTGGACTTGGCTGATTAGGCTCCAGACTGAGCTCCAGAATTTGTTTGCCTGGGGACAGAGGCAGTCCTGGGTCTGGCCTGAGCATTGGTGGGGGTTGGCCTGTGGCAGGACTGAGCCAGGCCTACCTTGGGCCAGGCTCCCACGCCAATAAGCTAGGTGATCTGGGCTTGGGTTGAACTCTGGCAGGTGTCTTCCAGTAGGTGGAGACAGTGCCTGAAGGAGTCTGAGCTCTGGAAGGCAACTGACAGTGGGTAGAGTCATTCCTGGGCTGAGTCTGAGATATGGCAGGGGTCAGCCTGAGGTGGGATGAACCTGTGACTACCCTCTGCCTGGGCTGCAGCCTCATGTCATCATGGGAGATCTGGGTCAATCCTGAGCTTCCAAGGATGTTTGCTGATAAGGAGAGGCAGTCCTTGGCCAAGCCCAAGGATCTATGGGGCATCAGGTGGTGGCAGGTAGAAACTGGGCCTTCGTTTGGGCTCAGCTCCTGTACAGAGCTTCAGCCCAAGGTAGACATAGCTCCATCCCACCTCCAGCATGGTATTGGAACCTCCTCCTGGAATTGCCCAGGCCTCACTAAGTCTTCTCACTCTGCTTCTGAACTAGCAGGCCAAGGGGCCTTTTAAAAACAAACTTAATTGATATATGATCTATCCAAGTGCATCAATGCATTCTACCATCATGTATAACTAATTACAGTCAATGAAAAATTTTAAAAAGTAGATCAGCAATTAGGACTTTGGTCAACATGTGGCCAGATTCAACTAATCTTCAATACCATGGAAAAAAGAAGACAGACCGTGTCACTCTATGATGTGAAATTTTCCAGTGACTTTCCACCTTGCTCCATATCAAACCCAAACCCCTAAGACGGCCCACAAGGACCACTGGAAACTACTCATTTCTACTGCAGGGCCATGACAGCCCCCTTGCTGTGTTTGGGCTCTATTGCCTACCATTTTCTCTCCAAGGGTGTCATATGGATTCCATGAGGGTCGGGAAAATATTCAGTTTCACCGGAGCCCAGAATTGTGGCAGTCACACAGTTCTCATAATGGTGTTTGAGTTTCTCTGCACTGTGGTGTAATTAGTCAATTGCTTGGCCACTCATCTCTTTTCCTCTATTGGATATCTCTGAGGACACCTCAGCATAGGAATAATGACAAAGGTGCTGCCACCAGCATGATCAAACTCAAGATTCCAGCTAGGGGTCATGACAGAGAATCAGCAGATCATGACCACATTCAGAAAACCAGATCATTACTCTACTGGGATCTTGTAATGGTATGCAGAAGCCCACAGGTATCCTGGGCTCAGTCTGCCAGTAAAAAAAAAATCTTATGAACAGGAGGAGAGTAAAGAAACCCTAAGAGTTTAAGGAAAGGCAGGACATTCAGGAAAAGCTCTCTCCACCAGATTGGTGTTGATTCTGAAAAGAAGACAAAGATGACAGCATCACCTGGATACATAAATTGATGTGTCTTTTGTATTAAGAAGAAAGTGCTTGAGCCTGGTCTCCTGTCACATGGAGGCTGAGGCAGAAGGATGACAAGTTCAAAGCCAGCATCAGCAACTTAGCAAGGCCATAAGCAATTCAGTGAGGCCCTGACTCTAAATAAAATACAAAAAAGGGCTGGGGATGGGGCTCAGTGATTAAGTTCCCCAGTATTCCATCCCCAGTACAATAAAAATAAATAATGTGTTTGAACCCAGAGAGGAAGATCCCATTGAAATCCACTTAAACAACGATATGCAGCACTCAGATGTTGTTCTTCTAAGTCTTTGGGGTCCACATAAATAAAGGATCACATCATAATAGGTAAAGTGTATTCCTTTAGAGAGAGGCCAGTGTTGAAGAGCTCTCTACTTTCCTTATTTCAATCTGTATAAAATCTTCCTTGCAGAAGGAATCATGAGAGAAAAAAAGGTCAAAAGTCATTTAGAAAAATTAATTCACAAAAGTATACAGGTTTGAGATTTGTGTGTGTGTGTGTGTGTGTGTGTGTGTGTGTGTGTGTGTGCACGTGTGTGTGTTTAAATTTTTTATTTGGTACCAGGGATTGAATCTCAGAGGCACTCAACCACTGAGCCCTATCCCCAGACCTATTTTGTATTTTATGTGGAGACAGGGTCTCACTGAGTTGCTTAGTGCCTCACAGTTCCTGAGGCTGGCTTAGAATTTGCAATCCTCCTGCCTCAGTGTCCCAAGCCACTGGGAATAGAGGCATAGGCCATCATGCCCAACAGAAAAGTATCATCTTGGAAAAATAAGTCATGGAATTAGCACCAAGAGTTACCTTCACAAAGAGAATTGTCATATCTGGGAACAGAGTGACAGAACTAAAAAGAGAGATCAGGAAAGACTTTCATGAATAAAACACTTGGTAATGTCACTAAGGTCACATTTCCATTATTTTCAGAAAACAAATTATTCTGTAAATGGTAGTGGGACCATTTGAAGATGCCTAATGATGTAGGTAAGTACATGAAATCCAATCCCTATCTCATTATGTCCATCAAAATAAACTCCAGATGTTCTGAGATATTAAATGTAGAAATCATGAAAGTACAAGAACAAATAAATGAATGTTTGCACAATATAGGAAGATTTGTAAACATCAATGTGGAAAGTAAGAAGGTGAAGTTGGTTATGAATGCATGTTTTGTATGTATATGGATGTGTATGTGTGTATGCACATGTACACACATACATGTGTGTACATGTGCATACACACATACACCAGCACACATTGCTCTTGTACTTTGATAGTGTTAAAATAAAACTTTGAAATAATCAAATTCATACAGACAGGAAGTAGAATGATGGTTACTGGGATAAGATACAGGGATAAGTGGCAAGATATTATTGAATGAGGACAGGTTGAATTCATGAATAGAAAAGTCCTGGGAATGGACAAATCATGGTGATGGCTGTAAAATAATGTGATTCTCTTTGGAGCCATAGAACCATATACTCTTTTTTAAAAAGTTAACATGTGAATCGTATCACATCATGAATATGTACAACTACAGCTATGTTAACTTTTTTTAAAGCACCTTCTATATTATTTTCTTAATTTTTTTCTTAGTTGTGGATAGATATTTAATATTTTCATTTATAAATAGTGCTGAGAATAGAACACAAGGCCTCCGACATGAAAAGCAAATGTGCTATGGCTGAGCTACACCCCCAGCTCATGTGGTAACTTTTAAAAAAAATGTGTCAGAGATATAATTATACAGAAATATGTATACAGATATGTAAAAGTATTTTTAAGAAATAAAACACAAGATGGACTGGAGATGTAGCTCAGTGGTAGAGTGTTCAGCTGACATAGGAGAGGCCCTTGGTTTGATCCTCAGCATCACAACAAAATAAATCAATAAAATAAAGGCATTGTGTTCAAATACACTCCCCCCCCCAAAAAAATAGTAAAAATATATTTTATATATTCATGCAAAATGATTACAGTGGACCACTTCATGGTAAAAATTTAAAAAATAGCCACAATACCAATGAATGACTCATTAAAATTGAAATTCTTGAGCAAAAGTTAGGCATGCAGCTTAAATTTTGGCATATTTTTATGAAGCTTCTCTGCAGAAGAGTTATGGCAATTTTGTATTACACTTATCAGAGCTTAACAATTCAATTTTGCAACACTGTTGACATTATATTTTCTCACTGTCTTTATTCATTGTATTTGATAGTTTCCTTGTTATTCAGCTCTTGTAAGCGGTGAATACACCCAGAGGAATATCACCAAAATACTGTTTTATAGCAACTGGCCAGTTTTACCTCTTGAAGAGAGCCCTTAGCTAGCTTGACCTGAGAAAAATCCTGTTAACTTGGCCTCTCAAAACTTAAACCGCCTCAGAGGTTTTAGGCCATGGAGACCTGGCTCCATTCTTTGCAACCTTGGATGGTGCTGAACATCATTGTGGCAGGACAGTTTGGCAGAGGGAAGTAGCTGACATGATCATCCAGAAGTAGAGAGGAAACCGATTTCCATTTTCCACCTGTAGATACATAGCCCACATCCTTGACCCACATCCAGACCTTGTCCATCTGCACCCCACCTGCCTTCAGTTACCAGACATCAGATCCCAGCAGGAGAGGAGTTCACAGATTGGGTGAAGGCTCTAGACACCCAATTAACTTCTACTATCCAAAGGATAGTAGAAAGGAATATTTACCCAGAGAAAAAACAGTCTTCTCCATGCAACACTAGACAGCATTGTTGGAAAAAAATAACCAACAGAACCACAAAAAACTCTCAGGATGCATTGCAAGAGTTGTGACCAGATGCATATGTTACAGAGAAGCCACCTTTGTCAATACATGCCTTAGCTGCTCAGTCAGATGAGAACAACTGAGATATTCTGGCACCGACTCTTCCTCATTTTCTCAAAGAAACATCAAATGGTACAAAGGCTAAACAGAGGAAAGGGAGAAAAGTCAGTGCCAAGAACCAGCTCTCTTTTGTCATCACTTCTGGGTGGCCAAGGTCCCATGGAATTTGACTTGCTTGCTGAACAACCAGTATTAGCCCACCTAATTTGACATTCAGCCAGGGAGCCTGCCTCAGAAAGGGACTAGAGAACAAATACTGGTGCAGGTTCTCCTTTGATTTCATGCCCTGGAATAGTTGTGAGAATCCTTTCTTCCTCAAGAAGAGGCAGAATAACAGCCCACCCTCAGTGGACAGCTAATTCTGGATACCATATGTAGTAACAGAAAAAAAGAAAAAAGAAAAAAAGGAAAAATTAAAGCCAAGGAAAAACAAGATGAGAAGAACCACAAAAAGGCTCACTGAACCTTGATCCCTCCAGATGATCCAATTTTCTGCAACCCATACCAGGGATTATGCCAAGGACATGAGTTTGCAGACATTCACTGTCCCCAAACCTCTCAACATGCACTCCACTCAAAAATCCTCTCACCCTGGTTTGGATTCTTGTCAGGGAAAAGCCTGAGTGTGTAAACCCATGCTGCGGGGAAATGACTGCAGAGCAGGGGAAAGTCCTGCACCTAGAGTGGAAGCCTCCCGCATCCATCCACTTCCAAGTCACAGGCCTGGAAATTCAAGGTGATGGCAGGAGAGTACCCTTATTTGTGTTCGTGTGGGTCTTTCTGGGCCTTGTGCGCCAAGGGTGCCGCTTGGTGGCTGCTATGCCCTCCTGGCAGCTCTTCAGATATGTGATGGTGTCAGGGACGGCGGGCTGACAGGATAACGATATCAGCGTGCGCGGGTCAGCAGAGGAGCTTTCCTTGCTGGTGGCATCCCAGGAAGATCCAACCCAAGTAGCAGCTCAGCGGTCATGTTAGGAGGGGAGACCTTGGCCCGGAACCCCATGAGGGCACATTCTTTTCAACACATTCGGCCCCAACGTCTTCAGCCCCTGAAAGTGGGGAGTGGTTCGGCTGGTGGCCTGTCCAATGTGCCCTCGGGCTCTCCTAATCCTTCCAGGGCCCTGGACCCAGCAGCTGTCACTCCCCTGCCAGCACCACCCTGCAGTCCCGCTAGGCGGCACCATCCACGGTTGGTTGCACCAGACAGGCCAGGCGCCCCATGCACCCTTATCCAGGCGACAGTGCTGGGGGCTCCACAGGGGCAGCGAACCTGAGAGGGCTGCAGGGCTGGTGAGCACCAGGAGGCCGCAGGGATCATCCAGGTAGCACCAGGCCCAGCAGCCTTGCCCTCCTGTCCTGCTCCTGCAGGGCCCGGCTCCACTGACAGTTGGCCCAGTCAGTGAACTAGCCTAGCTAGGTTCCTGGAGGCCCCAGGGAGCGGCCACTGCACACATCTGAGGGCAGTGGAGCATCCAAGGCAGCTTGGCGGGTTGTGGTGGGAACTTGGAGCTCAGCAACATGCCACTAACTGGGTAGGGCTGCCCCTCCTTTCCTAGAAAGCCAATCTAGGAGATCACTGCACCCCAGGCTAAATGAAGTTTAAGGGCAGGTGGGTGGGCCCCTTGCTTTCTAGGGAGGGAAGCCAGGGAGGGAGTCCCTGAACATGGGTGTCAGAGGGAAGGAGCAAGAGAGCAAGGGAGCTTCCAGCTCAGTGCACCCTCTGCACCAGCCAGGCCCCACTTTGGTGACACCAGCTGCTGCTTCTGCTGCTGCTGCTGCTGCCTGGCACCAGGTCCAGTCCAGAAATCCTTTGGCCCGAAAGTCCAATAGTCCCTTCCATTGTCTTGCAGAGGCAGAAATATCTAGCCAGTTTGGCTGAACCTCAGGGTTCCTCCTCTGGGACTAACTCTAGGCTCGAAGATACAAAGCCCTCTGAGACAAATGCCTGAGGTTCTTGGGGCAACCCCTGGAGGAAGGGATTTCACTGAAGTGTCACAGCCCCTGCCACAAAGATGCTCCAAAAAGTTCTGTGGGAGGAGCAGAACCAGTGCCCCATTGTGGTGACCTGATAATCAGGCTTATACAGTGCTGCCTGTCAATTTCACACCTCAGCCTTGCTGTAGGAGTGGAAATGTAGACGTTTCTATAGTTGGATATCAAAGAAGGAGGAGAGTTCAAAATTTTTCTGTGGAGCACTGAATCCAGAAAGGAGTAAAATAGAAAGAGAGAGAGAGATAGAGAGAGAGAGAGAGAATTTTAATATTTATTTATTTATTTTTAGTTTTCTGCGGACACAACATCTCTGTACATGGTGCTGAGGATCGAACCTGGGATGCACGCGTACCAGGCAAGCGCGCTATCGCTTGAGCCACATCCCCAGCCCTTATTGTGACTTCTAAGTAGAAAATATTTTACCTCTTTCAGACAAGATTGAAGTTTAATGTCTAGAATGTGGGCTTTAAAACCATGTGGGCTGCCAGGCATGGTAGCGGTTGACAGAAATCCCAGCAATGTGAGAGGCTGAGGCAAGATGATGGTAATTTTGAGGCCAGCCTCAACAACTTGGTTTGAAACTGTCTTGGAATAAATAAAATAAAAATAAGTAAATAAGCAAATGGTGAGGAGGGAAGCTCAGTGGCAAAGTTCTCCCAGGTGCTGCTGGGTCAGATTAGACACAGAGAATAAAAGTTGCTTCCTTGACTTCAGAAAGCTCAGTCACAGTCCAGCTGTGGGGATTGGGGCTTAACTAGAGAGAATTTCAATATGACACCATTGGCAGGTGAACTAACAGTGTGGCCACTCATGAAATTTAACTTGGAGCAATGACAGCAGGGTGTGTGTGAAGCTCCCTCTGAGTCACAGCCCTTCCAGGGCAGAATTGCAAAGGAGCTTCTCCATTTCAGGAGGCAGGGGCCAATTGAAGTATGTGTTACTCTGGAAAGGTTTTTCTTCCCAAATGGTGTTACATGCTCCTACCTGACTTAGGGCGAGGAAGAGCCCAGGTGAGAAAAAAACCTTAGAATATCCTCCTTCAGCTAATTTCAGTTCAATAAGCACCAAAATGGACAGAGAAGGAATTTATTTCCCTGAAACATAACTTATAAAATTAGGTTTTTCTATATATTATACCAAAAATGTTTACAATATTATGTTTACCAAAAATATTTACAATATTTTGAGTTTCTGATGTGGCATCACAAACTATTAATTATAAAATTGATCATGCAGATGACACCATGGTTAATAGGTTAGGTTCAACAAGGGGCTTCTCCACACTTCTGGCATTTGGGCCCATTTAACCATTCCAAGATCTACTGAATTCTAGTACCCATTAATTTAGGACACCATAAGATTTGCCTTTTTCTAATTAGTATAAAAGGAAAAAGTCATGTAAAACCTTTAGCAGGGAGCTCAGCATTATGTAATGTTTTTACTCAAACCCCAGATCGATTGCCAGCTTGGGATTTGTTTCATGGGGAAGGTGAAAACATTGGCTTGCTCTGGTGAAGGATTTCTTGATAAAGGGAAGTTTCCAGCTTGGTGAATAAGTGCATTGCCATGGGAAATCACTTCCAGACAGGTCTTTTGACAATGAAGTTTGTCATTTCATATGACAAAAATTTTTTCTTTTTGGGTCTATGCTCAGCTGAACAGTCTCTTTTTCTTCCCTCTCTTTCTCCTCTATTAATGGAAAAGACAATTCTTTGTTTCCTGTTTTCTTTTCTGAAAACTCCCAGGTAAATTTTCATTCCTCATGCTAACCTAGTATCAGGTACTTTCTGGTGTGACTTAATGTTGTTTCTACACTTTTAAAGTATCAGCTTATCTTGATTTTTTAAATCAAATTTATATTAAAGTAAAATAGATATTTCTCTAAGATTCTTCAAATACTTTTTTGTAATGACAGTGTATATTGAAGAACAAGATTTCTGTGTGGAACATTTTTGTCATTGTTAATGGTTGTGGGGATGATGGAGCTCTGGCCTACTTTTTTTTTTCTTTTATTGTCAGACATAGATTTTAATTTTTCCAACTTTTGGGATTTTTTTTTGAGCTATTTCCTATCTTCTCTCTAGTTCATTTATAAGACAGGCTTGTTTGGTCAACCACTGAATGAGCAACATTTGAGGGGCTGAGTGTCAAGTTTTTCTTGTTTATCTTAAATTGTAGGGTAAATAATATCTTTATTTTCATGAAGACTTCCATTGTTAATTTACTCTGTTGCTTTCCATAGTCAAAATGCTCTGGTGCCACATCTCAGAATCTTCCTGGCATGGTTGATCATTAGTTTTAATCATTATTCTGTGCAATGAGACTAGGGTTCTTTCCTAAGAATAATACTGGGAAGGGATGCTAAGAAATAAACAAGCACACACCCAATACTGTGGATAAAGGGAAGTCAATTTAGTGTGAAGCAGGCACTGAAAATCAAACCATTCTTCAAATGGTAATCTGGCCACAGCCTCCTCAACTTCCTGAACCACAACATCAATGTGGATCTTATCTCTTAAGCTGGGGGTTCTCAACCTCTGCATCACTGCTTCCACTCTGTAGGGTGCTTCCAGGTTTGGAAAAATGGCTATTTTTCATTCTAACTTTTATTTTTACACAACCATGTCTTTTCTGGAATGAAATCTAAATAATGAGACCACATCACTTGCTAAGTTGGACATTGGGGTCAATATCATATCCACAGAGACTTTTCTTTGTGTTAAATTTCTTCTGATTCTAACTAAAGAAGGATTCAACCATCAAATCAAAGGTCATAAATGTCAGATTATGAGGTGCTTTGGGTAAGAGTTGTCACAAAATTTTTCTTGATGAATTGTCATAGGAAAAATATGCACAATTCTGATTTTTGTTTGACTATAAGCAACTTAATGGACCTGTGCTCCTCCATTAAAATTGATTATAAGCTCAAATATTTTTTGAGAATTTATTAAGAACTTGACAATGCTAATAAAAGTTGACTTCTATCCAAGATGTTACTAAGTTACAAAATCTCCACTGTGCAAATCTACATGCAGAGTGTTGGCTTGCCTAAAATGAATGATAGAACATCCATTTTGTTTATTTATTTTTTTCTTTAATTTTTATTGTTGGTTGTTCAAAACATTACATAGTTCTTGACATATCATATTTCACACTTTGATTCAAGTGGGTTATGAACTCCCATTTTTACCCTGTATACAGATTGCAGCATCACATCGGTTACACATCCACTGTTTTACATATTGCTATACTAGTGTCTGTTGTATTCTGCTGCCTTTCCTATCCTCTACTATCCCCCATCCCCTCCCCTCCCATCAGAACATCCATTTTAAAATGACTAATCAATGCATCTTCATAGACATCATTTTAAATTGCTGTTATTCTTAATTTCTCATATTAAACATTCAAATGTGTGAAATTTAACTTCAACATAATCAATGCTTAGTTAATCCCAGAATGCATGGTAATGTACAATTGTTTCAATGGGAGTATATATAATAGCTGTATTCTGAAAAGATTTGAAGCCATATGACATATCTTTTAGACTTTAAACATAATTGTCCCACCTATTTTATTTGGTAAGTTTTAATTATTTATTCTGCTTGAGAAAATATGCTATTGAAGGCAATTTTTAGTATTAGAACAATTTGAATAATATAGTTTTAAATTTTATATGAGATTTATGAAAGCACACTATGTAGAATGAATATTTAAAAGTCAGAAAATCAAAGTGATGTAATAAGCCTCATGATTTTAAGATTAGAAATGACATTAAAATCTGACCTCTCTGTTAGAGCCAGAAATACCTGAGTCCTGGAGACATCATATGATTGACAGGGTTAGTGATGGAGGAACACAGATACTGCCTGTTGGATGCAAATACTGCACAGCAGGGCCAGAGGTGGTAGAGTACACCTGCTTGCACACCACTCCTCTTTGTTCTCAGCCCTTCTAAATAACCATCGTTAGTGCTCATAATTACTGGTTGGTTATAATGTGTATATTTTCTTCTCTCTGAAAGCAAGTAGCATTGTAATCAGTTGGAGATACACTGTCAGAGGCTGACTTCTGCTGTCAGAGTCTAACCTGAGGCTTGAAAACCAGTGATGTAAGGGAAGGCTCCTTTTGAACCAGTTCTCTGGATCTTCTTTTGTATCCCTTCCTCTTTCCCTCTGGATGATCACAGCACCTCCTGCAGGTCCCAGGTATGCTAGGGTGAGGGGAGGTCCTGGGGAACCCAAAGTGAAAGATCATATGAGTAAGAGACCAAACAGGGAAAGAAAGAGAGAAAATGTGATTTAGAAGTGAGTTCAACAATAAATTATAATTGAAAGCTTATATATATATATATATATATATATATATATATATATATATATATATATATATATATATTGTTCAGAGAAAGACAAAAATATCAACACACTCAGAGCTCTATCTACTATCTACTTGGTTAGCAATACAAACATTTTTGTAATTTTGTTAATGTGTAAATACTTTTCACCTACTCTTCATTGAATGTTCTCTGTGGTTTATGATTACTTAGTTCATTTAGCAGACAAAGCATAGAGAGATTGCCTCTCATCATATAGCAACAACTGAAGAGGGGAAGCCAGTGTGCATTTCAGGCAGTGCCAGACAAAAAAACCACATGAGGTCCAAACACTGAGTTAATCTTTATTATTCATGTGTGCAGGCAAAACATGAATACATATGTTTTCTCCTTTACTACTTTTGAGCATTTCTTAACTGCTTAGAATTCTTCAAAGCTTGGAGTTTGCACCAGATTTTGTGGTCAATTGTTTTAATATCTTACATGCACAGAAGTACCCTTGCTTTTGCCATGATGTTTCTCAGATTATTTCAATTTTCAGAATGCCATATAAGTACAATTGTTTCAAGCCTTATTTATTTTTGTCAATTTATGAAAGTTGCTATGGTTTTTCCCCAGTATTCAAAAAATTCTACCCCCCCAAAAAAACCCATAATGATTCACTTTGGAGGGGGGTAAAAACCAGCACAGGCAAGAAATATGGTTTGGGGAGTAAGTACTTAAGAAATGGATACATCAGTTGGAGTCCTTTATCTTACTGGAGCCATGAATCAAAGGGTATTCTTTGTCTTTCCTCTGATCTCAGGTTCTCTTCATAATAGATCTCAACAATGTTCATTTTGTCCTCCATTTTCTTTTTTGAGTACTTGAAAATCATTTCAATTTAGAGGCTAGGTTGTTATCTGTTTCCATGTTTCTGCTATGTTGGAAATCTTCTTGGGTGATGTTTGCTTGATTGACTGTCTTCATCTTTCATTGTTTAAAAAAAATTAGGATGGCTGATTTTTCTCACGAACACAAGGTCTGACATGGTACAGCGAGGCTGTCTTTATTCTCTCTCTGTGGTTGTATCAGAGAGTGGCTAGGGCCTGATCCTCTCAAAGTCTCCTTTGCTCCCAAGTCTCATCCTGGACTAAGAAGGATCAGAGTGACTGGAAGCTCGATGTCTTTTTCTCTCTCTAGTGTCCTATGTGACCTCTCCACACGGTGAACTCATAGAAGGGGCTTCTTGCACGGCTGAAAATGGAGAAAGCCCCAAGAAGCTGGCAGAACCTCAGCTTTCTCAAACCAACATTAGATATCACTCATCATTGCTTCCACACCAGGGCAGTTACACAGGCAACCCAAGATCCAAGGATGGGACAGAGACCATTTTTCAATGAAAGAGATGTTAAATATAGGGATGGACTTTGAAACCATCAGAGTCAGACTTCCAGCCACAAAACATGTACATTCTTCCTGCTTGAAAATGTTATTCACCCTCCCAAGCCTCCAGAGTCTCACTGTCATCTGAGTGAGTTCTGGATGCAGATGAGGTTTCTTGGTAAAGTTCTTCCTCATTTGAAGACCTGGAGACAAAAGGGACTGGCTCCTTGTCCTTCCCTTGCCCACTTACAACCATGGGGCAGAAATAGGGCAACCACCACAGAGTGTCTTACAGGAAAGAGTTGAAGTGAGGAAACCATGACTGTCTCTGTTCTGTGTCACATCAAAACCCATCAAACGCTTGTGCAGCCCACGCAGTAGGTCCAGGCCCACTGCCTGGAAATGCTTCTTCATGGTTTCTGGTTTAATCATCTGGAGCTCTGAATAATCCTTCTTTGTCCCATGGTGAATGATGGGTTTTTGACTGAGTAGTTTACTCAGTCTGATTGCCCTGTGTATCTACCAGAAATTATTGGCTTAAAACATCATCAGTTTATTGTGTCTAAGGTTCCCAAGTTTAGACCCAGCATAACTGGGTTTTCTGCTTTGGGCCTCCTTGGGCTGCAGCCAAGGTGTTGGTCACAGTAAAGATCTCAACTCATATCAGGATCATTTTCAAGTCCATTGGCTGCTGGTGTAATTTATTGATGTGTTCTCATGCTATCTCTCCACTGATGGAGGCTGCCTGTAGGTCTTTCGCCATGGAATAAGGATAGATCACAGTCTCCATCTTTTGCCACCACCTAGAAAGCAATTTTAAGAAGCCCACATGATTTCATAAGGTCCACCTGGCCAATCTCCCCACATTAAGGTCAGTTGATTGAGGACAATAATCACATCTTCAAAGAGGCATTACTGTTGAATCACAGAGCTGGAGGTAGGTACAAGTCTTCTAGGGGCTGAGCATGTAAGAGCATCTTAGAATTTTGCCCCTCACATCACACCTAGCAGTCTGAGATCTAAAACCATTGTTCCCTTGTGTATTATTTTTGCTCACTTTAACTCAAACAGTGGTGTTTTTATACAGCAATTACATTAACGTTTCATGGATCTCCCACAAGTTCTAAGTGTATTCCACATAGCCGATGCCCAACCACAAATGTCTCTGAAATAAGATTATTCCTACTCTGGGTTGCTGAAGGATCATGGTAGGAGGGCTAGGCCCTTTAAACTTCCTAGAGGATCTATTTAAAAAAATTAGTGGTTGATGTACCTTTATTTTATTCATTTATTTATATGTGGTGCTGAGAATTGAACACAGTGCCTCACATATGTGAGGCAAGTGCTCTACCACTGAGCCACAACCCTAGTCCTAGAGGACCTATTTTTTTAAAGAGAGAGTGAGAGAGAGAGAGAATTTTTAATATTTATTTATTTATTTTTTAGTTTTAGGCGGACACAACATCTTTGTTTGTATGTGGTGCTGAGGATTGAACCCAGGCCGCATACATGCCACTTGAGCCACATCCCCAGCCCAAGGACCTATTTTTAACAGGTAGAATATGAGAGGCCCAAACTTTAAATTATCAGTTCTCTTTCTCTGAAAGAATCAGTGAGGCACTCACTTCTGTCTTTCCAAGTTCTCAATGAATGATCTTACAAGCCTACATTGACCTTCAATTTGAGGTTTTTACTTCATTTTGGCTTTGGTTGCCATTTGCATGTATTAAGAATTGATCATAAGTTTGAGCACTTGTTTTCCTATTTGTATCATTTAATTTTGTCTTTCTTTCTTTTATTTCTTTTTTCTTTTTTATTCCCTAATGCTCTGGGTAGGATCTCAAGGACATTTATTGAATAGAAGTGGTGAGAGAGGGCATCCCTGTCTTATTCCCATTTTTAGAGGGAATGATTTCAGTTTTCTCCCATTTAAGATGATACTGGCCTTGGGCTTAACAAAAATAGCTTTTATAATGTTGAAGTATTTTCCTACAATAAGTATTTTTTTTAAATAAGTATGTTTTCTACAATAAGTATTTTCCTAGTGTCTTGGATGCTATGTTTTGTCAAATACTAATTCTGCATTTATTGAGATATTATTAGAACCCAAAATCTCCACCAGAAAAGTTCTAGAACTCATGAATCAATACAGAAAATTATCAGCATATAAAAATAACACCCATAAATCAATTTCATCCCTATACACCAATGATGAGTCAACTGAAAGAGAAATTAGGACAACTATCCCATTCATAATAGTTTCAAAAAAGAAAAAAAAGAAGAAACTTGGAAATCAATCAAATAAAAGGGGTAAAAGACCTCACCAATGAAAACTACAAAACACTAATAAAGTTGTTGAAGAAGACCTTCGAAGATAGAAAGATCTCATATTTTCTTGGATAGGAAAAATTAATATTGTCAAAATGACCATACTACAAAAAGCACTATACTGGTTCAATGCCATCTCAATCAAAATCCCAATGATATTCCACAGAAATGAAAAAAACAGTCATGAATTCATCTAGGAAAAATAAGAGACCCAGAATAGCTAAAGCAATCCTTAGCAACAAGAGTGAAGCTAGTGGCATTACTATTCCAGAACTTAAACTATACTACAGAGCAATAGTAACAAAAACAGCATGGTATTGGCACCAAAACAGACTTGTAGATCAAGGGTACAGAACAGAGAACACAGAGACTAACCCAAATAATTACAGTAATTTTATATTAGACAAAGGCACCAAAAACCTACATTGGAGAAAAGATAGCTTCTTCAACAAATGGTGCTGGGAAAACTGGAAATCCATATGGAACAAAATGAAATTAAATCACTATCTCTCACCACGCACAGAATTCAACTCAAAGTGGATCAAGAACCTAGGAATTAAACCAGAGACCTTGTGCCTTATGGAAGAAAAACTAGGCCGAAATCTCCATCATGTAGGATTAGTCCCCAACTTCCTTAATAAGAATCCTATAGCATAAGAATTAAAATAAAAAGAATCAATAAATGAGATGGATTCAATCCAAAAATCTTCTCAGCAAAAGAAACAATCAGTGAGGTGATAGAGAGCCTACAAAATGAGCTCAACTCTTTACCACAAACACATCAGATAGAGCACTAATCTATATGGTATATAAAGGACTCTAAAACCTTAACACAAAAAAATTAAATAACCCAATCAATAAGTGAGCCAAGGAACTGAACTGACACTTCTCAGAAGAGGATATATAATCAATCAACAATATATAAAAAAATGTTCAACATCTCTAGCAATTAGAGAACTGCAAATCAAAACTGCTCTAAGATACCATCTCACTGCAGTCAGAATGGCAGCTATCAAGAATACAAAGAACAGTAAGTGTTGAAAAATGTGTGTGTGTGTGTGGGGGGGAATCCACACTCTTACATTGCTGGTGGGACTGCAAATTGGTGCAGCCAATCTGGCAAGCTGTATGGAGATTCCTTGGAAAACTTGGAATGGAACAACCATTTGACCCAGCTATCCCACTCCTCAGTCTATACCAAAAGGACTTTAAATCAGCATACTATAAAAACACAGCCACATTAATGTTTATAGCAGCTCAATTCACAATAACTAAACTGTGGAACCAATACAGATGCCCTTGGATACATGAATGGGTGAAGAAACAGTGGTGTATATACACTATGGAATATTACTCAGCATTAAAAGAGAATAAAATTATGGAAATTGCAGTAAATGGATGGAGTTGGAGAATATCACGCTAAGCAAAGTAAGTCAATTCTGAAAAAACCAAAGGCCTAATATGCTCTCTGATAAGTGGATGCTGATCCATGAAAGGTATTGGTTGGGGGGTGAGAATGGAGATACTTTGATTGGGCAAAGAAGGAGGAAGAGAAAGGAAGAAGAGATGCAGGTAGGAAAGATGGAGGAATGAAAGAACAAAATTGTGCTCAACTTGTGTACAATGAATCAAAAAGCTTTCTGCTGTCATGTATAACTGAATAGAATTAATAAAAAAAATCAACTAAAAACACCTCTCTTCTTTATAAATTGCCCAGTCTGTTGCCTTCTGTTGTAGCAATAAAAACCAGAGAAAGCCTGAGGGCTCCTGAGGGAAGCAGAGATCAGAAGCTCAGGGTTGAGCACCAGAGCCAGACACACTATCTTCCATGGAGAGCTTGCTTCTCTCCAGCTCCACAGACAGAACAAACAGGGGCAATTCCTCCTGGTGGCTGTTGGAAAGGAGGTCATTGGAAGGAACTACTGCTGGAACACTGTGCTCTGGCTAACAGGTTCTTTGTCTCCCATCTTGGTCCTTTCTTTCCTTTGTTATTAATAATCATATCTTACTTTTCTTCTTTTTTTAAAAACTTTTATTTATTTATTTATTTATTTATTTTAATATTTATTTATTTAGTTAGTTTTCGGCGGACACAACATCTTTGTATGTGGTGCTGAGGATCGAACCCGGGCCGCACGCATACCAGGCAAACGCGCTACCACTTGAGCCACATCCCCAGCCCCTCATATCTTACTTTTCAAATCCCAAACCTAGCACAGAATGTTATTCCAATACAAGCTCTGTTTAAGATGTAGTATAAAGAAATCCATGGCCTGACTAACTAAAGCAGTTGAGTAGGATCCAGGCTGTCCTGCCTAGGCTTCAGATACTCCCAGGGGGACCCAGGTAAGGCCAGAGCCCCAGCAAGGAAGGGTATTTTTGGAAAAAAAAATTACTTGCTGCCCCTAGATTTCAACTCTGGATGGACCAGCTCTATATGCCAGGGCAGTGCCATGCCACTAGACACCAGAGTACAAACTACATGCTGCCTGTAACCACAGGACACAATTGGAAATACAGGACAGAGAAGAGATCATCAGCACTCCACAGGCTTTCCTAAGTTAGCAGGTAAAGCAGACAGCCTGATATTTCAGAAAAAAATTAGGAGAAAAGCAATGCTTCCTGTATAAATCTGCTTTAAATTTATAGCTTAAGAGCTATGCTTCAAGTGTAAGTAAATAAATAAGATTAGGACTTATTTATAAGAAAAAAATTAGAAGTTCCAGTCTCATACATAAGTCTGGGTCATATAAGTTCTAATCTTATAAATAAGTCTATATTACAGAAAGAACATCTCATTATACAAATAACAAAAGTACATTAGGTTTCCAAGGCATGCATGTGGAAAAGGAGTCTCTGATCTTCAGTGTCATTCTGCTCAGCCCAGTAGTAATGAGGCCTTTCCCTGGTAATTAGTGATGACTTGATTTGGGAACCTGCATTCACATTCTTGCCTTCAGTGTGGTTTAGATTAATAGTATCCAATACATTTCATTATGTATATATATATATATATATATATATATATATATATATATATATACTGATACTATCTGTATAAAATAATTCTTTCTAAAAAATCACCTTCTTTGGTGTTGGGGATAAAACCTAGGACTGCATACCTGGTAGGTAAATGCTCTACCACTGAGATGAACTCCCAACCCATTAATAAAGCATCAGTTTTGTGGTTAGGGCTGGGGCTCAGTGGGTGGGTGCTCACCTGGCACATGAGAGGCATTAGCTAAGAAGTCAGTAAGATGTTAAAGAGGGGTTTTAGGAGAGGATACCATTAATTGTTCATGATCTTAGTGGGAAAGTTTCAAGTTTATTTTCATTAAGAATGAGGTAGGGGTGATATGGCCACCCTAACCCTAACACAGGTGGAAGGAGCAGACCATGAGCTGGGGCAAGTCGCCAATGCTGAGGGAGACCTCACCCAAGCCTGGGGCAGAAAGTTGAGGGAAGGAGCCAAGACTCAGTCGGGGTGACTGGGCCACTGGTGGGGAGTCAATGGTGCAAGCCTAGGCTAGGACTCTGCCTTTCCAGGCACAACACAACGGTTGGCAAAGCCCCACCCTTCACGGAATTCTGAATGCTTGGGTCATAATTGACTCCTTGGTGCTCCAGGAGTTCAGAGCAGAGGTGGATAGAGACTGAGGTGGTTTTCAAAGAGGGTATGATGGTTCACTGAAATTGTGGCAGTGTTGTCCTTGTTTAGAGTCCTAGGCTCTGGTTGAGCCACTTTTTGGGTCAGGTGGGGGGCAGCTCAGCTTCCCTCACCAGCCATATCTCCAATGTCACCAAGGATGAGGTTCTGGACAATTTTGAGGATGTAGAAGCAGGTTTACCTAATTATTGGAGAAAGAACCTTGAAGGTACCAAATGGATGATCAGATATGACAATGAAAGACTTAAAAACTATTGTACTGAGCTGGGAGGAAGGTATGCAGCATCAGAGCTACAGATCCCACATCAATCTGCAAATTACTGAAATGAACTGCAAAAGAAAGAAGTAGAAATCAGGCAAATAAAAGCAAGACAGTTTGCACTACAAGATGAGTTGTCCACACTGCAGTCAGTAGATTCAGGAGCTGGTGGTGTACCAGCAACCACTGTCCCATCTTCATTCAGTAATGAGATCAGTCATTTTTCAACTTTTCCCAGTGATGACATGGACTTCAGTGACATCATTTCATCACAGCAAGAAATCAGTAGACTATCAATTGAAGTTTCAAGACTTGAATCTCTAGTTGGCCATTGGAGGGATATAGCTCAGGCAAAGGGAACACATAATTTT
Organism: Ictidomys tridecemlineatus; assembly: GCF_052094955.1. Classification (NCBI taxonomy): domain Eukaryota; kingdom Metazoa; phylum Chordata; class Mammalia; order Rodentia; family Sciuridae; genus Ictidomys; species Ictidomys tridecemlineatus. Next base: position 131,603,548 of record NC_135484.1, read on the forward strand.
GATCAAAGTGAAATCTGCAAACTACAAAATATGTGAACAAAACCAAAGTCAAGACCTTGATCATCATCAAGAGGAAATGTCAGTTTTGCAGAATTCACATCAACAGAAACTGGCAAAGATAAGTCGCTGGTATCAAGAGGAATTAAATGACTGTGAAGAAAGGATTGAAAAACTTGAAAATCAGAACAAGGTGACTCAGGAGTTACAGTAACTGTAACTGATGAGTCTAAAATCAGTCAGATGGAAAAATCTATTAAGGTTCTACAAACTTAAAAAGTAGAGTCTTCAACAAAGATGGGAGAACTTGAGGATCAAATAAAAAACATAAATAAAAAATTATCTTTATCAGAAAATGACAGAGACACCTTGAAGTGGGAAAAAGAGCAGCTCAGTGTGGAAAGGCGACAAATAATTGAACAGTGTGAAAACTTGAAACTGAAATGTAGTCAATTGCAGCCTTCTGTGATGGAGCAAAAAGATGAGGAAATTAAGAATTTGCAGAAAATCATTGAATAAATAAAAGCCCAATTTCAAGAAGACATACACAATACTCCAGCAGATAATTCTGATAGTTTTCAAGAAACAAAAGTTAAAAGCCTTCCTATAGAAAATGGAAGTGAAGAACACGAACTGTATAACTATGAAACTGAAAAATAAGTGAAAGGAATCCAAGAACAATAACTTGAGGTTCAACTTCTAAATGAAAAGAATATATCTTTAACAAAACAGATTGATCAGGTGTCCAAAGATGAAGTTGGTAAACTCACTCAAGTTATCCAGCAGAAATACATGGAGAAATAAGCTCTTCAGGCTAAATTTATTCAGGAAAACTTGATATGATTACACACCAGCTCTTGTCTGCGTAATCACTTACCTTCCAGTCAGCAGAGGTCAAAGAGCTGAGACAATCACTGCAGGAAAAAGATACCACCATTAGGATACTCAAGGAAAATAATCACAGGTTGTCTGATGCAACTGCTGCTACCTCTAAGAGAGAAAAGAAAGAACATGAACAAACAGATTCTGAAAATGAACAGCTCATGAAAAAACAAGATCTTTACAAAATTTACTGACAGAAATAAAGAAAAATACCTCTTAATCCAAGCCAAAAGTGATCAGTTACTTTCTTAAATGCAAAGTTCACTAACAAAGTGGATAAAAATAAATTGTTGAGGCAAGCAATAACTAACCTCAAGGAGAGAATATTAATTTTAGAAATGGACATTTCTCAACTAAAAGGTAAACTGAAAAAATAATAGAAATATCCAAAGAAAATGTAGTTGAGAATCAAGCATTACAAGAGATGAACATGAAGTTTTCTGTGATGCTGCAAGAACAAGAGTTGTAGTACCATTCGATGAAGGTACTACTTTGAGCAGCTGTTACAAGAAAAAGAACAGGCAAGGCTAGGAAATTAAATTGGCTTTTAAATGCAGTTGAGTCCATGCAGAAGAAGACCATTCTGTATCAGCAGGAGACAGACCAACTCACCTTGTCCCTAAAGAACAAACAGATGGAAAAGAGTACCCTCCAGTAAGAGGTGCAACACGTACATGACAAAGAATAACACGTAAATCAGGAGGTAAAAAGACCGGGGAGCCATCTTTTAGAATCAGAAGATTCTTACACCCGGGAAACTAGGGCTGCAGAAAAGAGAGAGATGAACCTGAGAAAGAACCTTTCACACTATTGGAGGAAAAGCTAGTTTTCTCTTCTAATGCATGTCATCAAGGCACTGTGCAGATAGAGTACCTGCAGAAACAGGTGTGTTTACTCTCCCAAGAGAGGGATGAGAATGCATTGCAGCTTTTGCTCTACCAGGAACAAGTAAAGCAGTATGCCATGTCATTAACTAACCTGCAAATGGTTCTAGAGAGTTTCCAACAAAGAAGAAAAAGCTATGTATTTGGCTGAATTAGAAAAGGAAAGACAATACATAACCAAATGGAATGAAAAGGCAGAAAATCTAGAGAGGTATTATTATTACAGGAACATTTGGATGAAGCCAACCATGTGTTGGATTCAGCAACCAGACTTAAAAAAATAGTTACATCTAAAGGAAGAAAAGATTGAAGGACTTAAAAAGCACAATGAGCTCCAACAAGAAATGTTGAATGATGCACAAAAGAAATTGATGAACTTGAAAAGGGCACAGAAAGAAAAGTGGACAATTGAGAATTGTCCTAATGAGAAACCTATTAATTGGGCATTTCCATACATCAAAAAGTAAGTGTCATGAAGAATTACATTTATTAGGAAGCATCCTGGACATTCAAAAGGAGAAAATGGAGCAGTTGTTGAATGGAGATAATGGTGGCATTACTATGTGGATGACAGCTGGCTTGGAGGAGGATCAAAAAAATGTCCCCAGCACATCTTTGAGACCAAATGAGCAATCTCTGCTTAATAGTTCTTTTTCAGAACTTTTTGTTAAGTTTCTGGAAAGAGAATTTCCTTCATGTGTTCCACCACCAAAACTTTCTGCTGGTGCCATGAAACGTCTAGACTCCAGAGGAAGGATAAAGGAAGGTGAAAATGTACCAAGAAGTTTGAAAGATGCAGCAGAATTCAGAACTGGTAAAAGAGCGGCTATGAATTTGTTCTTGGCACCGCATCTGGTGGCTGAGCCAGTGCTTAGGCTAGCTGGACTTGGACCTGGTGGACCTGGGAATCTCCATTTGAATCTCATAGCAGACTTCATGCCCACCTTTACACCATTGCCAGTGTTCCCTGACAACAGCACCAGGGTTTTACAAAAGGACCTTTTAAAGCAATTGGTGATTCTCAAGCCAGAGATGATTTAGCATTTTAAAGAAGCCATAAACAATTTGAACATTTTACAGAGTAGCCTTTTCAAACAGAAGTCATGCATTTGCAGAAAAAAAAGAAAAAGAAAAAAGTTGATATATAGAGCTACCAGGTGTTTTGACTGCCCCGCCTTGTGTGTGTGTGTTTTGCTGTAACACTTATTAAAATTTTATTTGTGTTTGTTTGCTGTAGCTTTTTTTATATAATTTTTTTCCTGTGCTATAAGGTATTCAAGTATAATAACTATAGCTCCAGTGCTTCTATAATTATATTTGTTAAATTTAATAATATTAAGATAAAAATGATAAAAAAGAAAAAATCCAACACATACAAAAAAGATATATAGTCAGAAATTGGACTATATGCAAACAAAATATAATGTAGCAAAGTTGAGAATTCTTTAGTTTATAAAATAAAACACTGTATAACTACTAAATGAAAATTACAGAGGGAGGACCTAAATATGAAGTTTAGTGGATAAGTTCTAAGATTCTTTTAATCCAAATGCTATGACACCTATCCCTTTTCCTTATCTTCATTGTATTAAAAAGGTCGCTTGACATTCATTCCCTTTTCTAGATGTTAAATATGTACAGAAGGAAGATGACTTTTGTCAGTGAAACTAAAAGTATAATCACATGCCTCCTTTTTAATTTGTAAGAATGTATCATTAAATATCTGGAATGTTTACATACTTTTCTGGGCCTTACAGTAATGCTTATAAACACATTTTTCAAAAAAAATTTGATCAAAAACAGAAAGTGGGGAAGATAAATAACATAATACAGAGTTTTAAAAGATGAAAAAGTTAACAAAGGAGTAGTTAATTTTTTTTATTTTTGTAAATTAAGATAAAAGATAAACCAAACTTGTCTAGCTTAAGTCAGGTGATATCAGAGAAGTGAAAAAGCAGATTATACAGCAAATCCTTCTCTGACACTTGTAATTTCTAAAACCATTGAAAATATTTTTATTAAAATTAATTCAAATAAAATTTAATACAAATTAGATTATTTAAATTAAATCAAATTATAATTTAATATAAATTAATTTAAATTATTTTATTAATTTTATTGGTGAATTTAATTCATTTTATTAATAAATTTTATCTATAAATGTAATAGATTAATTTATATTACATTTTGATTTATATTTAAATTTTATTGGTTTTTAAAACTTAGTTTAGTAAAGTTAATTTAAATAAAGTAAATTATTAAATATTAATTATACAGCATTCTTTTATGTTCAAAACACTAGAAAAAACTGGGGATAACAGGAACTTACCTCAACATTGTAAAAGCTATATATGCTAAGCCTCAGGCTAGCATCATTCTAAATGGAGAAAAACTGAAAGCATTCCCACTAAAATCTGGAACAAAACAGGGATGCCCTCTCTCACCACTTCTATTTAATTTAGTCCTTGAAATACTAGCCAGAACAATTAGACAGAAAAATGAAATTAAAGGCATAAAAATAAGAAAAGAAGAACTTAAAATATCACTATTTGTAGAGGATATGATCCTATACCTAGAAGACCCAAAAGGGTCTACAAAGAAACTACTAGAACTAATAAATAAATTCAGCAAAGTGGCAGGATATAAAATCAACACGCATAAATCAAAGGCATTCCTGTATATCAGCAACAAAACTTCTGAAATGGAAAAGAGGAAAACCAAACCATTCACAATATCCTCCAAAAAAATAAAATACTTGGGAATCAACCTAACAAAAGAGGTGAAAGATTTATACAATGAAAACTACAGAACCCTAAAGAGAGAGAGAGAAGAAGATCTTAGAAGATGGAAAAATGTACCCTGTTCATGGATAGGCAGAACCAACATCATCAAAATGGCGATATTACCCAAAGTTCTCTACAGGTTCAACGCAATTCCAATCAAAATCCCAACGGCATTTCTTTTAGAAATAGATAAAGCAACCATGAAATTCATATGGAAAAACAAAAGACCCAGAATAGCAAAAGCAATTCTAAGCAGGAAGTGTAAATCGGGAGGTATAGCGATACCATACCTCAAACTGTACTATAGAGCAATAGTAACAAAAACAGCATGGTACTGGTACCAAAACAGGTAGGTGGACCAATGGTACAGAATAGAGGACACAGAGACCAATCCACAAAATTACAACTTTCTTCTATTTGATAAAGGTGCTAAAAGCATGCAATGGAGAAAGGATAGCATCTTCAACAAATGGTGCTGGGATAACTGGAAATCCATATGCAACAAAATGTAGCTGATCCCCTTTCTCTCACCATGCACAAAAGTTAATTCAAAATGGATCAAGGAGCTTGATATCAAATCAGAGACTCTGCACCTGATTGAAGAAAAAGTTGGCTCCAATCTACATATTGTGAGGTCGGGCTCCAAATTCTTTAATAGGACACCCATAGCCCAAGAGTTAAATACAAGAATAAACAAATGGGACTTACTTAAACTTAAAAGTTTTTTCTCAGCAAGAGAAACAATAAGAGAGGTAAATAGGGAGCCTACATCCTGGGAACAAATTTTTACTCCTCACACTTCAGATAGAGCCCTAATATCCAGAATATACAAAGAACTCAAAAAGTTAAACAATAAGATAACAAACAACCCTATCAACAAATGGGCCAAGGACCTGAACAGACACTTCTCAGAGGAGGACATACAATCAATCAATAAGTACATGAAAAAATGCTCACCATCTCTAGCAGTCAGAGAAAAGCTAATCAAAATCACCCTAAGATACCATCTCACTCCAGTAAGATTGGCAGCCATTATGAAGTCAAGCAACAATAAGTGCTGGCGAGGATGTGAGGAAAAGGGTACACTTGTACATTGCTGGTGGGACTGTAAATTGGTGTGGCCAATATGGAAAGCAGTATGGAGATTCCTAGGAAAGCTGGGAATGGAACCACCATTTGACCCAGCCATCGCCTTTCTTGGTCTATTCCCTGAGGACCTTAAAAGAGCATACTATAGGCATACTATAGGAATACTGCCACATCAATGATCACAGCAGCACAATTCACAATAGCTAGACTTTGGAATCAACCTAGATGCCCTTCAATAGATGAATGGATTAAAAAACTGTGGCATTTATACACCATGGAGTATTACGCAGCACTAAAAATGACAAAATCATGGAATTTGCAGGGAAATGGATGGCACTAGAGCAGCTTATGTTTACTGAAGCTAGCCAATCCCTAAAAAACAAATACCAAATGTCTTCTTTGATATAAAGAGAGCAACTAAGATCAGAACAGGGAAGAAGAGCATGAGGAAAAGATAAACTTTAAACAGAGATGAGTGGGGGGAGAGAAAAGGAGAGATAAGGGAAACTGTATGGAAATGGAAGGAGACTCTCATTGTAACACAAAATTACATATAAGAGTTTGAGAGGGGAAAGGAGGGAAAAAAACAAGCGAGAGAATTAAACAACAGCAGATGGGGTAGAGAGGGAAGATGAGAGGGAAGGGGAGGGGGGATAGTGGGGGATAGGAAAGGTAGCAGAATACAACAGTCATTAATATGGTATTATGTAAAAATGTGGATGTGTAACTGATGTGATTCTGCAACTTGTATTTGGGGTAAAAAATGGGAGTTCATAACCCACTTGAATCAAATGTATGGAAGATGATATGTCATGAGCTTTGTAATGTTTTGAACAACCAATAAAAATATTAATTATATATTTTAATATTAATTTTAATAAAATTCAATTAATTTTGATAAAATGTTCTCAATCATTTTAGAAATTGCAGGTGTCAGAGAAGTATTTGCTATATAATCTACTTTTTTCTCTGATTTCACCTAACTTGAGCTGGAAACTTTTGATTTATCTTAATTTACCAAAATAAAAAGTGAAGACAAAATACATAGTGACTATATAGATCTGCTTCTTCTTTCAATTTTAAATTTTCTTTCAGTTTCAGCTTCTTTATTTATTTTATTTTCAAGCTTCTTTAGAATAGGAACATGTGGTTTATCTTTTAAACCTCAAGCAATTTACAAATAGAAAAGAAAGTACTACTCATGGTTTCTTTACATAGTGCACAAAGTAGACCTGAAGAAAATATGAATCATCTTTAGAAGAATTTGCATCAAAAGGCTGAGAACAAGATTTCCAACACCAGTCCACTACAACTATGAGTATGTGGTTCTCTGTAATTTCATCATGCCTATAGGTTGATGTTATTACCACCACAATAGCCACCAGACACACTTGCATCCTAATGATCAGTGAAATCACCTCTTTGCACCAGCACCAGATGTTTAGGACTTAAGAATTTTTTACCAGCCCATTATTTAAAAAATCCTGACTTAAAGCTTAAGTGTATGAAGATGTGCATATTTATACTTTGAAGTTGTACATTGAAGAGCTTTTTCTTGCAGATTTTGTCAATGTAGATATGCCTTAGAAAGAGAAACACTTGTATAGCAAGAAAATGTGAAAAGTCAAGTTTAAATATGTAAAGAGCTCTGGCTCCCACTAGAGTGAAATTTTATTGTCAATTTTTCTGTGATTACTGTATATTTCTAATGTATTTGGGAGACTGGAAGTTTTGATTATAGTTTGATGGTTAAAACTTGTTTTTCAAAAAAAATTAACAAACCACACTCTTTCACACAGTATCACCTTTCTTCTTAGCTAACTTAATTAAATTGCTATTCTTCCATACATTGTAAAGGAACTTCCCATAACAATTCATATGAGAAATGTTCAACTGCCTCCTGAGCTCTGCCTGGTTGGCATCATAGATGCTCCTCTTCTTCAGCCCACCATAAATGAAAACATCTCAAATTGAAAATTCATGCACCACACCACGTGCCTAGAAGCACAGTACTCTGCAGTGTGCTGCTTGCTTCCCCTGATGATTCTGTCACTGATGGGGAGCTGCCACTCAATGCTGCTGCCCCCACCAAGAGGGTGTTGTGCTGTATATTGCTAGCTCAGGACAAAGGAAAATCCAAATTCTAAAGTATGAATTCTACTGGACATGTACTACTTTTGAACTAACAAGACATTGAAAAAAATATTATTTTAAATAAAAGCATTTTTAGTTATGGTCATAATTAAATTAGAGCCTTTATCTGTTTTCCAGCTTATTTAACTATTACCTATAAGATTGAAAGAGTTACCCAATTACTTTCACATTACATAAGAAATTCAGAGATCTACAACTCTGTATATATGGTTCACTGTGATTTCATCATGCATACAGGTTGAAGTGACCACCAGAGCCACAAGACACACTTACTTGCATCCTAAGGATCACTAAAATCACTTCATTGCACCAGTTCCAGCTGTTTGAAACTTAAGAATAATAGTATTTCTTTAATTTTCATAAAATATCCTAACTTGAAGTTTAATTTTGTGAGGATGTTTATATTTATACTTTGAAGTTATAAATTGAAGAGCTTTTTCTTGCAGATTTTTTTAATGTATATGCCTCATTTCTGGAATGTGCTGCTCATGTTTTAATACTATTTACACTATGTGATCTACATTCTTTTCAAAATTATATATGTCTTCATATCTGAGGTCCTTTATATCTGAGGTCATAACTTCATTGTCTGAGGTCTTGTCTTCCAAGTGGTCTAATTTGTTGGTGAAGCATTCAATTGAACTCTTTAAATTTAAATTTGGATTATTGTTTCTTTTATTTCAAGGATTTTTTTTAGAATCTCTATCTCCCTACTGAAGTAATTTTTTGCTTCCAATATTTGTTTTGTTTATGTAGCTCTTTGTCAAAATGATCTTTTGCTGCCAGTATTTGGTCTTTTATATTATCCTTTAATTTGCAGAACATTTTAATTATGTACACCCTGAACTCATTCTGTCATATCTTCTGTTGTGATGGTCATGGATTCTAATAATGTGGTATCTTGATTTGTTTCGGGCCCTTTCTTCCCTGTCTTTTCATATTGCTGGTGTGTATTCCCTTCTAGAACTGTGGATCCTAGGCATTATCATTTTTACCCTACAGGCTTACAGTGCCCCTGTAGGGATCACCTCCTTTGAGGTGAAGGACAATGTTATCAGATCCCAATATAAACCACATACATCCTGAAAACCAATGTTTGCTAATAAGATGTTTACATTTGGTCACAATGTACAGATATCATGAATTCAATTTTTATCTACAACATAGCCAGTAGGTTTGTAGAAGTGTTTTCAGTTACAAAGGAGTGGATGAGGAGTTAGATGATACACTGAGGAGATAGGAGGTGAAGATATATAGACTTGTTATGTCTTAAAAAGTGTGAAAGAGAAATATAAAGAGGAAGACTAGTAGCAGAAGAAAGTAGAGGAAGTAAATTTGGGTAGAAAAGTAACTGGGAAGACAAGAGAGTACATAAAACAAACAAACAAACACACACACACACACATATATATATATATATCAAGACAAATAAAAAAAACGTTTTCATAGCAGAAATTGATGGGGAAAAAGGGAATAAAAAGAGTGTACAACTCCAATGTAACATACTATTCAGGAGTCCCAGTCCTCAAAGTTCTAATTCATGCAAAGTACTTGGTTTTACATATGTTGGGGATGTGAGGTGGGGAGATGGAAAAAATCTTGAAGGAAGACACAGGGCTTGTTTTGGTTGGAGATCAGTATCTTTCTTGCTTCCCTTCTCATCCAATAGGTGGAATCATCTGTTATTAGCTGGTATCTCTGCCCTCAGGATGGTGAAGGTAACCAGGGTGCCACTGTGACAGGTTAGCAGCTGCTGGGGAGAGGGGGTGTTAGAAACTAGGTGCCTGGAAGATGGTGACGAAGGTGACACAAGTTGGAGGCTCTTACTTTCAGAAGTGGGGTGTTGGGTTGGGTGGGGGGAGCCAGGCGATGGTGTTGGATGATGAGTTTAGTGATGAGCTCTGTGGCTTACAGTGTGGGCTGACTTGGAAGCCTGTGTGAAATTCCCAGGATCAGGAAGGTTACTGCACCTAGGGGTCTGAGTCCACTGCTGCTAAGTCCCAAGACAGCAGCAACAAGGGGAGCCCCATTTAGGTAGATGAAGGTCCACACAGGGATCTGTGTCTCTACTCATGGGAAGCATCCAGGTGTCCTCAATGGGAGCCACATCAATGCTTTCTGATTAAATGCGGGCTGAAAGTTCTTCATGGATGCTGCTGCCACCTCTGATGGTCTCTCTGGCGAGTAGTTGGGAGGCCTACTCTGATGCTGAGGCCTGGAGCCCTGAAGGAGTGCAGGAGGCAGGAAGATTGCTTGCATAGAAGCAGTATTCTCACTACTTGCATCCCAGTTCATGGAGCAATGCAGAATGCCTCCCTTTGGCCCGCCATCCTGGATCCAGAAATAGAAATATTTATATAGCAAGAAAAGGTGAAAACATGACTAGTCCAAATATGTAAAAAGATCTGGCTCCAACTAGAGCAAAATTGGATTGTAAACTTTGCTGTGATTAATGGTATATTTCTAATGTATTTGGAAGACTGCAAGTTTTGATTATGTGTTGATGGTTAAAACTTGTTTTTCCAAAGGATTAACAGGTGACACTGTGTGAAACAGTGTCACCTCTTTTCTTAACTAACTTATTTATATAGCCATTCTTTAGTAGATTGTAAAGAAAGCTCCCATAGCAGTTCATATGAGAAATGTTCAACTGCCTCCTGAGCTATGCCCAGTAGATGCTCCTCTACTTAACGTCATCATTCACAATTTAAACACATCAATTTCATGCAAGAAAATAGAGGATGCCATCAGTAGCCTACCAACCAAGAAACCAGGTTTGAAGACATGCCCAGCTGAGTTTTACAACACATTAAATAAGAACTAAACCAATGCTTCTCAAACTATTTCATGAAATATAAAATGAGAGAATGTTTCCAAATACATTCTATTACCCTGACTCCAAAACCAGATAAAGACAAGGCAAAGAAAGAAAACTTCAGACCAATATGGCTAATGAATATAGATGCAAAAATTCTCAATAAAATTCTGGCAAATTGAATACAAAAATATATCAAAAAGATAGTGCACCATGATCAATTAGTGTTTATCCCAGGGATGCAAGGTTGGTTCAACATACAGAAATCAATAAATGTAATTCGTCACATCAATAGACATAAAGATAAGAATCATAGGAGATTCTCAATAGACACAGAGAAAGCATTTGAAAAAATGCACCTCTTCATGGTTCAAAATGATAGAAAAACTAGGGATTTCAGGTACATACCCCAACATTGTAAAGAATAGTTATGCTAAGCCCCAGGCTAACAACATTCTAAATGGAAAAAAAAATTGAAAGCATTCCATCTAATAACTTGAATAAGACAAGGATGCCCTCTTTCACTAATTTTAATGTAGTTCTTAAAAGTAGCCATAGGAATTATACAGATGAAAGAAATTTAAAGAGAAACAGATAGAAAAAGAAGAACTTAAATTATCATTTTTTTTTGCAGATGATATGATTGTATACCTAGGAGACCCAAAACATTCCACCAGAAATCTTCTGCAATTAATAAATGAACTTAGCAAAGTAGCTGAATATAAAATCAACACCATAAATAAAGGACATTTCTCTACATCAGTGACAAATTCTCAAAAAGTAAAACTAGGAAACTCACCCCATTTACAATAGCCTCAAAACAAAACAAACAAAACATAACATAAAAAGCAACCTGGGGAATCAACTGAATGAAAGAGGTGAAAGACCTATACAATAAAAACTACAGTATTCCAAAAAATGAAAGAAGAGACTACCTTAAGAGGTCAAGCTAGGTGATGCAGAGACACCCACATTGCCCTTCAAGGAAACCACGCTCAAAGTAGTCCCTGCTCCACCCCTCAATTGGCAGGTACCCACTGGAGCCCAGCCTCTGGCACATGACCACCTCTTTAGACCAGGAGACTACTGCAGAAGCCTAGGCCTGACCCTGATCCACCCATGCCAACTTACATAGAACCCAGATCCAGAGTTTGTCCCACCACACACCTGGGAGCCTAAACCTAACCCAATTTTATCTTGGGACACTGCAGTCATCTCCATAGCCTTCTGCACACAGTAGCCTCTAACATTTTACAACAGACATGGCCTAGAATGAGCTGCATCTCAGAACAGGCATCCCAATGAGAGTGTGGGGCCCACCCTTTCCATCCTGTCTCTGTAAGATATTGCTTCCATCTTGGGGAACATAACTATTATCTCACGTTACCCCAGCTATTGCTGCCACCACTTTAGATGTAGTAGCATACATTGAGAGACACCAGCAAGGTCTGGAAGCCCAACATCAAGATGAAGTACAGACAATCTGCTCAGGTACTACAAGAACATATTACAGAAACTGTAATATCTCAGACCTACAATGCAAGAAAGAAAGATACATAGACAACATAAAAAAGAAAAAGAGAGGAAAGTGCCCCTAACAAACGAGGATACTACTATAACAGAATCCATGAACAATGGATGATGAAATGTCAGAGAAGTTGTTCAGAAGGTTCATAATTAAAATAATATATGAATTAAAGAATGACCTAAGTAAGCAAATATAGGCAAAATTTGCTCATTTCATCAGAGAGATAAGAGAGCAAATACAAGTAGCAAAAGATCATTTCAAGAAAGAGACAGAGACTCTGAAGAAAAAGAACAGTCAGGAATCCTTGAAATAAAGGATACAATAAACCAAATATAAAACTCAATATAAAACATAACCAACAGATTAGGTCACTTGGAAGAAAGAACATAGGATAATGAGGATAAAGTATTTAATCTGGAAGATAAACTTGATCACACAGTGCAGATGGTAAGAAACCATAAATAGAACATCCAAGAATTATTGGACAGCATCTACAGACCAAATCTAAGAGTTACTGGGATAGAGGAAGGCACAGAGTTTCAAACCAAAGGAATGCACAATCTCTCCCAGGAGATAATTTTTTTTTAAAGAGAGAGTGAGAGAGGGGGGGGGGAGAGAGAGAGAGAGAGAGAGAGAGAGAGAGAGAGAGAATTTTAACATTTATTTATTTTTTCTTAGTTCTCGGCGGACACAACATCTTTGTTGGTATGTGGTGCTGCTGAGGATCGAACCCGGGCCGCACGCATGCTAAGCGAGCACGCTACCGCTTGAGCCACATCCCCAGCCCCTCTCCCAGAAGATAATATAAGAAAAATTTTAAGCATAAAGAATGAATTGGAAAACCAAATACAAGAGGCTTACAAGACAGCAAATGTACAAAATTACAACAGATCTACACCAAGCCACATTATAATGAAAATTCTAGCATACAGAATAAGAATAGAATCTTAAAAGCTGTAAAAAAGAGGAATCAGATCCCATATAGAGGGAGAACAATTTGTATCTCAGCAGATTTTTTAACCCAACCCTCAAAGCCAGGAAATCATGGAACAACACATACCAAACTCTGGAAGAAAATGGATGCCAACTAAGAATCTGATATCCAGCAAATTTAAGCTTTTCATATGATGATGAAATAAAAACCTTTCATGATAAACTAAAGCTAAAAGAATGTATAATTAGAAAGCCTGCACTACAGAACATCCTTAATAAAATATTTAAAGAAGAGGAAATGAAAAAAAATGATGGAAATTAGGAGAGGGAGGTGTTACACTTAAGGAAAATATAATCAGAAGAAAAAACAAGTAATGTTAAATACCAAACATAAAGAAAAATTGCTGAGAATACAAATCATGTCTTGATAATAACCTTGAAGGTTAATGGCCTAAACTCATCAATCAAAAGACATATACTAGCAGATTAAATTAAAAAACATAGAGACCTAACAATATGCTGCCTCCCTGAGACTCATCTCACAGGGAAAACATCCACGGACTGAAGATAAAGGTTTGGGAAAAATTATATCCCTCACATGGACTGCAGAAGCAAGCAGGTATTTCCATCCTCATATCAAATAACAAAGACTTCAAGTTAAAGTCAATCAAAAAGGATAAAGAAGGACATGACAAACTGCTCAAGGGAACCTACACCAAGAAGACTTAAAAATTATAAATATATACTCCCCAAACACTGGAGCATCTACATTCATTAAACAAACTCTTTTCAAGTTGAAGTGTCACAAACACCATAACACAATAATTTTGGGTGTCTTTAACACAACACATCTCTTTCATCACTAGATAGATATTCCAAACAAATTCTGAACAAATAAATTATAGAATTTAATAATAAAATCAATAACATAAACTTAACTCATATATAGAATATTTCACGAAAGAATACACCTTCTTCTCAGAATGTATGGATTCCATTTTACAATAGACTATACATTATGGTACAAAGCAATTATTAGCAAATATAATAAAAAGAGATACTACCCTGTATTCTATCAAATCATAGTGAATAAAATAAGAAATCCATGATAAAATAAGAAATTAAAGATACTCCAGCACCTGGAGACTAAATAATATGCTAATGAATGAACAATGGGTTGCAGAACACATCAAGGACCAGATTAAAAAATTAGAACACAGATACAACACATTGAAATCTTTGGGACACTATGAAAGCAATTCTAAAAGGAAGTTTATTCCTTCAAAGAAGAAAAAAATCAACAAATAAATGATTTAACATTACATCTCAAAGCCCTAGAGAAAGAAGAATAAACACCAAAAGCAGTAGAAGATAGGAAATAATTAAAATTAGAGCCAAAATCAATAAAAAATGAAACAAAAATTGAAAAAATTATAAAACAAAATGTTAGTTCTTTTAAAACATAAATAAAATTGCCAGACCCTTAGCAATGCTAACAAAGAGAAGGAGGAAGAAACTCAAATTACTAACATCCATAATTACAAAAGGAATTTGACAGCACACACTACAGAAATATAGATGATAATTAGAAATTATTTTGAAAACTTGTACTCTAATAAAATAGAAAATGCTGAAGGCATCTACAAATTTATACAGTCAAAATAGTTTGCCCAAATTGAATGAAGATAATATACACAATTTAAACAAATCAATTTCAAGCAACAAAATAAATGATGCCATCAAAATTCTACCAACCAAGAAAAGCCCAGAACCAGATGGATACACAGCCAAGTTCTACAAGATCTTTAAAGAAGAACTAATATCAATACTCTTCAGTTTATTTCAGAAAATAGAAAAAGAGGGAGCATTTCCAAACTCATTTTATGAGGCCAATATCACCCTGATTCCAAAACCAGACAAAGATACATCAAAAAGACACATTAGACCAATATATTGAATGAACATGCTGCAAAAATTCTCAATAAAATTTGGGCAACTGACATACAAGAACATATCAAAAAGACCATGCATCACGATCAAGTGGTATTCATCCCAGGGATGTAAGTTTGGTTCAACTTATGTAAATTTATGATGTAATTCATCACATCAATAGACTTACAGATAAGAATCTTAGGATCATCTCAATAGATGCAGAGAAAGCATTTGACAACTTACAGCACCCCTTTATGTTCAAAACACTACAAAAACAAGGAATAAAACAGGAGCATATCTCAACATCATAAAGCCTATCCATTCTAAGCCCCAGGCCAACATTATTCTAAATGGAAAAATATCAAAGGCATTCCCTCTAAAAAGTGGAACAAGACGGGTGTCTTTTTTCACCACTTTTATTTAATAAACTTCTTGAAACACTGGCCAGAGCAATTAGACAGATGAAAGAAATTAAAAAGATACACATAGTAAAAGAAGAATTCAAATTGGCACTATTTGCTGATGGTATGATTCTGTATCTAGAAGTCCCTAAAAGTTTTACCAGGAAACTTCTAGAACTAGTAAATGAATTCAGCAAAATACCAGAATATAAAGTCAACACTCATAAATCAAATGTCTTTCAGTGTATCAGTGACAAATTCTCAGAAAGAGAAATGCAGACAACTACCCCATTTACAATAGTCTCAAAAAAATAAATACTTGGAAATCAACTTAATGAAAGAGGTGAAATATTTATATAATAAAAGTTATAGAACTCTAAAAAAAAGAAAGAAAGAAGACCTTAGAAAATGAAAAGATCTACCTTGCTCTTGGATAGGCAGAATTAATATTATCAAAACAACCATACTACCAAAAGCACTACACAGATTCAATTCAATCTCAATCTTAATCCCAATGGCATCACTCATAGGAATAGAAAAAGCAGTCATAAAGATTATCTGGAAAAACAAGAGAACTGAGAATATCTAAAGCAATCCTTAGCAAGAAGAGTGAAGCAGGTGGCATTACTATACCATACCTTAAACTATACTACAGAGCAACAGTAAAAAACAAACAAACAAACAAAAAATATGATATTGGCACCAAAGCAGACTTGTAGACCAATGGTACAGAATTGAGGGTAAAGAGACTAACCCACAAAATTACAATTTTGTTATATGAGACAAAGGCACTCAAGACATTCATTGGAGAAAAGATAGCCTCTTCAACAAATGGTACTGGGAAAACTGGAAATCCATATGGAACAAAATAAAATTAACCCCCCATCTCTCATCATGCAGAAAACTCAACAAAAAGTGGATCAAGGACCTAGGAATAAAACCAGAGACCCTGAGTCTAATATAAGAAAAAGTAGGCCATAATTTCTATCATGTGGGATTAGGCCCCAACTTCCTTAATAAGAATCTTGTGGTGCAAGAATTAAAATAAAAAATAAATAAATGGGATGGAATCAAACTAAAAAGTTCCTTCTCAACAAGAGAAACAATCTGGGAGGTGAATAGAGGGCCTACATCTTGGGAGAAAATCTTTACCCCTCATATATCAGATAGAGCACTAATCATTAGGGCATATAAAGAACTCAAAAAGCTAAGCAAGCACCAAAAAAAAACATATAACCTAATCTATAAAAGGCCCAAGGACCTGGAAAAACTATTCTCAAAAGATGACATAAAATCAATCAAAAATACATGGAAAAAATGTTCATCATCACTAGCAATCAGAGAAATACAAATCAAAACCACTCTAAGATTTCATCTCACTCCAGTGAGATTGGTAGCTATCAAGAATACAAACAACAATAAGTGTTAGTGAGTATGTGGGGGAAAAAAGGTACACTCATACACTGCTGATGAGACTGCAAATTGGTGCAGCCAATATGGAAAGCAGTATGAAGATTCCTTAGAAAACTTGGAATGGAATCACCATTTGACCCAGCTATCCTATTCCTGGGTCTATACCTAAAGGACTTAAAACAGCATAGTACAGGGACACAGCCATGTCAATGTTTATAGCAGCACAATTAACAGTAGCTAAACTGTGGAACCAATCTAGATGCTGTTCAGTTGATGAATGGATATGGAAACTTTGATATATATATACACAATGGAACATTACTCATCATGAAAAGAGAAGAAAATCATGGCATTTGCAGGTAAATGAATAGAGTTAGAGAAGATAATTTTAAGTGAAATTAGTTATGTTTGTTCGTCACAAAATAACAAATGCTGAATATTTTCTCTGATATACAGAGGCTGATTCATAGTGGTTTAGGGAGGGGGAGCATAAAAGAAATTGACTAACTCTAGATAGAACAGATGAGTGGGAGTGTAAGGGGAAGTAGCCATGGAGTTAGAAATGATGATGGAACATGGTGGACATTATTATCCAAAATGCATGTATGAAGACAAAAATTGGTGTGAATATGCTTTATATACAACCAGAGATATAAAAATATGCTCTATATATGTAATAAGAATTGTGATGCATTCTGCTGTCAGACATAAATAAAAAATAATTTAAAAAAAGGAAGTTCAATTAGAAAATATTTTAAAAAGAATCAAGAAAGACCTGAGAAGATAAAATGTTCTACCTTGCTCTTGAATAGAAAGAATTAATATTGTCAAAATGACCATAGTACAAAAAGCACTATACAGGTTCAATGCCATCCCAATCAAAATCCCAATAAAACAACAACAACAAAAAAAAAAAAAAAACAGTCATGAAAGTCATCTAGAAAAATGAGAGACCCAGAATAGCCAAAGCAATCATTAGCAATAAGAGTGATGCTGGTGTAGGAATTTGGAATTTAAAAAAATAGTATTTAAGTTCTATTGTCCACAATATCTTCTGTTTAAACTTGAAAATGTTGTCTCCTATTTCTTCGTTGAAGTCCAATCAATGACTCCCTTGGCCTTGATAAGCTTTGAAGAGAACTCATACTTTAGGGGTCTCAGTGGTGATATTGCTGCATTTATATTAAATAGCAAATATATCTGATGGATTTTTCAACCATTTAAGTGGTAATGTTGCTCCTAATCAAAAGCTGTCATGGATAGTCTTTCTCCATGTTGCGGGCTTACATTAGTCTATTTGCTTTTCAGGGCAACTGGTTTTGGGGTTGCTGCAAGTACACCAAGTACCCAGAGAATATTTATGGCCTTATATTGTAAACTCAGATCGTTGGACAACAATACATCTTGCAAGTCAGCCTTTTCAGGTGGCTTCAATTTCCCACTCCAAAAATTACATTCTTTAAAAGTTATGTAATGAGGACCTGCTAGTGATTTACACTATTATGAGTGTTGGAAACAGTGTCACTGTCTTAAAATGTAGCCTCCCTTGGGAAAAAAATGCTGGGTTATTATTTATTACCTTTAGTTACTTAATAATACTTAAAGTAGAAACTGTAAATTATAAGGACATGTCTATTTTACTGCTACTGTCTTTGCAGGTTGATGCACTTATTCCTTTGTGGTCAGTTTTTATTTACTCCTCAGTTCTGAAAATCTGTTTTTCTACATGTGTCTAGTTGTATAAAAGAATCACTGTTTTTATTTTTGATAAATCTGTTTCTAGTATGTCTTAAGAACATTTTTCTTTTTATAGTATAAATAGATACAGTACATATGCAATGCTGTATCTTGCTTTTTTGTAATTCCTTAGCATACCACAAACATGCTCTGTATCCATATTTTTACTGCTATTGTTTTTATTGTCTTCTGTATATTTTTATGTTATTGGCTCTCACTGAATACCATCCTCTCTATTTCTGACCCCCCAAGTCTTTTCTGTTCTCTGAAGCTGAGCCTATATCCTTTTTATTTCCACACAGTCTCCCTTGATAATTTCAATCAGATGAATGAAATGAAATAAGGCAGGAGGATATAAAAGACACATTCTAGCCTCAGAATGTAAACATTAAGGAGGGCATAGAATTCAGGAAAGGCATCATAACCAAGGTGACCTCTGAGTGAGTAGGTATTCAAGAATGGGTCATCCTACCCTAGAATTGCTCTGCTCTGTCAACATTCTCATTTAACTAATAAGGCCCCAGGATGAGGGCTCACTGGTAGAAAACTTATCTAGCATGTGCTAGGCCTTGGGTTTCATATCTAGTACCACACACACACACACACACACACACACACACACACACACACACACAAGTCCCAATTTAAGATACTAAAGTGAAGTCTAGCTAACCAAAATATAGCACACAAAAGGATTCATTAGCTCCTAGAACTTAAGCAAACCACTCAATGCAGCCTAAGGTTACTTTGTCTTTTTTTTATATATAAAAATCAATTCAAAACATTGTCTTATTTTAAGGACAGCATACTCTAATCATTTTGATTTTATTTATGATATTAGCAAAGTTTATGAATCAGCACTGAAATTTATGAGACTAATTCCTGCGTCCTCAACTATAATGTGAGGATAGCAACACTGCCTTCAGAAAGTCGTCATGAGAAATTATTGAAATAAGGCATATTAAGCACTATGCATAATGCTGACAGAGTGTTCTACTTTTATTATTATTTTTATAATTAGTACATTTACCTAAAAATATCATCTTGAAGTCTATTTAGAAAAGACTCAGACATGAAAATGTAAGTGGCAGTAAAAACCATGGCACATATGGTGGCCAAATAGGCATATAGATGATGAGAACTTTAAAGAAAAAAGTTCAGTAAGCTTCCTGTGGAGGATTCTGGAATAATGAAGGATTATGAATGCAAAAAGAAAGAAAGAAAGAAAGAAAGAAAGAAAGAAAGAAAGAAAGAAAGAAAGAAAGAAAGAAAGAAAGAAAGAAAGCGATGAGAAGTTACATAACATTTGCAAGCAGGTTCCCAACAAAATATTTATTTTTATTCTTTTAAGAACATAACTATAGTTCTTTATCTCTGCCAAACATTATTCTAATGCTTTATAGAGGTTAATTTGTTTAATTCTCAAATAGCTTTCAAGTATGCACTGTTGTTATCTCCACTTTACAATAGTGAAACTAAGGCTCAAAATGTTAACAAATTTGTTCATGTCAGACAACTAATAGGTGGTAAAGCTAAGATTTAAAACTGGCAGATTGGTTCTGGAGTCTATGTTTGAACCAGTATGCTATGCTTCCCTATCAGGCAAGCAAAATTTAAGAAGACTCGGCTGGTGAGGATACGATATGTAGAGAGGGAAAAATGGGAGCAGAAGATCTATTAGAAAGATAATGCAGTAATCCAGTATAGGGTATTGATGGTTTTATATTAGATATAGGTAACAAGAATGAAAAAATGAAATACAAGTATGTTAGTTACGTAAGAGTGAGACCGAGAAAGACAAGTTTGCTCATGTTCATATAATTAATCACTTTTTCCTCATATTTCCAGAAAATGTTTGCTCTTTCTACATTTAGATTTGTTTCACAGAACACATTTCATGGAATATGCCAATTAATTTTCATCCATTACCTGTTTTATTTCTCCTGCAGTTGGGTCTTTCACCATCTCAATGTTAAAAGATTGAACCGAGATTCTTAAAAAGAAAATAAAAAGCAATTAACACAGTCTTCCTTGATCATTTCAATCATATGAAATGAAATAAGGCAAGAGGAGATAAAAGACACATTCTAGGCTCAGAACGACAACATTAAAGAGGGCATAGAATCCAGGAAACAATAACAAGCCCCCTCCTCACAGCTTTATTCTGGCTCTAAGCCTTGTAGGGAATAGCATATCATCACATTGAAATATATCTTCAATAAGCAGAGGAACAGTATATGAAAACCTGTATGTGGGACTGGAGTTGTGGCTCAGTGGTAGAATGCTGGCCTGGCATGTGTGAGGCCCTGGGTTCAATTTTTGGCAACAATTATAAACTAATAATTAATTAAGTAAAGTAAATCTGTATGCTCAGACACATTGAGTTGTCAACTCTCAGAGTCTTTCATATTTCAATTCTTGGGGAATATCTATTAGGTCTCCATGTTCATGTTTTACTCTTACCAATTAGTTCCACAGCACTTTGCATCTGTGTAAAGGAAGAAGGTGATTGTTACTTTGAATGTAACTGTGATTTTACCAGAGATGGTTTCTTATGTACAAAATTGACAGACTAAATATGTTTTTATTTGATTTTTTGAAACAACTTCCTACAGAAAGGAAAGATGTTACAATGTTTCCTTCAAATTTTCTCCAATACTCCCACAACTCATACTTAAACTAGGGTTCATGTCAAGGAACCAAAATTCTTAGAAATATTCCTAATTTCTAGTTAAAAATCATCTTATACAATATCATTGAACCACATAAATAAATTCAAATTTTCAATATCTTCTTATAAATGTCTTCTATGACTTGGACATTTACATTTAAATAGAAAACAACTTGTCCTTAGAGAATCCTCTGATCATAGGCTGTTTCCCCAAGGCATCTGTTTGAAATATGTTATCAGACAGAATAGCAATCTATGCTTTATTCATAGGAAAAAGAAAACCAATTTAGCCGATGTGCACAAACTCATTAAATGATTGTGCACCTAAGCACTATTTTTTCCATTCCGTATAACAACTGTACACATTATTCTAAGAATTATTGTATATGAACAAACCTGTACCTAAGATTCAGAGATGCTGAGATGAAAACCGATTTGTCAGTAACCACCCTATGCAAGTCTTGAGGGTTCATTCTCTACCTGTCACTATGAATATGAAGGATTCCTCTGCAGAATTAGGTCTCCTTGGGGTTACTGTGCTTGGCCATTTCACTTATTTCACATTGAGCTGCAGAGGAGGTTAAAAAAAAACCTAAATATTCTTTTTTTAAAGACTGCTTCTCATTTCTGACAGAACTTTTCATGGCAGGTGTCTGTAGTAGACTTGAGTCCACTAAGGGGTTGGCCTCACCCCTCCAACTCCTTCCTGTAGGCTCTTGCTGCCTTATGTGTGCCATGCCCCTCCTACTTCCAAAAGCATGCCTGGATTCACACCCTCCCTTCTCCAGACAAGCAGTCTCTGTGCCAATTCTCCACTGGAGAGCTGGCAGAACCTGAGGGTCCTCACAGAGCTTGCTCCTTTGAAAGTTCATTTGGCCCTTGTAGCAGTTGGTGATTAGCATCAAATGTGGTTTCACCAACCATCTTCACAGCTGCTACTTCTCCTTACTGAGGTTTCCAGGTACAGTAAATTTTATCATAATCATATCCTTTGAAGTAGGCCTTATCCTCATTTTCCCAATAAGGAAGCTGGAGCTGAGGGTCTAATATTAAGTAACTACTCCAAGTTCTACCAAAGAGCTGAACTTTTCAATGTGGCAGTTGATTCCAAAGCCTTGCTGCCTTCTGCTTCCTGACATCTAATTGCAGCTCCAACCAAATGAAACTACTTCCCAGATTCACTAGGAATTGCCATGAAAACTTTTTATTCAGGCTCTTTTTGGTCCCTGGGATGCACTCTCCCTCTTCCTCAACCCAGATGACATGATCTTTTTCACCTCTGGAATCACATGTGAGTTCCTGAGATCACGGTGACATCAACATCTGTGTTACATGCTCCCAGCATGAGTGGACCCTCTGTCAAGGTCCTCATTGGTTTGCATTGTGTGGAAGTCTTCCTTAGGTTTTATTTGACAGAAACCTCTCCTGAGGCAGAATCAGAGCCTCCAATTGAACTCAGTCAAACCTATACTCATGAATATCCATCCTTCTCTGTGCTGCTTGCAATGTAGTAGTGGATTAGTAAGTCTAGGGGTGCTTGCCTATAACTGGCTCAAAATCCCGGCACTTGTTTTCTCTGTATAGATCAGCCCTGTCTACCTCTGCATCATCCCATGTCAGGACCTCAAAGCAACCTTCATTTATAAATTGCATCATCCTTTCCTCACCGTATTTTGCCCTCTTATCTTTCCCTACTTTATTATCTTCATAGGAGTTCTCACTTTCTGAAATTCTTGGATCCTTGTTTACATTAATTTGAGGTGCTTATATTCCAGTGGAGACAAACAAAAAATAAATATATGTTAGGTGATGATACATGTTATGTTGAAAAACAGAGCAGACTAAGAGAGATGATGATAAGGGGCCAATCAAGCAGAAACCTAAAGGAAATGAGCAAATTATATGTATGAGTATCTTAGAGAACAGCTTTCCAGGAAGAGGGAATAGTAAGTGCAAACACACTGAAGCAGGAGCATGTGTACCCTGCTTGTACTCTATATGAATGAGTGAGAAAGAAAGCAGTAGAAATGAGGCTAAAGAGGTATTGGAGTAGCTGGTGAGATTGCTCAGTGATTTGGAGGCCTTGGTCAAGGATTATGGTTTTAAATCTGAGTGAGATGGGAAGTCACTATGTGTTTGAGCAGAATAGCATTAGCTATTCATGAAAAGATTATTCTGGCAATTTAAGAAATGGGAGTAACTAAATGGTGCCCAGGAGCCAAGCCAGGATCAGTGGTACACCCCCTGGGAGGCTATCCTAGGCTTTATTAGACATTTACTAATAAAGCAATGATCCACATTGAAAAGTTCAGCTCTTTGGTAGAACATGGAGTAGTCACTTAATATTAGACCCTCAGCCTCAGCTTCCTTATTGGGAAAAAGAGGATAAGGCCTACCTCAAAGGATATGATTATGATAAAATTTACTGTACCTGGAAATTTCAGTAAAGAGAAGTAGCAACTGTGAGGATGATTGGTGAAACCACTTTTGATGCTAATCACTTCCTAACTGAGCTGTTCATAAATGAATCAAGTCCCTCAGTTAAATGAATGCTGGGTGGAGGACTGGTTGCTGAGTAGGAAAATTCTGACCTGAGTATTCAAGCATCTGATGGGAGTTGGATTCAATAACTCTCCACATCTCCTCAAACTGGAGACAATGTGGTTCTGGGAAATCAACTAAAAGGACTATTTGCTTCAGAGATGGAGAGTTGACCACCTGGGAGGATAAAGTGTTCAGTAGTGGAAATGTGGTGAGAATCAGTCCTGAGTGAAGGAGCAGTCTGAATCCAGGTCCAAAGGTCGATGGGGAATCTGGCATGACCAGAGGGAAAGGTGTACGAAGGATGGGAAGAGAGATGAAGCTGGAAAGAGATGCAGGATCCCATAAGAGAGAGCTCCCACATGACATGATGATTCCCAAGAAACACTTGTTGAAGAAACAAAAGAGAGATTGTAGGAGCCAAAGAAGGAGGTTTGGACCACATTGTTCTTCTGAGCAGCTTTTTTTCCCTGATAACTTGGTCAGAAACTTCTTCAGGACAGGGCTGTCCAATGTTTGCTGTGCTCATTTCCCTACTCCCCACTAAAAAAGTTATCTAGAGATGGCTCCTTAACAACTAACAACATAAATATAAGCTCCTGAGGGTGAAAGGGCCCTTTCCTGGGGGATGTTCTGTGAGTTCCCCTTATGAAGTTGGAAACAGACAATTCTGTGTTGGGACCATTCTCTGATGGAAGACAACCATGCTCATGTCATTTTACATCAACTGTCACCCACTACACAGCCACCACTCCTGGAATTCTTAGGGCTCTGAACTTGGTGACCTCATCTTGAGGGAATAATTAGGCTGGGACATTCTGAGGACTCCTATTTGTGCAGTGAGGAGTGGGTGAGTTCATTCTTTCCAGAGCCATAGGCCTGGTAACAAGCCTTGTACTGATGGATTCATCAAGCCTCAAACTGATGGATTCCTCAAAGGAGGACCTGGGACTTCCTGGTTTAAAATACCTCTCCCATCCTTAGTGTGTAGGGGAATAGCCTTTGCAGGGATGGGATGGTGGCTGCCTGCATGAAGTGCTAAGCAGTTAAGAGGTAGACTCCACTAGAAAAGGGAGGACTCTTCTAAGAAACAGACCATGTTTTGCCCAAACAGAAAAGATACATGGGAGTCCTTGTCAAGTGGGGAGATTTGACTTCCTCAAATACAATGAGAACTGGAGGCTGACTTAGAAGGAACACATTGAACCAGTACTTGTGGATGAGCTCAATTCCCTCCATCAAGTGTTAAACTCAAATGTGTGCAATACCCTTGGCTAAGTCCCCTAATGCACTGCTGTTCTATAGGATGGGAAGTACAATTGCCACAAAAGTGACAGTAGCTAAGGGCACATGGCTATAGCAGTCCATAGTGGCTATGCCATTGGCCAAACAATTCATCATGAGGCCAATGAACCACACTACACTATGGGCTGAACAGCTGCTATCTATGATATATTGATTTAAACGATTTTTTATAAGATGGACACCATATCTTTATTTTCTTTAATTTTATTTTTTAATTGGTTGTTCACAACATTACAAAGCTCTTGACATATCTTTCATATATTAGATTGAAGTGGGTTATGAACTCCCAATTTTTACCCCAAATGCAGAATGCAGAATTACATCGGTTATACATCCACATTTTTACATAATGCCCTATTAGTAACTGTTGTATTCTGCTACTTTTCCTATCCCCTACTATCCCCCCTCCTCTCCCCTCCCATCTTCATTCTCTACCCCATCTACTGTAATTCATTTCTCTCCTTGTTTATTTTCCCATTCCCCTCAAAACCTCTTATATGTAATTTTGTATAGCAATGAGGGTCTCCCTTCATTTCCATGCAATTTCCCTTTTCTCTCCCTTTCTCTCCCATCTGATGTCTCTGTTTAAAGTAAATCTATTTTTTTCCTGCTCTTCCTCCCTACTCTGTTCATAGTTGCTCTCATTATATCAAAGAAGACATTTGGTATTTGTTTTTTAGGGATTGGCTAGCTTCACTAAGCATAATCTGCTCTAGTGCCATTCATTTCCCTGCAAATTCCATGATTTTGTCATTTTTTAGTGCTTCGTAATATTCCATAGTGTATAAATGCCACGTTTTTTTTATCCATTCATCTACTGAAGGGAATCTGGGTTGGTTCCACACTCTAGATATTGTGAATTGTGCTGCTATGAACATCGATGTGGCGGTATCCCTGTAGCATACTCTTTTAAGGTCTTCAGGGAATAGTCCAAGAAGGGCAATAGCAGGGTCAAATGGTGGTTCCATTCCCAGCTTTCCCAGGAATCTCCATACTGCTTTCCAAATTGGCCACACCAATTTGCAGTCCCACCAGCAATGCACAAGTGTACCCTTTTCTCCACATTCTCGCCAGCACTTGTTGTTTGACTTCATAGTGGCTGCCAATCTTACTGGAGTGAGATGGTATCTTAGGGTGGTTTTGATTTGCATTTCTCTGACTGCTAGAGATGGTGAACATTTTTTCATGTACTTGTTGATTGATTGTATATCCTCCTCTGAGAAGTGTCTGTTCAGGTCCTTGGCCCATTTGTTGATTGGGTTATTTCTTATCTTATTGTCTAATTTTTTGAGTTCTTTGTATACTCTGGATATTAGGGCTCTATCTGAAGTGTGAGGAGTAAAAATTTGTTCCCCGGATGTAGGCTCCCTATTTACCTCTCTTATTGTTTCTCTTGCTGAGAAAAAACTTTTAAGTTTAAGTAAGTCCCATTTGTTGATTCTTGTTATTAACTCTTGTGCTATGGGTGTCCTATTAAGGAATTTGGAGCCTGACCCTACAATATGTATATCAGAGCCAACTTTTTCTTCTATCAGACGCAGAGTCTCTGATTTGATATCAAGCTCCTTGATCCATTTTGAGTTAACTTTTGTGAATGGCGAGAGAAAGGGATTCAGTTTCATTTTGTTGCATATGGATTTCCAGTTTTCCCAACACCATTTGTTGAAGATGCTATTCTTCCTCCATTGCATGCTTTTAGCCCCTTTATCAAATATAAGATAGTTGTAACTTTGTGGATTAGTCTCTGTGTCCTCTATTCTATACCATTGGTCCACCCGCCTGTTTTGGTACCAGTTAAATGCTGTTTTTGTCACTATTGCTCTGTAATATAGTTTGAAATCTGGTATCGCTATACCGCCTGATTCACACTTCCTGCTTAGAATTGCTTTTGCTATTCTGGGTCTTTTATTTTTCCATATGAATTTCATGATTGCTTTATCTATTTCTACAAGAAATGCTGTTGGGATTTTGATTGGCATTGCATTAAACCTATAGAGAACTTTTGGTAATATCGCCATTTTGATAATGTTAGTTCTGCCTATCCATGAACAGGGTATATTTTTCCATCTTCTAAGATCTTCTTCTACTTCTCTCTTTAGGGTTCTGTAGTTTTCATTGTATAAATCTTTCACCTCTTTTGTTAGGTTGATTCCCAAGTATTTTATTTTTTTGGAGGATATTGTGAATGGAGTGTTTTTCCTCATTTCCGTCAGAAGTTTTGTTGCTGATATACAGAAATGCCTTTGATTTATGCGTGTTGATTTTATATCCTGCCACTTTGCTGAATTCATTTATTAGTTCTAGTAGTTTCTTTGTAGACTCTTTTGGGTCTTCTAGGTATAGAATCATGTCACCTGCAAATAGTGATAATTTAAGTTCTTCTTTTCCAATTTTTATGCCTTTAATTTCTTTCATCTAATTGCTCTGGCCAGTGTTTTGAGAACTATATTGAATAGAAGTGATGATAGAGGGCATCCCTGTCTTGTTCCAGATTTTAGAGGGAATGCCTTCAACTTTTGTCCATTCAGAATGATGCTAGCCTGAGGCTTAGCATAGATAGCTTTTACAATG
Source organism: Ictidomys tridecemlineatus (assembly GCF_052094955.1). Taxonomy (NCBI): domain Eukaryota; kingdom Metazoa; phylum Chordata; class Mammalia; order Rodentia; family Sciuridae; genus Ictidomys; species Ictidomys tridecemlineatus. The sequence continues at coordinate 131,631,184 of NC_135484.1, forward strand.
TCAAGGTAAGTTCCTGTTATCTCTAGTTTTTCAAGTGTTTTGAACATAAAGGGATGCTGTACTTTGTTGAATGCTTTCTCTACATTTATTGAAATGATCATATGGTTCTTATCTTTAAGTCTGTTGATGTGGTGAATTACATTTATTGATTTCCGTATATTGAACCATCCTTGCATCCCAGGGATGAATCCTACTTGATCATGGTGCACAATTTTTTTGATGTGTTTTTGTATTCGATTCGCCAGAATTTTATTGAGGATTTTTGCATCTAGGTTCATTAGAGATATTGGTCTGTAGTTTTCTTTCTTTGAGGTGTCTTTGTCTGGTTTCGGAATCAGGGTGATGTTGGCCTCATAGAATGAATTTGGAAGAGCTCCCTCTTTTTATATTTCCTGAAATAACTTGAAAAGTATTGGTATTAATTCTTCTTTAAAGGTTTTGTAAAACTCCTCTGTATACCCATCCGGTCCTGGGCTTTTCTTGGTTGGTAGTGTTCTGATGGCTTCTTCAATTTTATCCATTGATATTGGTCTGTTCAAATTGTGTGTATCCTCCTGACTCAGTCTGGGCAAATCATATGACTTAAGAAATTTATCGATGTCTTCACTATCTTCTATTTTAATGGAATATAGGTTTTCAAAATAATTTCTAATTGTCTTCTGTATTTCTGTAGCACCTGTTGTGATATTGCCTTTTTCATCCCATATGTTAGTAATTTGAGTTCTCTCTCTTCTTCTCTTCGTTAGTATGGCTAAAGATCTGTCAATCTTATTTATTTTTTTTTGAAGAACCAACTTTTAGTTTTGTCAATTTTTTTCAATAGTTTCTTTTGTTTCAATTTCATTAATTTCTGCTCTGATTTTAATTATTTCTTGCCATCTGCTACATTTGCTGTTGTTTTGCTCTTCCTTTTCTAGGGCTTTGAGATGAAGTGTGAGCTCATTTATTTGTTGTCTTTTTCTTTTTTTGAGGAACGACCACCAGGCGATGAATTTTCCTCTTAAAACTGCTTTCATTGTGTCCCATAGATTTTGATATGTTGTGTCTGTATTTTCATTTATCTCTAAGATTTTTTTGATTTCCTCCTTTATGTCTTCTGTAACCCATTGATCATTCGTAACATATTGTTCATTTTCCATGTGATGTTGGATTTTTCTTTCTTTCTTTTATCATTGATTTCCAGTTTCATTCCATTATGATCAGATAAAATGCATGGTATTATCTCCACCCCTTTATATTTACTGAGGGTTGCCCTATGGCATAACATATGGTCTATTTTTGAGAAGGATCCATATGCTTCTGAGAAAAAAGTATATCCATTTGATGATGGTTGATATATTCTATATATGTCAGTTAAGTCTAGGTTATTGATTGTGGTATTGAGTTCTATAGTTTCTTTATTCAACTTTTGCTTGGAGGATCTGTCCAATGGTGAGAGAGGTGTGTTGAAGTTACCCATATTTATTGTGTTGTGGTCTATTTGATTCTTGAACTTGAGAAGAATTTGTTTTATGAATGTCGCAACACCATTATTTGGTGCATAAATATTGATAATTGTTATGTCTTGTTGGTGAATGGTTCCTTTTAACAGTATATAATGTCCTTCTTTATCCCTTTTGATTAACTTATTCTTGAAGTCGATTTTATTTGATATGAGGATGGCTGCCCCTGCTTGCTTACGAGGACCTTGTGGGTGGTATATTTTTTCCCATCCTTTTACCTTCAGCCTGTGTATGTCTTTTCCAATCAGATGTGTCTCCTGGAGGCAGCATATTGTTGGATTTGTTTTTTTAATCCATGATACCAGCCTATGTTGCTTTATTGGAGAGTTTAAGCCATTAACATTCAGAGTTACTATTGTTATATGGTTTGTACTTCCATCCATGTTTGATTATTTATCCGTTTTTAAAAAAATTTAGTTTGTTTCTCCATGATTCTTTTTCCCCTGGCCCTCTGTCTTTATGGAGGCATTTCCCTCTGATGGTTTTGGTTATTGTTTTTCATTTCTTCCTCATGTAGTGTTTTGCTCAAAATGCTTTGCAATGCTGGTTTTCGGGCTGCAAATTCTTTTAACTTTTGTTTATCATGAAAGATTTTTATTTCGTTGTCATACCTGAAGCTTAATTTTGCTGGATACAGAATTCTTGGTTGGCATCCATTGTCTTTCAGTGTTTGAAATACATTGTTCCATGACCTTCTTGCTTTCAGTGTCTGTGATGAAAAATCTATTGTTAACCTTATTGGTATACCCCTGGATGTAATCTGTCTCCTTTCTCTTGTAGCTTTTAATATTTTCTCTTTGTTCTGTATATTGGATATCTTCATAACAATGTGTCTTGGCATTGGCCTACTGTGATTTTGTGTGCTCGATGTCCTGTATGCATCTTCAATTTGTATATCTGCTTCCTTTTTTATTTCTGGAAAGTTTTCTGTAATTATTCATTCAGTATGTTACTCATTCCCTTGGTTTGAATCTCTGTACCTTCTTCTATCCCGATGACTCGTAAGTTTGGTTTTTTTATGTTATCCCATAACTCTTGGATGTTTTTCTCGTGATTTTTTACTTGCCTTTCTGAGTTAGCTAGACTCTTTTCAAGATGATATATTTTGTCTTCATTATCTGACGTTCTGGCTTCTACTTGTTCCACTCTGTTAGTGATACTCTCAATTGAGTTTTTAATTTGGTTTATTGTTTCCTTCATTTCTATAATTATTGTTTGAATATTTTTTTATAATCTCTATTTCCTGATAAAGATGCTTAACTTCTTCTTTTATCTGTTTATGTAATACATTCTCAATGTGTTCTTTCGCTGCTTGAATTTGCTGTCTCATATCCTCTTTAAGGTTCCATTCCATCTGTCTAAGGTGTTCCTTGAGTTCTTTATATGACCATTTTTCTGATGACTCTAGGTCCTCCTGAATATTTAGGCTGTCCTGCATTGTTTGTCCTCTTTTTCTTCCTTGCTTTTTGAAGCTGCTCATGTTACTTCTTGTTCTGTTTGACTGCTGAATTACTGTTTACTCCTATAAATTTATTTGATGCTTGGGAGGAAAGGTATTAGAAGGGAAGGGAAGAAGTCACTAAAGAGAATGAGAGTAAGCAGGTAGAATTCAAGGAAGGGGGGATACGATAATTGAAAAAAAATGAAAAGAGAAGAGAAGAAAAAATAGGAAATAAAAAAGAAAAAAAATTTTTTTAAAAAATTTAAAAAATTAAAATTGAAATTGGAAGAAAAAAAATTTTAAAAATTGTAAAAAGGAAATTTAAAAAACAAGAAAGAAAAATGAAAATGAAAGAAAAACCCAAATCAAAAAAAAGAGAAAAGAAAAAAGAAAAAAAAAAACTAATAAATGCAGTCTTAGAGTTTGATTAACTTCTTTTCCAGTAGGTGGCGCTGTGCCCACCAGGCCAAGTTTCTCCTGTCAATAAGCGGGAACCAATCACTGTGCAGGAGCTCCTCCTCCCAGACTGGGCAAGTCTCCAATCCTGAGTGCCTAGGGCCTCCTCTTGTGTCTAGTCACTTTCCCACTTTTCCTCTAGCCAAGCCCCTCTCACGGGTGCCACTCAGCACAATACTGGGTACACGCCAGGTCTGCTGCTCCCGAGGGCCCTGTTTTCATGAATGACTGGGCACACACTTCCAGTTTGCCATTCCCTCAGACCCTAAGTTTGTAGAGCTTGGGGCTGAGAATCCTCAGCGAATTTTACTGGCCCTCCGGTAGCCACGCCCCCTGTAGCTGGTGCAAGAGACCTCAGCTGTCAGCACTAGTGGGAGCGGTAGTTCCGTGCCGAGGGTCCCGCGCCACCTCTAATTCCCTCGGTCTGGCTACTGCGCTCACAGGAGAGCTGGGAGGGGCCCTTAAAGTTTCCCCGATATGTGGAGAGGGAAGACTAGGGAATTACACACCTGTAGCGGTAGGTTTCAATGAAGTTATCTCCTCCACTGCAGTCTGATGACGTCATTTCTCTGCCATGGTGGTATCTCTTGCAAATGGCGACAGTTCGTTTCCCTTTGCCGGGTGACCAATGCAACGGGTGAGTCCTTACTGTCTCTCCCAAGCCCCGTTTCAAACCTGTGGCCACTGCCTATGAAGGCTCAGTTGGCATTTCCTCCCTACGATCAGAAGGGCTGACCAGTTGTTTCAGCCAGATGGATTAGTGCTGAGTCATAGCTGTTTGTCTGCAGAAAGCAGGTGAACGGGAGCTTGAATTCAGCTGATCCGGGCTCAGTGTGTGTTCTGAGAGGCCCAGACTGTTCACCTCAGATCCACGTCAGCTCAGCATTGCCTAGTGATCCTGAGCAAACAGATTTAGGCTGTTTACGACTCCCTATGCCTGCACAGCTGAAGAGGTCAGAGACTTGATCTCTCCGTGCCCGCCGCCATGTTGGAATCCTGGTCTGTACTTTTCTTTCTTTGAAGTGTCTTTGTCCGGTTTAGGAATCAGGGTGATGTTGGCCTCATAGAATGAATTTGGAAGTTCTCCTTCTTTTTCTATTTCCTGAAATAGCTTGAAAAGTATTGGTATTAGTTCTTCTTTAAAGGTTTTGTAAAACTCTGCTGTATAGTCATCGAGTCCTGGGCTTTTCTTAGTTGGTAGTCTTTTGATGGTTTCTTCTATTTCCTCAATTGATATTGGTCTCTTTAGGTTGTCTATATCCTCCTGACTCAATCTGGGCAGATCATATGACTTAAGGAATTTATTGATGCCTTCACTATCTTCTATTTTATTGGAGTATAAGGATTCAAAATAATTTCTGATTATCTTCTGTATTTCTGAAGTGTCAGTGGTGATATTGCCTTTTTCATCCCATATGCTAGTAATTTGAGTTCTCTCTCTTCTTCTCTTCGTTAGTATGGCTAAGGGTCTGTCGATTTTATTTATTTTTTCAAAAAACCAACTTTTAGTTTTTTTCAATTTTTTAATTGTTTCTTTTGCTTCAATTTCATTAATTTCCGCTCTGATTTTAATTATTTCTTGCCTTCTGCTTCTTTTACTGTTGTTTTGCTCTTCTTTTTCTAGGATTTTGAGATGCAGTATGAGATCATTTATTTGTTGGTTTTTTTCTTTTTTTAAGGAATGAACTCCAAGCAATGAATCTTCCTCTTAGAACTGCTTTCAATGTGTCCCATAGATTCCGATATGTTGTGTTTGTGTTCTAATTTATCCCTAAGAATTTTTTAGTTTTCTCCTTGATGTCTTCTATAACCCATTGATCATTCAGTAACCTATTGTTCATTCTCCAAGTGATGCATGATTTTTCCTTTTTTATTTTATCGTTGATTTTCAGTTTCATTCCATTATGATCAGATAAGATGCATGGTATTATCTCTACTCCTTTATACTGGATAAAAGTTGCCCTGTGACATAATATATGATCTATTTTTGAGAAGGATCCATGTGCTGCTGAGAAAAAAGTGTAACTGCTTGATGTTGGGTGATATATTCTATATATGTCAATTAAGTCTAGGTTATTAATTGTGTTATTGAGTTCTATAGCTTCCTTATTCAACTTTTGTTTGGAAGATCTGTCCAGTGGTGAGAGAGGTGTGTTGAAGTCTCCCATGATTATTGTATGGTGATCTATTAGACTCTTGAACTTGAGAAGAGTTTGTTTGATGAACATAGCTGCACTATTGTTTGGGGCATATATATTTATGATTGTTATGTCTTGTTGGTGTATGGTTCCCTTGAGCAGTATGTAATGTCCCTCTTTATATTTTTTGATTAACTTTGGCTTGAAATCTATTGTATTTGATATGAGTATGGACACTCCTGCTTGTTTCCGAAGTCCATATGAGTGATATGATTTTTCCCAACCTTTCACCTTCAGTCTATGTATGTCTTTTTTTATCAAATGCGTCTCTTGTAGGCAGCATATTGTTGGGTCTTGTTTTTTGATCCATTCTACTAGCCTGTGACTCTTAATTGGTGAGTTTAAGGCATTAACATTTAGGGTTATTATTGGATTGTTCTTCCAGCTATATTGGTTTATTTATGTTACTTAACATGGTTTGTTTTTCATCTTTGATTATTTTCCCCCCTTTACTGTACTACCTCCCACTGTTGGTTTTCATTGTTATTTTCCTTTTCCTCTTCCTGTAATGTTTTGCTATGGATGTTTTGAAGAGATGGTTTTCTAACTGCAAATTCTTTTAACATTTGTTTATCGTGGAAGGTTTTAATTTCATCTTCCATCCTGAAGCTTAATTTCGCTGGATACACAATTCTGGGTTGGAACCCATTTTCTTTCAGTGTTTGAAATATGTTATTCCAGGATCTTCTAGCTTTCAGAGTCTGTGTTGAAAGATTAGCTGTTATCCTGATTGGTTTACCCCTAAATGTAATCTGCTTCCTTTCTCTTGTATCTTTTAAAATTCTCTCCTTATTCTGTATGTTGGGCATCTTCATTATAATGTGTCTAGGTGTGGATCTCTTATGATTGTGTACATTCGGCGTCCTGTAGTCTTCTAGGATTTGGGATTCTGTCTCATTCTTCAAGTCTGGGAAGTTTTCTCATATTATTTCATTGAATAAAATGCTCATTCCTTTGGTTTGGACCTCTATTCCTTCCTGTATCCCAATGACTCTTAGGTTTGGTCTCTTTATGTTATCCCATATTTCTTGGATGTTCTCCTCATGGTTTCTTAACACTCTTGCTGAGCTGTCTATGTTTTTTTCAAGTTGAAATACTTTGTCTTCATTGTCTGATGTTCTATCTTCTAAGTGTTCTACTCTGCTGGTAGTGTTCTCAATTGAGTTTTTAAGTTGGTTTATTGCTTCCTGCATTTCTAGGATTTCTGTTTGTTTTTTATAACCTAGATCTCCCTGTATAGTTGATCTTTTGTTTTTTGGATTTGTTTATGTAATTCATTGTTGAAGTGATCTTTTATTGTCTGATTTTGCTGTCTAATGTCTTCCTTGAGACTCCAGATCATCTGAAGCATGTATATCCTGAATTCTTTATCTGACATTCTATCTGCTGCAAATATTACCTCTTCTAACATTGAGTTGACCTGCATTGCTTGTGGTACTTTCTTTCCTTGTCTTTGCATACTGCTCATGTTTCTTTCTGCTTGGTGAAACTGTTGTGTTATTGACTTTTCCCCCTATATATTTATATTCTCTTGTATAGTTGCAAAGTTTCCCTTGAAGGCATGGGCGGTTGCTCTGCCCCTCCTCCAATTGGGACAATGTGCCTACCACGCCGGCAGGCCGCTGGGCCTGTCCTGCTGGTCGGTAGCAGGTCTGCCTACCTTGCAGGTGCGGGCGGCGGTTCTGCCTCTCCACAGGCTGCTGGGCCTAATCTGTCTGTCGGTTTCAGGTCCGCCTACCTTGTAGGCGCTGGGGCGGCTCTTCCCCTCCGCAGGCCACTGGGCCTGTTCTGTTGGTGGTCACAGGTCCGCCTACCTAGGAGGCAAGGGCAGTGGCTCTGTTTCTCCCCCAACCAGGGCGCTGTATCTACCACGCTGTTGGGCTGCTGGGCCTTATCTGTCTGTGCGTTGCAGGTCCGCCTACCTTGCAGGTGCTGGGGTGGCTCTGCCCCTCTGCAGGCCCCTGGGCCTGTTCTGTCAGTGGTTGCAGGTCCGCCTACCTTGCAAGCAAGGGCAGTGGCTCTGTTCCTCCCCCAACCGGGGCGATGTATCTACCACGCTGTCGGGCGCTGGGCCTGTTTTGCTGGTGGGTCACAGGTCCGCCTAACTTGCAGGCACTGGGGCGGCTCTTCCCCTCCACAGGCTGCTGGGCCTGTTCTATCAGTGGTCGTAGGTCTGCCAACCTTGCAGGAGCTGGCGCGGCTCTACAAATTAAAATTATAATGGAATCCCATCTCTCTCCAGATGAATGGTAATTATAAAGAATACATTAATGATAAAAACTGGCAAGGATGTGGGGAGAAAGGCACACTCACACATTACTGGTGGGACTGAAAATTGGTGCAACCACTTTGGGAAGTAGTATGGAGAGTCTTCAGAAAACCTGGAATGGAACTACTATTTGACCCATTTATCTCATTCCTCAGCATATACTCAAAGGACTTAAAATCAGTATACTACAGTGATGTAGCTATATCAATGTCTATAGAAGCTCAATTCACAATAGCCAAGCTATGGAGCCAACCTAGGTGCCCTTCAACAGATGATTAGATAAAGAAAATGTGGTACATATACATAAGGGAATAGTACTCAGTCATAAAAAGAATTATTTTATGACTTTTGTATTAAATGGATGAATCTGCAAACTATTATTCTAAGTATAATAATCGGTCCCCAAAAGCCAAATGTTGAATTTTTGCTCTGAAATGTTGATGCTAACACTCAATAATAGGGTCAGGAAAGAAGAGACATTCATTGGATTAGACAAAAGGGAATGAAGAGATATGAGGAGGGATGGGAATAGAAAAGACAGAATGAATCAGATATAACTTTCCTATGTTCCTATATCCATTCATGACCGGTATTCCCCACATCATATACAAATATAAAAATGGGACCTAATTACAATGTTATACTCCATGTAAATATATCAAAATATACTCTATCATCATGTATATTTTAAAAGAACAAATTTTTAAAAATCACTTATGAGAATAAAAGAAAAAAAATTGTCCTTTGTGTCATTTAACTGGATTAGTTTTAAAACTAGTAATAATCATCTGTGATGATAGGAAAACATTCCCCCTTTTAGCTAACTGAAGAGAGGACCAATGAATTAAAAAAAATAAACTGAGATTTTAAATATTTAAATTTTACAATAGTTTTTTAAGAAATGGCAGTTTGTTTTCAAGCACACAGAGTAAAACCAAGTATATGGACAAGATGTTACAGTATTTAACCAGAAAAGCACCCTGTGGCAAATTAAATAAGGCATGCAAATGACATTAATGCATTCATTGCTTATAAGATAACATCTGTTCCTAAAATAGTTGGCTTCATATTTCACCTAAATACTCTTAAAATACCCTTTTAAATGTTTTTAATTGTAAACAAACACACTACCTTTACTTATTTATTTATTTTTATTTGGTGCTGAGGACCAAACTCACACATGCCAGGCAAGTGCTCTACCACTAAGCGACAAACTAAGCCCCTCTTACAACACCCTTTATGACACAAACTTAACCTTTTTCAGCCAAATATGCTTGAGACCTTTTCACTATTTGTACTCATGGGGTATAAATGAAGTTTAAAACCCTTAAAACCACAACTCAATAACCACACACAGAGAATGAGAGAGCAAGCAACTTTCAATTTTGCAAAATTTATTTACTCATTCCATTTTTATAACAACCCTTAAAGTAATTCAAGCAAGGCAACACTAATCAGGACTCCTATTAAGAAGCAATTTATAAATGCAATGAATATTCAAATTATTACAGGCTATTCAGGCCTCTATTAGTTTAAACTACTAGCAGCTGTTAAAATTCAGACTCCATTAAGACAATAACCTATACAGGCACTTTAATTGATAATTCACAAGATCAGTTTGTTTCACTGGTTTCAGTCTTTATTTTAATCTTTAATGTATTTACAGACATTTTTTCATTCACCCCTTTCTTTTCAACATTTTTGACGGTTTCTATAAATCCCCAAAGTAACACACACTATGTTTAAACTCAAAACTATAGTTTATGTAAGGCTTTCCTATGCCCTTCCTGGGTCCCCCAATCCAGCTTCAGAAGAGCTCACCCATCAAAAGCCCAGCTGTGTCCACTTAAGGATCTGACAAGCCCCACTCCTGACTCCATGAAGCTCTCCCAACTATCCTCATGCTTTATTCATTATATGCACAAACAAATGTTGAATAAAATTACTTGTCTGTAATTGAGTGAGAGCTAAACCTCTGTGGAATTCAAGTTGTTGCTGATAAAACCTAGATTGTGAATTATGGTGACAGAATAAGAGAACTCAATACATTAGCTGACACAGAGTGTTTGATTAAATAAGCTATTTTGATTATTAGTCAATGAGAAAAGAATGTTGATGAGAACACAGTTATATGCTAAAAGAACATAAGTGAATTCAAATAAATAATTTGATATTCAAAAAATATTATTTAATCCCTATCATTGATTCATTTATTTCTCCTCTTGCTTCAACCAGGGAGAAAAATAAACCAAGTCTCCTCATTGTTATAAGGCTTCCAGACAAATTTAAACCACCTCACTAAAAGTTACTGGTGTTATCAAGTCTTCGGAAACAAAGCAGCCACCAGGGTCCTCTGCCAGCTTCCTCCAAAACCAAGGTTAAGATGTGCTGAGATTGACAGCTGTTTATCAGAGCTTCAAGAGAATTGTCATGACATTCTCCAGCCTATCAGCTCCCTACTTACTGGTTTCTGCTATTAATGTGGCTCTTACCATTACATCTTTCACAGGAAGCCACTTCTTTTGGGAGAAGGGCAAATTTTGATCACTTAAGACAGCAGTTGCAGTATCTGTGCAGCATGCCACTGGAAGTTGGAGTCTTTGAGGCAGTACTGAATTGATGGTGCCCAATCAATCTTAAGTTATGCACACTCCTGCCTCAGTAGCTCACCACACACACACACACACACACACACACACACACACCACATGTGGGCTCTGGTAATGTCACAGAGGGAAAAGGAAGAACAACATGGTTTAACTACTGAGAATAACTGTACCCTGACAACAGCAGTTCTGAATTGAAACTTCAGCCTGAAAAGAGACACTTGCAGACAGCAGGTGATACTCAAGAATAAGGTGGGATGCCTAGATCTGCAAGTGTGCTATGGTCATTCATTTATTTATTTTTCATTCTTGTTCACCAAAAATAAACCACAGTGATTATTCCATGCATGCCACTAGTCATCTTACAAATAAAAAAAAGGCAACTGGATTATGAGAATAACTTTCCATTGCTTTCTTCCTCCCTTCAATTGCCATTCCCTAAAATCTCCCATGTCAGGCACTCTAACCCACAGAACAAAGAAACAAAAGGCAGGACTCGCACCCTCATAGTCTAGTGGGAAAAAGTATGAAACCTATAAATGTCTTGACTACCAGCTGAAGTAAATTCTAACTAAGAGTAATGGTTGCTGCAATATATTTCAGCAGTAACAAAAAAGTAATGATGACTAAAGTATCTATAGCCTGTTAAAGTTGTATTATTAGCATTTGGTTTTTATTAAGTGGATGTTCTCAGGGTTGCAGCAAAAACACTTAAAGACAAATCATTTACAATTGTAAACTCAGAACCTTACCAGTACCCTGAAAATAATGCAAGACCTTTAGGTCTTCTTGTCCAACACTCCATTCCAGAATGTCTCTAAACCCAGCTATAATCTAAAAATCTACTGTCCTCTGGTCCAATGAATAATAAATAAAACTACTCTACCCACAGGGACATCGGCAGACTAAATATGTAACTATACATACAATGTGAGATCATGTACACACACACACACACACACACACACACACAGAGAGAGAAAGAGAGAGAGATAAGAGTGTGTATTAAATATTCAATATATAATCTGCTAATTTAGTGTCAACATTTGCAAATTATTTGCCTTTTGATTTGAATTTAATCCGTAATTTTAGATGTTATACATAAATATCCCCAACCTGCATTTTACAGAATGAATTTCAACTTTTTAAATGTTTTCCAGAGAATAATTACCTCTAACTAGAACATGATGGTATACCTTTAGTCAGCCTAAACTTTCCACAATATCACCAGTTTTTCTGATAATGTTTTTAAATCACATAACTCTTTACTAAATTTTCTATTATCTTATTTTTAAAATGAATAGAAATGCTGCTTCTCAGGGAGAAAGAGCATGAGAAAAAGATTAACATCAAACAGGGACGAGAGGTAGGAGGGAAAGGGAGAGAGAAGGGAAATTGCATGGAAATGGAGGGTGACCCTCATTGTTATACAAAATTACATTTAAGAGGATGTGAGGGGAAAGGGAAAAAAACAAGGGAGATAAATGAATTACAGTAGATGGGGTAGAGATAGAAGATGGGAGGGGAGGGGGATAGTAGAGGATAGGAAAGATAGCAGAATACAACAGTCACTAGAATGGCAATATGTAAAAACGTGGATGTGTAACTGATGTGATTCTGCAATCTGTATATGGGGTAAAAATGGGAGTTCATAACCCACTTGAATCAAATGTATGAAATATGATATGTCAAGAGCTTTGTAATGTTTTGAACAACCAATAAAATAATGAGAAAAAAAGAAATGCTGCTTCTAGTTTTTGAAAAGTGACAGAATTAATTTGTAATTTAACACAAGTGGGGACAAAAATGAGAAAAATTATAGAATGTCAAAACAAAAAAAAAACCTTTGGCATCATTGTATGTACACAAACAATGATGCTCAATTGTGATGGAAAAGATAAAATTAGAGAATAGGTGAAAAAATGATTTTAAAAAAGAAAGGTATGATTTGAGATTATAATTTTAGTTGTGTGGGATTAATACTTCTCACTTGCTGAACATATGTCTTCCATTTGATATTTTCAGCATATCATAGTTGACTTTCATATACTTATGCAGGAATGCAGTGTGTGTGGATAAATTAAAGACTGTATTACATGAAACAGATGCCAATCATGAGCAAACTGTACATATATACATACTAGCTATGATGAAAGTTATTATTTTTACATATTATAGACATATCTTATCTCCTGTAGCCAGTGAGCACTTGAAATTTGGCTGATGTGACTAAGAAACTAAATTTTAAGTTTTATTTTGATTACATAAATTAAAGAGCCACTGTGGCCAGTAGCTACTGTATTTGATAGTGCAGTGGAGAGTTTGGTCTTCCTGTAACAATAAGCCTATAAACACATATATAAATGGGCAGAAGCTGAACAGGTAACTGCAGAACATCTCATCTGGACCCACACACATTAGTCCCAAGACAGCTGTGGTTAAAGAGGAAAAACATCTAAGGCTGAAGGGGAGCCTGTCCTAGTCTCTCCATAGCTGCACACCTCTTACCAGGTCACTTGACCTCACCAAATCTAATGTTTCATTTACACATACAGAAAGGATGCTAACATGAACTCAGTGGGTTGTGATGATGGCTGCTAACTGACGTAAAATGGAAGACATGAAACTAGCACTTCACAAATACACAGCTGTGCCTAGTGTCTTGCTAACAGTGTCACTTGCAGTTGGGCATTCACTATTTGGTCAGGTGGCTCATCTGCTTCCCAGTTTGCACATTACCAATCACGTTTTCTAAAATGAACCATAGGCTGATGAAATGAGGCACCAAAAATTAACGATCATACCAATCACCATAAATCACTGAGGATATAGTTCATGTACATATGTCATCATCTGTTTCAAAAAACTGTAAAGTACATAATACATTTGAAGCAAAACTTTCATAAATGTTTACACTTTGTTGATTGAAAAGTTTTCAGTGACCTAGTAGCTTCACTATTTGAAACAAACATTAAACTCAAGTTAAATAAGGTGCTTTGTCCTGGGCAGAAAAAAAGGAAAAGGCTGGTGGAAAGTGTAAGACCACAAATCTATCTGTAGAAATACGAAACTCCCCCTCCTTTCAGAAACTTTATCCTGCTACACTCATTATTAGAATTATTTCAGGATTTTCTGAGATCCAAACCTGACACAAATTTTAGCATCCAAAGGAATCCAGTACTGCCATATAAATAATATCAGTATAAGTTATCCTGTTTTACTCCATAAATGTACTTATTTATTTTGCCAAACCTTTCTATGTTGTAGTTTATTGAACAGCTACTCTAGGTAGACATAGTGCTGGGTTATTTCTATAGTTTATCAATGACCCTTATATCACCCTACAAGAAGTTCTGATGATGACCATTGCAAAAGAGAAAGTAATGAAATGTGCCCCAAATCATACAGCTATGAAGGGACACAATCCTGCTGGAAATCTTCTCTCCTTCCACTATTCCACTCTACCTCTTTGATAAAAGATCTAATGGTGTGCAATTAAACACTAACCCAGCTTTCTGTGTAGGAATACTTATAAAATTTAACCTATGGAGGCAGAAATGAAGGAAAATCAGTCACGACATAAAAAATTTATGAATGTGAATATTTAATCTCTATTCCAATAGCAACAAATCTTTACCAACAAAACAGATAGAAATATTAAATGAACTCAGTAAAGCTGTAGGATTTAAAAATTGATAGCATTTCTATATCCTAAAAAGTATCAGAAAAAATTTAAAAATAACCCAACTTAGAATACCAAAATAATAGTAATAGTCATTAGCAATAAAATTAATCAAGGTGGTGAAATGTCTGTGCACTGAAAAGTTTGAAACATTTAGAAAGTAATTATAAGAAGATACAAAAATGGAAAAAATCCTGTGGGCAAGAATTATAAGAACTGTTAATATTTATAAAGAGCTACACTTCATAAAGTGCTCTAAAGAGTCAATGCAGGGGCTGGGGTTGTGGCTCAGTGGTTAGAGTACTTGCCTAGCACCTGTAAGGCACTAAGTTCAATCCTTTGCACCACACACTCAAAAATAAACAAAGTAAAGGCATTGTATTAATCTACAATAAAAAATACTTTTAAAAAAGTCAGTGCAATTTCTGACAAAAGTCAAATGACAATTTTCAGAAAAACAGAAAATTCAATCTTAAAATGTATATGAAATGTGACCACAAGTAACCTAAACTGTCTTGAAGAAAAAGAACAAAGCTGTAAGCATCATACTGCCTGACTTCAAAATGAACTGCAGTGATATAGTAACCAGAACAGCATGATACTGGCCTAAAAACAGATACAAACACAAATGGAACAGAAAGCCCAGAAATACATCCAGTTATTTACTGTCATTTAATTTTTAGTAAAAGTACTAAAAATACAATCGGGAAACAACAGTCTCTTCAATAAATGGTGTTGGGATAATTAGATAGCAACATAGAGACGAATGAATTTAGGCCTTGTCTTTCAAAATATACCAAAAGATTTCATAATAATTTAGAATTTTAAATAAAATATATGAAACTACTGAAAGATAACATAGTGGAACTTTTCCATGATGCTGGTTTCAGCAATAACTTTTTGCCAAGACCTAGAACTATGATACTACTAGATGAAAACATAGGGGAAACATTTCATGACATTGAAGTCACTAAGTTATATACATGGAAGCAGATGTAAAAGTAGTTAAATGAGATTATATAAAACTAAGAAGCTTCTGCTCTGGAATGAAAATAACTAACAGAGTAAAGGAAAACCCTATAAAATAGAAGAAAATGTCAGAAGAAAATATGTCTGATAAGGTGCTAATAAATAAACTATATAAGAAAATCTAAAAACAAATTATTTAAAATAGAGCAAAGAATTTGAATAGATGCTTCTTCAAAGAAGGAATAAAAATGTAAAATTTTCTGTGAAAAAAAATGACCAATATCCCTAATCATAAAAGCAATGACATTAAAAACTACAAGACATCTCCTTATCCAATTAAAAACACTATTATAAAAAAGATAAAAGATAACAGTTTTCAGAGAGGAAATGGAAAAAAGTGAACTCTTACATGCTATTGATTGGGATGTAAGTACAGCCATATGAAAAACACTATGGATACTCCTTGTAAAATTAGTAATAAAGAATCTATATGGTCATACATGATCCAGCAATACTTCATGGAATGAATGAATCAATCTGCCTACCTACCTATCTACCTAGAGCTCATATATTTTAAAGAGATAATGTGTATTTCCATATTTATTGCAGCATAATGCAAAATACTCAAAACTGGGACAAAATAAAATTACCCTCCAATTGAAAAATGAATTAAGAAAACGTGGTACATATACAGAATATATTTCTACTTAACTTTTTTGTTTGTTTTTACACAAGTCTTGTCATTTATAACAACCTGGATGGATCAGGAAGCCATTTCTGATATGAAGCAAGGCTTGGAAAGAAAGACATATTTATAATCTTATTTAAATGTAAAAACTAAAAAATTGAATTTAGAAGAAGAGAACGGAATGGTAGTTTCCAAGGCCTGGGAATACAGAGTGGAAAAATTAGTTAGTTGTTGGTGAAAGGACACAAAATTTTAACTATACAGGATGAATAATTTGAAGAGGCAGGTATATATTTTACAACATGGTAACTAAATAAAATGTATTAAAGTCTTAGAAATTGCTATCAGCAGATTTTCCTGAAAATTGGGCTTTGTTAACTCCATAGTTCATTTGCCTCTTTTATACAATTAATTTATTCATTGTGTTACAGACCATCTTCTTTATCAGATTATAAACCCCATATGATAGTGATAATTTTAATTTCCCCCCACTTTTGTAGTCACAAAGACTAGAACAGTATATGACACAGAACAGGTACTCCTAAATGTTAGGTGGAATGCAGAATGAAGGTAGAAATCAATGAAAATTCTGCGTAGGAAGAGAAAGAACCCAATGGGGGAAGAAATTAGCATAATTCAGGATTTTGTATCTGAAGAAGATCATACAGAAACTCATTGTATTTTTAAAAAGTTCTTTGATAATTTCATTTCACCTTCTGAGCCCTATCTTTCACTTTTGTAAAAATAAGGGAATTGCACTGATTTGTAAGCTCTCTTTTAGTACTATATATCATTTCTCAATTCTTTGTTCTACCACCTTGCAGTTATTATTCTGCATTTGGTGAAATGATTCTCCACTGGAAATAAATGGTTTTAAAACACTCAAATATTTTTAGGGCATTGCAGTAAAATTAGAAGATATTTATGTAATTAAGTGTATCTAAAACAGCAGCAGTAAATGCCTAGAACATGTGGAGTCTTCCACAATTGGTAGTGAATTGCTAATGTTACTGCCTGAACATGAGTCAAGTACCTTCAAGCAGTGTTTGATGCTAATTTCAAAATGAAGATTCACTTCAGTGGTAAATCCCATCCATACAAAATAGATTTGCAGTAAGGTTTTCCTAAAAGATAGAGAAGAAATAAGAGGAAGAATGTAAGCTTGCTACCATTTTGATAACTCATTTCATTTCCTGAAGGAGAGAGAATTAAATAGGAAGTTAATTTCATACACTGATTTATTCTCAAGCAGCAAGACTTAATTCTTGTTGACAGGAAGAGAAAAAAATCGTCAGACCAATTTACTTTTCCTTTCTGCCAGAATAATGGAGTTTTCAGAAACATGCTAGCATTTTGTTGTCTTTCTTTGCACATGGAATACTTTGGAAAAGAACTAGGCATAGGGAAAATGCAGGAAATTTTCAGTATGAGCTTTACTGCAATATGACATTAGGGCTAATCACAAATTAAGCACTATATTGAAGTGAAAAATACTCTATTGATTCAGAAGATAATTGGATAATTATTAGGAGATGAAGTCTAATTAAAACCATCATTCACGAATTTTATTCAGACATTTAATTTTAAATAATGTCATCTAGTAGAAGTTTTTCTTCATGGGCTAAATTAACATTTCTATGATAAATTCAATGATTTTCTTTGACTTGATTTACATAGTAATAATTAGTTTAAAAACTCTCAAGTATAAAGTTGAGCTACTCTCTTATTTATGTAATATTTTTATATCTAATGAATGGAGAGATCAATACCTTCCCTTTGGGCTCCATAAATATGTTGATAAAAATCAAGGTACTGGCATAAATTGAGACTATATAAAAAGTATTAGGACTAGATATACCGTTCATATACCAAATATAAAGGCAGACATTTTATAAATCTATCCCAGACTTTTATTGATATTACTGTATTGCCCACAATCATCTCTCAAACAATAGTAGCTTTTGAGTTTGTTTTGTTTTAAACAATGTTACTATTTTTCTTTGTTTTCAGTGCTAGGAATCAAACTCTGGACTCAGGCAAGTTTAGTAGGAACACCTTTACTGGGCAACATCCGAAGCCTCAATTTAACTAAAATATTGTGACCAAAGAATAGCATTATATATGATGGAATTATTCACTAAGTAGAGAAAAATAATGCTTAACAAATACCTGATGAATGGTAATTTGATATATATATTTTGTCCTTCATTCATTCATCCACTCAGTCATTAACATGCCATTTTTACTGTCTATTTTTTGCTAACTTTTGTTTAGTACTCCAATTAAATGTGTACTATTCTGTTTAATTCTATCTTCTCCATCTCTCAACCATACTCCCCAACCCATGTACATTAATTCATACTTAAGTGGTATTTAAATTTAAGATAAAACTTACCACTGACACCAAAAATGTTTTAATTACCTTTTGACTAGATGCATCATTTCCATTTAGGCTTTTTTTTATTATTTTAAGTTTGCAATCATTCTAAAAATATACATTTTAATTTTTTAAAAATATTTTTAAAAATCTATAAAATGTGTCTTAGAACCCAATAACTATAGGATTGCTTTTTTCTACTTTTTCTATTGTTTTTCCAATAATGTTTTATATCCTCCATGTCTTGGTTCTGTGTGTTGTGTTTGTACATGTCTGTGTGAGTGTGCAAGTGAATGCAGGAGCTTGTGAGTGCTACGTATAGGAATCATTGCACACACAGCTAGTTCACAATTTTCCTTAAAAACATATATATTTTATTATATCATTGTGAGTTGGAGTTTTAGGATTTGAAAATACAACACTCCAATTTCAAAGGATGAAAAGATTACAATCTTAATTACACCTTCTGTAAGGGCCTATCTATTTCTGACTGTCCACTTTCTTTAACTTTTAGCCATTTGGGTCTCAACCAACAGCTTAGCAATGATTTTTTAAACTTTAGCTGCTGAAAGTAAAGTGCTTTATGTTTATAAATACCTTTCTCCAGAGTCAGCATGTGTCCCTAAGTAAAAAGCAGCTCCATGATGGCTCACCTCCCTAAGCCTTTCTCCAACCTTGGTATTTTTCTTAAATACTTTTATAGGAGCAGGGTTGTGGATCAGTGGTAGAGTGCTTGCCTTGCACCTGTGAGGCACTGGGTTTGATTCTCAGCACCACATATAAATGAATGAATAAAAATAATGGCCCATCAACAACTAAAAATATATTTAAAAAATTTGTTTGTTCTCTCCCTTCAAAAATCAAGTTTTCACATTTTTACTAATTTTAAAGTTTCTTTTTTCCTCAGTTAAAATTTTGTTCTTGGTATAAATTATGTTCTAGAACTCTCCTTTCTCTTTAATGAATGAATGTAAGAGTGTGTGTGTATACCATCACAGGTAAATTTTCAAAGATTTAGAGAAAAACTGAAAAGGCAGAACAAAATTTCACTCCAACAGTGAGAAACATGACTGCCATCTTCTTTCATCTATTGACTTTCCAATTCCAATATACCTGCATAATCTTTCGATTTATTTTTAAATTGTGTTAACTTAGCAATATAGCATTATCCTTTTTACTACTGTATTCAACTTAAATAGCAGATTGTTAGCATTCAGAAACAAGTGTAAAAATCATACATTTTTATTTTAACATTTAATTTTAAAACATTCTTCATTCCTGACACATTTGCTTCAGTGTATATCAAATAGCAAAATACAGAAAGTTTCCAGGGTTCCAAATCCCAAGGAAGAAGTCTAGCCTGCAAGAAACCACAGCACCTTGTGCTGATGCATGCAGCTAATGCTATATATACTTCTTGGGTCAATCCCATTAGTTCACTTTTATGCTAATAAGGGTTTGGAAAAAGTATCCACACTATTGGTCCAAATTTATAAAAGCTCTCTGCCAGCATGCCCCCAGTGGAAACTGGAGGTGAGGGTGGGGCACCTGAGCTAACCAATAGTGTGTCCATTCCCAAACCACCATTAGCACAGAAGCCTTAGCCTCCAGCGTAGCGTCAGGAACATAGGAGCAGCCACAGGAGCAGGAGCCAAGGTCTACCTTGCCTTGCTGGTACCACTGGAGCCCCAGAAGCCGCCACAGCCATCAACGTTGGAGCTGCCACCAAGCCCAAGGCCCCTGTGGAGCACTGCTGCTGCAGGAGTCACTGAGGCCCATACCCTAGGAGCCACCACAGGAACAGGAGACACCATAATTACCAAGCCAATGTAGTAGTCCCAGCTAATGCTGTCACAAGAGCTGCCAACACCTCTGCTGTGGGAGCCATCTCTGCTTCAAGAGTCCATGTCACCCCCTCCAAGGCCAATGCAGTAGGACTGTTGTGGGGGTAATGTTGAAATCCCTCCTTTCTTTGGCTACATATTATTCTTCATAAGTCTAATTATTGATATTTGAACACTTCCTTTCTACTGGGGGTTAGAATCTTTACTCTCTTCAAATTCCCAGTTGAAAGGAAGTGTTCTGTATTTTGGGTGGGAAACCAGCTGGTCCCAGATGGACAGTTCCTATTTAGATATTGCCCTTGAGCCAAACAGCTGGGGATGAGTCAGGAGAGAGTGGATAGCAATGTGGTCCTGTTGTCTACCCCACACTGTCTACAGCCTGGTGTTTGGAGACCTAAATAATAGAGAGGTCTCATTATCGCATATCAGCTGTGAATTTGCTCCTCACTCTGGTTCTTAAATCTCTATTTCAAATTCTTCCTTTATCTGCTCCCCTTGGTGGTAGATCTCCTACTGACTAGTCTATTGGGTTTCAAGTGATCCTTTTAGGTCTGATGTGTTCCTTGACATGCTCTCTCCCATACCCATTCTTGTGTCTCATCTAACCATATCCATTTGGCATCTTTTTCCTACTACTTCTACTGCTATTTTTGCTGCTACTTGTGATAACTACCAATTTTGAGGTTTTATAAAATGGTAGACCCTGCTCTATTCTTTTTCTGCATTATCCCATTTAGTCTTTGTAAAATCTTATATGGTAGCTAATATCACTATTTTCTTTTTATAGATAATAATATGAAGTTTATTATAATGAGAGCAACACATAACCCAAGGCATCAATGTGTCCTAAGTGAGCTTAGCTCTGCAGGTCAATTTTCCCAAGTATTCTGTTACATTTATAAATGACTGAACACTGTTAATGCCTAATGATTATTGACTGTTCTGCTCAGGAGGAACTACCTTTCTGTGGTCCCAGTGTGATATCTCTCTAATTAGATTTTTTATTTGTTTTATTGGTACATCCTACTTATACATAATTATTGGGTTTCTTGTTTCATATTTGTACATGCCAATCATATAACAGTATAATTTGACCAATATCATTCACTACAATTTCCCCTTTCCCTTTCCTCTTCTCTTCCTGGTCCCTTTCATCTGCTCTACTGGTCTCTGTTCATTTTCATGAAATCCACCTTCTACCTTTTTTCATTTTTCTCCCTAGCTTCCACTTATGAGAGAAATATATGATGCTTGTCTGTCTTTAAGGTTGGCTTATTTTTCTTAAGATAATGTTCTTGAATTTTATCCATTTCCCTGCAGTGTCATAATTCTATCTTCTTTGTGCCAAAATAAACCTGCACTGTGTACATTTGCACATTTTCTTTATCCATTTATTAATTGATGCGCATCTCTTCTGGCTTCATCATGTGGCTATTATGAATTGTGAGGGTAAAATCATGAGTATGTATGTGTCATTATAATATGAAAACTCTAATTCTTTAAGATGAAGACTGAGGAGTAGGATAGCTTGATCAAATGGAGGTTCAATTACTACTCTTTTGAGGAACATCCATACTGATTTCTATAGTGTTCATACTAATTTACAATGCCACCAATAGAGTAAAGTGTTTCTTTTTTCTCCACATCCTCTCCAGTGTTTATTATTGTTCATATTCTTTATAGTTGCCCCTTCAGCTAGAGATTAGCTATTAGTGTAGATATAATTTACATTTCCCTAGTTGCTAAATATTTTGAACATTTTTTTCATTTTTTGGTCATTTGTATTTTTTTATTTCAAGAAGTATTTGTTTAGATCATTTGCCCATTTATTGATTGGGTAATTTTTGGTATTAATTTTTTTGAGTTTTTTTAATATAATCTGGATGTTAATTCTTCATCAGAAGAGTAGTTGGCAAATATTTTCTCAAATTTTCTTTGCTGTGCAGAAACATTTTAATTTGATTAAACTGTTTGTTTATCCAATTTATTAATTCTTGATATTTTTTCTGAGCTTTAAGTGTCCTACTGAGAAAATTTTTGCCTGTACCTATATCTTGGAGTGTTGACCCTACATTTTCTTCTAGGAATTGCAAAATTTCTGGTCTAATCCCTAGATCTTTAATCCATTTTGTGTTGACTTCTGCTTAGAGTCAGAGATAAGGATCTAGTCTCATCATCCTACTTATGGATAATCAGTTTTCCTGTCACCATTTGTTAAAACTGCTATCTCTTTTCCAGTAGAGGTTTTTTGGGCATCTTTGTCAAGGATCAGATAACAATAGATGTGTGGGTTTGTTTCCTTGTCTTCTATATGTCTGTCTGTTTTTTAAGCCAGTGACATGCAATTTCTGTTACTATCACTCTGCAGTATAAATTGAAGTCGTCAGGTATTATGATGCCTCCAGCATTACTTGTTTATTTGTTTGTTTGTTTGTTTGTTTTACTTAAAATTTATATGGCCATTCTGGTCTTTTATTCTTCCAAATGAATTTTAAGACTATTTTATCTAGTTCTATGAAGAATGTCATTGACACTTTGATGGGGATTTCACTGAATTTATATATTGATATTGGTACTATGGCCATTTTAACAGTATTATTCTTCCTATCCATGAACATGGGAGGCTTTCCATAGTCTTCTGTCATTGTAATTTCTTCAGTTTTATAATCTTCATTTTAGAAGTTTTTACCTCTTTGATTGTATTTATTCCTTTTTTTGTTTATTTTTGTTTTAGGTGATGTGAATGGGATTCTTTTCCTGGTTTCTTTCTCAGCAGAGTCATTATTAGTATATAGGAAAGCTCTTGATTTTCATATGCTGATTTTGTAATCTTCTACTTTGCTGAATTTGTTTATTAGATCTAGCAATCTTCTGGTGGAGCCTTTTGGATCTTCTAAATATAGGATATATCATCTGTAACAGTGATGACTTGATGTTGTTTTTATTATTTTTATCCCTTTTAGTTTTTCCCTGCCTAATTCTTAGCTAGAATCTCTAGTACTATATGGAATAGGAGTGGTGAGAGGGACACTCTGTTGTTTCAGGTTTTAAAGTAAATACTTTCAAGTAAATACCCATTTACTATGATGTTGGCTTTGTCTTTCTCATAAACAGCCTTTATTATGTTGAGACAAGTTTCTTTAATTCCTAGTTTCCTCAGTGTTACTATCATGAATGACTGCTGGGGTTTTTCAATGACTTTCTCTTCATCTACTGAGATGATTAAGGTTTTTTTCCCCTCAATTCAGGGGTGAATTCCATTTATTGATTCATATATGTTAAACCATTCTTGAAACATAGAAATAAAACTGACTTGCTTATAATATACAATCTTCTTAATACATTATCAAATATGTTTTGCTAATAATTCATTAAAGATTTTTGCATCTGAGTTTATCAGGATTACAGGTCTGTAGTTTTCTTTTGTTGATTTTGATTTGTTTAGATTTTCTAGCACAATGGGCAAGAAAAATAGAACACATGTATTTAGTGTTTTCTTAGTTAGAAGTACAAATAAAGCTATTATATACTTATTTTTTAACCTTCAGTTCCATCTAAAATATGGCTATGTATGAGAAATGTCTTTGAGAATCAGTTGATGCACACTGGTGCACAGACATATGCCTACCTCTTATTCTAAAGCAATAAGAACAGCAAATGGTGCAAACAAAGTAGTATCAGTGTTGAGGACTTCACCAACCTGCCTTCTGAGAACTTTAGTCTGCATTTGAACTAGTTCCTGAATTTCAACAGAGACATTTGGAACTGAATACTTTTAATTATCAATCAGGTGTGACTAAGTTAATAGTTTTTTCTTCTCACTTTTTAAAAATTAGTTTTTTCACTAGAGAATGAGGTTAGTAATCTCTATCCTACTTTTTCACTTAGCTGTATAGTATAGGATAGTAAACACTAAAGCACTTTATAACATTGTAAAACCCAAATAAGTGCTATTGTAACAAGAATTTAGAGGCTGCCTTTGTTAAAAGTACTGACTCTTTCCTTGGGCCTGCAAGTGTCCAATGGGTTAAAATGAGATAACAAACTTGGCATATCTATCTCTTTCACTCTGAGTCACCTTGCATTCCAGGAACATTATGTCCAATCCCTAAATGTCTTGTGATGAGAGGAAATTATCCCTCAGTCAACAGCAGCTTTATTTCAGGAAAGACCCTGTATGACTGAGATAATTATCAACCAGACCACTATGATCAAAATGGTTTGAGTATGCATATTTCTGGACCCCATATCTATATAATCTGGAAGTCTGGGAGTTCATGTCAGTATCCTGAAGACAGGGAAGAGATGCTTTATCTCACTTGTCATCCCAATGTGGTCATATTGATTAAAATTCCTTTATTGGGCTGGGATTGTGGTTCAGCAGTAGACCACTCCCCTAGCACATGCAAAACCCTGGGTTCAATCCTCAGCACCACATAAAAATAAATAAACAAAATAAAGATATTGTGTATAACTATAAAATAAATATTTAAAAAATTTCTTTATTGTTTATAATCATTCTTTTTCTATATTTTTTTGGGGGTGAGTGGCCAAAACTTGTTTCTTGGTACCTCCCAAGTAGGGCCTCTGGTTTTTAACTCCAATAACACTATTATTGTCATTTTATTATTCCAATCCATAGTGCAGGCTACTAAATGAGTTAGGAATACAGAAATATTTTTTCTGCATTCAACATTGATGCAGCTTGACTTTTATCACTAAATAATCTATTTTTCTCCCAGAAAGAAAAAAAAAATACCTAGAGACATTCTCTATTCATTATTCTGTCAAGAACAAGAAATCTGGATTTTCTTTCCTGCTATGTTGTTTTTATCGTATCTTCATCTCCAGGGGTGAATAGGATGCCTCTCTTGATAGATTCTACCTCCTACACCCATTCCCCTATATACAAAATAATTTGATTTTAAAATATGCCATTTCCTCTGAGAGAAATAAATCTGGCCCATGGGAAATGTGTGGATCAGTTCTGGAATAGGTGAAGGATGACCCCTAATCTTACCAATAGATAGGGATTCATTTTTCTTGTGCCCAAGAAATAAATCAGGTCATATTTCTCTGTTCTCCATTAACCTGAGTTTTTTTTTTTTTTAATAGTTATCATAGGTTATGGCATGATAGGTAAGTCATCTACTTCATTGTTTTAAAAGCTGGATTTCACTTCTAGCACCATTAATCTTTATCCATGTAGCTTTGGGTAAATAGTTCTGACTTTTGGGGCCTAATTTTCCTTATCCACCTAAAAAAATAATGTTAGTTCATGCCTAGTGAAATAAGCCAGACTCAGAGAGTCAGGAGTTGAATGTTTTCCTTCATGTGTGGAAGCTAGAAAGAAATTAGGAATTAAAAATAAAAGAAGATCTCATGAAAATAGAAGGGAGAATGATGGGGTAAAGGAAATGAATCTAGGGAAGGGAGGAGGATTGGGAAGGCGAAAGAACTGAAGAATTAAATTGACCAAATTGTGCTATGTGCATGTATGAATAAATCACTATCAATTCTGCTTTTTAATATATAATACCTCAATTATAAAAACAGTAAATAAATAGAAGAGAGATCAATAGAATAGAGGAAGGTTATCCAGGGAGTGAAGGTGGGAGGGAAAGAAGAGGTACTGGGGATTTAAATGGAAAAAATGTTATATGTATTTATAAAATGTTGAACTCCACTTCTATGTATAACTAATAAAAACATCATTGAAATGATGTTAATGGTAATGCAATTTATTTCACAGAGTGGTTGTGAATGATAAATTAGGTCTAGCTCTTGGAACAATGAGTTCTTCATGAGTTGTAGCTGTTGTCATTTCATCACTCTCATTTTATTAGGAGAAGTGGGAAACACAAAGTTGACCTGAAATGATGAAAATCTCTGTCTCTTTAGGACACCCAGGTGGCTCCCATCATGTATTCAGCTCCTCATGATCTTTGCCCTACTCTAGTTTTCCCCAGGACTCTGCACTGAAATGGAACTACAAAACCAGAAGCAATTTCTCTAGCAGCTTCTGAAAGTTAGAGCCTATTCTGTGACAAGATGTCCTCATTGAATCAGGATGAGCACAAGTTATTGAGATTTCTTTAGATTCGAGCCTGGATCACAAAAGACCCTAACTCATAAAGTTGTCCTTACAGAGTGAGCAGCCTGGCTGATATCTGGCAAGAGACAGAAAATGAGAAATTCTAATTTTCTTCAAGCCTCAAGTCATTAATAGTTGATAAAGTATAAGGGTATCTTCATCCTTATAGTTTAACATCTTCATGTCAAATTAATAAAATATATTTTTAACTAAAACAGTCATGCCTGAAACATCTTTTGATTCTAAAGGCTTTCTTTGTGGACCAAGTACTGTGCTATTATTAGTCAAAGAAGCCAGATCTTAACATTTTAAGCCATGCAAATGAGCTTTGTATGAGAAAAATGGGCAGCTGAAAAAGCTGTTGGCTTCTTGCTTGAACATACAGCTTTCATCTCTATGCAGAATTAATTTCTTTCATTCAGTATAGAAAAGGAAAGCTAGAGTTTAATTACCTGTTGTTAGTCATTTACTTGAAAGAGTTCTTAAAACATCTGGGTGATATAAAGATATGACTGTTTCAGTAGGCACTTAGCCAGGAAAATGGAGACAAGATTGTGTGAATGCTGTTTGATAGTGATATTCTTCTGTTCACCTTCCACCATGTGTGTTAAATTCTCTTTCATCTTGCAGTTCTTGCTTCCTCTCCTTCCTTTATCTCTTCTCAATCCAAGATTTATAATGTTTGATTTTTGTGTTTTTTTAGAAGAGATAATGCTATTTGCTGTTCAGGAATGATGGATTTGATTTTTTCATGGAATCATACGTTGAAATGATGTATTTTATTTTTTGTCTGAATGCACACAGGAAGACTCTCTGGCAGTCTTTCCCTTAATTCCCAGGCAAAGAAAAGCCACCTCCATGATCTTTATCATTATTTTCCAACCAATTAGCTGCTACTTTCATTTGCTTTCTAGGCACTGTTTTCTTTTAACATGATGGAAAGCTAATGTCATTGTGCCAAATAGAAGTGGTTTACACAATGCTGTTTCTCTAAATTGAAACACTTAAAGGCAGAGATGATTGTGAATTTCTGTTTCCTCCATATTTAGCTAGGGTTCTAATCCAATGCCCAAAAGAGTATGTGTTCAGGAAACATCAAGTGAGTCATGCATGCCTTCTTAGGACTAGGATGAAGAGGTTCATGTGAAGATGTTTATGTTTTGATAGGTGTAGTGCTAGAATGGAACTACACACAGCTACCCAGGGGAAGGAGATCTGATCAGACTGAACTGTGTGTGGGGGGGAGGACAGTTGGGGGGGTAAGGGCATTTCAGCTACAGCTGGGCTCCCAGAGTATGGCATGTACCCTGTTGAGAGCCACAGCCGGAGGGGCCTCAGCAAACTTCCAGCTGCCAGAAAACTTCCAGCTGCCGGCTGATGATTGGCTCACAGTGGCCCCAGCAACATCTAGCTGATTGGCTCCTCTGTGGTGATGCTCATTGGAGATGCTCATTGAGCTGTTTCCCCGCCCTTTCAGACTGCCAGCTGATGATTGGCTCACAGTGGCCCCAGCAACATCTAGCTGATTGGCTCCTCTGCGGTGATGCTCATTGGGCTGTTTCCCTGCCCTTTCAAACCACGGAGCTGCTCATTGGGGGACTTCTTTGGCTCTGCCCACACGACCCAGTCAATCGGCCTCAAGAGCAGGAGGATTGTGGGAGGTGGAGAGGCTGGTGTTGGGGTGAGAGGCTTGTGGGAAGCCGGTGGTGGCAGTTGGGCTCTGGGGTTTTTTTCCTGAGGAGCTGTTTTGTTTGGCGTGTGTGGTTCTAAAAATAAAGTTAGTTTCTTTTGACAAGTGGCTCCTGAATTGTGCCCAGTCAGACTGCGGCAATACCCAGTGGTATAGAACAGATGGAAGGGGAAATTGTGTTACCAACTTCAGATCATAAGATCATCCCACAGGAAACTCAATATCTGAGAGCTGAGTGCTGGGGAGAAAGAAAGACTTTACTGAGTGGTGGAAGAAAAAAGAGGGAGCTTTGCTTACCAGTCAGCATGAGGTTGGTGAGTTACAGATACAGGACAGGAATGATGAGAGAGATGGATAGAATAATGAAGGAAAGGAAAGGAATAATCAAGTCTTCTCTGGGAATTGGCAGAGAGCTTGCAGGAATTCCTGTGCCACCTTTTCTCAGTTCTTCATGGTTTGTTATTTGTGTTCATCATGACTAGTAGTTGAGGAAGGAGTGAGAGAGAGACAGACCCAGAACCCTGTGCAGTCTGAGTCATGTTAACTCTTTATATTAATTTTAGACAAAACATTTCCAAAATGATCCATGTGTCTAGATGTAGAACTGGGTAGAGTCTGGCGAAAGGTTAAGGTAACAAAGGAGACAGACACAGAATAAAGACTGAGATTTTCAGACTTTTCATCCTATTCCAGTTACTGATTAGATATCTGTAGGCCCAAATGAAGACTCAGTGGTGTATTCAGCAAAAGTAGCCTTTAGGTCCCTGAAGAGTAGCCCTGGTTATCATTATCATAACCCACTCATCAAAGCTAGTAGAGACCAATAATGGATGTGACCTCCCAAATTAGTGCCTTTTAAATCAACTAATAGCAATTGAAGCTAGAGTGTTTATTTAGGGTTTTAATTTAGAAAAAAAGTTTTATACATTGTAAACAATTTTTAGGGGAGAATTTTGAGTCAGAAATGACAATATTTGTTATCTAAGAGGGCA
The DNA here is from genome assembly GCF_052094955.1 of Ictidomys tridecemlineatus. Taxonomy (NCBI): domain Eukaryota; kingdom Metazoa; phylum Chordata; class Mammalia; order Rodentia; family Sciuridae; genus Ictidomys; species Ictidomys tridecemlineatus. The sequence continues at coordinate 131,659,992 of NC_135484.1, forward strand.
CAGATTTATCCAACTTGTGATCTGTTTTTCTAATAGATGTTCATCCAACAAGAAGAATATTAGTAAAAGTAGTTTAGGTTCATTCACAACTACTGTTGCTGAAAAAAATATTTGTATTTGTGCCAAATTAGGCAAGAATCAGGCAGCAAGCCAATCATATCTTAATGTCAACATCATATTAAAACAAGGCAATTTATTGCAATCAGTGCTAACACAACTTATTTATAAACTGTTATTATATGTATTAGTATCATACAATACATTTTATTCCAGGCTGAGACTGTAAGTGTTTCATTATATTCTAAAGTGCAAGGCCATTAACCTACAATTTCACATGCCATCTTGCCACTACATGGGATTCTTTTCTATTCAGAACAGAATTTTTAAGCTTTTTTAGGTTATTTTTCTGCTACTATTTAGTTTCTCTGTGGATCTTAATAGGCTACAATTACAGCTTGTTCAACAGGTGTGACCTGTATTGTAGGCAACTGGCTTTTTAAAAATATATGGAATGGGTGCTGAATGGGGTCAGGCCTCTTTATTTGTCTCTCTTTCCTGAGTGTTAGTGATTATAGAAGCCAATATGCATTTCCTAGTTCTGAACCCTTGCAGGTCTTGGCAACTCTACAAAGAATACTTAGAACACAGTGAAACAAGTTGTGGAACAGCTCTACCAGCAAGATGAACTCCTATTTTCAAAGCCAGTACATGGCTTAGTGTTGGGAGGTCTTGTTCCACAAGCTGAATGTGGATAGTGTTTAAGCCTAAGCCTAGAGTTCTGAAGGAACAATCTCCATGTTGGCAGTTTCTCCCAGACAAAGCTCATTAATTGATGCAGTAAACTTAGAGACTGAGTGGAGGGCAGCTGTCACTGGAGAAACTTGGGCTCAAATACCTGGATGAATCAACACTAATCTGCTTCCACTGTTCAGAGAGTGACAGAATCTTCATATAAAGAAGAGGAAACTATTTATAGTTTTTGCTATCAATGTGACAGAAACTGATGAGTTGAGCATGTTTAATTATGTCTCTAAATATAGTTTTCTGACTTTGCCAAACTAGGTATTAATACAAAGCTCATTTTATATCCAAAGAAACTGAGACTCCATTCCCTCTATATTGCATCATGCTGTAGTTGTCTTTTTTACATTATGCAACATTTTCCAAGGGTGAGTTGTCCTTTCTGAGGATTAATTCTATAAATTTTCTTTTCTGGTACTTAGGCCTGTACTCACTGTATTATTAAAGTCTTTTACACAGGAGAAAGTAGGAGGAAGGGGGATGTTTGTGGAATGATCACGACATGACCCTGGACACTTCATGTATGTGTGCATGAATTTGGGGCCAGAGAATAAGGTAGGTTGTGTCCTGGCAATGCAGACCCATGGCCCACCCAGCAAGAATATAGCCCTTGATGGAAGCTTCTACATCCTAGGTCAGAGCTGATTGACATTTTGCATAGTAGTCTAGTTTAAAAAATAGGATAGCAAATGTGGCCACATGCTTATTGATTATTTGTCTCTCAAAGAAAAGAAATATTTTAAGGGCAGTTCACATTTCTAAATATAGATGATTTTATCTTTGTTTTCTTAAGAAGCCTTCATAAAAGTAGGACAGGTTTACCAACAACTGATAGTTTTCCTATTGGTGTATATTTTGTAATCAAACAGTACACTTCCACCAAATTACTTCACTAATCTCCCTGCTGCTATGCCAAGTCTCTTGGAGGAGTTTGTGCCAGTCTCTAGTGCCTGCCTCATGGGGCATGGGCTAGGGGTTCTTCTGTCACCTGGTGGTGGGAGAGCCAAAGGAAGGCAGGTTGGCTCCCTCCCTGAGGGTCCCTCCCTGGGCTTGCCTTTGGGATGGAAGGACCGTGAACATATCGTCCACCTTTCAGGTGGTCAGCTTTCCCAAATGCCAAGGCCATGTGGAGGAGAGAGAACACACAAGGGGATGTCCTCTAGGATAATGGACACCAACATTTAGCCATAAGAATTCATTTTGAAAAAAATAATTCATTTCAAAATTTTTTAAAAGTAATTTCCAGTTAGGGAGAGCATGGCTTCCATTCTCTTCAAGATGTTAAAATATAAAAATAAATAAATAAAATGTTAAAATTAAAAAATGTAGAGTCACACTCACCTGATGTTGAAACTCTATTCTCCTGCTTATTAGGTGAAGATCCTGGGAAATATTTTTAAAATTCTCTTTTGATCCAACTCATCATCTGAAAAATGGGAATAACACTAACTGTTGCACAGAGTTATGGATAATGGCTACTGAGAACTCTTACATCATTGGGGCTGAGATTAAATGAGATGATGAGATGATATGAAAAGAAGAGCTTATCACTGTGCTAAGTTTAAAGGAAGCATAAAAGGAAAGCTTCTATATTATTAGGACTTTGATCAGAAATATCTACTGTTGATGTCTTTCTCCTTATACCTTAAAATCAATGATGACACAATTGCACTTTTTAAAATGAAGATCCATCTTCATACATATAAAAATATACCTGTGAGATCAGTTATATCCAAACATTTTTACCTCCACATTCTCTCTCTTGCCTCCTTTCTGTACCAAAAAATCTCCAAATACATTCTCCAAAATATTATCCTTCTTTTTTGCACTAGGGATTGAATCCCAGGGGTGCTTAAACACTTAGACATAATCCTAGCACTCTCTCTCTCTCTCTCTCTCTCTCTCTCTCTCTCTCTCTCTCTCTCTCTCTCTCTCTCATTTTTATTTTGAGAGAAGATCTCACTAAGTAACTTAGGAGGCTGATCCTCCTGCCTCAGCCTCCTGAGGCACTGGGATTACAGGTGCGTGCTGCTGCATCCAGATTCAAGTTTCTATAGGCTTAAAATGTGCACTAACTCAGGTACAATAACTCACCTGTCCTTCACACCTATGCTGTGTTACAGGTACTAGTCTCATTTCACATTTGGGAAACACTCTCAAAAAGGGTGGGTAACCTGCCAAGGTGGCACAGTCTGTTAGTAGAAAAGTTGAAATGGAAACAGCCCTTCTCATTCTTTCCCACCACACAAGTCTCTGACAAAGAAGAAAATGCATAGTTGAATCTCCCTTCGACTTGTATTTTTCCCTTCCTGGTATGTAATATCTTAAGCTTCTGCAGAGAGCTCTCCAAGGCCTCAGAGAGTAAAGGAATATCCCAATTGACATTGCCCCTAGTACAGGAAGCATGGTGAACTCCCCCTCCTGCTCAGTCATGGTTATATCCCCTTTATTTAAGCAGGAATATCAGGCAGCTGGAATGAAGAATTTTCTATAGGGGAAAACTGAGTCACTTGTATTTTGGGGATTCCCACTCTAACCTCCCTTTATGCTGACAGATGGCAAATAGCTCCCAGGCTTTGGTGGCTCATCTGCATATTGGCAGCTTGTCTGCAGTTCCATTTAGTTCCAGGAGTCCTACTCTCCTATTTCTTTCCTGTTTCAGAAATTATCAATAGACTTTAGTGGTCATTATGAGCATCCAAAGAGAGGAAAAGATTGGGTGGGTCTGCTCTTTCAATTCTGAAGATGAGACTTCTGAACTGGAGTCTATGGCCAGTGTATCTGGCACTGTCTTTGTTAAAGGTCAAATAGCACCTTCAAAATGACACAGATTTTATTCACTTGTTTGAGAAAAAGTAAGGGGAAGGAAAAGGGGAGAAAAAAGGTGAAAAGAGGGGAAATCCTAGAAAAAATAAAGGCTGATAGAAGAGAAAGGTTAGAATCCTGACAGTATTAGGTGAGTATTAAAAGTTCTTCTCATCTCTTAGATATGTGTTAGAACCACACAGAGCACACCCTCAAGCAGCGAGGTCCCAGTGATGCAGGAGCAGAAGGTCTCCACCTTTGCTCCCCGAAAAGCCTTCCCAGCAGTTGCCATTTTACTCTAGCACTGGTGCAGCCTGCATCCAAGCTTCTGTTCTCCCACTAGGAGAACTCCTACCTCATTGGATTACTTAGTATTAATCTCTCTTGATTAGATTACAAATTATGCTTGATAATGTTTTAGTGACGTCTGTATCCTATTTTGATTCAAATAAAAGGGTAGGATTTGCAAAAACATTCCAATAGCTTTGGAAGAAAAGTTGAATTCACTGGATTTGAAAACTTTGGCTTCGTCCAGGTTAAATCAATAATTGGTAGACTCAAATGACAAAACTTTATTGTGGGTTTACTAGCATCTTATTTACGCAGAAACACTGGATTGACTCAATGTAATGACTGACAATGGCCACCCCAGTGAAGAAATTTCTTTCATAAATCTCAATCTCAAACCTGTTCACCAATTATGTATACAGTTTTTGAGGGTTGTCTATGTGCCAGGTAATTTACTTGTTTACTATGGATAGAATTAAGTGCAGTATTAAAAGTTCTTCTCATCTCTTAGATATGTGTTAGAATTACATGTTAGTTTTTTAAGAAATATTGAGTATGGGAAATACTGAGTATGGGCCTCACCCCACACTTACTGAATTAGATTCTTGGGATTAGCACCCAGGCTGAATTTATAAAGTCTCTCTGGTGTTTGGAATGAGAGTCAGGTTGAAAAACAACTGAGTTCAATCCTATAGAGTCCTCCACCTAAGAGTTTCAAACTCAAATAGATAATCTTAATGCAAACCCATCTGCATGAGGACATGTAGTAAGAGAAGGTTCTAGACTAAACACAATAGCCATAGATAACATCAAGTATGGCATGAGAAACAACTGTAAAAATGAAAAAATAAACATAAATTGTCAGAGATGAGAAAAGGCATCTTGGTTTTATTGCATCTGGTTAGTAGCAGAATATATTTTGCTGTTCATTTCTAAAAATAGTAAATAAGGGCTCCAGCTAGTTCTAATTTGAAAGGTAATGTTTTGACTCTTTCATTATTGTGATGTATTTAAAACCATATAAAATTATAAAAAGAAATTATCTAGAATGCATGCAATTTATTTTAAAGCTATACAACATTTCATTCTTATCCCAAAGTTATGGATAACAAAGTCCTACATAAGACTTCATATGAAGGGAGACCCTCATTGCTATACAAAATTACATATAAGTGGTTGTGAGAGGAATGGGAAAATAAACAAGGAGAGAAATGAATTACAGTAGATGGGGTAGAGAGAGAAGATGTGAGCGAAGGGGAGGGGGGATAGTAGGGGATAGGAAATGTAGCAGAATACAACAGTTACTATTAGGGCATAAAAAAAAAGACTGCATATGTTGTCCAGGAAAAATGGAAGTGTAAGTAATATGCTCTGAACATGTATGAGCATATATTCACAGTCATGTTTAAACGAATTCCAGGTGGTCACATATCAAGTGAAAAGAAGTCAAAGATTTACAGTCTGGTAAGAAGAGGTTCTCTGAGGAGCACTCTGTGGAATGCATTTCTCTTGGAAGAAGCTCTGGTAGACTCAATTCAATTCTAAGCATATTTCTTTAATCCTGGCCTCTCACTGGGTCAGAACCATCTGATTTCAAGTATTATTATAGGAGACCCAGGGACAATGATTATTGAAAGGGGTGTGACAAACATTCTCTGGAAATTGCTTTTTTTTCTTTTGATCATGCTCAGAAACCCTGATTTACCTTGGTCTAAAAGTCCCAGGACTACCTCTATTTCAGCATAGGGGACAAACTGAGTGCAGCTAGTGGTCCTCAGATGGTATACATGCCAAAAACTCTGTTGAGGGATTTTGGTTTTTTTTTTTTTTTTTTTTTTTTTTTTTTTTTTTTTAAATCGACTGCTTAGGAAAGTGCTTAATCAGCTTTGTATATTCTTTGTATCACTTCAGGAAGATTCATCTGGGTAATTTAAGGACATTGTCTAGAAGAGAATTTTCAGAATTAGGAGGTTAAACATTTTAAAATCAGATGGTCTAAAGGATCCTGTGATTAGCCTTCACCTGAGATCATTCTCAACAGGTGGCCCAGTGACAATGATTCAAGGCAGCTCTTAGGTGCTGCCTGTTAAGTTAGTATCATTTTGGTATTTGCCAGCAGCTTACCAGATTCTTTTGTTGTTTGTAGTTTGGGTGTTTACATTTAAAATTATATTTCATAGTGATCATTTATTTGATCTATTTCTTCCAAGGTCTTTACATCCTTTCTGGTCTATTTTTTATTTTTTTAGATTTTTAATGTTTTTGGTGCAGGAGATCAAACCCATGGCATTACTTTCACTGTGTCAGGTGATATTTCTAGGGCAGAGTTAAATAGTAAACAAACAGCAGCTACAGCCACATTCTTGTTGTGTTGATCTACATCAGGGCGTCACCGTGTTGTTAACCCAATTAAAATGATGAAGGTTGAAAAATGATGAAGGTTGCCATCCCTCTCAGTCCCCAGATCAAGTGACAGTATCTGGTTTTATGTGACAGGACCACTCAGGCATTCCTGGAATAAACTGCAGAATTGACAGTACCATGGAAGCTCAACAAATGTCAGCTACCATTATTTTCTATTTAGGTTTATATAAATAATATGATTCTTTTATATTTCACACAAAGGGGTTGGGGGGACCAAAGGCCTTGGGGCAAAGAAAAAAGCATGAGCCAGGCTGGGCTAAAAAATGCTGCAGCAACTTTTATCGAGTAAATAAATGAATAAACTAATTTCTAGACTGAAAGTTTACCACAGGAAACACACCTTATCTATCTCTGTATTTGTAAATTTTGAGATATATGCCCTGTAAGAAGCATTTTCAAATGTTCTTACACATATGTAACTGAGTATTTAAGTGACAAAGATGGATGACTAGAAGAGATCTCAACACTCAGAGAGTCTCTTACTACCCACTACACTCAGTCTACAAGCCATGAAGACTTTGAAGGGTAGGGGACCCAGGGGAACTCAACCCTGTTGCCCCTTCCCGTGGGTCAGCTCTTTCTGCTATTTGCAGAAAGTCACCTTCCAGACTAGTGACTTGCACAGGAGAGATAGCAGCTCTTTTTCTTGTTTACTAGACTCAGAAACTGAGACATGTCTACAGGCTGAGGATTATAAATAGGCTGAGACCCCACAAAGGCATGATTTCTCAACTCACTTCAGGGTATACAGGTGTGTGGGGGAATGGAGAAGAGAGACTAGGCAACAAGAGAGGAATGGCAGCAAAAAAAAAAAAAAAATGACATTCCCACTGAGGTCTGCCAGTGAAGGAAATGAAGATATCAGTTTACCAGGAAACTCTGTTACATTCTTGAGCCTGGTTATCTTACCATGCTTAAAGGCAGGTGAAAGTATTTTTTTATTTAGAAACTGTTATAATAAATTATACTTAAATTAAATTTATAATTATATGCATGATGGGGTATAAAGTGACATTAATGGTTTTACACATATTTAAATCAAGATAATTAACATCTATCACCCTATGTGAAGGTATTTCAAAGTGTATATATACTCAATCCTATTATTTAATAGTAAGATAGTGGTTAAGAGCCTTGCCTTGATAATCTAACAACTCTACATGTGAGGTCTAGCTCTGTCAGTTATGGGTTGTGTGATCTTGGACCAGTATATTAATTAAGCCTTCATTTTCATATTTGTAATACACCACTCTCCTTCTTAAGGTTCTGGTGTAGATGAAATGTGAAAATGTACATGGAAGTACCATGGAAGTTCAACAAATGTGAGCTACCATTATTTTCTCTTTAGGTTTCTATAAATAATATGATTCTTTATATTTCACACAAATGGGTGTGAAATATAAAGAATCATACATTCACATACAATGGGTGTATGTGTGGGGGACCCCAAGGCCTTGGGGCAAAAAAGAGCTATTTATATCCCTGTAGTTTTTAATGATGTTGAGAACTATAATACAACTTCCTATAAAATACATTTTAGCTCAAAGCCAAGGGCGGTGTGATTCATAATGTTGAAAAGTGTAGGCCTCTTGGCCTTGAATAAAGTCTAAGTGACCACAAATTCAGATGAGACATGAGTCCTTAAAATAGATTGTTTACAAAAATTACACATTTAAAATATATATAATAAGCTATAATATGATCATGCAAATCAATATTCAGTACTATTGAATATAATATGCATATACTAATATAGACATTTAGGCTTTTTTCATATTGTATTCTATTTTAAACACATTAGTCAAAACCCAGAAGAGGAAATTTCCAAACATAAAAAGGACACTTATTGGAATAGCAAGTGAAATATTTAGCTCACAATATGACACATTCATGAAGCCCATGGGTCAGCACACTTTTTTTTTTTTTTTTTTGTAACAGGATAGTAAATCCTTTAGGATTTGCAGAATGGTAGTTCTCTGTCCCAACTACTCAACTCTGGTGTTGTAGCAAGGAAGCAATTACAGACAACTTATAAAATAAACTAGTGTGATTGTGTTACAATACAATATTGTTATATTGGATTGTGATTCTAAGGCAGGAAGATCTCATGATCCTCAAAGCCAGCTTCAGCAAAAGCAAGGAGCTAACCAACTCACTGAGACACTGTCTCTAAATAAAATACAAAATAGGGCTAGGGATGTGGCTCAGTGGTTCAGTGCCCCGAAGTTTAATCCCCAGTATCCCCTACTGGAAAAAACAAACAAACAAAAAATAAGTGGCAGGCCAGATATGGCCTGTGAGTTTTATGTTACCATTGTTAAAAAAATTATATATATATAGATATATATATAGATATAGATATATGAGAAAGAGAGTCATGCATTGCATTCAGGATGTTTTGATAAAATGTGAAAGATGAAAAACTAAAATGATTCACTGAACTCTTCAGAAACAAGTTTAAATAAATATGATCTCTGTACTATGTAACCATTTGTACACTGATAACAAATGAAGATGATTGTGTGAATATATGGGTACATTATATACATGTAATATGTTACAAGTATTTAATGTTTAAATCTTATATATATTATGAAAAGCTTCAAACTATATTGGGCTCTTTCCTTTTACAGCTACAGCCCCAGCCAGAAGGATGCTCAGGCTTCAGAAGAGGCTGGCCTCCAGTGTCCTCTGCTGTGGATAAAAGAAGGTCTGATTGGATCCCAGTGAGACCAATGTAATCTCCAAGGCCAACTCTCATCAGCAGATCTGGAAGCTGATCAAAGATGGGCTGATCATCCACAAAACAGTGATCATCCATTCTGGGGCTGCATGTCAGAAAAACATCTTGGCTCCCCAGATGCACAGGCATGTGGGAATATGTAAGCAGAAGAGTATAGCTAATGCTCCAATGCAGGAGAAGGTCACCTTGGTGCAGAGGATTCAGATTCTGTGTAGGCTGCTCAGAGATACCATGAATCTAACATTGACCACCACATGTATCACAGCCTCTACCTGAAGGGCAATATGAACAAGAACAAGTGGATCCTCATGGAGGATATCCACAAGCTGAAGGCAGATAAGGCTGACAAGAAGCCTCTGGCTGACCAGGCTAAGACCTGCAGGTATAAGAACAAGGAGGCATACAAGTGCTAGGAGGAGCGCTCCAGGCCAAGGAGGTGGACATCATAAAGACTCTGTCCAAGGAGAAAGAGACCAAGAAATAAAGCTCCCCTCTTGTGTTTGTACATGGTGGCCTTGGTTATAATATAAATCCTCCTTGGATTATAAACCAAATTTATCTTTTTAAAAAATAAAAACTTTATTGTACCAAATTTTTAAAAGTTAACAGTTTTATAAAGCATCCTTTTTACAATAAAAGAAATACAATTAATCTGGTCTTTGATTTGTGAGCTTTAAAGAAGTCATGTTTTAAAACCAGTAATAGTTCATCACTCTCCAAATATTTCTGCTCTGTTGCACATACTTTAATTTTTTTAATCTTTAACACTGTTCTGAGCTTTTCACCATTACATAAAATGTTTAAATTTTCAGCATTGAATTTTATTGGAAATGTATAATTTTCTTGTTGAAACTCATGTCTTAAAAGACTATAAACATGTTTAAAAAGCTAAATAATGAAATGTAACTAAACAATAATATTCAGAAAGAACTTTAGGTGCATCCCGATGATGGTCACTGGCAAAAACAAAAATCTTAGTAAAACAATATGTAAATATAGTTGGCAACCTTTGGCTGATATGGAAAAATATTAGAAAATGAAGCTGTCAATTGTCATTTGGAAAATAAAAGCTATGCTTAACAGAGGAAAACTCTTTTTTTAAAGTCAAGCTCTTTTTTAGAACCATATAATTTATATGGTAAATATTTTATTTTAACCATTGTGGTTAGAAATACTATTTCTATACTTAAGCACTTAGCTCCAGTCTAGAAAATGAAGTAGCTTCTGGCTAACTCTATCAGTTCAACAACTGTATTTTGTTGAAGATGAACTAAAAGAGACTGCTTTTTCATTATGGGAATGAAAAATCAATGGAACTTTAAATCATCACACTGTCTTTATAAGTATAAAAACACAAAATGTAGTGATGTGCATAATGAGCTCAGGAGGCTTAGAGAACATCATGGCCTCTTTGGGCCACAATAATTTTTGCACTCAGAAAGCAGTTCAAGAATTTGAAGCTGAGCAAGATCTAGAGATGTATTGAATTCTTTTTTTTCTAAGAAGACCTTGGTTCAAGAGCAAGAACTTAAGTTTTCCTGACAAAAGAGACACATGTCTTTCTTTCTTTCTTTCTTTCTTTCTTTCTTTCTCTCTTCTTTCTTTCTTTTTCTTTCTTTCTCTTTCTTTCTTTCTTTCTTTCTTTCTTTTTTTCTTTATTTCTTTCTTTTTTGGTACTAGGAACTGAACCCAGGGGTGCTTTACCACAGAACTACATCCCCTGACCTTTTTATTTTGAGTTCTCCCTAAATTGCCCATGCTGCCCTTGAACTTGAGATTCTCCTACTTCACTGGGATTACAAATGTTTGTCACTGTACCTGGTGTGTGTCAATTTTTTTTGAATGGCATTTAATTAAACGGCCAATTTTGAGTTCGTACATGCATAACCTTGTAGATCAACAAGGAGTTTGTTGGAGTTTGTTGAGTGAGATGAAAAGTACTTAGGACAGTACCTGACCTAATAAATTATCAGTGCACTTTATCATTACCTTGTTAATATCAACATTTCTTATTGTGTACTGTATATCTTGGGATAGTGGAACTGTGCACCTTGATACTTGTCTGACATTTTTTCCACTAGCCATGTTCACAGCCCACAATCCTCTTCCCTGCCACCTGGTTCTTCTCCAACATCCTTGGGCAGTGGTTTGCAGATAGGTGCACACCAGCATCACTTGCAGGTTCATCATCTCATCTGACCTCCTTCTTCACCTGGGGCTGCTGATCTCTCTTCCTTGTTTCCCATGCAGTGCTCTAGTAATTTGCTGTCCTGGTGCTTTTTTCACATTGATAGAAGGAAGCTGAGCCATGGTAGTTGGATGGTAAACACCAGAGCATTTATACAGTCTTGCAGAACTTCTAGCACCATGAAGATTGCAGGCTCTGCAGCCAGCTGCCTGGGTGCTTGTTCAGCTCCTGGTCCAGTTCTGCCCTGGGCAAGTCCATTGCTCTAGCCCTACGCCTTCCTCTGTCAAGATAGACTCCTATATGGAGCTATATTGTCATGTGGTGTTAATGATTTACTAAGGAACAGGCTTAGAATTACCTGGCATATAATAAGCAGTCAAAATTAAAAATTTTAACTTACATATATTTTTTAATATTCCTCATTAGGAGCCCTAGATCTTGTGACAGTAAAATGAATGGAAGGGGCTGGGTTCAAATTCTGACTGAACCACTCATTGGGATTGCAATTTGGAGCACATTATTAAACTAAATCAGCCTGTTAGGAAATAGGATTAATAATACCTACTTCATAACACATAGTTGTTATAGAAATAAAAAAGATAAATAGAATTAAGCACTTTGTATTATGGTCAGCAAGGAATAAGTAGGAATTACTAAGCTTCAGTGCAGTGGTTTTTAGACCGTATGATTACTGATACCAGATTTCAGATCAAAGTTATCATACAGGGCCTTATTTTCATATATCAATTGGAATTTAGCTCTAATAGTATAAACTGAAGTAGCAACAAATAGTTTTTTTTAAAATAACCATAAATTACTTTTTTTAATAAATATGTGCTGTTTATAAATAAGAAAATATATATATTTCATCTTTAATAATGCACTTTGCTCTCTGGGTTTCTTTCCATTCCATCTTAAAGTGCATCAATTAAAAACATAATGAACCACTTCTTCTCATTATTGTTCAAATAAGTAAAAATAATATTAATAGGAAGACACTAATCTACTACCATTAGTACTGCAATCTAGCAGATCAACTTAACATCCTGCTCTATTTAATACTGTCCAGCGGAAGAAAATATCTAATTTTGGTTTTAAACAAACTCAAAAACAAAACAAAAGGAAAAACAATCAAAAACAAAACAGCTAAAACAATCTCACCATGGCCCTCTGACAAAGAACACTGAGCAGTTTGCTACAGCTGCCAGGATTGGTGTGTGGTGAGGGACAAGGGCCTCTGGGAAAGGCCTCTGGGATCCTGGTGGGTGGGGTGAGAGGGTAAAAGGCCTGCTAGGGAGGAGCAGGTGAGGGAAGGGCCTCCCCCCTCTTTAGGAATCAACAGCCCTTTGTCTGGTGATTCTGGCAGCTCATTCAGTGGCTGTGAAGCCTGATCTGCCTGAAATCAAAGGCACATGCAGAAATCTACTCCCAACATAGGGTGAGTCCTTAGAGAAACTGGCTGGGCTTCTTTCTGGAGAGTCCCTCTGAGATATCAACAATGGAAATACAACCCAAAATTGACAGAAGACCTGCAGGAAATGTCACTCTATTGCTTCTCTCTTTACTGGGGCACTGCTCCTGGGAAGACCAGACTGGATCCAGGCACTGGGGTCCTCCTTCTTCGCGAGCAATCATGGCATTGCCAGTAGTCCAGAGAAGTGCTGGTGATGTCTTCTCCAGTCTGACCAGGAGGCCCAGCTGGGGTCTCCTCCACCCAGGGTGGGGGCCACCGCTGTTTCTCCACAGTCTCTGTAAGGCTTTCAGCCCTGCCCCGGTGGGAGAACATACACAGAATGGCAACCACCCAGCAGCCTGGGAGCTGCCTTCTCTCCAAAGGTCTGGATCCTAACAACACCTTCCTCCCTCCTGGGAGATTTTGCCCTACCAAGGTTGGGCAGGAACCAGAAGGATAGTTTCTCTGTTTTGCCAAGACTGGGACATGGGCTTACCCAACCCCAAATCCCTTTGGCAAGTGCCGTGCAGCCAAAGTCCACACAGTGGAAACCAAACAAAATGACGTGGCTTATTTAGGGGGAGAATGGGAAGCCAAATACAAAACAAAACACCACTCTACAGAGTACAACAGAAAAGCCCACCCAACACTCCTTCTGTTCCCATGTGAGGCTGACCCCCAAGGGAGCCCAAACAACCCCTAAAATAAAACTCAGACCAAAAGTCTGACATGTAAACCCCAAATCAACAAACCCCTCCTGAAACATGCAAAGGAACTGCTCACCCAGAAATATCCCAAATCATCTGTGCTGATGATGGAGAGCATGATGGCTTTTCCCACCATCTTAACTTGAGCATTGTGTCTTCCATGGGTACCCCAAAGAGAGCAAACTCTCTTCTCAAGATCAGGGCAATGACAGCTAAGAAGGTAGTTCTTACCAGCACCTGGGAATTGTGTTTTCTTTAACTCCCAGACACTGACAGTGGCCTGGTCTAGGAAGAGATGTGAGCTCATGAGACAACTCCAAGTCCCAGGGCCTGTGGGGTCTTCACATACACCCAGCTATGGTGGGTGGTGGCAATCCCTAGGAAATAGTGTGATCCACAAACATGGATAAGGACAAAATAAGGGCTACCTCTGGTGGCAACATGGTAGCCACCAAAACAGCCAAACAGGCAGGATGCTGGAGGCCCCCCTATGACCACATCTTTTCCAGATTTGCAGCAAAGGCACAATTGGGGTTTTCCAGTTGTCCTGTCCCAAATGACATGCAGTCCATCAATGAAGTCATCAAGTTGCACTGTAGGTCCCAGCTTTCTCATGTCTGGGTTCCAGGTCATTCCCTTCCCTATTCAATGTATTCTACCTTACAGGCAATAGCTGGGAGGCGGGCCATCTTTCAGGTCCCACATCTGTAGGGTTTAATGTTGTCCTTCTCCTCTGGTTGATGGTGTTGAGTGCCTGCACCCATCTATCAATCTTCTCCAGGCTGTCTGACTTGCCTTCATTCTGCCTGCTCTTTAGCACATCCTGCTCTTTTCCAGGAGTGTTAGGCTGCTCATTCTCATCAGGCACCAAGTAGTGGGAAGGGGCCCAGCCCTCCAGCTCCCCAAACCTCACATACCACCAATCACTCTCCTGATTCTCCAGCACCTGCACCTCCACGACAGCAGGGAAACTGATCTCTGAGTCCTGGATCTTCTGGTAGGCGCTACATGTCACAAAGAACATGGCTGGCCCTTCCCACTCCATCTTACGGATACATGGGAGAGCGGTGGCCGGGAGGGTGTTGATGTTGGCTGAGCCTCTCCAAGCCCCCCTCATTGGGCCCTTCAGAGGCTATGTGTGGGGTAAGCTCTGAATCCTCATTCTTAGGACCCCTTAGGGCCCCTTTTCCCCCAGAGCTGGCCTGTGGGTCTCAGTTGGCATCCTAAAGTTCTGATGTCCATCTTCTCTTGACTCTGTGACTCTGCCTGGTTCAGGAAGAGCTTAGGCTGAACAGATGGCTTGGTCTGGGCACAGGAGGTCAGCCCAGCCCTCATATCAGTGTCCTTCTTGGCCCCGACCTTGGGAGTGCCATGAATGCTTGCATCCTAGGCAAAGCATGGCTTCAGGTCACCCTTGTTCTCTGACAAGAAGGAGGAAGAGGAGGAGGATGAGGAGCAGGTGGTGTTGATGCTGATGGATGAGGAAAAGGAGGCCAAGGACTGGTTCTTCCCCAGTTCTTTCTGGGCATTCTTCTCTGTCTTGAACTTTAGGAGTGATGATGACTTGGGGGAGCCTGACTTGGGGGAGTTTCTCTTGGCAAGGGACAGTGAGGAGCCCCCTGGGGAGTCACTGTCCCCAGAGGAGCCTCTGGTTGACAGGGTGTCCTCTCCATATGACCAAAAGCCCTCATTCTCTGGGCCACATCTTCTGAAGACTCGCCCGCCTTGAAGCAGGCCCACTGCAGGGAGGAGGCATGTGAAGGTCTACAGGGCTGGGCAGGCTTCTGGTCTCCTGAGCCTCTAACCTCTCTGGGCTCCTTACTCAGCTCTGGCTCAGAGTCAAAGCCAAAGGTGGAGATATCATACTCAGGCTCCTCTTACTTGAGCTTCAAAAGGGAATCCTGGCTCTTGTTGGCACCCACAGGTCCCTGGCTCTTGTTGGTCTCCTTGGGCTTGCTGAGAGGTACTGGCGGCAGGACCTCCGGCCATGTCAATGTGTTCCTGCGGCTGCTCAAGTTGGGCTTCTTTTGCTTATTGATACAGGATGCGGGGGCCCAGCCCTCCTTCTCATAGATCTGCACTTACTACCAGCCTGAGTTCTTGTCAATGACCTCTGCATTCAATCCACAGTGGAACCTGATCACGTCAGAGATGCATGATTGGAACTTTGCAATAGTGTAGTACTTCACCTCGACAGAAGGGGGCTCTGGTGGCTTCAGCAGCTGAAACCCCAAGCTGGATTCTTGGCGTGGTAGAGGTCTTGTCCTTAGGTTTGGGGAGCTGATTTGGGCCCTCTGTGGGGCAATCCTCGCTACAGCTGGAGAACCCTGGGCCAGTTTGGAGACGGTCCTCTTGGGGACACTGAGGGTACTACCATTGGAAGTATTGCACAGGATGGGAAGGCTAATCTCTTTTTTAGCAAAGGGACTTCAGGACCTTCGCCTCCTTGTCCCCAGACCTCTTCTTGTTTAACAGGTGGCTGATCTCCATGATGTTCCCAGTGATCTCCAAGGGGCCTGCCAGATTCTTTTTCCAGGTTGGCAGGTCATCCTTGACCTTCTTTGGGTAGGATGCTGGTGCCCAGCCCTCTTTTGACCAGGTATCTGATATACCACCAGCCCTCCAAATTCTTCTGGATAACCTCCATGGTGACACACTTCTCAAAGCCAATCTCGTCCTTGCTTTGCCTGACATAGGGTTGAACAGTGACATAATTCTCTTCTCAGCTGTGCTGCCTGTTCACCATCCTGCCCAGGGTCCACCGGTGATCCAGGAGCCACAGATGGGCCTTTTGTCTCTTGGACACTTCCCCCATCTTGGAGGTGTCCCATTCTGGGCCTCTAGGTAGGTGTCAGGGACCCAGCTCTGCTCCTCAGATGTGCTATCAAACCACCATCCTTTCTGGACTTCAGTATCCCCCTTGGAAAGACAGAATGCCAATCTCCACCCTGCTTCTTACCAAGACATTTTAAAATCTGCATGATTTTATATCGCTCTTGTTCTTCCACCTTCCCAGCCTGGAGGCTTCACTCTGAGTTCTCTTGCTTCTTATAGTTGGACATCAGCACATACTGTTCCAGGATCATGGGCTCGGCATTGGTGTCAGCACCTGATTTCCTCTTGGAACTGCCATAATCTCTGAAAAAGAAGCAACATCAGACAGACATGATTGTGTGTGTTGGGGGCAGGGTGGCCCAGGGCTGCGGGTCTCACGCTGCCAGGGGGGGGGCATGAGCAGGATGCAGTGGGTCCTGGCGCCTCTGCTCAAGTGATGACCACAGCTCAGCAAGGTGAGCGCTCTGCAGCTGCAAGCCCTGCACACGGCGCTGCCTGAAAACAAATAGTTTTTTAAATCAGTGTTTATGAACTATTGCAACAAAAAAAGTGAACAAAATATAGTTAAATTTAAAAAAGTATATTCACATATGTGCATAATGAGCTAAAGGCAGACCACAGTCAAAAAAATTTACAAAATTCCTCATGAATTATAGAAGTCTAGTTTGATCCCTGTTGAGCAGTTAGTCAACAAAGCAGTTTCACTGTGTTAACACACCCCTAGCTTGGCTTTGTTTCATGGAAGAATTTCCAGTCTGTTATTTTAATGCTGTGCCAATATACATTTGATGTTTTCCTATTTTTTTTTTCTATTTGTAACATTGGATTGATAATCAACCCAGATTTGTACACAAGAATTGGGAATTTTAAAGTGATTACAATGCTTTTTTGTATATACACAGCAAAGAGGCTATTTTCTAAATGATGTTATTTTGCCAACATCATGAATGAGATGCTGCCGATTTGCCTGGCTTGGTAAGAAGGTCCTCTTTGGGTTTCAGGATGTCCTCTTGTAGGTCACAATTTGCTAAATTTTTTTAACATGAATGGTATTGAATTTTATTGAATATTCTTTAACACATCCACAATATGAGTACCTTGATGTGATGTTTCCTCTTTATCAGCACTGTCCAATAGACCTTTCTGCCATGAATGAAATGTATAGTATGTGCACTTCATTATCAGGTATGATAGCCACCAACCCATGTTGTTACTGAGCTCTTGAAATAAGTAGTGTGTCCGAGAAACTCAAATTTAATTTTGTAGGATTTTAACTAATTTAAATAGTTATACAAGGGTTTGAGTTCCTGTATTGGATAGTTAATATGTAGGTTAGCAGAAGACACTTTAATTGGTGTTCATTATGATTTTCTTTTCCTGCCCTTTTTCCTTCCTTTCCTTCCTTCCTTCCCTTTTTTTCTTCCTCCCTTTCTCCCTCCCTCCTTCCCTTTCTCTCTTTCTCTCTTTGACTCTCTTACCTCCTCCCTTCCTTCCTTCCCTCCTTCCTTCCTTTCTTGGTCTCTAGCACTGGAGCTCAAACCCAGGGCCTCAGCATGCAAGGAAAGTTCTCTACCATAGAAACACATCCCAGCCTTCAGGAGTGTTTTCAATTAAAGTCCCACAAAGTGCAAACATTTTAATTCCTTTTAACTTCCAATGTTTGAGACTACTGTATGTCCCTCAAATTTCCTCTTAGGTGAGGCATCCTGTTTATCACATGACCTAGTTTCCAGATTATGGCTCTTTTTTTTTTAAATCTTGTCCAACTCTAGCTTCATCCTCAATTCCATATTCACAATAGTTCACTAAAATCCTTTAGTTCTTCAACATTTCTTGAACAAATCCTTAGTGTTTTGCCACCATGGCTAATAGGTATATCTACATTCTTCTCAAATTATGTTACAATATTCTTTTCAAATTACATGTTCAATTATTATTATACAATATATTTCAATTGTAATCTTTATCTTTGATGTGATTCCAAGGGATACTGTTAAAATTGTGGAAAGCTTGCATTGCACTGGATATATTTTATGAGGAATCTTTTCAGACTTTAGCTTAGCCCAAATAAGGTTGAGTTTGTTTTTTTTTTTTTTTTTTTTTAAAAAAAAAAAAAAAAAACATCTGCCTTTGGCCTGGAGATAGAGCTCAGGGCTTTTCTAGCATGTTGTTGGCCCAGGGTTTAATACCCAGCACTGTAACAATAATAATTATAATAATAAAATTAAAATTAAAATCCCCCTTTAACATTAAACTTAGCTTAAAAGAGAGGTGAGAAGGAAAATAACTATTCAATGGATTCCCCCATTTGTGGCTAAGACAAACTATCCAGCTCCTTAGTGCCAGAAAATGTTTGTCTTTGTCACATGAAATCTCACAGGATCCCAAATAATTAAGGGCTTTCTCCAGATGGAGTCTTAATTCCTGGGACCAACTAGAACCACTGAGAGTCACTTAAATACTTAGGTCACATTTCCAGAGTGAACTTCAAATAGCAATACTTTAAAAAGAAGACTAGGGATAAAGTGACAGTTGATAATCATCCTACAAACTTCAGTTTTGTAAGGAAAAAAAATTTTCCAACTTTAAATTCAAGGGATTTATTTAGATGAATACAAATTCTGTATTATAGAGCATTTTACAAAGAAAGAAAAATGGGACATGGAATTTGGGTTTCAGGTGAGTTAGATCCTATAGCACATTTACTAAGTGTGGAGATGTTAGGAAGAAGAAATGTGCCCAGCAAGAATAGGACTAATATAAGAGGGAAGAAAGAATACAGTAAGAAATAATGTATAACACAGAGGTGTCTCAGGTGCTATCTTCTCCTACTAGCTGTACAACCTGTGGCAAGTTAACTAAGCCGCTAAGAGAGAGTTCAAAACATCAGTCCTTCTGAGGATCCTGAAACAGTCTATATCAAAGCATCTTAGAACACATCTGTAAAATATTAACAAGAATAAATAGGATTGGGTTGAATGCATAAAAAATTGGAAGAGAAATGCAATCTTCATAATACTGAATCTTCTAATTCTCAAAATGGTATATTCTTCCAGTTATTTAGTTCTTTGTACCAAGAATATTTTTTTATACTTCAGTGTAGATTCTTTTAATCTCTTCTCTACACATCTCTGCTTATATTTCCTAGTTATTTGATGTTTTGGTGTTATTTTAAACATTATCATTTCACAAATTTCATTTTCTTATTTGTATTAAAATATAAATGTTAGGGACTTTGAATGCTGAATTTTAAGCAATCTTTATTTTTGCAAAATTATTCACTAATTCTAATAGTTTACAAATTTCTTTGTGTTTTTCATAAAGATAAATTTACAAACAGAAAAGTCTTTGCATCTTTCATTTCTTTTCCTTGCCTTATTGTTTGGTTACAATTTCTAGTTCTGTACAATGTTGAATAGAAGTAGTAATTAGGGGCATTCTTGTTGATTACAGATCTCAGGGGCCAAACTCAATATTTTACTACAAGGCAGCCTGCTGAAAACTATACTGTATACCTATTAGGAAAGTCCTTTATTTCCCTTTTTTGGGGGGGGTTGGGTTTAGCTGTTGAATTTTACCCAATTCTTTTGAAAACTTGGATTTAAGTTTATTCCTTAAAAATTGTGACAAATACAACTGGTATTCCAAATGTTAAGACACTTTTGTACACTATAGAGACTTCTTCTCACTGTTATATATTGCTAATTTATTTTCTATATATTTGATATATTTGTCAAGTTTATTTATCAAGGTAAGAACAGACTTAGAGTTGGGAAGCATTTTCTTTTTTTTCTTTTTGAAAGAAATTGTATAATGGGGTAATTTCTTCCTTAAATGTTTGAAAAGATTCCACGATGCCTTTACATTTTCTCCATGGAAAGCTTTTAAATAACTGTTTGACTTACTTAGCCCCTGAGTTCAACCGTCAAGACCACCAAAAAATGTGTAACTAACTAACTGATGGAATTCTACCAATCAGTGGAAACTCTGGGCTTGCTTTAGTTTAAATTTTTGACTTTAATTTCATTCTTATTCAACTTGATATTAAGTTCTTCAAACATTTTTAATGTTTGTGGGTTTTCTAGCAATGTTTTCATTCCTGAGGTTATTTTCCCCCTTTTATGGATTACTCTTACTAGTGGTTTATCAATTTTATTAATCTCTGTAAAGAATCAGCTTTTAGTTTTGTTTTTCTTTTAACTTTGTCTTGCAGTGATTGACACTCTTACTTGTCCATTTACATTTGCTTCTTGAATTTTTTTAGTTGTGTATGGACACAATACCTTTATTTATTTTTATGTGGTGCTCGGAATTGAACCCAATGCCTCACACATGATAGGCAAGTGCACTACCACTGAGCCCCAATTCATAATTTTTATAGGAAGTGTAGGTAAAGCTATAAATTTCCCTCTAAATGTTGGTTTAACTGCAGCCCATACTTTTTCATTTGGCAACTCTTCATTATCAGTTTAAAATATTTTCTAATGTTTATTTCCTCTTCAATCCTTGGGTTACTTAGAAATATGTTCTGTTTAATTTCTAGGCATTGAGACAAATTTGAGGAGCTTCTAGTCATCTTTTGTTATTAACTTCTGGATATTTTTCCTGAGGTTATAGGGTGTATTTTGAGTTATTTAAATTCTCTGAAATATTTTGAGGCTTTTTTGTGGTCTGTTTACTGTCTGTTTTGGTAGATTTTCCACATGGGTATAAGTGAAATAGAAATTGTGTCCCTGCTAAAAGTGTTCTATGTATCTCAAGTAGGTCAAGATTTTAACTGTACTCTTCATACTGTTTTTACAAACTTTCTGTTTAAAGGTATACTCAGCAACTCCCATACTGTGGATTTATACCATATTTTCATTTTAGTTGTCTCTTCTTGCCTTACATATTTTGAAACAGTGTTTAGAATTGTGAAATTCTTCCTAGAGAATGGGCTTCCTTATCATTGTGAAATATTTCTCTTTCTCTTTGGTACTATTTCTTCACTTAAAATCTGTTTAATCAGATGTCAATGTAGTTAGGTGAGCTTTTACATTGAGAGTTCTAAGTTTCTTTTTCCATCCTTGTACAAAGTAAAAAAATATTCGGTGATTCCACTTGTAAAAAGGTTAATAAACAGGCAAAAATGAATACTAAGTTGATAACAAATTAAAACAAAAAAATAATAATACTCAAGATAATGTCTGGGTGATGTGATACACACCTGCAATCCCAGCTACTTGGGAGGCTGAGGCTGATCTCAGCTGAGCTGAGGAGGATCTCAATAGGCCAGTTTGAGCAACTTAGAACCTGCCTCAACATCCAATAGAAAAAGTGCTGGGCTTGTAGCCCAGTGGTAGAATGCTTGCCTAGTATGTGAAAAATGCTGGGTAAATTCTTGCACCCCCCAGCCCAAACATTCAATAATGTTTATCCTGGTGGGAAAAGAAATAGGCCGTGATCAGGAAGGGATGTGTAAGTTGCTCATTAACAATATATTAGAGCTATATGGGTAGATAGAAATTCATTTTGTTCTTTTTATTTTTCTTCTTCTTATGTGCTAGGATTAAACTGGCTGTTTGTAAAGACATTTTAGAACAGCATAACATATATGGTTTACTTACTAATGTATTAATATTATTTGAAATTTCTTATAGTCAAAAGTAAAATCATACTTTATTTTTTACAAATTATTTATACAAATATTATAAATACATGCTTGTTTAATCATTTCTGGTTAATATGTGTAATCATTCTTTTTTAAATCTTACTTAGTAAACTCAAAATTCAATTAGTGCTCATTTTCAAAAGATAGTCAATTTTTTTCTTGCCTCCCTCTAGTAAATTATAGGGATCTAAGATTCCAATGGTGGGCTCAGCATGAACTTCCCTGGGATTATAGATTCAGTTCATGTTGTCTGGGCTGGTGTAGTAGAGGTTAGGTTTCAAGTGGCATTTCAGGCATCACTGTGGACATGACAAATACAGCAATGACTGAGGACTGGATTTGGCATGTTTGAGACCAGGCAGAATGAAGCAGCAGTTGACCTTGTCAGGAGGTTGAGGGAACAAATAAAATATTTAGGATTATGGAAGCCAGATTGGGATGTCTTCAAGCATCCCAATCCAGGAGAAAAGGGAATTACAAATTTGGAAAGGGATATAGTTGAGATCCCAAAGTAATGAAGAAGAAGAATTAGATATCAGTGTGAACTCAAGTTTTTCAAGGTTCACAATGCATGCTTACATGAGCATGCATAACAATGAGTTTGTGTATACATATGTAAATGTACAAGTTTGACTACCAATAGGCTTAAAACCAGTAACTTCCCAGTTAGCTATGAATCCTTCTCCAGTCTTGGCTTCCATATACCATTCCCCATTTAAAGAAAACAGTGTTCCTTTGAAACTGTGTAATCTATATTGGGGGATGAGTACAAGATGAACTTGTAACACTTTGATGTACCAAAAATAAGGAAGAATCCAAAAAGTAATGTAGACATGTTGAAAGGACTATAGAAGACAGTGTAAAGAGATTCCCACAGCCAAAATCTGGGAAATTTCAGCATGAAAATAAATGATATATTATTAGCTACTTAAGTAAAATGAGAACCCAGGAGCCTAAACTGATACAAATGAATAAATACATAGAGAGGGGAAGGTTCTTATTTACAATAGGATATGGAAGCACAAGTGGTGGACTCACCACCTGGCAATCAAAATAGTAACTGATTCAGGCAAGAATTATCAACAGACTCAAACTAGCTGTCAGCAATTCAGTAGAAATTAGGACATTTCACAGTCTACTCAATTACTAACTTTACAATTGAAAAACTTTGTAGATATCCTAACCTAGTGGCCAAAGACCACATCACCAGAAATAGGACAAACATTGTGCATCTTCTAGTATGACACAACAAAAAGAATAAAACATCATTTCTGATATTTATGACACAAATGTATATCCTGATTCTAATCATGAGAAATATTACAGAAACCTAAACTGAGTAAGCAACATTATACAAATTGGCCTATGCTCCTCAAGTGTCAAGGTCATGAATGAAAAAACCAAAAAACTGTTCCAGATGGAAGGAGACCAGACCAAGGAGAACATGTTATCCTGGATTGGGATGCTTGAAAACAGCAGCATTTGGGGGGCAATTACCAAAATGTGAATTCAATCTGTGAGTTAGATGTCATCATCATTTCTATATAATTTCTGTTTGTGGCCCATATCCAGGAATATGACAGTATACTACATACTGATGGCAGATGGAACTTTGCCAAACTACAGATATTCACTGAATTGTCTACATATATAATCATACCAACACAGTACATTAAAAGAGGTTTTAAAATACTCATAAATTCTCATGAAATCCTCAGCATGTAAAACAGGTCCATGTAGGGTAAGTATAAAGAACCCTCCACAAACACTTCTCATAAACATGAACAATATGCTTTGCACAAAACTTTCTGGTGGCCTGGAAGCTCTATCAGAAATCTCCATAATGCCCTTTCCCCATACTCACATTTGTTTCCAACTGTTCTAAGACAACTTTCCAATGAACAATTTCTATCACATTATTGAGTAGCAGGGCACTGTGTATGCTCTGGACACTCTAGAAATGCAACCCCTTCTCAGGAGACACTTGCTTCAGTGCCTCCAGGAAGCTGGAACATTCAGGCTGAAGGCTCCAAGCTGAACAAGCTCCTTGGAAGGACATGAAAGTGCAACTCTACTTGTGAGGGTTGACTGGGTTGTATCCATGTATTAAAACTGAAGGAGTTTAAATGTATGTAAGTTTTCTCACAGGATGATGAATAAGTTCTGGAAATGGACAATTGAGTATAGTTGGAGAACAAAGTGAATATACAAAGTGTTCCTGAACTGTAAACTTCAAAATGGTTCAAATGGCAAATTGTATGTGTATTTTATAATAAAAACATCTAAAGATGCATTTTCTATTGTTAAGTATTTCCTGCTAATATTTAGTAATCACATTCATTAAGAGCACTAACCAGCTGGCCACAGTGGTGCACGCCTGTCAGCCATTGGGAGGCAGAGGCAGGAGGATTGCAACTTCAAAGCCAGCCTTAGCAAAAGCAAGGTACTAAGAAATTCAGTGAGACCCTGTCTCTAAATAAAATACAAAATAATGTTGTGGATGTGGCTCAGTGGCAAAGTGCTTAGGAGTTCAATCTGTGGTACCAAAAAAAAAAAAAAAAGAAGCACTCATCAAAAATTGACAGCCCTGTATTTGAGGTTTGGATTGACTTGCTGCATCTCTGGAAATTAAAAGCATGTCACTTAGCTAAGCCTCAGTTTCCTCATTTGTAACACAGGATTTGTAAAATGCTTACTTACCCATTAGAGGTTGCTGTGAAATTTCAACTTGGTAAAATCTAAATACACAAAAGAAGCTCAATAAATGTTAGCTCTGATTTTATTTTTAAGTTTTAAAACCAATGTGATTCTTGTACTTTCTATAAGGCAGGCTTAAAAAATTGCTTTAGCATAAAAATGCATTTGTTCATTTCTCCTTAGTCCTTAATGTTACAGAGAACTATAAGACAACATGCCCTAAAATCAAATTCATATTATAGTCAAGTGATGAGCCCATGTGTTGACCCCTGAGTTAATAGTTAATAATCTTAGAGTATCATACTCCAAGAGGCAACAATTTCAGAGAAGCCACTTGAAATAATTTATGTATATATAATGTGTGTACAAAACCTATACATATAATTTTTTATCAAGTATAACATGATTATACAAAAACACTGACTCACAATATAGTTCAAACATACCAAAGAAGACTATTTTATTTTTCTCCCTTTTACATCCTATTTTAGGCAAAATGATGAAACCCAGAAAATAATAGGAATTGATTAGTTTATAAAAACTGGGTATTTTATAAATGAAAAAGATTCAGTCAACTATGTCTCTCCAATTCCAAACAATGAGACTTACTATACTCTCAAAATGAACTTAAATAAATTATTGTTAAATTCTAATGACATATACATTTTCATTGGTTTATAGTTCAAGTAGAAAAAGTATGTAAAGTGATTTATAAGTCAAAACATTTCATACAAAAGGATTTTTTTTTTTGGTACTAGGGATTGAACTCAGGGACATTCAACCATTGAGCTGCATCTCCAGTTCTATTCTAAATTTTATTTAGAGACAGGGTTGTTAAGTGCCTCGACATTTCTAAGGCTGGCTTTGTACTTGAGATCCACCTATCTCAGCTTCCCAAGATACTGGGATTACACGCATACATCACTGTGCCTGGCCAAAAAGAATAGTTTTAACAATACCCATATGATCTCAAGAGAAAACGCATTGCAATTAAAAATTTCAGAATAATGCATTTTTAAGGCCATTTTAAAAATTATGAAACAGTTTTAAAATGTCATAAACTAAAAATTTATACAGATAAAGCTAAGGGGTTAAAAACTATCAAATGTGGTAAAGTCATCTAAAGTCAAATAAGATATAATATAAATTAAAATATAATATTATATAAACATGTTGCATATTATATAATATAGTAATATATATTATATAATACAATTTGAATAAAATATATTTATATAACATTCTCACATATATTAATTTATATAATGTTATATATTTACTTTATTATATATGCACATAATAAAATATATATAAATTATATTTATAAATTTATATATGTAAATTTTATGTATATGAATTATACATATTTATATATACATATATTATATATTCATATATTATATATAAATTATATAATATATAACATTTATATTCTTATATATAAATTATATATATTTATTTTATATATTTTATGTAAATGATATATGATATAAATTATATATTTATGTATAAAAATATATATGAATTATACATATTAAAGATAAATTATATGATATGGAAAATACATATTCAATATACACATATAATAAAATAATATATATAAGCTAAATATATATTATTTTATTATGTATATAACATATATATTATATATCACATAATTTATTTAGATTTATATTAATTTATATTATAATATTTATCATTATAATATAATAATATGATTTCTATTATTAATATTAGTATTATATTAGTATAATTTATATTAATAAAATATATAAAATATATGAATTATGTTATAATTATATATAATTGAAATTATATCATATAGATATATGTAATTCTATAATATGTAGTATATAATATATAATGCATAATGTATAATATATAAATATATTATTATTTAAATTATATAGTTTAGTTATTTGGCTTTAGATGCTTTTGAAAATGTTTTATCCTTTAGTTTTATCTGTATAAATTTTTATTTTATGACAGTTCCAAACTTTTTAGTATTGAAGTGCATTTTCTTTCTACAATTGTACTGACTACCATATGTAAAAATTGATAATTAGAATGCAATTAAATTCAAGTTTGCAAGCTTTTTGGCCTGTACTTAAATATTAAAAAATTAAGTGAATTGCCAATGCTTACATACAAACTATAATAACACAAGAGGTCAAAGATGCACTAGAACATTATGTGGTGAGAAATATATTCATACCCAATCAGGATTTTTCAGGCACTTGCATTCAGAAACATTTTATGAATAAGCACCAGGTTTGCTCCAAAACAAAGCTCATTTTCCCCTATTGCCCCTATTTGTTGAGAACAGTATCAGATATTAAGGATCATTTACATAAATCATTTTATCGAGAAAATCATTTGAAATTTTAAAATCATAATACTTAATTTATGCAAAACTTCAAAAACACAGAATTTAAAGACAATACCAGTGAGGCACTATCATTCTATATAACTAAAACACTACCATTCTATATGACTAGCAAATGGGATACAAGGCCCTAAAGCAAAATACACACTTTGGCAATCCTATACAAAAGGGGTTCTGTCACAGCATTCTTTCCTAAAATAAACATAATGACATAAAACAAAACAAGAAAAAGAAAA
This sequence comes from Ictidomys tridecemlineatus, assembly GCF_052094955.1. Taxonomy (NCBI): domain Eukaryota; kingdom Metazoa; phylum Chordata; class Mammalia; order Rodentia; family Sciuridae; genus Ictidomys; species Ictidomys tridecemlineatus. The sequence continues at coordinate 131,687,205 of NC_135484.1, forward strand.
ACTGAATTTTGACAATCCTACACAAACTGTGACATTTCAAATTCAAGGTCTTGTAACTCTTCCATTTATCTTCAGTCACTGGCATATTCAATTCATGTCAGGCAGGCCAAGCTTCTCAGAGTTCTTTTTAGACTCAGAACTTGGCTGCAAAGGACACGATGATTTGCTGTCTGCCTCTGGAATGGATTCCTCCACATGACTCAAGGGAGTAAGAGTTGTACTAGGAGACACTGCTGCTGAAGTTGAAGCTGCTTTCTCCTCAGTCCTTCTGGCTTTGCTGGTCAGGGTAGGTGGTATGTAAACTGCTGTCCTGAGATGGGGCTGCAGTGTTCTGGGTGCTCTTGTAGGAGCAAGACAGTAAGAATGAGAGAATCTTCTCTCTGATGCCTCTCTTGCTGATCTGCCTGGCATGTTGGGCTTTGTGGCACCTCTGAAATGATCACCACTAACCCTGACTCTCATTGTCACTTTTTCCTGGAGTGCACTTGGCACAATCACCGCACTCATGCCAGTTAAGTTCTTTGGTTCACATTGTTGTCCCTGAGTTTTTTGTGGAATCTGCTGATGAAAGCCATTAAATTGGGAACCAACAGTACTGGGGTATCTTTTTTATTAAGTCCTCCAAAGGTAAGATTCTGGCAAAACTTTTCTGAAGTGACATTTTCCACATTTCTGCTGTTTCTCTCATTAGGAGAGCTTGCAAAATGGAACCTATCTACAGGCAAATGGAAATGTCTGATCTTGGTGCTTGGCATAGGCCTATGTATATCATTTATTATTATTATTATTATTATTGGTTATTCAAAACATTACAAAGATTGCAGAATCACATCGGTTGCACATCCACACTTTTACATAATGCGATAATAGTAACTGTTGTATTCTGCTACCTTTCCTATCCTCTACTATCCCCCCTTCCCTTCCCTCTCATCTTCTCTCTCTATCCCATCTACTGTAATTCATTTCTCTCCTTATTTTTTTATCTCATTCCCCTCACAACCTCTTATATGTAATTTTGTATAACAATGAGGGTCTCCTTCTATTTCCATGCAATTTCCCTTTTCTCTTCCTTTCCCTCCCACCTCATGACTCTATTTAATATTAATCTTTTCCTCCTGCTCTTCCTCCCTGCTCTTTTCTTAGTTGCTCTCATTATATCAAAGAAGATATTTGGAATTTGTTTTTTAGGGATTGGCTAGCTTCACTTAGCATAATCTGCTCTAATGCCATCCATTTCCCTGCAAATTCCATCATTTTGTCATCTTTTAGTGCTGTGTAGTACTCCATTGTGTATAAATGCCACTTTTTTTATCCATTCATCTATTGAGGGGCATCGGGGTTGGTTCCATAGTTTAACTATTGTGAATTGTGCTGCTATGAACATCGATGTGGCAGTATCCCTGTAGTACGCTCTTTTAAGGTCTTCAGGAAATAGTGCAAGAAGGGCAATAGCTGGGTCAAATGGTGGTTCCCTTCCCAGCTTTCCCAGGAATCTCCATACTGCTTTCCATATTGGCCGCACCAATTGACAGTCCCACCAGCCATGTACAAGAGTACACTTTTCCCCACATTCTCGCTAGTACTTGTTGTTGTTTGACTTCATAATGGCTGCCAATCTTACTGGAGTGAGATGGTATCTTAGGGTGGTTTTGATTTGCATTCTCTGACTGCTAGAGATGGTGAGCATTTTTTCATGTACTTGTTGATTGATTGTATGTTCTCCTCTGAGAAGTGTCTGTTCAGGTCTTTGGCCCATTTGTTGATTGGGTTACTTGTTTTCTTATTGTTTAATTTTTTTGAGTTCTTTGTATACTCTGGATATTAGGGCTCTATCTGACGTGTGAGGAGTAAACAACTGTTCCCATGATGTAGGCTCCCTATTTACCTCTCTTATTGTTTCTCTTGCTGAGAAAAAACTTTTAAGTTTAAGTAAGTCCCATTTGTTGATTCTAGTTATTAACTCTTGTGCTATGGATGTCCTATTGAGGAATTTGGAGCCCGACGCCACAATATGTAGATCAGAGCCAACCTTTTCTTCTATCAGACGCATAGTCTCTTATTTGATACCAAGGTCCTTGATCTATTTTGAGTTAACTTTTGTGCATGGCGAGAGAAAGGGATTCAGTTTCATTTTGTTGCATATGGATTTCCAGTTTTCCCAACACCATTTGTTGAAGATGCTATCCTTCCTCCATTGCATGCTTTTAGCCCCGTTATCAAATATAAGATAGTTGTAATTTTGTGGATTGATCTCTGTGTCCTCTATTCTATACCATTGGTCCACCCGCCTGTTTTGGTACCAGTACCATGCTGTTTTTGTTACTATTGCTCTGTAGTACAGTTTGAAATCTGGTTTCACTACACCTCCTGATTCACAGTTCCTGCTTAGAATTGCTTTTGCTATTCTGGGTCTTTTATTTTTCCATATGAATTTCATGATTGCTTTATCTATTTCTACAAGAAATGCTGTTGGGATTTTGATTGGCATTGCATTGAACCTATAGAGATCTTTTGGTAATATTGCCATTTTGATGATGTTAGTTCTACCTATCCATGAACAGGGTATATTTTTCCATCTTCTAAGATCTTCTTCTATTTCTCTCTGTAGGGTTCTGTAGTTTTCATTGTATAAATCTTTCACTTTTGTTAGGTTGATTTCCAAGTATTTTATTTTATTTTTTTGAGGATATTGTGAATGGGGTGGTTTTCCTCATTTCCAGTTCAGATGATTTGTCGCTGATATACAGGAATGCCTTTGATTTATGCGTGTTGATTTTATATCCTGCCACTTTGCTGAATTCATTTATTAGCTCTAATAGTTTTCTTGTAGATGCTTTTGGGTCTTCTAGGTATAAAATCATGTCATCCACAAATAGTGATAATTTAAGTTCTTCGTTTCCTATCTTAATGCCTTTAATTTTTTTTGTCTTGTCTTTTTGTTCTTTTAATTTATTTTTGTCTGTCTAATTGCTCTGGCCAGTATTTCAAGAACTATATTGAATAGAAGTGGTGAGAGAGGGCATCCCTGTCTTGTTCCAGATTTTAGAGAAAATGCCTTCAGTTTTTTTTCCATTTAGAATGATGCTAGCCTGAGGCTTAGCATATATAGCTTTTACAATGTTGAGGTAATTTCCTGTTATCCCTAGTTTTTCTAATGTTTTGAACATAAAGTGATGCTGTACTTTGTGGAATGCTTTTTGTGCATCTATTGAGATGATCATGTGGTTCTTATCTTTAAGTCTATTGATGTGGTGAATAACGTTTATTGATTTCCGTATATTGAACCAGCCTTGCATCCCAGGGATGAATCCTACTTGATCATGGTGCACAATCTTTTTGATATGTTTTTGTATACAATTTGCCAGGATTTTATTGAGGATTTTTGCATCTAAATTCATTAGGGATATTGGCCTGTAGTTTTCTTTCTTTGAGGTGTCTTTTTCTGGTTTGGGAATCAGGGTGATATTGGCCTCATAGAATGAATTTGGAAGTTCTCCCTCTTTTTCTATCTCCTGAAATAGATTGTGGAGTATTGGTATTAGTTCTTCTTTAAAGTTCTTGTAAAACTCTGCTGTATATCCAGCCGGTCCTGGGCTTTTCTTGGTTGGTAATCTTTTGATGGCTTCTTCTATTTCCTCACTTGATATTGGTCTGTTTAGGTTGTTTATATCTTCCTGACTCAATCTGGGTAGTTCATATGTCTTAAGGAATTTATCAATGCCTTCACTATCTTCTATTTTATTAGAGTAAAGGGTTTCAAAATAATTTCTAATAATCTTCTGTATTTCTGAATTGTCTGTTGTGATGTTGCCTTTTTCATCCCGTAAGCTAGTAATTTGAGTTCTCTCTCTTCTTCTCTTTGTTAGCGGGGCTAGTGGTCTATGAATCTTATTTATTTTTTCAAAGAACCAACTTTTAGTTTTGTCAATTTTTTCGATTGTTTCTTTTGTTTCAATTTCATTGATTCCAGCTCTAATTTTAATTATTTCTTGCCTTCTACTGTATTTGCTGCTGATTTGTTCTTCTTTTTCTAAGGCTTCAAGGTGTAGTGTGAGGTCATTTATTTGTTGGTTTTTCTTTCTTTTAAGGAATGAACTCCATGAAATGAATTTTCCTCTTAGTACTGCTTTCATAGTGTCCCAGAGATTTTGATATGTTGTGTCTGAGTTTTTGTTTACCTTTAAGAATTTTTTAAAAATTTCCTCTTTGATGTCTTCTGTAACCCTTTGTTCATTCAGTAGCATATTGTTTAATCTCCATGTGATGTAGGATTTTTCCTTTCTCAATTTATTATTGATTTCCAATTTCATTCCATTATGATCAGATAAAATGCATGGTAGTATCTCAACTCCTTTGTAATTGCTAAGATTTGCCCTGTGACATAATATATGGTCTATTTTTGAAAAGGATCCATGTGCTGCTGAGAAGAAAGTGTATCCGCTTGATGTTGGGTGGTATATTCTGTATATATCAATTAAGTCTAAATTATTAATTGTATTATTGAGCCCTATGGTTTCTTAATTCAACTTTTGTTTGGAAGATCTGTCCATTGGTGAGAGAGGTGTGTTAAAATCTCCCATGATTATTGTGTTGTGGTCTATTAGACTCTTGAATTTGAGAAGAGTTTGTTTGATGAATGTAGCTGCACCATTGTTTGGAGCATACATATTAATGATTGTCAAGTCTTGTTGGTGTATGGTTCCCTTGAGCAGTATGTTTTTTATATCATTTGTTGCCACATCAGATTTCAGACTAAGTTGTTTCATGGCTTTTCACATAGTGTCCATCTTTGGGATGATGATTCAAGTTCTTTGATATCTGACAAAGTAGAGGGTTTTTTTTTTTTTTAACTTCATGGAGCGTGATTAATAAGAAAGTGTGGTTATTTATAAATGGGCACTCTCTCAAACAATATAGTCTTTCATATTTTTTCCAACATGATATTCTCAGTTATCTATGCAGAGGAATTAAAAATAAAGGCACATTTTGAATTAAAGCATTACTTTTTAAAATTGATCTTAATCAATACAACAGATAGCCACAAAGCACATAAAATTAAAACAACAATAACAACAACAATAAACACTTCCTAAAGTAACTTGTTTTAATATACTACCCATGAATGAATATTTTCTGGGTAAGGACTTTCCTGATTTCAACTGGCAGACAATAGTAACTATAGAACCGTAACACTATTCTGTACACCTACAAAAGCCATGTCATGAATCCCAAGGACTTTGCCTGTCAATTAATCTGCTTTCCAGTTTCATTCTGTCCATACTGAGGGCAACATACCAGAGAGGATTTGGGTGCTCTCCCAGCTGATCCACTAATTCATGGCAACATCCACTGGTCAAAGGAAGTTTGAAGAGCCATTCTGCTACTGGTCCTGGTGATTCCAGATTTACTTCCTTCTCTTTCTCCTCTAGTCTGGTCTCAGGGTTCCTGTTTTCTCACCTAGAACCCTAGATCCTCACACTCTGTCTTTGTTGAGTGTACCCCAGAAGCTCTTGTTGCTAGAAAGGTGCAGCCCTTTGGCCATGATCCTCCTCTCCCTGCTGAAAAAAACATCAGACAACTGTGTGCTTTACCAGTGATCTGACGGATTTCCAGATCCGTCAGATAGCCCAGAGTCCTCATCCCTGCCACCTTGTCCTTTTCCCATATCCTTGGACAGTGGTTTGCAGACAGTGAACACCAGCATCACTTGCAGGTTCATCATCTCATCTGACCTTCTTCTTCACCTGAGGCTGCTGGCCTCTCTTCCCTGTTTCCTATGCAGTGCTCATATGATTTGCTGTCCTGGACCCTTCTCCACATTGATAAAAGGAAATGGAGCCATTGTGGTTGGATGGCACCAGAACATATTTACAGTCCTGCAGAACTTCAAGCACCATGAAGAGTGCAGGCTCTGCAGCCAGCTGCCTGGGTGCTTGCTCAGCTCTGCTCCAGTTCTGCCCTGGGCAAGTCTAGTGCACTAGCCCTGCCTGCATTCTCTGTCAAGACAGAATCCTATATAGAGCTATGATGACATGTGGTGTTAATAATCTAATAAAGAAAAGGCTCAGAATTACATGGTATGTAATGAAAACTTCAAAATATTTTAAAATTATTTATTGTTATTACTATACCTAACTGGGAATCAAATTTCATTGGACAGTGAAACAAGGTTACATTTAGACAGGATGAGGTTGAAATCCTGAATCAACAATAATTTAGGGACATGACCTTTGGCATTATTAACCTTCTTCAGACTGTTAGCTATGGATTAAATGAGGCCAATGTTCATAGCACAGAAGGGCTAATAAGATCAAATCAGATAAATGGAATCAGTGAGTCCAGTGCTTTTCTTCACAGAGAGGTAATGGACTCCTTTTGTTTTCAGACATTTTCAGGCTTCACTCATTGATATTTCATTAATTTTATATATCAAATTCAACATATATGGCTATATGTTGAAAAATTCTGATTTAGCTCTACTAAAGCAGTAACAAATGGAAGGTTTTCAACCCCCTTATCAGAAACCATTCACTGAAATAAAGTGATCAAAAAACAATGAACAAAAGCACTGCAGCCAAGAAAATGGAAGACATGTGTACATCATGTCCCTTTATTTCACAGGTCAAGAGACATCAAAACGTTAGGAGTCTATTTTTTTTTTTAATTTCAGGAGTCCATCTTGTTTCTTCTTTGACTTTAATTGATGACAAAGAAGTAAGTTTGAAAACAAATTTCAGAAGGAGAACAAAAATAATTTATGAATTTCAAGATATCTTTTTACAAGAAAGAAACAAAGCATGATATTCATTTAAATGACATTCATTAAAGTTTCTCAATGGCTAGCAAAGTTATCTAATAAAACATTAAAGTTTGAACTTACCTCAACATAATTCACCTTGATTTTTTTAAGAATGAGAATTGTAGATAGACACAATATTTTTATCTTTATTTATTTATTTTTATATTGTACTGAGGGTCCAACTCAGGGCCTCACACATGCTGAGGCAAGCGTTTTACCACTGAGCTACAAGCCCAACCCTCACTTTGGTTTTTAATCACAACTTCTTGGCAAGGTTTGAAATATGCAACCGTATATGTTACATGACCACTCACCAATGAGACGTGCATCCAATTTTTCCAATGCATTTTGCTTACATTCTGAGTCCTCACATGATGTAGCCGATTCAAAATTTTCAATTTCAATATCGGCAGTGTGGATATCATATTGATACAAAAATAATTTAAATTAAAAGCAAAAAAATCTCAAAATAAACAGTTCAAAGACTATTAACTAGTTAACATAAACATCATAAATTTAATGCAGTTCTATAATGGTCAAAACTCGCTTGCTTTGTAGAAAAATATTGTGACTTTGTGGAATGTTCTGGTGATATCATGGGTTTGGAAGGACAGCTTTTATCCACCTGAGGTGCAATAACATCTGTACTACACAAAACATTTTCTGTCTCTAGGGACCCATCGAAAATCATCTGTGAATTGATAATGAGGAACTATACCAACAGGGCCTGATTGACATATGCAACAAGGGAAGATGAGGCGGTAACAGGAGCAGTTGTAGGCCTTGGCCTCATGAGGCAGGGTCCAAATACCATCCCCAAGTTTTTTGAGTTCATCAGGTTTTCTTCAGAATGGTCTACTACCCTGAAAAGAAGAACACATAAAGTATATGAGATTTGCCTAATAGAGGTCCTTAATGGTAGTTTACTATGACTTGAGAAGGGTGGAGAAAACATGGGCTACAGAAGACTACAAAATGTTTGTCAAGGGACAAGTTTGGTGGGTCTAGGGAAAGAATAATTTATTCCATTATGATACTTACCGCACACCAAACTGAGTTTCAGAGTACTATATTAGGATAAAATGCATGTAAATAGGAGGAACTACTCCAAACTCTTAGCAGCAGAAGAAAGAAAAACACCCCTAAAATTGCTCTATCTTTGTATGTGGGATATACTTCCCATTTTCTCTATTGGAAACTGAAACATCACGGTCAATTTCTCTCTCACTGCCCAGCTAGTTTTCTTTTTTAAAAAATATTTTTAGCTAGAGTTGGACAAAATACCTTTATTTTATTTATTTATTTTTATGCAGTGCTGAGTATCAAACCCAGTGTCTCACATGTGCTAGGCAAGTGTTCAACCACCATCCACAATGCCAACCACCCACAATTAGTTTTCTACCCCAGATGATTCTCTTTCCTGAACATCTCTCTGTTCTATTTTCACTATCAATGTTCTGGTTTACTTCCACACTCTCAGCTTGTTATTTCTATGACTATTCAAGGAGATCTGTCTCTGCCTGGTTTATCTATCAGAATAATACTAGCTTCATGTATAAGTAAAAAAGATATATATATATATATATATATATATATATATATAGTGAATAGGGTAGTTTTTTTTTTTTATTTGTATATCAGAGGATTCATCACTGATGAATAGTGTAATATCTTGAGGGTTTTCAATGCTCTATGGCCAGGTACTGAGATGCACACTTACAATCCCAGTAACTTGGAAGACTGAGGCAGAAGGATCGGAGATTCCAAGCCAGCCTGGGCAACATAGTCAGACCCTGTCTCAAATAAAAATATAAAAAGTTTTGGGGATGTAGCTCAGTAGTAAAGTGCCCCAGGTACACAATCCCTGGTACTACACACACACACACAGTCCAGCAGCCTCATGCATGCCAAGTGATTGCAATCAGATTTAGACAACTAAAGGGAGCCAATACTGACCATGTAATAACTTAGAATATTCCATGGCCACAGTGTCCCAGCTGATGATGCTACTGTGAAAGACTGCAGAATCAAAATGGAATTATTTGTACCAAAGCCTCACAAAAGTGTAGGGCAGGGGACCATGCAGGAGAAGGTCCTTGCGCTTGGTCCTTTGATAATAGACTTTCAGGAAGACTCTGCCAAAACCACAACATTACACACACACACACAAAAAAAAAAATTGCTTCTAAACTCCTTACTCTCCAAACAAGATCATAGGACTTTTATCATTGGCTCTCTAGAGATTAATAAAACACAGAATGGGACCTGAAAACTCCAAGAAAATCCAGGAGAGCCTTTCTTCTGCACTGCAGAGGAGACTATTATGGTTCCTTCTCAAGCACATTTTGAAATTGGTGGGCAAATGATTCCAAAGACAATTAAAAACAGTAATGGCTTCCATGTGGAATGTTCCAGTTGAACATCTCTCAAAAGGCTGTTCTTTAAGAAGTACATTTTAAGCCAGGTGAGGTGGGTCATGCCTGTAATTTCAGATTCTCAGGAGCCTGAGGCAGGAGGATAGCAAGATTCAGGCCAGACTTGGCAATTTGGTAAGCCTGCTTGAAAATAAAACAAAGAGAACTGGGCAGGTAACTTAGTGGTAGAGTGCCCCTGGTTCAATGCTCAGTACTGGAGGAGGGGAGAGTAAGTTTTTAGGCTTTAAGTTGGTTTTATCAAATTCTCTGATTACATGGGAAAAGGAAAACTGAGTCATCTCTGTTAAAAGTTGAAGTATTATTTCATAGGACATAAATTTCCTTATTCACTTTAAATATATTTCATGAATCTTTTTAAATGACTTATCTTTTATAATGATCTAGGACTCCAAGTTTCATGAAGTGCTTTAAATTTTTTGAAATTATTTACTAACTTCTCTATGATCAAAGTCTACATTGTCACTTGAACTTGAGCTAATATTGAGATGTTCTAGAAAATTCCATAGTTGCACAAGGGATTTCTAGAAGAGAGACATTAAGAAAATTAGCCTAATTTGATATGATGGAAAGTCCTGTCCAATATGATATAACTTTTTCAAGTTATATTTATTTGGATATTTTATTAATATTTGCTTTAAAATGGCAAAAATTCATAAAAAATCTCATATGTTTGCAAACATAATTCTGGACACTATATTAAAATATATGCCAATCAAATCAATTTGTTAATAACTGTTTACAGTTATTAAAAAGATTTTAACCATGTTAAAAATCTAAATTTTCATCATCAAGAGCTATCATTTGGATTTTTTCCCTGAACATAACTAAAATCAGATTAATTGATTAAGAAGAAAAAACCTCTAACAAGTTTAATTGAACACAGGTCTCTCATCTATATATCTATGTATTTATTTATTTGTTTCTTTATTTATTATTGCTAGGGATCAAACCCAGGGCCTCATGCATGCTAGGCAAATTCTCTACCTTTTCAAAATTGTAATTCAAAACAGAGTGTGGTGGTGAACACTTGTAATCCCATCTGCTGTCCTGTGAACTGATAAATACAATCAATAAGTGTGTCAGTTATCAGTTATGGATTAGTAAAAAAAGATGATGGATATAAAATTTTGAAAAGTGAGATAAGACAATTATAAAGCAAGAACTGTCATAGGCAGGCCTGAGACTCCATTTTGGTGCCTCCTATGAAAAACTGTTACAAGAGCTGTTTCTGAGAAACTGAAATGAAAAATGTTTTCTTATTTAAAAAATGCTATTCTGTACTTTGTACCCCACAAATTGTACCCTACTCAGGATGCAGTGGTGGTCATGGAGAGCTACATCCTGGGTTTGAATGCTATTGTGGGTCTACAGGACTTTGAAGTACATTGTCGCCCCACTGACCCCCACCCAAATTCAGGATATGACTGTCTAGCACCTGCTTGAACCCAGGACCATGCTCAACTAAACTGCAAAGCTAATGTGCTGGCTTGCCGACTGGAAAATTCTGGTCCTGCCTAGAGCACAGAGGCCCCACTTATTAATGTTTTGATTTCTATGATTGGCCAGCTTACATGACGATAAGCAAATCACTGAGTTGTGGATTTTGTGCTTATATAGTTTTTGGATGGACCAGGAAGCTGCTTTCCTCTCACAGAGCTTGAGTCTCTGTGGTGTGTGACAGTCACTAGTCAGGTAAGTAAAGCTCTCTTTTGATGTGAAATTCAGACTTAGAGTGCTTTCTGGAGGGACTCCTCATAACAGCATCTACTTAGCAGGCTAAGGCAGAAGGATTTCAAATTCAAGGCCTGTCTCAGTAATTTAGTGAGAACCTGTCTCAAAACAAAAATTTTTTTTAAAAAATGGGCTTGGAATGTAGCTCAGTGGTGTAGTTTCCCTGGGTTCAAACCTTGGTACCCAAACTGAATAAATTAATAATTTAATTAACTAAGTAATTAATTAAAAATGAAAAAAGCTGAGGATGTAGCTCAGTGGTGAAGCTCTCCTGAGTTCAATCTCCAATGCCAAAAAATAAAAATAAATAAATTCAGGGCCTAAATATTTTTTAAAAATAAACACCTGTACTCATAAAATTTTTGCAAAAGTCTAACACTTTATAGAATAATAAAGGCTGGAGCTTGGAGATGAGGTACCCAAGGCCTAATGAACAAGCAAATTAGAATTTATCAGTGACTTTCGGGTGGAGGAACACTGAGAGCCACTCCCTCCAAACCCACCTTGTTCAAATGTGGCTCAATGAGTTTCAACATTGATTCCTAGTCATCTATTAATTCCCTCCAATGGGAGACTGGACCAATCAGGAAAAGTGTATCCTGGCACTGAGAGAGAATCAAACCCTAACCATTATGTGATGCATCCAGAGGAAAAAATCTTCATCCCAAGGGGGAAACATAATGGTGCTCAAATCAACAGGCAGGAACTGTGTCAAATCCTGATGAAGGGGAAGCAGGATGCTGTGAGGGGAGGGTCCCTGGGCAGCCCTGCCTGATGTCAGGAAGTATCACAAACCAGTCAGCCCCAACCTCACATGTGCATAAAATTCACCCCAACCTGCACCCCCCAAACTCTAGGAGGACACCTGGCAGTAGCCGCCTGTTGTCCTTGAACTGAGGCCACCCTTGGTACTGAATTCGTGGAATCAGTGATAATTGATTCAAAGCTGCCATTGACACCCTGTCTCCCTTTGCCTCCTGGATGGGGCTCTGACTCATCTCTCTTTAGGTGTCCTGCATTCCTGCCCTATTATGTCTGACTACACTTGTTCTTTGGAGAGCCACTGTCTGTTGTGACTTAGGTTGACAGAAACATTTATGTGCCTCCTGCACCAAGTCAAGGGTGGGAAGAGAAGGCAGGGCTTTGGCATGAAGTCTCCCTTTCCAGCTGGCTACACACAGACAAATGGCAGAGGAATTTAGAATTCAGTTGAGAAACTAAATTTTCATTGTTGTGAAACCTAAAAAGCAATGAGGTCTCTGAAATAGCCTTATCCCTACTTCACTGCACACATAGGAGATTAAATATGTGTCATTTGTGGTAAGTCATTATGTGAAACAGATACCAAAGATCATCTCAACCAACTGTAAGTATTAAACTGTAATGTGAACAGGGATATTTTCCAACAGATACCCAAGAAGACCATCATGGTTTAGATGCTGTGTCTCCCAACAGCTCACCTGTGAGAGAATGGCTTTGGAGGAGAAATGATTGGTTTATAGCCTTAACTTTGTCAGTAAGTTAATTCCTAATGAGATTAACTGAGTGATAATAGGGGGCACCTGGGGTGTGGCTGGAGGAACCTGATTATTGGGGGTGTGAATATGGTGTGTATATTTTGTATCTGGCAAGGGGCCATCTCTCACCCTCTCTGTTCTCTAATAATGTGAGCACCTTCCCTCTGCCACAATCTCCCACTATAATGGTCAGCCTCACCTTGAAGGTGAGGGCCCAAGAAATGGAATCTGCTGTGTGTGCATTGACACCTCTAAAACCATGAGTCCCCAAATAAACTTTTTCTCCTCTGTAGTTGTTGGGGTTGGGTGTTGTAGTGACAGTGTGAAAAAGCTGGCTAACACAAAGACAGAACAAAGCAGAAATGCAATTGTGTAACTGCCTCCAATCAAACCATTCCTTCTACATCTTCCCTGCAAGTCCTCCCCTCACATGGCTCATCATCCAAGCACTCGCTCTCTTTCTGTCTCTCCTTCTTCAATTCCTGAATTACTTTTTACTTAGACTCTTCAAATTTTCCTTTGTCTGTGAACTTCTCACAGCCTAAAGGGCCCTGGAAACTGCCTGGAGCAAAAGTTGCCTGGGAGATGTGCCCTTGGGTCCCTGATTCTGCATGAAGACTTTCCAGTTGGTTGCCTCGATGTTGTCAGAAACACCTGCTGTCCAACCCTTTCTCTCCCATTCCCAAGTTGCCCACAGTTTCCACCCTTGGTGGATTTCAGACTTTTCCAAGTCATGGCCAATGAAACCATCCAAATTGGCTTTCATCAAAATAGTAAAATTATATAGGTAGATAACACTTCTGAATGTGTCTAAAATAACTTAATAAATTACCACCTTCTGGTGGGGGAGAAGGCTGCTCATAACTGACAGATCTTCCCCTGACACTTTCCATCTCTCTCTACCCAGGGAAAGAAGGTTTTCAATCAGCAGATGATCAGAGGATGAGTAAGGATGAGGTGGCTGTGGGCAAATGGGAGGCCCTGCCTGTGCTCCCTAATCCTAGACCAAGATTCCCTAAATGACAACTCCTGCTGAGGACTCAGGCTGGTGGGATTATGCAGTGACCTTAGCCTTAGCTTCACATCCATGGAGGAGAAGGAGGTCCACCCAATCTTCTTTTGAGTTATCCTAAAGCTGCCTGTGTACATGTTCTAATTTGGGCCTGAAGGCTTCTCCATACACAGTGAACTAAAACCCACTTGGATCTGTAAGCAGACTTCAGCTCACTCTTGGAATAGGTAGCAGAGTCCAGGTCCTACACAGCCAACCCATCTCTCCTTCACACAGCGATCTGTGTGCCTCATCTCTCTTTATGACACTTCCTTCCCTCTGGCTCTATGTCTAACTTGTGTGTATGGTGAGGGGGAAGTTCTGAACAGCATTCATTCTACTCTGCTGCTGGATTCTAGGATCAAATAAAGGCAAGGAAATCTGCAATATGAGATGTGTCATCACTGGTTGTTTTAAGGGTTTTCATGACCAAAAAGGGACTTGAAGATATTCTGGTGTGTCCAGACTCCTTGAATTGTATAAGTACCGTGAGCTGCATGTGTCCTCACACAGCCCTGGGAATAAAGCACCCAGACTGCTCTTTCAGCTCCTCAACTTTTGACTCTAGTTCATCTGTGCTGTGAGACAGTCCACAACTGTAGGATGTCATGACAAACAGGACCAGGTCTGTAAGGTTACAATTGGCCATGTCAGAAGGGGACTGGGTTTCACTCCCTGCAGTGCTACTGAAAGGTGCACATTCCTTTGTGCATCTGCATCAAAAGAGTCTAGATCCCCTACTGGAACACTGGCCAATTTTCCCTGTACAATCTAGGAACCCAGAACCCATGCTTTTCCATAGAAATCAGTGAACTTCATAAAAGATAACTGAGGGCCTGGGGACATAGCTCAGTGGTAGAGCACTTGCCTAGCATGTGGAAGGACCTGGGTTCCATCCCCAGAACCACAAAAGTATGTGAACAAATAAGTGAATAAGTAAATCCAATATGGATATGACTCCAGGGGGGGTGGAGTTTTAATTTGAAGAAAATTGTCTATCTGAGAAGAGAACCAGAGCCCATATAAACACAATGATATTCATTCTTTAATTTGTATTTATACTTTCTACTTTTAATTGGTATGCACTGGCATGTAAAATTGATGTCCTTAAAGATTCTTTTCCAAAAAAAAAATGAAAACCTGGGATGAGGGTGAAGGTAAAGCAAGGAATGAAAGATAAATGAGCAACAAATGAAAGACATAGACTTGGCAGGCATACACATGAGTTTATTTTTCAGACTTGACAAGTGAAGGCATCTCTCTATAAGACAGAGAGGCAGAACAGGCTTGAGTTCTGGGACTTTTATTGGGGAAGCTGAGGAATCAAAACTCAGTGGTCCCTAATGCAGGTGGTTAAGGGGTTGGTTGGTATGAGGGAGTGATGAGCCTTTCTCAGTAACTCCCTTGGGCAGGAAAGTGAAATGTTTTCCTTAAAATGGCAGCTGTCATTTAAGATGGTCATCCAGGTGCTAAGCAAGAATCTTATAAGAACTAAAACAAAAAGAATAAATTGGAAGAGAGTTGTTAGAGACATAGCAGAGACTCCCAAACCTACCCGTGAGAACAGGGAGGGAGAAGCATTCTTTGTTTCCCTGCAAGGTAAAGGGTGTTTGGGGGGATTGGCTCAGCAAGCAGGCTTGATAAAAATAAGCATGCAGAGGGAAGGTCTGTTATTAGGCTGTCATGATTAAATGTGTTTGCAGTGCTTAAAATTAATCTAGAATTGTTTGCTGTGAAGTAGTTAATCTAGAATCGTTTGCTGTGAGTTGATTATGTCTATTGCAGTGCCTAGCATTAAGGATTGTCATTTTCTTGATTAAGAACATATAGAGGTCTGGGAATGTGGCTCAGTGGTAGAGCGCTCACCTAGCAAGGGTGGGACACAGGTTCGATCCTCAGCACCACATAAAAATAAAGGCATTGGGGCTGGGGATGTGGCTCAAGGGGTAGCGCACTCACCTGGCATGCGTGTGGCCCGGGTTCCATCCTCAGCACCACATACAAAACAAAGATGTTGTGTCTGCCGAAAACTAAAAACAAATATTAAAGTTCTCTAAATAAATAAATAAATAGATAGATAAATAAATAAATAAAGGCATGGTGTTGTGTCCATCTACATCTAAAAAATAAATGTTAAATAAAATAATCTATAGTGTGAAATTGCATTGAGTAATTTGAGTGAATAAAGCATGAAAGGGGCAGAAGCATGTGGACATTCTTTATTTATCCCCTGGACTGCATATATTGCAATTTTGACTCCTTGTGACAGATGCTTTGAGAGAGGGCTTCTAAATCCCAAAGCTGAGGTTCTGGAAGTGACCTTTAAGGTGTATAATGAGAGAGGTGAGAAGGCCTAAAAGTAGAGATAGCAGATGCTCGCTCAAACCATCTGTCCCTGGTGTCACTGGCCCATGGGACAGTCCCTCAGGACAACTCAGACCCTGTTTTAAATGTGGTCAGATGGGTCACTGGGTTTGTACATGTCCCAAGCTTCATACTTTCTGGATTTTTGTCCTAAATGTCATCAAGAACGACACAGGGATATTCACATTCCCCAAGCACATTGGGGCCCCCCAGCCACCTGGCCCTTTGGGTTCCCCTTTCCAACTCTTAGGACTGGATGCAGAGGACTGAAAAGATCCAGGTCCCCATCACCCAACCACTACCATCACTCCATGGAAACTCAGGATAACACTGCATATGTCAGGTAGGCCCATCTCCTTTCTCCTAGACACCAGGGCTACATATTTAGCCCTCAAGGTGTTCTGGCGGCTGACTACCAACCCTTACAGACACTTAGCCTTGTTTGTATTTGTGGCTCTCTAAATTTTACTCATTCCTTTTTGGTCATTCCACAGTGTCCTGTTCCCCTTATGGGAAGGGACATCATCACAAAGTTGGGGACTATGCTCTGCTTCTCCCCTTATATATGCTTCCATGCAGACTCACCTGCTGCTCCCCTGACCCTCACCCTTACCATAGGACCATCACCTATTCTGTTGGCCAGTGCCTTCCCATGACCCGCTTCTGAGGTGGATGTTTACAGTCTTTCTATCACCTCACACCACCATTCACATTTGTCTCAAAACCTCCTCCATTTTCTGCCCAATCACAACACCTGCTCTCCCTCTTTGCTGATACTGTCCCTCTCTTTGCAGAGCAGACTTGACCCCAACAGCTTTTCTCACCCCTTTGAACCCTGGCCTGAGGGCCCAGGACAATGACCACACACCTTCTTCCATTCACCTAGGGCTCTTCTTCTTTATCCACACACCGGCTCCCATGGGGAAGTGACCCTATCCTTCTCCTCCCCTCCTTCTCACAAGCCTACCCCCTAGAGATGGCAGTGACAAGTCTCCTCTTGAGACACAAAAGTTAACTTAGATCTTGGCCCAGCACCAAGATTCTCGACCTTCTCATCCCTTCTCCTTCGCAAGTTCACTCTGAGTCCTGGTTCAAAAATGGCTCCTTTTTCCTTCAGGAGGGAATTCATCAGGCAAGGGAGGTAATTGTATCTCTAGCTTCAGTTGTGTAAGAGCCTCCACTCCCAATATCAGCAGGCTGAACTTGTTGCCCTCATCAGAGCCTTCACTTTGGCAAAGGGAGCCCCTCTCAATGTCTACTGTCCCTTGAATTACATTTAGACTGAACTAAAATCCTTCCTTGGCTCTTCTTCTGACACAGGCCCTCCCAAAGAAACCACTCAACATCTCCCCTTTGAGCTTCTATATGGACAGCCCACCTCCCTGCTCAGCTCACCACCCTCTGATTCTCCACTATCCCTTGCTCCTCATCTCTTCTGGCTCCTTCTTTCATACACTAGAATCCTTCTTTGGCAACACAGGGATTTGTTCTGGCAAAGCCAATTCTGCCTCTTCTCTTTCTCCCACTCTGTCTCCTGGTGACCTGGTACTTTTACCACTCCCAAAAGCCTGCCGCCTCCTCTCAATTCTCTGCAAAATGGACTGGACTCTATTGGGTTATTCTTACCACTTGTTTGGTGGCCCACCTTGAGGGCATCCCATATCAAGTTCCTAACCCCCATTTAAAACAGTCCTCTCTGCCCCCTTATACAGTGAGACCCAGAGGCCCTCTCAAGCTGCGTCTCTCCAAGGTTGAAATCCCAATCTTCCTTTGGTCTCTGAGGACCATGGGGACACTGCAGAACCATGAGTGCCATACTTTCCTTTTTCATTTTTGCCCTCCTTATCTAAGTCAAGGGTAGGGACAGACTTCACCTGCCTGCTACTCTGACCGCCTCCTACTTCACTGATGGCAGACAGGGGGACCCCAAGAGAAACAGCTCACCAAAAAAAGGGGAGTCATCAGAAGTGTCTCTAAAAATGTTATGAACTAATTACCCTGGAAACTGCATCTCCTATGACCAGGTGGCTACCTGATGGCAGTCATGGGGAGGAAGTGTCTGTGTCTTTTGTTCCCACCCTGCCCTCTCTTCCTGGCTGCTCTCCCTTTCTCTTCCTTTTGGAGGCATATTGGCTCCAGAGCCAGGTTGCTTGGGTTCGAATCCGGGCTCAGCCATTTACTAGCTGTCCAACTTTGAGTAGTGACTTCAGCTGTCTGAGCCCATTCCCCATCTGAAAAGTGGGGCTGATATTGAGGTCTTTCTACAGAGTTGTTGTAAGGATTAAATGAGTTCATCTAAGTCAGGTGCTCAGAACAGAGCTTGGGTGAGTCCTATGGAGAGATCCTTGTGGAGATGGTAGTGTGGTGGTTATTATTAGCAAGCCCTTACTCAGCATGGGCTCCTTTGTTAACATTTTTCTAGACTGGAGGGTTTGAGGCTTCTTCTTAAATTAGTCAAACACTCAAGTGAAATCCTACAGTCAACCCAATACAGAAAAAAAGAGTGCAAGAGGCCTCCTCTGGTCATATCAGGGGTGGGCTCAGGCCTCTTCCTTGGATGTTTGGATAGTGAAACTTCTCAAAGTTGCCTCCGGCCACAACAGAATCCCCCAGTTATTAGAAAATGCAGAGTGGGCTGATGTAGTGGTGCTTCCCTGAAATCCCAGTGGCTCAGAAGGCTGAGGCAGGAGGACCAGGAGTTCAAAGCCAGACTCAGTAATATAGCAAGGCCCTGTCTCTCAGTAAAATGTAAACAAAAGGGCTGGGGATGTGCCTCAGTGACTAAGCATCTCTAGTTTCAATGCCCAGTACTTAAAAAAGAAAAAAAAAAGCAGAGTAGCCTCCCCCACCAGGACCTCTGGATGGATCCCTGGGGAGCCTGCATCCAAGCACAGTCTTCTGGTGACTCTTCAGCACATGGAAGCTTCACTCAAGTTCCAAGTACCAAATACTCCATCTGGGGGTGGTGGCACATGCCTGTTGTCCCAGTGATTCGCTGAGGAGGCTGAGGCAGGAGAATCCCAAGTTAGAGGCCAGCCTGGGCAGCTTATGAAACCTGTAACTCAGTGGTGGATGACAATCTTGGTTTCAGTCCCGGTACAAAAAAAAAAAAAAAAGTACCAGATGCCACCGGAAGACCCCCTTCAGCTGCCTCCTCTTCCTTCCCTCTCCTGTGTCGAGGTGGTGGGGCTTTACACAGTGGAAAGCCTCTCTTCCTGTCTGCCCTGAGGATGGTGGAGAGGAGCATGGCATCCAGTGGGGCGCTGGCCCTGCAGCCTGGAGGGTCCTGCCACCAGGTGGGCCCTGCTCCTAGTCCCTGCACCTGCTGCCACCTCCTGCTCCCCGCCATGGCTGGCTGTGACCGGGTCTAGAGAGGTTCCCAGCCCTAAGTGGAGTGTAGCGCCCCCCATGCCACCCTAACTCCAAACCCAAAGGGCGCCTAATCCTCTAGGAGCCCAGGGAAGAGCCAGAGGCATGATTCTCCCCACGATGGTGACTCTGAGGTCTAGAGAAGTCCCAGTTCCGCTCAGGCCAGCTCCTGTCTCCTTGTGTCTGGGGTGGGGTGGGATACCGCTGGGCTGGGCTGAGGCTGACTCTTTGGCCACCCACCTCTCCACAGGCCTGGAGGAAATCCAGTGCTCACTGTCCCAGGAGAACCGGAGGGTGGCGCTGCGGCAGCTGTCGGAGGCCAGCTTCAGCGAGTGCAAGTTCAGCCTGTTGCTTACCGACCTGTTCATCATCATCTTCTCGGGCTAGGCGGTTTCCATCGCGTCCATCATCTCCAGCTTCTTCCTGGCCACCATCGTTCAGTGCTTCCAGAGATGCGCCCCCAACAAGGACGCGGAGGACGAGGACGACTGAGCCCCCTGTTCCGGCGCCTCCCTTGGCAACACCCAGCTTGCAGAGCCTCTTGGAGAGGGAGGGGAAAGCGCCCAAGACAGGGAGGCACCAGCCACCCTCTGTGAACAGAACAGAGCCTCCTCTGCCTAGGGGACTGGGGCACCCGCTGGCCCTGCCCATCGCAGTGCCCAGAAGCCTGGGGAGCTTGGGTGGGTCGATCCTGAGCAGGGCCAACTCTCAGTGCAGGCTGCGGGGGCCGGGGAGGATCCAGCTGGGGTCTCTGCAGGAGATGCCAAGACACATCTTCAGCCCTTCTTTCTGGGCCAGAGCTGTGCTTGGGAGATCAGGATCAACCTCTCCCCTGCAAGGCCGGAAGCTGCCCAGGCAGGGCCTCCAGTTCAGAGCCTCCTCCAGAAGCAGGAAGCAGGATTCTCTCCATAAAATAGGCCTCAGCAGCCTTGGGATGTTGTATGGAGAACAAATCAATCTATGTGCAATAGACCCTTTGTGTCCCTCCCCCCACTTCCCTGTGTGGATTCCTTATCCCCAGGGTGGGTGAAGCCCTTGGGATGTTGTGAGGGTGGGACTCTCCTGATTGCCCTCAGAGTAGAGATGCCAGAGAACCCCTCTCTCCCTCAGCAGGTAGGACACAGCCAGAAATCAGCCATCCATGAACCAGTAATCGGAGCTCAATCCTGACACCCCCATCTTCCAATTCCAGCTCCCAGAACTGTGGAAAATAAATGTGTTGTTTATAAATCACCCCGGGTGTGGTGTTCTGTTATAGTGGCCCAAGCAACCTAGAAGACCGCGTTCAGCTAAGGTGGAACAAAGAGTATGCCTGTAATCCCAGTTCCTCGGGAGGCTGAGGAAAAAGGATCACAAGTGAGGCCAGCCTCAGCAACCCTGTCTTAAAAAAGGGAGGTGGAGTTGGGCATGTAGCTCAGTGTTAAAGTGCCCTGAGTTCAATCCCTAGGACCTTGAAAAATAAATTTTTAAAAATGGTTATCAAGGAAAGAAATGAGAACTGATCACAGGGCGTTCACTGCTGTTGTT
Source organism: Ictidomys tridecemlineatus (assembly GCF_052094955.1). Classification (NCBI taxonomy): domain Eukaryota; kingdom Metazoa; phylum Chordata; class Mammalia; order Rodentia; family Sciuridae; genus Ictidomys; species Ictidomys tridecemlineatus. The sequence continues at coordinate 131,707,998 of NC_135484.1, forward strand.
TTGGTAAGTCATTGGAAAAACCTTCATTGGTATAACCAAACCCCCACCCTCTTTCTGAGAGGCAGCAACTTGCAGAGGAGGGACAGTCACTTTGTCTCTTTGGAGTCAAGGTGCTCCCCTTCCCCCAGCCCCTCCTGAGTCCTCCTCAGCCTGTCCCACTGGGCCATTCTACAGGCCCCAACTCGTCCTCTCTGGAACTTTTGGAAAACTTTTCTTGTAGTGGGCTGTGACAGGCAGTGTTTTTCAGGATGTGGAATGCAGCACTTCGGTTGGAGACCATGTGAGAGGTTGTGTGTCCCTGGGTTGATGCAAGACGTCCCGTGAGCAGCATTGGACGGGCTCCGACAGAATCTTGGATGGAAGGCTCTCAAGAAGGTCCTGGGATATTTGGGGAAAACATTTCTCCTTTGTTACTCATAATAGATATCTTTTTTGTTTTCTCTTTGCAGCACTCAGGATTGAATACAGGAATGCTCTACCACAGACCTACATCCCCACCCCTTTTTAAGGTTCTAAGTTCCTGAGTTTGGACTCTAAATTGTGATCCTCCTGCCTCAGCCTCCTGAGGAGCTGGGATTACAAGTCTGCACCAATGTGCCCAGCTTCATAATATATCTGCTATATTTCCTTCATCTCTCTAATTTTGCTTCCATTAGTAATTTTTGAGTGATTGCTAAATGCCAGATACTGCTTTAATTATGAAAGACAGTCCTGCTCTCTTTGGAAGGCCTTATATTTTTATGGGTAGGACACAGGACCAGCAAGGAGCCAAAAGTATCATTGCATGTAGAGAAACTCTCCACAAAGAAAATCAATAAACTCCTGTGATAGAAAGTAACTTGGGAGCTGCTGTAGAGCAGGTAGAGGGCATATTCTTCAGGGGTCTCTGAGGAGTAGAGAAACAGAGTCAACAGAAGGTGTAAAAAGAGATTGGTTAACATAGCTGTGGAAGCTGAGGAGCAGGAGCTGTGGCTGGTGAGCTGGAAGCCAATGGTGACATTTGATCCAAGGGTAGGAAAAGCCCCAGCTCAGCAGTCAGGGGGACAGAGAGCAAATGTCCCCTTTCTCAACCTTCTTGTTCGCTTCAGGTCTTCAGTGGAATGGATGGTGTCCAATATATAAGGGAAGGTCATCTAAGTCACTCTACCTATTCCAATGTTAATCTCATCCAGAAACACCCTCAGTGGACACACAGAACTAATCAAATATCTGGGCACCCTGTAGCCCAGTCAAGCTGACATATAAAACTAGTATTCCTGTGATCGGTAGCCTTTAAACCGGGTTCTGACTCCCTCTTCTCTCCCCTCCCTCCCTCCCTTCTTTCTTCTTCTTCCACTCTCCTTTCCTACCCTTCTTTACCCTCATCAACCTTGAGGAGACTCCCGATCCACCATTATGGTCACCAGCAGAGATCCTTTGCTCAGAGGAACTGTCTTCTCACAGTCCCTGGGCAGGTAGAGAAGTGAGCAGCCTCCTCCTGGTCTCCATGGTTACCTCAGAACCTTAGGGAGCTGCCAAGTGGGCTCTGATGTCGGTGAAGGTGGCACTTCTGTTGAGAAAACCATGTAGGCACCCAGAAACTAGTCATCCTGAGCCATGAGACACTGCTAGATTTTCTGTCTGAAAGCTCCAGCCGACACTTACACCCTGATGGGAATGGAGGCTCCTGGGGGAAGGTTTTCACTCAGAACAGAGGGAGGCTCCACTCACATTGGGCCATGCAGGGAGGGGAGAAGACTCCAGAAGAGCTCAGTGGGAGGAGCACAGAAGCCAGGAGACAGACACTACTTAATGTCATCACCTGTCGGTCACCTGCTGCTCACAGCCTGGCCACACACTCATCCAGGCTTGTGTGGAGCAGCTGCCATCACCTGTTCCCCATCCCCAGGAGCACCACTCTCTGGGTCACAGCTGAAGGCTTGAACCCTTCTCGGCCCCATTGAAGAGTGTGTTTCTCCCAGAATCCTCAGGAGGTGGTGCCCAGGCAATGGACATGGCGCTAGGCCCTGTTCTAGTGGGTTCTGGAGGATGAAGTTCTCACCCTGTCTCCTCTAGTCTTTCAACCTACCTCCCGAGGGTCATGCTGCCCCTCGAGGGTCATGGTACCAGCCCTGTGCAGCAGTCCCTGAAAGGGTTATTGAGTGAGGAAGGGACAGTACTTTCCACATCCCACAGTTTTAGCATGAACATTATTCTGGGGGGAAAAAAAGAGGAGTTTTCACATAATGCTCAGTGAAACCATTACTTCCTGAATATAAAATTCCTTTGAAAAACTGGGAACAAGCCATGAGCCGTGGTGCAAGCCTGTCATCCCAGCAGCTCAGGAGGCTGACGCAGGAGGATGCAAGTTCAAGGCCAGCCTCAGCAGCTGTCTCAAAAAAAAAAAAAAAAAACCTAAAAGAACTGGGGATGAGGCTCAGTGGTATTCCCTTGGGTTCTATCCCCACTACCACAAAAAAAATGCATTTTTTTCTTTATGCCAGTGTCTAGATATGTTTTAATATTGTCACTAGAAATTGTCCTTTTTCTTTTTGTGAGTTATATCTAATCATGATAAACTGGGGCAATAAATGGGGTGCATGGTTATTTACCTTTTACACATGGGTGTAGTTTTGAAAAGCTGGTTTGCTCTTCTCTGTAGAGTTCCTGATGACGTGGCTGCTTCCCAGCACAAGGAGTAGCCTCACAGAGATGCCTAGTAGTGATTTGTGCAAAGAAAAGAGCCAAACAAAGCACACCTGTTCCTATCAGGAAGGATCAAAAGTTCAAGGCCAGTCTCAGCAATTTAGGGAAACCCTGTCTCAGAATAAAAAAGTAAAATGGACTGGGGACATGGCTCAGTGGTAAAGCACCCCTGGGTTCAATGTCCAGCTAAAAAATAAAAAAAAAGAAGTGTCTTTTTTCCTGACTTCTCATTTAAACTTTGCAACTTGTCTTGCAGGGAAGGCTTTAGATGTAGAACACGGTGACATGGGGCCATACATGGTGCCCCCACTTAATGCCACTTAACGATGTAGCCTGGGGTAAATTCTGAACTTGCACTCTAGAGTTTTAACCATGAACATTTCCTTTATATGTATTGGAAGTTACCACTTGTAGGAACCGTCAGATCAAAATATTTAATATTTTCTCCTTGTTTTTTTGGGATTTTCTGCTTTAAAACATATATACCACTATTAATATCTTGTTAACTGAGGGAAATTTGAATCTCTTTTAATAGAACTGCATTAAGTTAATAGTTTTATAGAAATTAACTTTTGTTTAGGCAACTACTGGTGTAGATATTGTACTGAATTTTGACATTTATGATTTTTTGTAATAACAATGGGCACAGAGAGATAAAATGTCAAGTGAAAAAAACCAATGTTTTAAGAGTGCATTAATATTTTATCTTAAAACTATTTTTATTACAGCTGGGTGGAGTGGCACTTGCCTGTGATTCCAGCTACTCAGAAGGCTGAGGCAGGAGGATTCCAAGTTCAAGGCCAGCCTCAGCAACTTAGTGAGACCCTGTCTCAAAATAAAAAATAAGGGCTGGTGAGACTGGGATTGTGGTTCAGTGGTAGAATGCTTGCCTAGCATGGATGAGGCACTGGATTCGATTCTCAGCACCGCATTAAAAAATACATACATAAAATAAAGGTATTGTGTCCATCTACAACTGTGTGTGTGTATACATATATATGTCTGTATATATATATATATATATATATATATATATATATAGAGAGAGAGAGAGAGAGAGAGAGAGAGAGAGATGGGCTGGGGCTGTAGCTTAGTGGAAGAGCACCCCTGGGTCCCATCCCCAGCCCCAAACACCAACAAATTGAATAAAAATCTCTCACAGTCAAAAAAATTTTTACTAAGATAGCCACCATCTCTGTACCTTGGCTATAAACTCCTTTTTAGTGGCCTCAAGTTTGAAATGACTCATTATTTGCATAAGTGATCTGTTCAAACCCTGTGCAGTGATCTGAGAAGGAAACCCCTTTGGGTTTTCTTTTCTTTTTCTTTTTTCTTTGTGGTGCTGGGGTAGAACCCGGGGCTCTGCTTGTGAGGCCAGCACTCTACCCCTGAGCCACATCTGCAGGCCCCTGTGGGTATCACCTGCCTGCAACCAACAAGGTAGCTTTGTTCTTAAGTCCCCAGGCTAATAAACACATGTCCAAACTTTAAATGTTTTTCCATGGAAAAAAGAGAGTTTAAAAATGAGAAAGACCACTGTTCTCTGCTGTTTGCAGATGGGATCTTTTTTTTTTCTTTTTTTTTTTAATGACATACCTTCCCAGGGTGTGACTTATATTTTGGCCCTGGAATAACACTATGTCCTTTTTGGGAAATCTTCACACCCACAGTTGGGACCATTTTCTGTGCAGGCTTTGCTCTGAGTCCCATTGGAAGCTGAGCCAGGAGCTGGTTTTCCAAGAAACCATCTCTTCAGCATCCGGCACAGACCACTGTGCTCAGGCCCCCTCAGCCTCTGAATGGAATCCCACTGCGGAGCGAATGAATGTCAGCTGTCTCCACAGCAGCTCCCAGGGAGTGAGCCGGTCCTCACAGCCAGTGGCCTTGGTGGGCTGCAGATCCTCTTGGAGCCAGGAGCCCTCCATAGGGGCTCAGTGACCCTGACTTCTTGGCAGAATGGGAAGAGCCCTGTGCAGCAAGGGGTGCACCTTGCCCGCCAACTCTCTTCCCTGCCCTTCTCCCTGAGAGTCCCAGAGTGCCTTCTGGGGAACCAGAGCAGAGTCCCAGAGTCAGTCCGCAGACCAGACTCTGGATTCTCCATTTCATAGCTGTCTCCAGCCTTGCTGTGGTGGCCTAAGGACCCAGCTGCCCCTCTGCACTCAGAATCTGGATGAATGTTGGAGCTGCTTCCACACATGTGACCCACCCACCCCCAGAGCCCACTCACCTAGGAAGGCAAATGAGGACACCTGAACACCTAAATAATGTCCTGGTCACCATCACCTGAATGAATGCAAGACTCTGCCTGAATGCAAGAGTCCCCCTGGCCCAGGCTGCAACCCTCAGGTGATAGGTGGGGAGAGGGAGACTTCCTCTTGAAAAAACCAGTTTGACGGCATCCATCCAGAGGACACCATGTCTGCTCACCTTTGCCCAGGACAGCGTGGCTGCCACCAGCGCTGCTCTGCCCCCTTGGGGGCCCTCCTCAGGCCATTCCTGCCTGCCCAAAAGCTTGATCAGGAAGTGCCTGTTTCTGGAGGTGCTCACATACTAAGCTTCCTTTCAGCCCCCAGCACATGACAGGGCCACCCTGCCTGTCACAGAAATGGGAACCATGCCCACTGCCAGGTACCAGGCCTAGTCCCATGGACAGGATGAGGACCAGCCCTCTAATATCTGCCTCCAGTCTCTTCCCTGGACTCTAAGACCTCCCCTTCCTCAGGCTCCCTCCACTCATGTTTAGAAACTTGAGTAGCTTCCCTGGGGCAGGGATGCCGCTGCCCAGACAGGATAGCGCATTCCCAGAGCAGGCACAGGATGGACATCGAGGAAGCCGGAAAGTCCTGGGGCTCCCGGGGAGGCTGTGGACTCGGCACACACCCCAGCCATCACCTTGGAGGTGAGAAACGCAGGGACCTCCTCAGGGGCACTATGGTGGCCCCATAAGATAGGTCCCTTCCTCCCTGTGGAATCCTCTGTCCCCATAGATGAGGCCAGAGCTGAGGTCGTCACTCATCATTAAATAACAACCTTGGCCCAGCCCTGGCAGGCAGGCCTCTCAACTGTGGCCCAAAGAGATGGACACACAGACACACGGTTCCCAGGTCAAGAGCTACAGCAAGTGACCTAGCTGGAGGGCGAGTCCCTGGGAGTGGGGAGGCAGGACACAGTGCGGCTGGTCCACACCAGAGCCCACTGTGCTGGCCTTTCAGAAGCCCACTGCAGCCGTCTAGCTGGGTATCTGGGGAAGCTTTACAGTAACCCTTGTTCACAGCGACCCCAGAGGATGCCTGCAACCAGAGAGGGTGCCCAACCCCACTTATTCCATGTGTTCCTCTGCACATACACACCTATGTAAACCATAAATTAGTCACAGTGCCCAGCACAGTGGCCACCAATCTGTAATCCAAACTACTCAGGGGGTTGAGGCAGGAGGATCACCCCTTCAAGGCCAGCCTGGGCAACTTGGTGAGACCCTGTCTCAAAATCAAATAAAAAGAGCTGGGGATGTGGCTCAGTGGAGTGTTTTCCTAGCATGGGTGAGGCCTTTGATTCAATTTCCAGGACTGTAAATAAATAAATAAATTAGACACAGTAAGAGGTCAGCAATACTCCTAATAAAATATAGTAAGTCTAGCATTATACTACAATAGAAGTTATTTACCCAGGTGTGCTGGTGCACGCCTGTAATCCAGAGATTCAGGAGGCTGAGGCAGGAGGATCACAAGTTTGAGGCCAGCCTCAGCAACTTATCGAAGCCCCCTAATTAACTTAGCAAAATCCTGTCTCAAAATAAAAAATAAAAAGAGCTGGGGATTAGGCTCAGTGGTAAACCCAAATTTTGTACTGGCAATTCCCAGTACAAAATAAACAAACAAACAATAAATAAATGTTATTAAAACTCATGAAGTGTTTATCTCAGGAATTTTCCATGTAATATTTCCAGACTATGATTGACTACAGCTAATTGAAACCATAGAAGGTGAAGGACTGGTGGGAGGAATATTGTACCCAAGGGTTAGGATGCTAGAGTCACAAAATAATCAAGCAGAGCAGTGTATCTCTACTCTACCTGAGCACCTGGGGCATTTGAGTGGGGCCTGCTGCTCACTCCAATGGCCCTTAGCCCATGATGCTGTCCTGAGGGTCCTAAAAAGACCTGCTTCTGTCCCTCTCCCCATTATTAGTACCCTGAAGCCCCCCACCCACCTTGAAATCCTTGCATAATTCCAGCTGGTCCCAGCCACAGGACCCTTGCTCCTGCTGTCCTCTCTATCTAGGATGCTTTCCCTCAAGTCTTTCCTCTGTCTTGGCATCCAGATCTCCTCTCAAGATCACCCTCTCAGAGAGGCCCTCCCTGCCAATCCCAGGCAAAGAAACCCTCCCCTGTCACCCTCTGTGATGGTTAGTTTAAGGCATCAGCTTGCCTGGGGCTAAAGGGTACTCAGCGGGCTGCAACAGCACCCTTTCTGGGGGTGTCTGGCAGAGCCTGACCTTTCAGTTGGTGGATGGTGGCTTCTACCCAGTGTGGACAGGCCTTGTCCCACCAGCTGAGTGCCTGGACAGAACAAAAAGGCAGAGAAAAGGTGAACTCACTGGCACATTCTTCTGGAGCCAACACCCTTCTCCTGACCTTGGACGTCAGACCCCAGGTTCTCCAGCATTCTGACGCCTGGACTTGTGCTGCCAGCTCCCCTGACCCCCAGGCCTTTGGACTTGGACTGAACCACAGGCTTCCCAGTGTCTCCAACTTTCTGCACATCATGGGACATCCCAGCCTCCATGATCACCTGAGCCAGCTCCCCTAAGGAATCCCTCTGATACCTCTCAGTCCCTCCTTCCTTTCTCTCTTTCTGTCTCTCTGTCTCTGTCTCTGTCTCTCTCTCTCTGTCTCTCTCTCTCTGTCTCTCTCTCTCTCTCTCTCTCTCTCTCTCTCTCTCTCTCTCTCTGTGCCTCTCTCTCTCTCTTTTGGGTTTGGATAAGTGGGTAGGTTATGAACAGATGGGTGGGTTGTGGATGGCAGGTGGGTGGGATGTGCTGCAGGCTGGACGGCGGGGCCCGCGTGAGCCTTGGCTCCGCTTCTGCCCGCTGCTGTTTTCACCTGCTGCCTTCCTGCTGGGCGCTTTCGCGGGTCGCTGTCAGTGCACGCCGGCTTGCGATGCTGCAATCCGGCTGAGCACAAAAACACAAGCCAGATGGAACTGAAACAAAGTTTTATTTTGTGAGAGGCCGTGTGCGTCCCCCTAACAAGCCGGTCCACACACCCACACACGTGTGTCCCTACCGGACCCGGGGGGCTCCACTTCCCCCGGAACACCCTCCTACCATCCTTCCCCAACCAATGGGAACTCTCCAGGAGTCTTGTAACTTGAGTCCCCAAATGGGCCTAAGTGAACAGTAGGAGCCCAATTTCCATATGAATGTAATACTTTGCAGTGGCTCCTAGCATCTGCCCCCTTCTGTTTAATTAAGCAATGGCAATGTGGCTAGGGACCGTGCCTGGTAGGTTGTCCAATTTAACATGTGGTTCTTACCCGTCATGGGAGAACTGACTTTTACACGTCAGTTTCCTGTCTTAGGTTGAATCCACTGTAATCAGATCAACCCGTCACTGACTACCGGTCTAGCATAGCCATGCTTGTGGATAGGCCTAAGCACCAGTGGGGGGGTGAGGTTCTTGCCTCACCTCTGTTGGCCCCCAAATTTAACTTTGGTGCCAGTGGGGGGGTGAGGTTCTTGCCTCACCTCTGTTGGCCCCCAAGTTTTAGACCATCACTAGTAGAAGGGAGGAAGATACAGAAATGCCACGACACCAAGCCAATTGACGGCTCCTTAGGAAGAACAGTAACACTGGTGACACAGCAGCTAAGATATTTCAGCACTACCATAATTCACTGTATCAACAAATAGAGCACAATGCATACAGGTGATACATAGTCCAGGCAAGTTGTGTAAGCAGTTCAAAGTGGAGGAGTCTATCAATATGTCCATTTCCTCCCAAAGTAAATTAAGTCCTTGATTGAGCAGTTCAAAGTGGAGGAGTCTGTCAATATGTCCATTTTCTCCCAAAGTAAATTAAGTCCTTGATTGAGGATACTTATTGAGTTATATTGATTGATGTATCAGTTTATATAGTTTACTGTGATAGCTATCATAGAAGTTGTAGTTTGGTTTTATCTTAGTCTTCACCGGCATTGGGATGGAGATGGGAATTCTGGCCATGGTGCTAAAGAGACATTATCTTGAACAGAATTGTTAAATATAATGAAAAGGAAAGGTGAAAGTAAACAAACAGATCTGTTAACCACCTTTAAAAGCAAAATTTATAACAGCTGTTTACCTAATTTAAATTAAACCATATAAGTCACGTGATTTTTTTTTTTTTTTTTTTTTTTTTTTTTTTTTTTTTTTTTTTTTTTTTGGATCCATTTATATCTATTTATACATGAGCGCTCCTTATAAATGAAATATGGACATACACACATACAGACATACAACACAAAACAGTGCATACATAACATAGAACATATAGGACAATAGTAAATAAAGGCCTTGTAGCTATACCTAGGTGAAATCTCCATTGCAATGTTTAAAAACTTTACAGTTAAAAAAAAATAAAACACAGTCAAAAAATAAAACTGATCAGAAAAACATTAACCTAGGTTTGTATGAGCTCAAAAAGAAAGAGAAAATAAATAAATAAATAAAATAGAACCTTATGATGTGGGAAAAATGTAATAATAAAATAGATATTGAAAAAGGCACCGTGGTAAATCACTGTTGTAGATGTAAGAATAGCCAAGCTGGAGCTCTGGATATCAGCTGTTATGGATTTGAGTCAAATCATCTTCTTTTTCTGTAGAAATTGTTTTAGTTAATCTCTCTGGAATCCAAATTGGTTGCTGTTCCTCCTGTGGAAAAACACAGACGGAGCCCCGACTCCAGACTATTACTGGGTCCGGACCTTTCCATTGTTCTGTTAGAATATCTTTCCAAAGTACCTTAGGCTTATGTACATTTTTCGGATACATATGTCTTTCCGCAGCACTAAGTCCTGATGAATCCAAATTTAGAAAGTTTAGAGTAAAAAGGGTTATTTTAAGTTTATCTTTGGGGGATATATACCCTTTTCCAATTCCTTCCTTTTGTTTTAATAAGTACATTTTAATAGTTTGATGAGCTCTTTCAACTATGCCTTGACCCTGTGGATTGTATGGGATTCCTGTTATATGAGTAATGCCAAATGATGAGCAAAATTGTTTAAAAGAGTTAGACGTATAACCAGGAGCGTTATCAGTTTTTAACTGTTTAGGAACACCCACAGTGGCAAAATTTTGTAAGCAATGAGCTATAACATCTTTAGTTTTTTCTCCGGCATGAAGGGAGCCCATTAAAAATCCAGAAGAAGTATCAACTGTAACATGTAAATATTTTAATTTTCCAAATTCTGGCAAGTGTGTAACGTCCATCTGCCAAATATGGTTAGGTATCAGTCCTCTAGGATTGACTCCAAGATTAACTTGTGGTAAAAATGTCACACAATTTTGACATTGTTTTATTATATGTCTGGCTTGTTCCTTAGTTATTTTAAAACGTTTTTGTAAGGTATTAGCATTGACATGGAACCTTTTATGAAAATTTATAGCTTCTTCTATTGTGGAGAAAATATGTATGTCATGTGTAGATTTATCTGCTAGTTCATTACCCAAACTAAGGGCTCCAGGCAACCCTGTATGTGCCCTGATATGTCCAATAAAGAATGGATCTTTTCTGTCCCAGATTAGAGTTTGTATAGCAGAAAACAAAGAGAAAACAGTAGAGGAAGGAGAAATCCTACCAGCATCTTCAAGGGATGCTATAGCATTAACTACATACTGGCTATCAGAGAATAAATTAAATACAGAATCTTTGAACATCATAAAAGCTTGTAATACTGCATTGAGCTCTACCTTTTGAGCTGATTGTTTGGGTACTAAAAATGTAAAAGTTTGATCAGGGGTAACTACCGCTGCTGTACCATTGTTTGACCCATCAGTGAATATATTTGGAGCATTCATGATAGGGTTTTTTTTTGTCATTTTAGGAAAAACTACAGGATGCTTAGACCAAAAGGACAACAAGGGATTAGATGGCAAGTGATTATCAAATGAGACACTAGATTTACACATGATTATTGCCCAAGTATTTAACTCATTAGCTAACTCATCAATTTGATCCATAGTATATGGAGTAATAATTTTATTGGGAGAAATCCCAAACACTCCCTTCGCTGCTTTTATCCCTTTGAGTATTAATTGTCCTACAGCCTCAGGATATCTAGTAAGAATAGTATTAGGGGAATACGATAAATGTATCCACAATAATGGACCTTCTTGCCAAAATACTCCTGTAGGAATATTTTTTGTTGGTAGTACAATAAATAATAAAGGCAAACTTATATCAATTCTATCCAAATGCATATTTTCCATATATGTTTCAATGATTTTTAATGCCTTTCTTGCTTCAGGCGTTAACATGCGGGGTGAATTTGGATCTGATGGACCTTTTAGGATATCAAATAAGGGTCCTAATTCTCCTGTTGGTATGCCTAGGTAAGGCCTTATCCAGTTTATGTCTCCCAATAATTTTTGAAAGTCATTAAGTGATTTGAGTTGATCTACTCGTATTTGAATTTTTGGTGGACGGACCATGGTTGAGGATAATAAAACTCCTAAATAATTAATTGGAAAATTTAATTGTACTTTATCTATTGCTATGTCTAGATTATAATTTTTTAGTAAGTTTGTAAGTGTGGCATAACATTCTAGCAATGTGTTCTTATCTTTATGTGCTAATAACACATCATCCATATAGTGAAATATTTGTAGTTCAGGATTTTGATTTCTAAGTGGCTGGATTGCTTTATTAACATAAATTTGACACATAGTCGGGCTGTTCGCCATCCCCTGGGGTAAAACTTTCCACTCATATCTCTGATCAGGACCTTCATGATTTAGTGCAGGGATAGTAAATGCAAAATGTGGACTATCCTCGGGATGAATTGGAATTGAAAAGAAACAATCCTTAATATCTATAGTTAACACATGCCAGGTTTTTGGTAAAGCAGACAATTGGGGAATCCCTGATTGAGCAGGTCCCATAATAACCATCTCATTATTAATGGCTCTTAAATCTTGTAATAATCTCCATTTACCAGATTTCTTTTTAATGACAAAAATGGGAGTATTATGGGGAGATACGGAAGGTTGTAAATGTCCTTCCGCTAATTGTTGTTTGACCAGATCGTGGGCTACTTGTATCTTTTCTTTAGTCAGGGGCCACTGAGGAACCCACACTGGTCTTTCTGATTTCCATGTAATTTTGATTGTCTCAGTGGCCCTTTTTGAAAACCCAATCCATGTTTATTTATTTCTTGATCTATTTGAATTGGTGCTATCATATCTTGATCTTGTTTCCTTAATCCTTTTTCTTTTCTAAAGCCTTGTTTAGCCCTACTAGTGGGCGCGTTAGAATTGACGTTATTTGTTAATGTCAATCCTAATTGATCTAGGACATCCCGTCCCCATAAATTTATGGGAAGATGGTCCAATACATAAGGCTGTATAGTTCCTTCACATCCTTCAGGATCCCTCCAATCTAATACCATAGCACTTCTATGGGGGTTAGTTGCCACTCCTAGGCCTCGAAGCGTTTGAGTGGCTTGTTGCAATGGCCAGTGCTTTGGCCATTCCTGACGAGATATGATGCTGAGGTCAGCACCTGTGTCCAGCAGCCCATTAAAATCATGTCCTTGAATATTTAATTTTAGCATTGGGCGAGAATCTAAATTTAAAGAAAGCATAGCCCAATCTACACCTGTGGAGCCTAATCCCTTGGAACCTCTTTCTACATTACAACTGGAAAATTCATCATGTAGGCTGGGTATTATTAATAACTGTGCTATTCTATCTCCTGATGAAATTACGGATATACCTCTTGGAGAACTGGCTATAATTTTTATTTCACCCTCATAATCGGGATCAATTACCCCAGGACTTATCATAAGTCCTTTTAGTGTAGAAGAACTGCGTCCTAATAATAAGCCTACTGTTCCTTGGGGAAGAGGTCCTTTTATTCCTGTGGGAATGATTTGAACTCCCATCTCTGGAGTTAATACTGCTCTGGCAGAGGCACAGATGTCCAACCCTGCGCTCCCTCTAGTTTGTCTGATGAGGGATCTGATGGATAGTGCGTCCTGGGCACTACCTTGATGGTGCTGCTGGGTTCCTCCATTGCCCCGTATATTTGTGGCTTTGGGCCCCGGGGCATTGGGCCCTCCAATTCGTTTTTTGACAACGGGGCCTGATACCTTTCTCCACGATATTGTGGGTAGACACTTGGTCTTTGTCCATTTTTTGATAACGGAATACCCTCTATGGTGGTTTGAGAACGGCATTCATTAGCCCAATGTCTCCCTCTATGGCATCGTGGGCAAATACCCGGGATTCTACTCCTTTGATACCTAGCTTTGTTAAACCCTCCTCCTATGGGGCAATTTCTTTTAAAATGTCCTTTCTGATTGCAATTATAGCATGTTTTTGGTTTGGTATCTAAAGCCTGTTTTACTTCAGCTGCCATGACTTGTCCTTGTTCATCAATGTCGCTACATAATTTAATATATGTGTTTAAATCTCCATGTTTCCACGGTCTAATGACCTCTTTGCAGCAACGATTTGCTTGGTCATAAGCCAGTTGTTTTATAAATGGCATTGCCTGTTCTGTATTTTCAAATGTCTTAGAGGCTGTTTCAATAAGTCTAGCTACAAAGTCAGCGTAGGGCTCATTAACTCCTTGTGTTATCTTAGATAGTTGACCTTGTAAATCCCCTTGTCCCTTCAAAGTTTTCCATGCCTTAATTGCATTCATAGTGATCTGAGCGTATACGCCAGGATCATATCTAATCTGTTGCCTCTGACCCTCATAAGGTCCTTTCCCCAATAGCATTTGAGAATCTCTTTCAGGATAACCTGCTGCTGCATTTCGCCTAGCTGTCTCCCTGCAAAATTCCTCATTGGCAATTTTCCATAATAAATATTGTCCTCCATTTAGCACAGAGTGACACACGCTAGCCCAATCTTCTGGTGTTAAGTCCCAGCTGGTAATAGATTCGACCATTCTGACAGTAAAGGGAGCCGCAGGCCCGTAGGTTTGTACAGCTTCCTTTAATTGCTTTACTATTTTGAAATCTAAGGCACGGTAAACTCGTTCCCTTTCTTCTCCCCGCTCAACTACAGGGCATGCTAACTTTTGGGGTCCTGCCTCAGGATTCTGTTCATCACCTATGGAAACTGAGGGCTGCTCAGCTACAGGTGAAGCTGTTGGTTGAATTACGCCCTCTGGTGATGGAACGGAGTTAGTACTAGCCTCCCTATCTGAGGGTCGTTTTTTCCCTAAGCTTGCCTTCTTCAATTTTTCTTCTGTCTGACTAGCTTGAGGGACCTTTTGTTTTGCTTGACCTAATAAGTTTTCTGCCATAGCCTGGACCTCTAACAATTTACTTAACAGTCTTTCGGTTTGTTTTTTACTAGATTCTAATCTACTATAAAGGTAACGTAACCCAATAAGGTAGGATAGAAGAAAGCCAAAACAGAATGAAACAGAAACGGAGAGGAGAAAAATGATTATATCAATTTTTTCTTTCTCAGGGCCGAATAACTTAAAACCTTGAGCCAACCATTTTTCCCAATTCGCCTGAAAAAATTGTAAGGCTAGAGAGCCTGAAATAAAAGCAGAATAAATCAAAACAAAAATACCCATTCTGTCGCCTTTCCTTAGGGGCGAGCGATATCACTCACCTATAAATTTTGGGCGTTCCCCGTACAAGGGCCACCAAAATGCTGCAGGCTGGACGGCGGGGCCCGCGTGAGCCTTGGCTCCGCTTCTGCCCGCTGCTGTTTTCACCTGCTGCCTTCCTGCTGGGCGCTTTCGCGGGTCGCTGTCAGTGCACGCCGGCTTGCGATGCTGCAATCCGGCTGAGCACAAAAACACAAGCCAGATGGAACTGAAACAAAGTTTTATTTTGTGAGAGGCCGTGTGCGTCCCCCTAACAAGCCGGTCCACACACCCACACACGTGTGTCCCTACCGGACCCGGGGGGCTCCACTTCCCCCGGAACACCCTCCTACCATCCTTCCCCAACCAATGGGAACTCTCCAGGAGTCTTGTAACTTGAGTCCCCAAATGGGCCTAAGTGAACAGTAGGAGCCCAATTTCCATATGAATGTAATACTTTGCAGTGGCTCCTAGCAGGGATGAATGGATGGGTGATAAATTCCTGCCCTTTTCAAGGATTTAAAAGCTGCACATCCTGTGTGAGGCCCAGGAACAGGGAGATTCACACTCCTTACATTAAAGGAATTCTTCCCTCTCTGCCTTGCAAATGCACATCCCTGAGCCTGGGGCTCTGGGAGCCGCTTATGTTTCCTTCTTTGGTAGTTGTCTGTCTCTGTCATAGCTCAGGCTGCTAGGACACCTGGCCTTCCCCCAGAGTCCTAGTCAGACTGCCATGTCACCAACCCCATCATGTAAGGGAAGGAGCTCAGAAGTTCACAGTCTGCAGAAGTTCGCATAAAAGCAGCTTTTTCTGTCACTGTGCTGGGCAAGTTAACCCTTTAAGGACAACACCTGAGAAAGGGAGAGCTTCTTCTCCCTTTTCTCTCTTTTCCCTTGGCACTTCCGGGCCTGGCACCAGTGCTGGATACTGAGTGATTTTCATTTGTGACCATCTGACCCCTAATTACTTCTGTTAATTACTTGGACAGGATTTCCATATAAAAACAGCTTAAAACCTAGGGAAGTGGGAGGGGTGTTCTTCATCTGTCCTTGTCCACCACCTGCCCCTCCAGGGAGGAGACTGGACACAGCTTAGGTTATTTTATACCCCAGAAATCGATTTTTGCAGATTCTGAGCCCGGCTGAGGTCAACCTGTCCTCTGATGGACTCCCTCAAAGACCAGATGCTCTGCTAATCCCATGTTTTCTAAAGTGACTGATTTGCTTATGGGGGGGTGGGGAAGGAGTGTGATAGTGGGAAGAAAGGAGAGAGAGGGCAGAGGCCTCGGTCCACTGTGCAGTGTGGAATTAACTGGTCTTTTTATTTGTGGCCCCCTCTCTGATTTCCACCAAGGAAAGACCCGCCTATAGCAGCCGTAACCCTGTACAGAAGTCATAAGGGGAAACAGCTGGGCCTAGGGGGGTCAATCAGTGGTAGAGCACTCACCAGAATGCGTGAGTTCAATCCCCAGCACTCTCCCCACAACACACACACACACACACACACACACACACACACACACACACACACATACAAGAACAAAAGCCTACAGCTCCTACCATCCCTCAAACATCTCCTGATGCACAGGGCTACTATCTTGGCCCCTCCTCTAGTGCAGAAAGGCAGGGCACCAAAGATAGCAGGAAACAGTTTTATTTGGCTGCAGTCAGGTTCAGAGGGCACAGCTTTCACTGTAATCAACTAATTTCCTGAACCCCGAGTTCAGGCAGTTTCAGAATTTTATACCCAGCATGTAAGGGGAGGAGCTCAGAAGTTCACAGTCTGCAGAAGTTCACATAAAAGCAGCTTCTTCTTTCACTGTGCTGGGCAAGTTAACCCTTCAAGGACAACACCTGAGAAGGGGAGAGCTTCTTCTCCCTTTTCTCTCCTCCCCTGCCAGTTGTTACCATGGAGCCCAGGTGGTAACTTCTCTGATATTAGAAATGTAGACATCTCTGTGAAGCCCAGCTCAAGGCCAGAGGCCTTGTTAAAGGATTTATCTTTCTATTATCACATTTTGCATTTGCGAACACACTTCTATACTATACTACTATACTGGATCCATGTTTGTGGAAAATAAGTAAAGGGGCCTCAAGCACCTGGGTGCTGATCTCTTCCAGGCCAGTGGTCAAGTAATAGAGCAGCAGGAAAATAGGAAGTTTACATCCATTGAACTCTTTTGTAGAGATTCTTTTGCTCATAGTTCTAAAATCAATTATGGTGAAGATTTCTGGAGAAGCTTAGTTAAGGTTTTCTGTGGAGGGAGAGTGCCATTACATACGGGCACCAGGTTCTTTGGTCGTTCTTTCCTCTCATTCCCTCCACTTTTCCTGCCTAAGCCCTCCCTGTCCTAGAGGCTTTGTATGCAAGACCAGTTCGCTCGCTCATTCAAGATTTGTGTTAAGTAGCCACCCCAGGCCAGGCTCTGGTCAGGCAGCAGGCCATGAGGCCTCCACTGTGATGGTTTCCTGCCAGAGAAGACAAGTACAGGAGCAACCACTTGTCACAGGTATGATTACATCAGGGGTTCCCAGAGCAGGAGCCATCTCAGGGTCATGGCTCAGGGGTAAGAGAAAGAGTCTCTGGTGAGATCTGTGGAATACTCAGCAATAAGGGGTCTGTCCAAATGTCTGGCGATGGCCAGACTCTAGCAGGGCTTGTAGCAGTGGGAGGCCAGGCCAGGGGTGGTGGAAAAACTGAGCACTGGGACACCACCTGCCCCCAAAGCCAACCCCCCCTCAGCGCATCTACATAAAGGGCTTAGCATAGTGTCCTCTGTCCTTTTGAGATGTATGTGAAATTCATGCCAGCAACTCAAGTGTGTCCCTTTCAAGGACTTGGGGACCAGCTCTTTGACATGTGTTCAGGAAAGGTGGGGCCTCTGCCTCCAAGCCTCACAGGAGGGTGGGACCCTAACTTTTGTCATTGCCAGCTGCAGACCCTGGGCTAATCACACTCTCCTTGGCCAATGTTGTGTGATTCTTTACTTCTTTGACTCCCCTGAGCCCTCGACCTCCCCCTCCTTCATGCAGCCTCTAAAATGCCCAGTGGTATGAGCTACTCAGGAGGCTGAGGCAGGAGGATCACAAGGTCAAGGCCAGCCTGGACAACTTAGTGAGACTCTGCCTTAAAAAAACAAAAAAACCAAAAACCTGAGCATGCCTGGGTTCAAATCCTCAGGACTACAAATAAAATAAAATGCCCGGTGACCTCTGTATAAGCCAGAATGGAGGTCTGCTTTTGCCCCACTATAAAAATACGCTTTGTCTAACTAAGCCTGTTCTTGTTTCTCTTTGATGTTGTGAGAGGGACATTGTGAAGCAGAGCATGGGCTGGTCAGGCTAAGTGGGAGGGTTTGGAGCGAGGGGGCAGGTGGAGGATGTTCTAGGCAGAGAATAAGGGAAACCAAAGGAGGCTCAGAAGAGCTGGAGTGGAGAGGAGAGCGGGTCACTGGGGCCCTTGGTCTCCCTGGCACGAGTGTTCCTCTGCCCTGTGGGCAGCCTGTCCACGCATCCCCATGACCGCCTCTCAGGGGCACAGGGCGTCTCCTGCTTCCCTGGAGCTTCTCTTCCCTCATGGATTTGCTCTACCAGGTCCCACCCCCTATCTGCTGGGCTGCTTTGGGGCTGTCCAGCCCTCTCTGGAGACCAAGAGGATGCACACCACAGGGCTTCTTCCCTCTCTTAAAAACTGGGATGTGGGTCACACACCTAACGCTCATTCTTCTGTTCACTGTGGCACTGGGGATGGAACCCAGGACCTGGAGCTTGCTGTGCTCTCCCCGAGAGCCACTCGCCAGCCTGGAAGCTCAGCCTTTGCAATGGTGCAGCCAGGGGCCTTTAGCATCACACAGCCATCCCCACTGTCCAGCTCCAGAACACTTCATCTCCATGTCCATCAGCAGTGACCCCTATGCCCCTTCCCTGCTGAGAGCCACAGCTGAGTCGGAATGGCCCCTGCATTTTTCCAATAGTATTGGTTGACAGACGAGGCATTACTATCTGTCTCTGCTGCTACTTGGGAGTTCTCCTGGGGATTCCCAGGGATTCCTGGAGAGTTCCCATTGGTTGTGGAAGTGCAGGAGAAGGGGTTTCCAGAGGAGATATTTCCGGTGGCTGGTTCCTGGACGAGCCCCATGGTATTCGGGGGAATTCCCCAGGAGCATGTGTGAAGTGTTTTGGTGGAGTTCAAAAATAAAGTTTGTTCCTGCTTCAGTGGCTCCTGGTTTGTGCCCAACCAGACTGCGGCACTTCCCCAACCCCTGGCAGCCACCGATCTACCTCTGTGTCCACTTCCTATTCTGGACAGTTCCTATGAGCTCTTTCCTCAGCGTCTGCTATTCGGACCCCACACCTTGTTTATCCCTTCAGTGGGGCCTGGACATTGGACACCTCTGCCCCTGGGCAGCTGTGAGTGGTCTGCTGAGGACGCCCGTGGGCTCGAGTGTCTCCTGAGCATGCTGTCAGTCCCCCCAGGTGAATGTGGGAGGGTGGAATCTCTGGGTCCCCTGGTGACTCCAGGAGCTGCCTATGGGAACAAAATCTGGGCCCTTTTCCACTAGACACAGACAAGGGTTCCGATTTCTCTGTGTGTTCAATGGCCCTTGTTGCTGTGACTCTGCCATCCCCGTGGGTGTGAGGTGGCATGTGGTCTGGTGTGGCCTGAGGTGGTGCGAGCTGCCATGGAGCTCCCCTTGGGAGCTGGGGAGAAAGCCTCATGAGACCTTGAGCACACTCCTACCAAGGACTCTCAAGGAACTGCCCCTCCTTTCTAAAGCTCCAGGGAGGGCAGGTAACCAGAGCTGCCTGGCTCCCAGGCCTGAGGCTGCCAGCTGGGCTCTTTCCATTTAAAATCTACTTGGTAAGAGGCTCCATGAGTCTTCCCGCTGTGGTGCTTCCAGCCTCCACCGTCCCTGCCTCTCCTTAATGTGGCCCTGTCCTCAACCACACCCCACAGGGGTCAGGAGTGACAATGGGGCAAGGAGCAGGCTAGGGGCAGCAGGAGGCTGCAGGAAGGAGCTGCTCCCTCCATCCCTGGTCTTTATAGGGGCACTGCCTCCACTGCTCACCCCCATCCTCTTCTGCAGTCCCCACTAGTGAGATGGGCACTGGCCTCCCAAGGCAGCCATGTTGCCTGGCAAGAAGAGACTTCCCCGGGTCAGGCTCTGCTCACCCCACCACCGCTGCTCAGCCTTGGAGGGCACAGGGGCAGCCTTCTATGGCACTTGCCCTCAAGCCAACACAGCCTCCACCAGGCTGACACCCCTTCCCACAAGGGCATGAAGAGAAAAAAAATGCCCCTGGTTTGTAGTGATTGACTCTTTCTGTGTCTTGGCCAATGTCAGGCTACCAATGTGAAGTTACAGCAGACTCAGGAAGACACGAGCATAACTGGACTCAGCCACAGGGGGGAGCCATGTCCAGAGGCCTGTGCCCTCTCCCCACACGCTCCCAAGCCCATGCCAGAGACTAAGGGCAGAGGCGACTGGGGTACAAAAGCCCACTCAATCTACTTAAGGTGGAACAAGTCCTGGGAGACAATGCGTGCTCGAGAGTCCCCCAGGGATAGGGCTAAGTCTGGACATGCCCGGAATCCCACTGGTATTCATTTTTTCCTCTCCTGCTTCCCTCACTCCATTTCTGGTTTCTCCCTAGGGCTGCATCATTCTTTGTGGTGAGGCTGTCCTGTGCACCCAGCATCCCTGGCCTATGCCTACCAGATGTCAGTAGCATCCTTCCCCAATTGAGACAACCAACAATGTCTTCAAAATCTGCCAAATGTTCCCCAGGGGGAGGATTGGCCTTCCCCCCTGCTCCACCCTAAGACTTGAATTCTTCAACCTTGAAATGTCAAAGCCATAATCCCAGCTACTTGGGAGGCTGAGGAAGAAGGATTGCAAGTTCAAGGCCAGCTTCAGCAATTTAGAATTTATCTCAAGATAAAATAAAAAGGGCAGGGGATGTAGTTCCTTGGAAGAGTGTGCCTGGGTTCAACCCCAGCATGCACAAAAAGAAAAAAAAATGAAAAAGAAAAAAAAAGCCAGGTGAAGGGTTGACTTTGGGTTTATCAAAGAGAGCAGGACATATTGGGTGAGCAATTTATTTAAATTTATTTGATCCCCAGCTTTTTATTTAGAGAAAGGATCCCACTAAGTTGATTTGGGCCTCGATAAGTGGCTAAGGCTGGCCTTGAATTTGCAATCTTCCTGCCTGAAACTCTGAGCTGCTGGGATTGATTACAGGTGTGCACCACTGCATGTGGCTGGGAGAGTACTTTGATGGGGAATAGTGGAGGCAGACTGTGTCTCCCTCTGGACTTGAAGAAGCCGGCTGCTGCCTTACATTCTCCAGGTGCAGGGAAATAAATTCTTCACTTTTTTTTTTTTTTTTGCATTGTTGGGGATGGAACCCATGACTTCACACTATTAGGCAAGTGCTCTACCACTGAGTTACATCCCCAGCCCTGGGAAATGAATTCTGCCAAGAATCATGTGAGCTCAGAGTGGTGAGTAGGAAGGATGGAAATACAGGACAGAAGTAAGGGAAGAGAGGGATTTTGCCAGGAGGGCTGTGGACACAGACTCCTCTCGCCAGTGGCATTGGCCCTATCTTCCATGAGAACAACAGTTCTGCCCTGCTGTCCTCAGGCCTGGGGCCTTCCTTCCAGGACAGCCCTGTCTTGCAGAGAGAGCAAAGGCAGAGAACTCTACCTGCAACTGGGAGCCTCAGTTGCCCTTAGTTCTCCTCCACTTAGTCCTTAGGCCAGTGCAGCATATTTTGGGGTAATGTGTCTTGATCCTTCAGAGAAAGCACAGACAGGGCACAGAAATAATGAACTTGAAACAGTTAATGACCTCACTAACATCACACAAGTTCAATAGATATTGCAGATACACTCAGTGGGAATTTATTGCCAATGCCTCATGGACTTCAAGGCTGCTGTTATCAAAGATGTATGTTTTCTGTCACTTTAAAATAACTTGCATTTTCTAGAACTTTCCTATTCTGTTTGGTCTGGCTTCTTTCACTCAGTATGACTATTTCAAGGTTCATCCTTATTACACATATTAAAAGTTCATTCTTTTTATTGCTAAGGAGCTTTTATTTGTCTATTTTTCAGTGCTGGGGATGGAACCCAGGGCCTCCATCCTGCTAGGCAAGCCCCACCCCCCACCCCTGAGCCCCCTTCCTGTCATTACTGCTGCATAGACTTGAGGGCTCTGACAGTGATCAGGTCCTTTGATCTCTCCAGGCATGTTTCTCCAAAGGGGCAAATGGACAATGGACTCTTGAGGAAATGCTACCTGAATACCTCTGTGTCTTTCTTTCTGAGTTCAGAACTCATGGCACCAGGTGCAGGAACTTCTTACTTGTATGCTAGAGCCAGTGTGGTTTCTGCCTCAGAATCAGAAAGAAAAAAAGAAATCTGTTAGTTCCTGATTTGTGGAAAGTGAATGTCGGAGACTCCAGGATTCTGCAGCCCTCCATGTAAGGCAGTGGCCTCCGACAGCAGCCCTCCATCAATGGGCAACTCTCTTTTCGCCTGAGCAGCCACAGGGGCTGGGAGGACAGTGTTGCAGACACAGAGAGGATCAGCTGAAAGCCCAGAGTCAGCTCACCGTCAATTCTGCCCTCCCATTTCCACATCTCATGGGCAGCCCTGGCCCCAGTGGTTACACAGGACTTCTGTTTGGGCAGGGGAAGAGACAGGTGGTGAACCTCCTTGCCCAGAGCAAGTCCTGGATAGACATGGCTGGTGAGGGGGCTCAGTGGTGGAGCAGCCCAGCATGTACAGGGCCCTGGGTTCCACCTCAGCCCTGGGATCAGGGAGGGTGGATTAAGTAACTAAGTTTCAGCTGGAACATTAGAACTTTTAGAGTAGAGAAGATGGGATCAGTGGAGGCAGCACTGAGCCCAGACCCACTTGGCAATGAAGTCCTTCCCTTTACCTAGAGAGCTACAGCTTAATGGGCCACATCCCTGTACCTCCCAGGGAAGCCCTGCTGCCACTGGGAGAAGGGGTGTTGGCTGTGCTGTGCCTTTGGGATCTATTTTTCCTGGCTCCCCAGCTGGGCCTCCTCTGGGTACTTCTGCCTGGAACCTAGCTGTCTCTGGGTTTCTTGATTTTTTTTTTTTTTTTGCACTGGGAATTGAACCCAGGTTGCTTCACTCCTAAATCAACCTCACTCTTTTTTTATTTTTTTATTTTGAGACAGGGTATCACTAAAATGCTGAGGCTGACCTCGTACTTCAAATCCTCCTACCTCAGTTTCCCAAGTCTCTAGGATTTCAGGTGTTCCCACATGCTTAAACTTATACACAACCTTATCTTTTATTTTATTTATTTTTTTTGGGGGGGGGTATCAGGAATTGAACTCAGGGCCACTTCACCACTAAGCCACATCCCCAGCCCTCTTTTGTATTTTATTTGGAGACAGGGTCTCACTGAGGTGCTTAGCTGTTGAGGGCCACAGACGACACTTAACACCTTGCTGTTGCTGAGG
Source organism: Ictidomys tridecemlineatus (assembly GCF_052094955.1). Classification (NCBI taxonomy): domain Eukaryota; kingdom Metazoa; phylum Chordata; class Mammalia; order Rodentia; family Sciuridae; genus Ictidomys; species Ictidomys tridecemlineatus. The sequence goes on from NC_135484.1 coordinate 131,730,998, forward strand.
CTGGCTTTGAACTCCAAATCCTCCTGTCTCTACCTCCAGGGCAACTGGAATTACAGGCATGTGCCATCATGCCTAGCCAAACTTATATGTCATTTTTTTTTTGTCTATACAGCAGGAAGATAATGTAGAGTGTAGGCAATTTTGAGGGCTTATAAATTATTATTTGGGTAACGAATAGTTCCGGAACTGCATGCACGCGCGAACACATTTGTGTGTGTGTGTGTGTATGTGTTTGTGTGTGTGTGTGTGTACACATGCACTGGGGATGGAACCCAGCAGGTCTGAGCACTGGGCTACCTCTTTAGAATCTGAATGAGCCCCGGGGACAGACACTATCTTGTAAGGGACATCTGACCAGAGGCAGCAACCTCCAGTGTTCTTTCTTGAGATAGATAAGTGGATTTCAAGGTGGGGTAGAGGAGGCCCCAATTCCCTTTGCAGCTTGCTCTTCTTGTAGGTCACGATGGCTTTGAACCCTGGGCTCCTTCAAGGAAAGTGACTACAGATGTGCCCTGGGGTCTTTCCAACCTTGAGAGGATGGAGAATGAAGAGAGTCAGGCTGATGATGACCTGGTGACCCGGTGAGCTCCTAGCACAGGCCAAGTACTTTCCATAATTTTCAAATATCCACACCAGAGTGGTCCTACTAGCTGCTTTTCCCTCATGGACACTGGGGCTCACAAGGGAATTCATGTGCCCAGTGAGAAACAGCCAGTACAAGGGCTCTGGATGGAATGGGAAGGAAGCTTCACAGTGGTTCTCTGGCATCCACAGGACACTGGCTTTTCTTTTTTCTTTTTTTGTAATGGGGATTGAACCCAGGGGTTCTCTACCACTAAGCCACATGGCTTGGCCTTTTAATTTTTTAATGAGATAGGGTCTCCCTATTGCTTAAGGCCTTGCTAATAGCTGGGGCTGGCCTCGAACTTGAGATCCTCCTGTCTTGGCCTCAACAGTCACTGGGATTACAGGCATGTGCAACCACACCCAGCACTCCTTATTATTATTATTTATTTATAAGGAATTGAGCCTGGTATAAGGGAGTGAGACTGGGGCATTTGCCAATGAGCTACATCCCCAGCCCTGCTCTGAGGAATAGAATATAAATATGCTGGAGTGCTGCTGAACTGGGCCCTGGAGAGGAGCCTAACACACCTGGAAGGCTGTGCTTTCTGCCCCTTGGGAGCCACTGTCATGTAGGAAGCTCAGCCCTCCTGAGACTACCATGCTGAGAAGTACACTCATCGGGGGAAGGCCCTTGTGGGCAACAGGCCACATACAGAGAAGACCAGAGAGCACTGTGGTACATAGCTGTAATCCCAGCAACTCAAGAGGATGAGACAGGAGGATCACAGGTTGCAGGCCAGCCTTAGCAACTTGAGACCCTGTGTCAAAATGTAGCTCAGTCATAACACTATGTATTAAGCACCTATGTGGCTAGGCAGGGGTTCAGGTAGGGTCCACATGGATGAAGATGGCAGGAGAGTCCCTGTCTCTGGGGCTGGCCACATATAAGAAGCTAGAATGTGCAATGTGGCCAACTGTGATCCATTCCCTCTATGGAACAACCATGGTGTGCATGATGGGGTGTTTAAGGTGGGCCTCTGAGGTGATGCCAACTGAGACCTGGAGAAGGAGCTAGTCTAGTATTGGGAAGTAGGGGGCATATGGGGACAGCAGAGAGCCCCCTGCCTGCCCCTTCCACAGCCAGAGCCACAGTCACCACAGCGGCTGAACCCCTGCTTCAGCAGCTGCTCCTGCCTGGCAAGTAGCAGATTTTCACCCCAAGAGGGAGAGAGAGCCAGTCTGCTTGAAGGAGAGTGACCTTGGCAACATGCTGCAGCTGCAGAAGGTGACAGCACTTTGATCTTTCTCCACACTCCTCCCAAATGGCAGCCTGGCCACAATTCTACAGATCCGAGCCCCTTCAGAACACTTGTCCACTTGTTCTGGAAGCTGCAGATGCTTGGAGCAAGGAGAGAGTTATTTGATCACAAAAAGAACAATCGAGAAATGGTTTGGTTAAATCCACAGGAAGGGGGTGGAGGAGTGTCCTGCTTTATTCATCACACTGGGCAGATTGTCAGCAAATGACCAAATAAAAAAATCTATTTTGAGCTCCCACCGAACAGAGAACAATCCTAGTCTTGAGTCCTGTTCCTCAGTTATGCCATAAAGTAGATTTTAACCTCCAGTGGTATCTGAATTAGGCAACTGGAAGTCCTTTTAAATAGCCTGGTCACACAGTGCAGGCTAAAATTCTAAAGTACCTGTGGTTTCTGTCCTCTGACCTTGACTAGAGTTGTCTGATCTTTCCGAGTTAACCTCTCCCTTCACTTCCCTGAACAAATCTGCAAGTAGCACCAGGCTTACTGGACTGCTGGTCTGTCTTGGTAGCTCAGACTTGCTTCTTTGCCCTGAGCAGAGGCACATAAAAAAAGCAGGGCTTCAAATCCAGCAAGACAGGTATGGCAGTTATGTCCCATGCTTCCCAAGGATTTCAAATTAGCAGCCTGGTGTGGTACCACACACCTGTGGTCCCAGTGGCTTCGGAGACTGAGGCAGGAGGATCAAGTTCAAGGCCAGCCTCAGCAACTTAACTATGTCCTATGGAACTTGGAACCTGTCTTAAAAAGGGTTGGGGATGTGGCCTAATTGTTGAGCACTCTTTGTTTCAATACCCACATACACACACACACAAAAAAAAAAAAAATCATCATAGCAGTAAAAATTTAGTACATTTTTATTATGGAATAATAGAGCCAAAACCCAAGTAACATAGTAAAATGAAGGCCCTTATACCTATCTTCCTGAAGGCCAACCCTAACCCATTTTTCAGGGGTACTGGGGATTGAAGCCAGGGCATTTGACCAGAGCTACATCCCCAGCCCTTATTTTGAGATGATCATCCTGAGTTGTCAAGACTGGACTCAAACTTGAGGCCATATGCACACATGAACCCCATCAGAAATTTATAAGAAGCATTTCTTGAGGTTCTGGAGATCAAACTCATGGCCTCATGCCTGCAGGGCGCACTCTACCTGAGCCTCACCCCCAGCCCAAGAAAGCTAATGTGTTGTGCATGTCAATAATCCCCTGCCTACCCAATGCCACTGGGTTTCAGGCAATAAAATCTGTATGTTTGAGGTGAAGAACACAATTGTAAGAATAAATCTGGATGTCATGGACAGGACTGATGTCCTTCACCAGCTGCATCAACTCCTTCCGAACCTGGTCAATTTCATGGGGTTGATCTCAACCCAAAAATCCCTGAGGATTTCGTCAAAGCTCTCCACAGGGGCAGGGTTCTTTGCTTGTTCCAGTGGCAGGCTAGCAGTGTGGCTCAGCAGGTTCTTAAGAGCAATCAGGGGGATTTGGTTCCCACAGAAACTGAAGGTTTTGAGCTGGGAACAGTGACCCAGGGCTGGTAAGATGGCATTTAGCTGGGACTCTGTTATCTCACAAAACTCTAAGACCAGGGTCTCAAGGGTGTGTGCCACCTTCTCCAGCAGGACCCAGAGAGGCGCAGGACTCATATCTTTCATGGAAAAAGAGCTGAGATCCAGAGACTTCAGTTGATCAGTGCTCAGACACATGGACAGATGCCTTAAATCCTTCTCCTTGAGTGGTCAACCTCTCGGCGAAAGTGTTTTCAAGGGGGTCTGACTCCTGGAGAGAAAACAAAGAGTTACTTCTGGAGAATGAAGGCACCAAGTGGATATAGTGGGAAATGGTAGGTGAGAACTGTCTAAACCCAAACCCAAGGTCGACCTGACCTTCTGATGATGGTGGACCCCCAGGACACTGCAGGTTGCAAAATCTGCTCATACACATCAACCTTTTTCAGGGTGAGCCTTTCACCACCAGGTGAGTGACCAGATAGGTCCATCATCTCTAAGGCTCCTCCCCTAACTGCCAAGAAGAAGGCCACAGCTCTGGCCACAGGAGGCCAGGGGGAGTCATGTACAAAGGACAAACCCAGGCAAGATGAAGGAAAACCACCTGAGTTGTCCACCTGTGGGGCTCACACCCTGTACCCTCCATCCCTGCTCCTCACCCTCAACTCCAGAATCACCACCTGAGGCTCAGAGCAGCCTTCCCCAGGGGGGAATTGGGGGCAGCTCCTCTGCTCCCCACTGGAGAGCACAGAGCTTCCCTGTTGCAAGTCGCAGGTGTGGGGGCTTCCCTCTTCCAGCGTCCTCTCCTCTACACCATCTCCCATCTCCTTCACTGGACAGGCCTCCCAGGGAAGGAACCTCATCCACCCTCACTAGCTCTTGTCCCCCCCAGCTGGCTTCCCAGCATGGTGGCATTTCCCAGACCATGCACCCCAGTTTAGCCCTCTGCTTCTGTGTGGGTGGTGATGAGACTGTCCTTCAGGACTGAGCAGGGGACCAGAACCTGAGGTCACTCAGTCATTCTCCAGCATCTCCTTCCCTGACATGGCCAGTGGCCGGAGCACAAGCCCTTTAACTGCTCAGTAAGCAAAAATGGCTATTGCAGCAATGCACACCCCTCATGCTTATAGGATGATTTTGTGCAGCGCTCAGTAGAGGAAGAAGACATTGTTCACGTAGAGCTCACGGAGTTTGTTCACCTTCCGCAGTTGAAGGTTGTGTCTATGGGAATACCACCTGTTTATGGAGCGCCTGCTGAAGACCTGAGGGCTCATTTTGGAGAGATGGAGGACGCGAAGGTTCCTCATCTTGATCAGGATAAAACAAAATTGTTCCATTATTTTCCAACTCTAGTGGTCAGCATTCACCTCCAGTTCCCGCAGGTAGTAAAAGGACACAGTCCTCCAGATTTGATAGTCTGAGTAGAAACAATCAACCTGGAGCTTCTTGCAGTATATACAGACCACCCTCCTTGCTTCCCCCACCCACTCAGTGAGGATGCCAAGGAATCTTCGGAAGACTTTGTCCAGACAGAATTCTATGAAGATCTTCAAGTGTGGCTTCGTTGCTCTTTGGCTGCATTTCTCTCTTTCCTTTGGAGACGTGGCCTCTTGTGAGCAGGCGCCCAGTGGGGCTCTGGACCACTCATTGGGGCAGTCCTGATTCAATCGAAAATCGATTGCTTTCAGTTTCTATTTCCTATGGAAAAAACGGGAAGGATGCTGGAAAAATAGACAAAGACCTGCCAACTTCCAATCTGTGCATTAGACCCCAATGAACCCCTTGTTCTGGGCGGTTGCTCCTCTGCTCTCCTATTTTTCTCCATATCCTTTCTCCTTGAATCCAGCCAGGGACCCTCCCCGTGGAGGGGGAAGGGCAGCCTCCTCCCTGGCACCACCTGGTCCACCCTTCACCCTGCCCTGCCTCCCCCAGATGTCTCTTCCTGGGCCCCCCTCACCTGGGGTGAACGTTATTGAAAATCAGCGAGCTTAGCCCATACAGTAGAGTTCTTAAGGCCATCAGATCTCCTGTCTTCACCAGGTAGTCCACATACAGACAAGCCAAGGGACAGGACAGCACCATCTTCTTTAGCATCTCCTTGTGACCCCCCATTATAGCCTCCTTGTACAACTGTAGGATGAGCACCCTGGGCAGGTACTCCAGATTGGGAATGGGCAAGTCCTTTTTGCATAGTACATTCTGTATCACCAGATCCTGGAGTGTGAGTACGGTCTGGAAGCTCATCCTGTTGAATCTGCAGGGAACAGAGGCACTCTTTCAGGCCAAGCCTGAAAAAACCCTTCTCAACCAGCCGAGGTCCAAATCCTGGTAAGCCATAGCACTTCGGTGGTGGGGATCTAATCCCCAGTATCCAGTTTCCACCTCTGGTCCTCCCAACTCTAATCCCACTGGTTATCAAGGAGTCTGAAGGCTCACCAGTCCCCCTATGGACAGGTGACTCATCCTCACTTTTGAGATCCTGGGGAGTGAACCAAGGGCTGAATGCATGCCAGGCAATTGCCTTACCACTGATCCACATCCCAAACCTAAACCTCACTTAGGACCCCCTTAAAGAGAATAGAAATGTCACAGGGCCAATGCCCAACCTGGTGGCACAAGTTTGTAATTCTAGCAACTTGAGACACTGAGGCGGTAGGACTACAAGTTCAAGTCTAGCCTCAGAAACTTAACAAGACCCAAGGCCCTCGTGAGAGATCCAATCAGAATATAAAATTAAAAGGGCTGGAATTGCTCAAGAGGTAAAATACCCTGAGTTCAAATGCTAAGTGTTAAAGCACCCTGAGTTCAATCCCCATTACCAAAAAAAATAATAGTTTTTTAAAAAATGAGAACCTCAAGTTCGAGGGCAGACTGGGAAACTGAGCAAGACCTTGTCTGAGGCTCAAGATGTGGTTCAGTGGTAGCGAGCTTGTCAAGCATGTGAGACCCTGGGTTCGATTCCCTGTACCACACATGCACACACAAAACTATATACATATGTGGACATGCACAGATGTAAATCTAGATATAGCTATAGCTTAGGAGCTGTGCTGAGGGTAGTAGCTCAGTGATAAAGGAGATTACTGAGCCCACATATCACCTTGGGTTAGATCCCATTGGACCCCCAAAATGAAAATCAGAACTTTTGGTTGCGCTTACAAGGTTCCTGCTTGTGTCCCTGGAGCATGGGAGGCTGCTGAGCTGGAGCGGAGGTATACAGCAGGAGCTGTGTGTTTCACTCGGTGGCAGGGAGGGCGTCCATGGCTGCAGCCAATAAGGGAAATAAGCCCAGAGTCTGGAGTATCCGCTTTGTAGCAGGCCATGATGTCGAAGGCTCCCAGAGCCATGTCCACTTTGATGAGAAGCTACATGACTCAGTGGTCATGGTCAACCAGGAGGGTGACAGCAGCTTTCTGGTCAAGGTTGGCTTCCTGAAGATCCTGCACAGGTATGAGATTACCTTCACCCTGCCCCCAGTGCGCAGGCTGAGCAAGGACATCTGGAAGATACCTGTTCCCAGCCTTCACCTCTAGCTCCTCAGCGTCATGCCCATCCCTGAAGGTGTGTTCCTTCCTGGGGTTCTGGAGGCCTGCCCTCCTCCAGTAGGTCTCAGATGTGAGTGAGAGTGAGAATATGGGGTACTTCAAGTCAGTGACACATACCTCTTAAGAGCTTGCAGTGATAACTTGGTAGTTCGCATGTCCCAGGCCTCCCTTCTTTGACTGAAGCCAATGCAGGCCTGCATCTGCCCATTGCCTGATGGTTTCCTTAGTGGGGAAGTTATCAAGATGGGAACCACCGGCTTTGGGCCTCCAACCCTCCCTCCTGCCTGCCCTCGAGAAAAATCTGCTGGAGCCGCAGAACTTTGTGTGGCCAACTTCTAGCACCCACCAGTCCCAGGCTCTGAGTTTCACACTGCTTCTCCTAGTTCATTTATTTTATTATTTTTTATTCTGTTTGTTATATTTTGTTATACACAATGGAAGAATGCAGTCATTCCATATTACACATATAAACCACAATTTTTCAAGATACTGATTGTACACAGAGTATTTTCACACCATTCGTGTCTTATACATGTACTTGGAGTAATGGTGTCTGACTCATTCCACCATCATTCCTACCCCCTGGACCCCTCTGTCCCCCACCCTCCCCTTCCCGCCTGCTTTTGAAGACCAATGTCTTTCCACAGTGAACTCGTCTTCACACACAGGGTGCCATGTCCCCAGATGCTGCGATCACAGGCCGCTTCCCCTGTGCAGCTCATCTAGATCTCCCTCGCAGGTTTTGCCCTCGTAAGGGGAGATTGAAGACTTCAGCTGAAAACATTCTGGAAGCAGGGCAAACAGGAGGCAAGCTCAGGTACATTGGATATGAAACATTTTAGCAAAAAGAAAGAAAAGAAGGAAAAAACCCTCCCCAACCAGCGATACTGGCTCTAAGTACTAAAACAGTGAGAAAGGTGTATGATAATTCTCCTGAGAGTCTCAAGCCTTCTCTCACATATTCACTTCTGTTTCAGCTTTTAAAAACAACTTCATAAAATACAATATAAGAACAAATTGGATTCATCTTTGTTTGGTTCTGATTGGTTGTTTGCACTACCGGGGACTGAACCTCAGGGTGTTCTAACACAGAGTCACATTCCCAGCTCTTCTTAGTTTTTATTTTTATTTTATTTTATTTTTTTAAGTTATTGGCGGACACAATTTCTTTGTTTTGTACGTGGTGCTGAGGTTCGAACCTGGTCCGAATGCATGCCAGGCGAGTGTGCTACCGCTTGAGCCACATCCCCAGCTCCTCAGTTTTCAGTTTTTATTTTGAGACAAGATCTCACTGACTTGCCCAAACTGGCCTGTTTTTTTTTTTTTTCCAGGGGTGGGGCTACTGAGGATTAAACTCAGGGACACTCAGCCACTGAGCCCCATCCCCTGCCCTATTTTGTATTTTATTTAGAGACAGGGTTTCACTGAGTTGCTTTGTGTCTCACTTTTGTTGAGGCTGGCTTTGAATTCGAGATCCTCCTGCCCTAGCCTCTGTAGTTGGGATTATAGGCATTCGCCACCAAGACCCACACAAACCATTGTTTATTTATTTATTTATTTTTGGTACTGGAGTTTGAACCCAGGGCTGCTTTTCCACTGAGCTACATCCCTAGCCCTTTTTATTTTTTATTTTGAGACAGGATCTCACTAAGTTGCTGAGAGCCTTGAGAAATTACTGAGGCTGGCATTGAACTTGTGATCCTCCTGCCTCAGCCTCCCAAATTGCTGGGATTATAGGCATAAGACACAGCACCTGGCAAAAGCTGTTTTTAACATATATTATATGACAGTAACTACTTTTTAAAACTCTATGATAACTAGATTTACTTATTTACTTACTTGTGGTACTGGCATTTGAAACCAGGGTGTTTTAGTTTGGCTCTGCCTCTTCAGACCCCACACTTTTATTTATTTTATTTTCATTGACTTATTAAAAATAAATGACAGCAGAATGCATTATAATTCTTATTACACATATAGAGCACAATTTTTCATATCTCTGGTTGTATATAATTATGCTCATGCCAATTTGTGTCTTCATACATGTACTTTGGATAATGATATCTATCACATTTCACCATCCTTGCTAATCCCCTGCCCCATCCCTTCCCCTTCCTTCCTCTCCCACCCCTCTGCCCTATCTAGAGTTGATCTATTCCTCCCAAACTCCCCCTCCCTACCCCACTATGAGTCCCTCACCTTATATCACAGAAAACATTAGAATGGCATTTGTTTTGGGGGGATTGGCTAACTTCACTTAGCATTATCTTCTCCACTGCTGTCCATTTACCTGCAAATGCCATGATTTTATTCTATAGGCCACTTTTTTTTATTTTTTTTATTCATTCCTGCTCCAATGCTGAGGCCAGGAGCCCTGTGCGGAGTCACAGTGCTGGTGATTTCTGTGGAAAGCAGCTGTTTAGGAGTCCTCGAACACTCTCTGTGATGCAGTATTCCAACTAGTTGAGATCTGGATCACGGACCAACACAGAAGGCTGCCTCCCTCTGGCCTGCCATCTTTGTTCTCCCCACCCTTTTATATTTTTATTTATTTTTTTATTAAAGAGAGAGAGAGAGAGAGAGAGAGAGAGGGAGGGAGGGAGGGAGGGAGAGAGAGAGAGAGAGAGAGAGAGAGAGAGAGAGAGAGAGAGAGAGGGGATTTTTTTAATATTTATTTTTTAGTTTTCAGTGGACACAACATCTTTGTTTGTATGTGGTTCTGAGGATCAAACCGGGCCGCATGCAAGTGTGCTACCACTTCAGTCACATCCCCAGCCCCTCCCCACCCTTTTTAAATGCTGATGAAGGAACTCTGTGATGCTTTACCACTTAACTACCTCCCCAGTCCTTTCATTTATTTTGAGACAAGTTCTGGCCAAATTGCTAAGGGCCTTGATAAATTGGTGAGATCAGCCTTGAATTTGCAATCCTCCTTCCTCAGCCTCCGTCGTGGCCAGTGTTATAGGTATCTGCCACCACACTTGGCTCTGACACTGTTTTTTTTCTAAACCACAGAGAAAGGTTTATTTGGTAAAGTAGATACAAATTCTAGGGAGAATGGTGCAATCTCAAGGAAGATGCCTTTAAGGTAAGGCAAGGAATACTCAAGGTGAAAAAACCAGCCTCTACCTCAGAGCAAAGCCTGTCCAAGGAAGGGACATGACCTTTGTCCTTGGAAAGATCCACAGAGCATTCCTAGGCACATTCCCACCCTGCTAAGTTGTTTATCTACAAATAACAGGAGAGATCTGCTGTTCCAGGTGTCCCTGATTCAGTCAGGCTAGGTGGGGACCCATAGCAACCCCTAGCAGCCACCAATCACCATGAGACAGGGAAATACCTGGGATGCCACATGACCCTCCCAGTGGTTTATGGTGTTGGGAAACCATATAATTCAGCATGAACACCCCTCTTGGCTTAAACCAATCAATTCAAATGAAACTCCCTCTGGTAGTAACCAATCACCCCTACCCAACTTGTTCCTGCCAGTGAATGTGCTAACCATGTTTTAGAGTTGTTGTTTAATTTTCCCAGGGTGTGTGATGATTTGCTAAGAGATGCTATGTTGTATGTGGGGGTCCCTGCCTTCTCCAAAGAATGTATAAAACTGCTGCAAACCCTGGGCTCATGGCCTCTCGGCCACAGCAGTTGCTGTGTGAACGCGGAGGACCATGCTATCTCGCAATAAACACCTCTTTGCTGTTTACATGGACCTTGGTCTCTGGTGGTCTTTTGGGGGTCCTGAATTTGAGCATAACAAAGGCAGAGTGCAGGCTATCTCCAGAGAGAGAGAAAATCTCTGGCATTAGTTTTATTTATCACTGAAGAAGAAAGCTGAGGTTCAAGCAAGCACTAAATCTTTCACTTGTGTTAGTTCTGGGGAAAGTGGTAAATTAGGGGGCTTTACAGATTCCAGAAGAATCTTCAGATTCACATTCGGATTTCTTGTTGGGAGCCTGCCAGCCCTGAGACAAGCCTGAGGGTCCCAGTGCAGGTTTCTGGTATTGGCAGAACTTCTTAAGTCAAGTTCAGGTTTTTTTTTTTTTTTCTGACTTTGAGGTCTGGGTAAATTTGCCTTTGACAGTCAGGCAAGATGGAGATGGCTCACCCCTGTAACCCCAGCAACTCAGAGAAGCTGGCAGGAGATGGCAAGATCTAGGCTAGCCTCAGCAGCTTAGTGAGTCCTTGTCTCAGAATAAAACAAGAAAAGATAAAAAGGGCAGAGATGTAGCTTGGTGACAGAGGACTCCTGAGTTCCTTCATACAGGGGAAAAGGAAAGAAGAGAGGAAAGGAGGGAGAGAGAGAGGGAAGGAAGGAAGAAAGAAAGGGAGGGGAAGGAAAAGAAAGGAGAAAAAAGAAAGAAATGGAGTGTAGGGGAGGAGAAAGGAAGGAAGGAAGGGGGGAGAAAGAAATTACCTCTGGCAGTATACAGACCAAGACCAGGCAAGATTGGTTAGGCGTTGAAAATCCATCAGGAATGCAAGACTTTTTTTTTTAATAAGTAAACATTTTTTTTTGAGAGAGAGAATTTTAATATTTATTTATTTATTTATTTTTAGTTTTTAACGGACACAACATCCTTGTTTTATATGTGGTGTTGAGGATCGAACCCGGGCCGCACACATGCCAGGCGAGCACGTTACCACTTGAACCACATCCCCAGCCCCTGCAAGATTGGCTTAACACTTGGACTAAACCTGGAATGCAAATCTCCTTTTGAATTTGAATAACAATTTCATTGATTAACCATATCTATGGAATAAATAAAGCAAAAAAAAAAGAAAAGAAAAGAAAGAAAGAAAGAAAGAAAGAAAGAAAGAAAGAAAGAAAGAAAGAAAGAAAGAAAGAAAGAAAAAGAAAAAGAAATAAGAATCCTCTCAATTGACACAGGGAGAAATATTTGTCTGCCAGGTATGATGGTGCATGCCTGTTAACTCCAGCTGCAGGAGACTGAGGCAGGAGGACCACAGGTTCAAAATCAGCCTCAGCCACTTAGTAAAACCCTGTCTCAAAATAAAACATAAAAAGGACTGGGGACATGGCTCAGTGGTTAAATGCCCCTGGATTAAATCCCAAGTACCCACCCACCCTGCAAAAAATGTGTGGGAGATTCAGAGAGAGAGAAGGGAAGGCTAAGAAGGTCCCCTAGGCAGGAATGAATCTGTGGCTGGGGTGGGGGTGGAGAGCGATAAAAGTTTTTCTTTCTTTTCATTTTCTTCCTTGTTTTCAATGGAAAATTGTTCCTAAATTTGCAAAAATGATCTATAAGAGAAGATGAAACAAGATTCAAGAGAGATGGAGCTAAAAACAGGAAGAAGACATTGAGAAGCCAAGAGGTTCCCATGCTTGGTATAGGATGAAGGAAAGGCCAGGGAAGGTGTCTGCATAACTGGACCTTTTACAGGGAGAATGTGGTTGTGCATTACATGGGTAAAGAACATACGAAAACTGAGTGAAGGTTGCCCACGAGGGCCCTTAGGATTGCTGGACTTTCACACACACACACACACACACACACACACACACACACACGTGCCCACACACACATAAACACACACTCACACATGCACACACATAGTGACCATAGCCTCAGGTTCCATGCTCAGCTCCAAGGGAGATGGAGACACAGCCCCAGCCCTTCAAGGGGCAGCTCCATGTATCAGGTGAGATTGTTCAGTAAACAGCTGGAAAACATCCTTAGCCCATGATCCAGCCCCGGAGCTCCAGGCATTCACCACATGAGTGAAGCTGCCCCAGGGGTTGGGTGGGGACCCCAGCTGCTCTATTCAGTGGCACAAGATGTCCTGCAGTTGGGGAATGGAGGCACACACAGTGGTCCACACAGCTGTGAAAAGGTGCAGAGGACCTGAAGTGCAGTCACTAGGGAGGGAAGACAACCGAGGGCAGTGTACTGTAGACATTCCTGAAGACACAAAACCAGGGGCACAGGATAAAGCCCAGTGGTTTCCAGGTTTGGGTAGGGGAGAGGGCTGAACAGCTGGAGCACCCAGGGGCTGTAAGCTGTGAATTATTATGCGTGACACTATAATGGGGGATACCATGTCATTGGGCATTTCTAACCCCAGAAGTGTAGACTCTAGAACTGGAGTCAACTATGGACTTTGCATAACACTGATGTGTCACAGTAGAGGTATAATGCCAGATTTGTGGGACCCCAATAGACTTCCAGGAGCCGAATCCGATACAATCACACAAGAGTCTTTATTGCAAACTCAAGCCTGGACTCACAACCGTTTCTGATACACCAGTTCCAGGGAGTGAGTCCTGGTCCTTTGTTCAGTGAAATTTTATAGGTTTTGGGGGATACTCTATGTGTCACAATGTCACACAGCAAAACATCACACACCACAGGAAAATCAAACAACTCTTAACATTGATTAGCACAATCACTGGCGGGAACAAGTTGGGTATGGGGTGACTGTTACTTCAAGAGAGGGATTCCTTTGAACTAATTGGTTTAATCTGTGAGGGGTGTATGTGCTAAACTACAGGTTTCCCAAGATGTTATCAACCACCAAGACTACTGGGGGGGGTCATATGACATTCCAGGTATTTTCCCTGTCTCATGCTAATTGGTGGTTGCTAGGGGGTTGCTATGGGTCCTCAACTAACCTAACTGAGTCAGGGACACCTGGTGCTGCAGATCTCTCCTGTTATTAGCAAAAAAAGAACTCAGAAGGGTGGGTATGTGCCTAGAAGTGCTCTGTGGGTCTTTCCAAGGACAAGGGACACACCCCCTCTCTCTGGACAGGGCTTGAGGTAGAAGCTGTTTTCAAAAATGGAGTCACATCAGTTTTTCAGAGGCATGAATTGTAGCATATGTACCACTCTGGTGTGAGATGCTGGTCCTGGGGGAGGCTGGGTAGGCAAAGGGACTTGGGAAGCGTGGAGCTTCTGCTCAGTTTTGCTATGGTTTTAAAACTACTCTAAAACAAAGCAAACAAAGAAAATACAGTCTATGTTAAAAAAAAAAAACATAAGGGTAGGCTTTCAGATCTAATGTTGGTTTCTCCTTCTGTTTACTGAGGAGTCCTTGCTTCCCCGAATGCCAAAGTATGACTCCAGAGAGGCCCATCCAGCCAAGGGGAGAGGGTACAGGGGAAGGTGATGAGCCCAGCCTAATTCCATCTTAAGATTGGGAGCCACCTCATCACAAAGACGTGAAAAGGTAATTTCTGTTTTACTATAAATTACTGTGATTTCTAAACTTGCTTGGAATGCCTGCCCGTGCCTGGAACTCACCCATGCCTGGCTTTCCCTGGCCAGATAACAACTCTCTCTGAAACCTTAGCGGGGCCTCATAAATTCTGGCGTTGGGATCTAAATTTACTCCCTATCTTGAAATGTTGAGTCATGTAGATCATTAACCTACTACCTGCCTTTGTATTATGCTTGTTAAAATCCTGAAATCTGTAGGTTTCAAAACCACCCCCCTTTGCAACTTTTTATGCTATAAAACCTTGTTCCTGGAGAGCTGGGGCAATATCCTCTGACCCACGGGTTTCCAGAGAGAGTCCAGGCCAGACAGAATACAAGCTTGCTTTAAGTTGATTTAAAATTGGAGTCGGGGGTCTTCTTTGCATCATGGTTTAACAGAAGGCTTTATTAAAGGACAGCAAAAATGACTTCCCCCCAGAGGAAGAAGGAAACCCAAAAGGCAGAATCCGTGGAAGGAGGGGTCTCCTCTTTTTTATAGCTAAGGTCTTCCTTTAGTCCTCCCACACCCCTGTCCTTTGTTTCCCTCCATCCTGCAGTGGTGGAGGATGCAGGAGGGAAGGCCAAAAGGTGGGAAATAGGTGGAGGGATGGGCCAGAGAGGAGCAAGGGGAGGAGTGATCTGGGCAGGAAGGGCCTGGGGTGGTTTGATTAGCACCTCCTTGTTTGCTGGGAGCTACTTCCTGAATAGTTCTCTGGGATGAGCCTCAGGCCTTGGGGACTTTAACATTTAATAACCCAGGTGTTGTTCAGCTTTCCCAGGCTCAGATCGGATATCCTCTTCTTCCATTCCCACTATGGTCTCCATTTTCTTTATGGAACTTGATATTTGACCCAATTTACCATATACACTAACTACCTGTCCTTAAAATCTGGCTTTGCTTTTCCTCCTCCTCCTTCCTCTACTTCCCCTTCCTCCTCCTCTTCTTTCTTCTGGTAATGGGAATCAAACTCTGGGGCACCTTACATTGAGCCACATCCCCAGTCTCTGCCTTTTGAGAATTGAATTGGGGCAATTTTACCTTTGAACAACATCCCTGGTCGACACTCTCTGCCCTGTTTTTGTTGTTGTTTGTTTTAATTTTAACACAGGTTCTCACTAAGTGGTTCAGGGCCTTGCCATATTGGGGAGGTTGACTTTGAACTTGGGATCCCCCTGCCTCAGCCTCTGGAGTTGCTGGGATGACAGGCATGAGCCACCTTGACCAGCTAACATTTACTATTCTGAATGCTTATTTAAAGAAATAAATCTCACTCATTTATGTCTAAAATTATTTTTTTTAAATCTGGTTTGCCTTGAGAGAATCAATCAAGTTAGACATTTATTTTAAATATCGTAGTGTAGTATTTGAAAGTACTTCTTATGGTTTGGATCTAGAAATGTTCCCGTGAAAGCTCACATTTTGAAAAAAGAAAGAAAGAAAAAAAAAAAGGTGATCCCCAGTGCAGCAAGGTCAGAGGTGGGGCTTAGGCAGTGAGGGCTATAACCCCTCAGTGTTTAATCTACTGCATAAACTAACAATTTGAGTGGGTTACTGAGCTGTAACTGTAAGGGGGGGGGTGTGCCTGGAGCAGGTAGGTCACTGGGTGTGCTGGTCCCTGGGGGTTGTGTCTTGTTGCTGACCTCTTTCTTGCTTCCTGTGCTTTCTGGTTTCCAGGAGCTGAGCAGCTCTGCTCCACCAGGTCCTTGGGCCATGTTGTTCTGCCTCACTCAGGGGCCAGAACAGTGGAGCTGGCTAACCCTGGCTGAGGCTCTCCAGCTCTGAGCCAAAAGAGATCTCCTGCCTTGTTGTTTTTTTTTTTTCCTGGTACTGAAGATTGAATCCAGGGGTTCCTCTAGCATTGACCTACTCCACAGTCAATTTTTATTTTATTTTTTAAATTTTGAGACAGCATTTCACTAAGGTTCCAGGCTGGACTGGAACTTGTAATCCTCCTGCCTCAACCTCCTGGGTTTACAGGTGGGCACTTTCATGCCCATTTAATTTTTTTTTTGGTGGTGGGGTTCCAGGGTTTCAACCACTGAGTCACATCCACAGCCCTATTTTGTATTTTTGAGACAGGGTCTCACTGAATTGCTTAGTGCCTCACTTTTACTGAGGCTGGCTTTGAAGTAATGATCCTCCTGTTTTAGCCTCCTGAACCATTGGGATTACAGGTGTGTACCACCCTGCCCAGCTCTCTATTTTAAGTTCATTATGTCAGTCATTTTGGTTACAATAACAAAAAGCTAACCCAGCACTAAATTTCTTTTACAGTTTTGAAATCAATTAATATGCACATTATTTAAAAAATCCCAGCACAAATATTTGTTCTCAAACATCATTTTACAGTACTGGGTCTTGAAAAATACCACTGAAAAATAGTCAATGGTAGTTATGCTTATAAAAACTCTTGCCACAAGTTCTGAGCTACCAGAAGGTGGCATGTGAAATCTACTACTTGAAAAAGTTTATCTTGAGATCACTGCAGGTAAACAGTCTTATGCTCCCCAAATCCACCCTCTTCTGGCTGCTGAATGCTAATTTTCCCTAAAACTTTATTTTTTATTCCTTTTTGGTAGTGGGGACTGAACCCAAGTATGGTAAATCACTGAGCCACATCCCTAGCCCTCTGTATTTTGTATTTTGAGACAAAGTCTTGCTAAATTGCTTAGGGCCTCACTGAGTTGCTGAGGCTAGACCTGAACTTTGAATCCTCCTGCCTCAGCTTCCTGAGCTGCCAAGATTACAGTCATGTGTCACCATGCCCAGTCCATTTATTCATCTTTTATTTATGTTTGTGGTCCAGGGGAATGAACCCAGAGGCTTTCTACTACTGATCTATATCCCCAGCCCTTTAATTTTTACTTTTAAACAAATTTTTGATACTAGGAATGAAAACCAGGGGTGCTATAACACTGAGCCACATCCCTAGCTCTCAATTTTTTTCATTTTCAGACAGGTTCTCACTAAATTGCTGAGGGCCTGGCTAACTTGCTGAGGCTGCGAATGCAGCTCAGGAGTAGTGTGTTTACCTAGCAGGCAGGAAGGCTGAGTTCTATTCCCACCCCAGGAAGGGGGGATTTCTTCACCTCAGTCTTTTCCCAGCTACCCTGAAGCCAGGATTCTGTGTCCTCTGAATTTGCAGCTACATGCTAAGTTTCATCTCTAAGAGCCCGGGGGAAAGATTTTCCTATGCACCCAACTGGGAAGGCACACAGTAGTGGCACAGCTGCTTCCTGACAGGGACCTGGGCCATGAAACATCCAGTTGCACCAGGTTAAAGGGTGCCTATCTGACCAGTAAGCACAAGAGAGGGCACAGATCCAGATGTTCAGGGGAGGCCTAATGTCCCTCATTATCCCCATCAGCTTAACATGAAGCTGGACAAACCACCAACATGGAGAGTACAACACTGATTGGTCTCAAGAGGGGTGGGGCACACACTCTAGGCTTAACTTGCTCAGCCTGGCAGAGTGCAGCACGTGGTTCTCCAGGACTGACATCGGGAGGCACCATAGAAGCTGAACATGGTGCAGCGGCTCAGGGAAGGCGGGTGGCATGGAGTGCAGCAGGTGGTTCTCCAGGACTGACATCGGGAGGCACCATAGAAGCTGAACATGGGAGCAGCGGCTCAGGGAAGGCGGGTGGCATGGAGCTGTGAGTCCATGACCTCACAGTCCTGAAATTCCAGGGACTCCAGAGTAGCTACGACTTTCTGTAGCAGAACTTGGAGGGGCACGGGACTTCAACTGGACATCTTTTGGAGGAAGAGGGACTGATAATTGAACCCAGGAGTGCTCTAACACAGACCTACATCCCCAGGCCACTTCCTTTTTTATTTTGAGACAGGGTCTTGCCAAGTTGCTGAGGATCTAAGTCACTGGGGCTGGTTTGGAAATTCTGATCCTCCTGCCTCAGCGTCCTGAGCCACTAGGAGTACAGGTGTTCACCACCACACCTGGCTTTAAATTTTGATGCCATCAAGATCCATGTGATTCAGCTGACTGATATCCAGGCACAGGGACAGATGCTTCAACTCTGATTCTAAGTACAGCGAGTTAGTAATTGAGAGGGTCTGGTGAGAAGGGGTGCCTAAGGAGACACCAGGCAGTTAGTTCTGAGGAGCAATGTAAAGGTGGGAGAAGACAAATTGGCCCAAGCCCAAGGTCACCCTGACCCCTGATGATGGTCAACACCCAGGATTCTGCCTGTTACAGAATCTGCTCATTCACATCACCCATTTCAGGGTAAGCCTTACACCAGGTAGGTCCACCATCTGCAAGGCCTCCATCCCTGCTCCTCACCGTCAACTTTGAATCACCACCTGAGGCTCAGAGCAGCCTTCCCCAGGGGGGTATGGAGGTGGCTCCTCTGCTCCCTGCTGGAGAGCACAGGGCTTCCCTGTTACAAGGTGCAGGTGTGGGGGCTTCCCTCCTTCAGCGCCCTCCCCTCTACCCTGCTTCTCACCACTTCCGATGGACAGGCCTCCCAGGGAAGGAACCTCACATCCGCCTCACTAGCTCCTCTCCCCACCACCTGGCTTCCCAGAACACAGACCCCTGTTTAGCCCTCTGCTTCTGTGTGGGTGGTGATGAGTCCATCCTTCAGGACTAAACAGGGAACCAGACCCTGAGGTCTCTCGGTCACTCTCCAGCATCTTCTTCTCTAACATCACCAGTGGCTGGGGTATAGCGAGTGCAATTTATTTGTTCATTTATGGTGCTGGGGATGGAACCCAGGGGTACACTACTACTGAGTCACATTCCCAGCCCTTTTTATTTTTTGAGGCAGGGTCTCCCTAAATTGTTGCAGCTGGCCTTGAACTTATTGATCCTCTAGCCTCAGCCTCCTGAGATGCTGGGCTTTTAGTTCTGTGCCATTGTATCCAGCAGCTCAGGCAACTGACCCTAGCTCAATATAAAATTATTAAAAGCACTGAGGTTGTATTTCAGTGCTAGAGAGCCTCAGGGTTCCATCCCAAGTACTGAAAAAAACTTTTAGAGAGAAATTATAAAGGTTGGGTTACAATATCATAGAGGATTTGAATCTTAGAGATGGAAGGGAAACCTCTTAGTTATCTCAGTTCTGGGTTTAGGGAGAACTGGGATGTCTTTTCTTCTTCAGGTAAGAGGGAAATTTCCTGCATAACCAGAGCATAACCTAAGTAATAGACTTTTTCTTTATTTCTTTGTTTTATTTTGTGGGGGGTGTACTTGGATTTCACTCAGGGGTACTCGACCACTGAGCCATGTACCCCACCTCATTTTGTGTTTTATTTAGAGACAGGATCTCACTGAGTTGCTTACTGCCTCAATTTTTGCTGAGACAGGCTTTGAACCTGCAATCCCTCTGCCTCAGCCTCCCAAGCTGCTGGAATTACAGGCATGTGCCACTACTCCAGGCACAATGGATTTCTTCTGCAGAGAACTCAAGTTTATCCAAGGAGGTCTTATGGCTCTCATTTGCCACCTACTGTTAAAGGTGAAGAAAAACAATTTTAGAATCCTGTGCAGTAGGAGACCATAAAACAAATCATTTGCAAATTGAGTGAGAGGCATTTCTAGGACATTATATGGTTGAGAGGTCTTGGCATGATGCCTGAGAGGAGTGATGTGGGGTTTTCAGGGCACACTTGTAGATTCCCAGTCTGGGTTTATTGCTGATTTTTCAGAAGGCAACAGTGTTGGCTCTGCTTATCACCTGCGTATCAGAGACAGCAGTGTAAAGGTGTCTGCTGCAAACCATTTGGAGTCTGCAGTCCCATTACATGGCAGGTGCTGGGGTTTGGAATTGCAGGAAATCTTGCATTTATAATTTTATCTATTGCACCTAACTCTTGGGTACATGTCCAACCTCCCTTTAGGGTTCTTGACTGATGTGTTGTTAAATTGTACAAGGATTTATAAGTTGTATGCTATGAAGTTCTCTACAGTAGTAGGGTACCCTTGGGTTCAATCCCCAACACACACACACACACACACACACACACACACACACACACACAAAGGCTCAGACTATTTTTCCCTGAACCTCAGCCTTTGTGGATAAAGCTGTGATCTGTGGTCCACTATGACCTGAATAACTCAGATGGAAGTCTCCTACTATCCCCAGATAAACTCCTTTGGAGAGGGGGTTAGAGTTCTCAGTTCCAATGGCAACCGCAGGTGCATTACCCCACTGAAAAGCCACATTCATCTGAAGGAATGGCACCCAGAGAGAAATAAAGAATGGAGTGTATACTTAGAATGGCCCTGCACTATTGTGATGGCATGAGGTCCTCGGCTCCAGTGTCACTGATCAGCATTGATCAGCCACTGGGTTAGCTTCCTGACCTTTATGCTGAAAACTGTGGAGGATAGCAGAGGCTCTGCCGCAAGTTCCCCAACTCGCTCGTTTGCAACTATCCATGCAGGGGTCATGTCCTGTGTACCTCTCAGCACAAATCTACTTCCAGAAATTCAGATTCCTGTTTCTGACTCCATAGCACATGTCCCCATCGGTTCCAAGTCTCCCAATGGGAACCAAGCCTCTGTGACCCAGGCCTCCTGCATCAGCTTTTCTGTTCCCACTCGTGTTAAGTAGTGCCCTGGCATCTTGTTTGTAGTTCCCCTTGGAGAGACACTCGTGTCTTACCTTTATTTTCAAGTGCACAGGAGAACATTTCTCATATATGCATCCCACTAGGCAGGCAGCCAACAGTGACACGGACTGGAGGGCAGGTTATAGATGAACCAGTTGCCACATCTTTGGCAGAGTTTAGTATAGAAAAGGACATTCTTTGGCTCTCTCATACCCCTCAGTATCTCCATTAGCTCATTGATGAGTTGGAAAAGTCTCCCTGGGTGGATGGCACCCTGGGCATCATAGCTCTTCAGTGGGGCAGGGTACTTCTCTAGGCTCAACTGGGTCAGCCTGGAAGTTTGAAGCAGCAGGTTGCTCAGGGCCAACATGGAGATGTCATTCCCATTGAAGCTCAAGACCCTGAGCTGGGAGCAGCAGCTCAGGACAGGTAGGATGGCCTGGAGCTGGGAGTTGGTGATCCCACAGTCCTGCAAGTTTAGGGTCTCAAGAATGGCTGCAGCATTCTCTAGCAGAATTATGAGAGGCTCAGGACTGAAACTCGTCAATTTGCTGCCCCACAGCATCAGGTGTATTAGCTGGTCGAGGTTTGGAGACCCCGACAGATCATTCCAGTCTGGATCTGAGAGCTGGCAGTTGGTTATTGAGAGGGTCTCCATGGGGGGTCTTCAGGAGCCTAAGCAAGCAAAGATCAAGCAGTTAGTTCTGAGGAGTGATGTCAAGGTGGGAGAAGACAAATTGGCCCAAGCCCAAGGTCACTCTGACCTTCTGATGATGGTCTTCACCCAGGACTCTGGCTGTTGCAGAATCTGCTCATTCGCATCACCCTGTTTCATGCTGAGCCTTTCACCCCCACTTGAGTGACCAGGTGGGTCCATCATCTCTAAGGCGCCCCTCCTCACTGTCAAGCAGAAAACCACAGCTGTAGCAAAGGGGGTCAGGGTGAGACATGCACAAATAACAAACTCCGGCAAGATGGAGCAGCAGCACAAACTGGGGTTGCCCTCCTGTGGGGCTCACACCCTGTACCCTCCACTCCTGCTCCTCACCCTCAAGTCCAGAGTCATCACCCAGAGCTCAGAGCAGCCTTCCCCAGGGGGGGCATTGGAGACAGCTCCTCTGCTTCCTGCTGGAGAGCACTGAGCTTCTCTGTTGAAAGGTCAGATGTGGGGGCTTCCTCCTCCAGCGCCCTCTCCTCTACCCTGCTTCTCCCCACCTTCACTGGACAGGCCTCCTAGGGAAGGAACCTCACACCCACTCACTAGCTCCTCTCCCCCCCACCGGGCTCCCCAGCACAGTTCTGCTCCCCAGACCATGGACCCTGTTTAGGACTCTGCTTCTGTGTGGGGGTTTATGTGAGACCTGGCTTCAGGACAGAGTAAAACAAACACTTCATTGACTTTCTAACATCTCATCAATGTTAAGTTACCATGGCTGGCACACAGCAGGTACCCGCTGAAGTTTCATGTGACAAAGAGTTTGCTCTGATGTCCTAGGAAAGTTCCCTCTGCTTCCTCACCTGAGCACCTGGTACAGAAGGCCTTCTAGGAGGAAGACACCATCCAGGTACAGCCTCCGGAGGCTGTCCATCTTGGCAAACTATGAGGTAATGTCATCCATCAACTGATCTCTCTCCTCCTGGGAAGCATAGGCAGACACATAGACGTGGGAGAAGAAGAGCTTCCTCAGGTTGCTCATCTGGCCCCAATAGGTAGCAAAAGTAGCCAAGGTGGACAGTCTCCAGAAACACTGCATGTCCAACTGCTGGATAAAGTCCAGATCCAACCTCTCCAAGATCCTCTCGATGCTATGGATGGGCAAAGAGCACATCTGCAGCTTCTTGCAGCACAGCTGTATCAGACCCTTCCTCTCATCCACCCAGCGAAAAAGGAAGGAGAGGAATGCATTCGGGGGTCTTTGCTGGAAGCACAGGTTTACTAATACCTTCAAGGGCAGAGTGGGCCCTGTGTGTGAAGAGGCCATCACTGTTTGCCTCTCCTTCATGACTTCTGGTGAGCGGGCATCGACCACGGCTCCAGACCACGTCCTCCACAAGTTCCCATGAACCTTCCACAAATCCAGCACCTGCAGTTTCCACCTCCTGCAGGGACCACAGCAGAGTCTCAGCCCTGAGGCCCCTTCCTTAACCACTCAGCTGCTGTCTCCTGCTCCACTTCTTCCTTCTGTCTCACTTTTCTCTAGCCCATTCCCCTCCAATCCAGCCTGGTGCCCCCACCTGTACCAGCTGAGGGAGGGGCAGGCACAACCTCCTTCAGGGGTCATGGCAGCTGCCACAAGCACCTCCACATCTGGAAGCCCCTCCCAGGTGGGGCTCAGCATGACCAAGGCCTCTCCAACCCTCCTTGCTGACAGCACAGGAAGACTGTTGGGCACACTTCAGCACCTACTCTCCCTGTCAACAGCAATCACTTCCCTGGATGCCCAGATGCTGCCTTCCAGGGTCCCCATCACCTGGGACGATCCTGCTGGTTAACCAGCATGTCCAGCCCATCCAGTGCCACTCAGGTCATCCCCAGCTGTGGCATCTTTATCAGGGCCCCCAGGGGCAAGCAGGTGAAGGGCCAGACCTGCACCATTTTCTTCAGGACCTCAGTGTGTCCCCAGTTGAAGGCCTCCATGAAGAGTGGTGGGAATAGCTGTATGGGCAGGTCCTCCAGAACTAGGATGGCCCTGGACTTGTCCTTCAGGAGGCTGTGCCCTGCCAGCTCCTGGAGCATGGGTGGGGCCCGCTGCTCATCCTCTGAAGTCTTCATGAAATGATCCTTGGGGAATGCCCCGCCCAAACACATCATTCACAGCCAAGCTCCATAGCTCTACCTTGTACCCACCCCGAAGAAACAACTCAGCCAAGTGGCTGCTTTGGCAATCGATTGATCCAATTTCACTCTTTGGGTGGCAAACCGGGCCTGGTGGTTCAGGCCTATAACCCCACGGCTTGGGAGACTGAGGCAGGAGGATCACAAATTCCAGGCCAGACTAGAACTTACTGAGACCATGTATCAAAATGAAAAATAAAATAGGGTTGAGGATGTAGCTCAGTACGAGAGTGCCCCTGAGTTAAGTCCCTAGCTTCAGTAAATAAATAACTAAAGTGGGTGTCATTGGTTTTCATTTTTAAAATGAGCAATTTTTAAATTAATTTACTTACTTAACTTATACTTTTCTTTTTTTGGTGATACTAGGGATTGAAGCAAGGGTAGCTTACCACTGAGCTATACCCTTACCCCTTTTGGTTTGTATTTATTAACTTTATGGCACAGGATTAAACTCAAGGTGCTTTGCCTCTGAGCTTCATCCCCAGCCCTGTTTGTTTTTGATACCAAAGATTGAACTCAGGGTCCTTAACCACTGAACGACATCCTCAGCTCTTTTTATTTTTTATATTGAGGTGGCTTAGGGCCTTGCTAATTTGCTGTGGCTGGCTTTGAACTTGCGATCTGCTGAGGGCCATTACCAAGTAGGAATGACGCATCGAAATTTCCTTGCCAAGCGTACCCCATGCTGCTTAGAGGACATTTGATGGGACATTGCATGCATGCTTTAATGAGGTGACCTTGCTCAAGGACCAAGGCAGATCCGGGTTTAGAGCTGATCAGGTTTGAGGAAGTAACCGGCTCCTTGAGTTTAAGGCGTTGCCAGTTTAAGATAATGGGTTTTAGGGAAGTTGGAAGTTGAAGATTATTGCTGGGATTAGGGTGTTCCTGCTGCTTGTTCCCGTTGAGTTCTCGTGAGATTAAAATGGGATTTGGAGAGAGCCTCGTAGAGTAGGTGAATTGTGCGGGTAGACGGCAGAACGTGTTTGCCCCTGGACCTGTGTGGAGGCGGTGTGAGAGCGGGAATAAAGAATTGCTGTTTGAACCTACAAAGCTGTGAGTGCCTCGTGATTCTGGTGCCAAGCCGAGACATTGGCCTTGGCAGCGATCCTTCTGCCTCAGCCTCCCAAGCCACTGGGATGACAGACACCTGTCACCATACCCAGCTCCCAACCCTGTTTTATTTTGAGTCAGGATCTCACAAAGTTGTCCATATAAGTCTCAGACTAATGATCTTCCTGCCTCAGCCTGGTGAATAACTGGATTACAGACAGGTACCACCATGAACAGTTTAAATGTAAGCAATGCTAAAAGCCACATATTGTATTTGATAGCATTTGGAAGTAAGAGATGGAAAATGCTAACTCTGAGATGAGGCTTGATTGTCACATATATCTTGTATACGTGACAGCGTGCCACTTTAGAGTGGAATCCCGGGAAAGAAATAGATCAGAATAGAGTGCAGCCTATGAAAAATATTGGTTCCAGAAAAAAAAGAAAAACCATTCTAAGTGAAGGCAACTAAGCCCAAGCATGAGAGTGTTAAGAAACTTTGAGGTACTGAGTGGCTGAATGTTAAATAAGAACATCAGTGCTTTGCTCTGAATAAGGGTTTCCTTACTTTTC
Source organism: Ictidomys tridecemlineatus (assembly GCF_052094955.1). Classification (NCBI taxonomy): domain Eukaryota; kingdom Metazoa; phylum Chordata; class Mammalia; order Rodentia; family Sciuridae; genus Ictidomys; species Ictidomys tridecemlineatus. The sequence continues at coordinate 131,756,200 of NC_135484.1, forward strand.
ATTCATTCAACAGATATTTACCGAAATGCCTGCTCCAGTTCAGACACCATTGAAGATGTTGTGTCAAATTATTTAAGAAGAGACTTGTCTTAAGAGTATCAGACCCAGAGAGAAGGAAACACAGTTATGTTTGGAAAATTGCAGTAGCCATTCCTTTGAGTCCCATCTACTTTTTTGAGTCTGTTTCTCTAACTGGAATCAAAGTTACCATGAAGATGCGAAGGAAGAAGTATTTTGAAATTAAAGTTGATAAATATATGGAAATTCATCTAAAAGAAAAAAGAAAAACAGAAGGAAAGAAATTTAATATGACCTAAACCAAAGCAGAAATCAAAATTATTGGGATGAAGGCAAAACTGCATTTAGAGACAAGAAATGCAGATATCTTGTCCTTTGGAGAAACAGAATATGATATTCTCTTTGCCATCACAAACTAGGTGTCACCATTTTTTGTTTCTTTTTTTGGTACTGAGGACTGAATTCTGTGGTGCTCTAACACCAAGCTACATCTCCAGTTCCTTTTATTTTTTATTTGGAGACAGGATCTTGCTTAATTGCTGAGGCTGGCCTCCAACTTTTACTTCTCTTGTCTCGGCCTCTGAAGTTGCTGGGTTTACAGACATGTGCTACCTCTCCTAGGCTCTAGGTCACTGGGTAAGAGTGGCTGAGAGTAGACCCCATAGATGTTCTGTTTTGAGTTCAGTTGCCCAAGCTGGTCTTGAACTCATGGGCTTAAGCAATCCTCCTGCCTCAGCCTCCGGAATAGCTGGGATTAAAGGTGTATGCCACCAGGCAGCCTGAATGGGATCTCTGTGGGGTTTGGTGACTTACCAGAGCTGTATGATTGGCAGGGAGTTCTGAATCCTAGCAGTGCCAGACAGTGACACAGGTTCCAGGCTTCTGTGCTTCTATGGCTCCTTGAAGCTTTATGGGGTCTTTCTAATCCCCCCTCCTCTTTTCAACTCCTAGCTCCAATCAGAGTTATCTGGTTAAATAGTTGAATCTCCACCCAGTTAATCCCACTGAACTTCTTCTTTTTTCCCCTCAAATTAACTGATTTAATCAAAAGTCCATACCTGAAAGGGAATAACTAAAGAGTAGGGTCTCAATAAAGGACACATTAATTGTTCACTCTATATTATTGATTGATTTTATTAGTATTTGACTTTTATAGTCCTGAGTGTGAGACAGGAAAGCGTTAAATATGTTTTTGGTCTTAGGGAAAATCAACTGAAAGCATCATTCTTGGGATTTCTTTGTCCATGCTCGCCTATCTATCTCTCTATATATACACAGGAATGAGTTTTTTCCGTACTGGGGATTGAACCTTGGGACACATTACCACTGATCTTCATCTCCAGCTCCTCGTATTTTTTTCCTGGAGACAGGGTCTCACTCAGTTGCCAAGGCTGGCCTTGAACCTGCCATCCTCTTGCCTCAGTCTCCTGAGTTACCAGAATTATAGGCATGCCTCACCATGCCCAACTGGCCACATTGAATTTACACACATATGTCAGAGTTACTCAGTGTATTAACTGTCACTTGGGTTTTATATTTCCTAACATACCAGTTCATGTGCCCACTCAGGCAAGGAGAGGAACCCCTGAGGACATGACTGATCTTCCAAAACTTGGTTCCAGAGGATTAGGCCACAGCTATAATGGGAGCAGAGCTGGAGCATGGGCTGCTGAGGCTGCTTCATGTGGACACTGGAACTCTGGCTCACCAAGGCAGTGGGAAGTACATGCAGCTATTTTTGGTACCTGCCTGGGGCTTTGTTTTGGTGCAGTTCTCTTGGGTGGTGGGCTTGGAAAGATTAAAATATCTGTTTTAGAAGGAGTTTAGAGGTCAGAAGGGAAGTAGCTACAAGAGGGACAACAGAGACCCTTCAATCTCAGTGCTGTCCTTGAGGTCAGGGAGGGAGATGCCTTCTTTGATTCCCCAATAAATAAAAGGGGAGTCTCCATCTAGGATCAGCACAGTCAACCTGCTGGACAAGATTACCTCCAAAAAAGTGAATTAACACAGAAATCCAGAGAGCAGGTTCAAGGTCAGAACCAGGGGAAGAGAGTCTAGATAAAAAAAATCACTGAGAGGGGCTGGGTATGTGGCTCAAGTGGTAGCGCGCACTCCCCTGGCATGCGTGCGGCCCAGGTTCCATCCTCAGCACCACATACAAACAGATGTTGTGTTCGCTGAAAACTAAAATTTATATATATATATAAGATGCTCTCTCTCTCATTTCTCTCTCTCTTAAAAAAAAAAAAAAGAAAAACGCCACTGAGAGCCAGGTATAGTGACCCACACCTGTAATTCCAGCAACTCAGGAGGCCGAGACAAGAGAATTCTGTTTGAGGCCAGCCTGGGCATCTTAGCAAGGCCGTGCCTCAAGATAAAAAATGAAAAGGACTGGGCATGGAGCTCAGTGGTAGAGCACTCACCTAGAGATCCTGGGTTACATCCCCTGTACTGAGACAGGAAGGAAGGAAGGAAAGAAAGATAGACCTGAGTGAACACCAGGAGTAAATGGTGGGCTCTTAGGAACATGACAGATAGAAACAGGGCCAAAGGCATCTGTCCCTGTCTCCATGGTGGCTGTCACCTGAAGCCTTTTTGTTCCTCCCAAAGTGTGGTATTTCCTAGGCTGCATCAACCCTAATCAGTTTCTATGTCTCTTGAGCCCATAAGGGAATTCTCTGTAGCATAATGAAAGGAGAGAGTTTGAATAACAGCCAATCAGGAATTGGGGAGCATCAGAGTTAAAAAGTTGAGCACGTTCATGCAACCTGTCAGACGCAAGTGCCTATGGGAAAATGCAAAAGGGATCTTTGTTGATGTGTGTTGGTGTTGCAGCTACAGGTATTGAATCCAGGGTGCTGTCCACCGAGCTCCACCCCAGCCCTTTTTATCTATCTATCTATCTATCTATCTATCTATCTATCTATCTATCTATCTATCTATTTATTTATTTATTTTACCTTCAGTGAAATTTTATTCTAATTCTTTGAAAGTTGACAAACCATCTCATATTGTAAAACTCAAATCACCAAAACATTCTTTCCTATTCCCCATATCTCCACTCTCTGTTGTCTGAGTTAAATGACAGTCTCTATAATGAACCTCAACCAACTAGAACTTTCTTTCTTTAAGTATCTTCCTATTTATTTACTTATTCTCATTAGGCCTATATGGCAGCAGAATTCATTTTGATTCATTCTACACAATTGCAGCACAATTTTTTTATTTCTCTGATTGTAAACAATGTATGTTGCAGTCATATGTGTCCTCAGCCCTTTTTAAAATTTGAGATAGCCCTGGATAAGTTGCCAAGGCTGGCCTGGAACTTGTCATCCTCCTGCCTCAGACTCCTGAGTTACTGGGATTACAAGTGTGCACCACCACACCCAGATAGTTGCTCTTTTTGTTTTTGTTGGTTTGGGCTGTGCTTTTTTCTTAAGTGTTTAGCAGAAATTACCTATGTTCACTTCACTTATGTTTCCAGTTGAAGCCTGCTTAGGATTATTTTTAAGACATAATGGGGGTTTTTGATAAGAAATATTTGAAGCCCAGCCTTCAAATTTGACATGTCTTTACCTCTTTCTTGCTTTGGGGCATCTCTTGAGGCAGCTGAGCAAGAGGGTTGAAATGGCAAGGTGTCACTCTCGGCTGCCACCCTTGACTTGGTGCTTGGGACTAGAGACAGGTAGATGTTTCTGCCACCCAGGTAACAATAGAGTGGCTCTCCAAAAACTGACTTTAGAAGAGACAGAAAATGCAGGACCCCAAGTAAAGTCAGGTCCCTCCAGGAGGCAAAGAAAAACAGGGTTTCAAAGGCCACATAAGATGCTTTGAAACCATTATCATTGGCTGCAAGGATTCAGTAACAAGGGTGGCCTTGGTCCAGGATGACAGGGACCTGCTGTGCGGGATTCTCCTCAGAAAAAAAAAATAATTATGAGTGGGACCCAGTGGTGCATGTCTAAAATCTCAAATGCTCAGGAGGCAGAGGCAGGAGGATTGCAAGTTCAAAGCCAGTCTGAGCAACTTAGTGAGACACTAAGGTTTTGCATAAAGCTGTGGTTCTGTGAGTCTTTTGTGATGGCTCCTGTTAGCAGGCACTTGTGGTTCAGGATGCCTGCTTCCTAGCACCCTGCCAGTCCTGTTGTGTTGGAATGGTGTCATTTTGATGGAAAACCTTCACCATTAGCTTCACCTATAAGTACACAGGAGTTCACGGCTGATAGACATCCTCAGCAAGGACACAACCAGTGTTGGTTTCCTTGAGTTGTCTCAAACTGATGGCAATAGTTTGGAGTGTGTATGGTTGTAGGACAGTGTTTGAAACTCTTTAAAACCAGGAAACAAGCATGGGGACTATGAAAGGACCACTGGCCAGTGGCCTAGGGATAGGTATGCTCATCGTGCTTTCTTGCTAAATTATTTATTTTTCATACCAAAGATTGAACACAGGGGCACTACACGACTGGATGCCCAAAGCTCTGTCCTTGTCCATGATAACAATCCAGTAACAAGTACACAGTTTTGAGAAAAAGGAAAAAGAATGTTTATTACTTTGCTCACAAAGGAGGAACCCAGGGGACCTGTCCTAAAGACTGTTATTCTGCCCATCAGCAGGAACAGGTTGTTTTTAAAGAGATGTTTCAGAGAAAATGAGATTAGAGAGAAACCAAGAAGGAGATCAGGAAAAAGAAGATCAGGGAGGAGAAGGTTAGGGAGGAGATTTGGGGGAAAAAATGTAAGTTCCAAAGCCACAAGGGATATAGTCGAAGCATATAGTGTTCTGCACTTAACCACATCCCCAAACCCCACATTTTGGAGGAACTAGGGGTTGAACACAGGGTTGTTGGACCACTGAGCCACATCCCCAGCCCCTTTCATGTTTTATTTTCAGACAGTGTCTCACTAACTTGCCCAGACTCTCCTTGAACTTGCAATCCTCCTGCTCAGCTCCTGAGTTTGTGGACTTAGGGTGTGTGTCACCGTGTCCACTACAATCCACATTTTTTAAACCCCCACAAATTGTGTTCAGTAAAAGAACAAAGTACCACTAATCACTTTTTCTTTTTTTTTGGTACCAGGTGATGAACCCAGAGACAGTGAACTGCTGAGCCACATTTCCAGCCTTTTTTCCCCCTTTCTTTCTTTTCATTCAATAAATACAACCTAAAGGAAAGAATAGTTTAATTATAGAGTGTGAAAGGCAATTAGGCCTCTCCTATTATTCAGTCCCCTGATTTCTGAAGCTTATTGCATTGAGGTAAGATGAAACATTGGACTGATCCATTGAAAAATTAATAGAGACAAATTCCCTGCATTACTGAAACCTAGGCACTGAATGAAATTTACCAGCTTTTTCTTACTAACTTATTTCACAGAAATGCCCTTAGTGGCCCCAGGGGTGTAGGTCTCTCTATGCAGACACCAAGCAGATGGCAGAGCTGATGTGCTTCTAATTCTTGAGGCTGCTCTTCCTGGTTCTTTGTCATCTTCTGTAACTGATGTCTCTGTTTGCTTGTGCCTCTTCTCACACTTCTGTGCTACTGCCTCTCTTGTCTGGGCTCTGAGGCTGTAGGGTATGCATCCTTGGACTCATTCAGCCTTGCATTGAATATGGTTGAAAATAAGTGCATCTGGGCTGACTGTGTAGAGACTTTTTCTTGTCATTATCCTCTAAGCAGCACATTGTAAACCACTATGTAATGTTCCCATTGTATGCAGTGACATAAGGAAGGTTGAGGTGATTTAAAGCACACAGGAGAATGTGCATAGTTTAGGTCCATAGCAGGAGGAACCCCTGGGCAGTTACAAAGCATGGGGATTCTTCAGCATGCTCCCCAACAACAATGGGTCATTGAAGAAATCAAAATGAAAGTGTAAAATGCCTGCAGACCAATGAACAGGGCCACACAAAATATTCAAACCTGTGGACACAACAAAAGTAATTCTGAGTGGGAAGTTTCCAGCAAGAAATACCTACATTAGGAAAAAATCTCAAATAAATGGACCAGTACTGCATGTCAAGGGACTGGAAAATATAATCATGAACTATGCTCCCAGTTAGTAAAATTGGGAGAAGATATGAGTTAATTAAACTTTACAAGTAGCTGGATTCCAGACATGTGCCACTCAAACCAGCTTTTCCTACTTGTTATTGTCTTGGGGACTAGGCATTGCATCCAAGGGTGCTTTTCCACTGAGCCACACCCTCAGGGGGGATTTTGAGACAGGGTCTCACAAACTTGCTTATAACCTCACTAAATTGATGAGGCTGGCTTTGAACTCACCACGCTCCTGCCTCAGACTCCTGGGCTGCTGGGACTAGAGCTGAGCACCACCAAGCTGGCTTTTGCAGTTGTTTTTGGAAAAGAATCTTTGAGGACATCAATTTTACATACCCGTGCATACCAATTAAAGAATGCATTCCATTGTTTTCATGTGGGTTCTGATTCTTTCTTTTTGAATATTTCTACCAGGTAGACAGCTCTATTCCAATTAAACCTTCCCAATATGGTCACATCATTTTTGGACTTATTTATTTGTTTACTTATTTCTGTGATGCTTTGGATGGAACCACGGCCCTTCCACATGCTAGCAAGTGCTCTACCACTGAGTGATTCCCCAGCTCCCTGAATTAGCTTTGATGAAGTTCACTCATTTCTCTAGAAAAGCATGGGTTCTGGGTTCTTAGACTGTACAGGTGAAATTGGCCAGTGTTCCAGAAGGGGTTCTACACTGTTTTGATGCAGGTGCACAAAGGACTCCACATCTTTCAGTAGCCGCTCCAAGTGTTATAGTTAAAGCATCCTCCTGGGGTTTCACAGATTGATTTCTAAACCACTCACATATAATTGAATCAAGCCTTTATTGAAGCACACAGATGACAACTTAACCACAACATAAAGCTATTCCCCTGATCAGCCCCAAACAATTGCAAGGTTGCTCCTTATAAGCCTGAAAACCACAAAAGGGGTGTTTGGGGTTCCAGCCAATGCAAGCGAGCCAAGTTACAGAAGCAGGAAAGTGCAATCAGGTGGAGGGATGCTCAGCCAATCAAAATTAGCCCAGTCACTCCAGTTACAGAAACAGAGTCCCGTTCCCTGGTTACAGAAACAATGGCCCATTAGGTAGTTCCGTGTTCTTAAAGGTTTCTATAGCCAAAGGAAAAGAACATCTTGCCTTGGTCATGACCCTTCTACTTGGCATGGTTGTTTTACAAGATGGAGTCACAAAACAATATGGAGTCACTTTGGCTGGACTATCACACAAGGAGTGGAACCCAGTCCCATCTGCCTGACCCAGCCACCCTTACACACCCGGTCCTGCTTGTCATGACATCCTACATTTGTGTGCTGTCTCACAGCACAAATGAACCTAAAGTAAAAAATGAGCAGCTCAAAGAGAGGTGAGTGCTTTATCCCTCAGGCTCTGGGAAGACTAAGAGCCCTCACAAGCCTTCCAGTGTTCAAGGGGTCTGGAGACACCAGAGTATCTTCAAATCCCTTTTTAGTCATGATAACTCTTAAAACAACAAATAATGACAGATCTCATTTTGCATATCTCTGGCTTTATTTGAACCTAGAGTCCAGCAGCAGTGCAGAACAAATGCTGCTCAGAACCTTCCTCCTGCCACGTGTGCAGTTAGACTTAGAGCCACAGAAAAGGAACTTCCATGAAGAGGGGGGTGATGCACATAGTTCACTGTTTGGGGGACAGATGAGCTGGTGGGCATGGCCCAGACTCTGCTACCAGTTCCAAGAGTGAGCTGCAGTCTGCTTACACATCCAAGTGGGTTCCAGTTCACTATGTGTGGAGAGTTATTCAAGCCATAATTAAAATGCGTTCACAGGCGGCTTTAGAACACCTCAAATGAAGACTGAGTGGACCTCGTTCTCATCCTTGGATGGGAAGCTAAGGCTAAGGTCGCTGCCCAAGCCCATCAGCCCAGTCCTCAGTGGAGAGAAGTGTTAGGGGAAGGTCTGTCAGTTATGTGCAACCCCCGCCCCACCAGAGCTTGTAATTTATTCAGTTTCATTTTGAAATATTTGCAAGTATTATCTACCTGTATGATTCTACTATTTTGCTGAAATAGAATTTGGATACCTTCAATGGGCACCAATAGTTTGAGGACAGACTACCTAGGTGGATGACAGGCAACGTTTGGTGAGACCCAGAGGCTCTGATCAAAGTACAGCATGGACACCTCCTGGGAGCCGGCCACTGGGGCCTGTCGTATGCACAGATATCCTTGCCCAGCACATCCAGAGACAGGGACCTGAGGTTTCTGGGTCTATATGAAGATCCACGAGGAAGGGCAGCGTTGAATGTCTGGATGGCACTGAGGTCCCATGAGAAGAGGTTTTCTTGCCTTGACTTATTCAGTGCCTATGTAGAATGTTCCAGGCCACCTGTGTGCCCCTGCATGTGTTAAGCCACAGAGTAGCCACACATCATGACCAGATTTCAGTTTGGTCCCTTGACTTCCTGGGGCTGAACCTCATTGTTCACTAAGTACCCAGGGCCATCTTTCTCCTGGAGAATCCCAAGGTTTCATCAGAAAGCCAGGTAAATCCATCACAGAGAACATCAGAAGACTAACCTTGAAATTCCCTTCATTTCTCACTATTTATGGACCATCCATAAAACACAATAGCTTCTTCCTGTTCCCATCAAGCCTGAATCCCATTCTAGAAATCCAGGTCCCTATGTATGTCTCTATGAAGACACATGTCCTGAAGGTCCTATCCTCGGGGGGGCTTCCTTCCAATGGAGCCCCCTGCTGCACTTTCCTTTCCCATCCGCACTTCAGGCAGTGTCTAAAATGGTGAGCTCTGAGTTCCCTCTAAGATGACCTTACATCCTGGTCATAGCTCCAATTGCCTAGAAGTACGCTTTTAAAACACACGCAACTAGGCAGCTGTTGGACAGGAACACTGAAGGAGGCCCTTGTTGTAGAGGAACATGCTGCCACATTGAGGACATGGGACAGCACAGAACACAAGGACCTTTGGCTGCCTAAAGTCCCTCACTATTGCTGTGAGCTCGGCACAGAGTTGGGAACATCTCCCAGGGTGGATGTCACCATGGGCATCATAGCTCTCCAGAGGGGCAGGGTATAGCTCTCTGCTCAACTGGCTCAGCGTGGCAGTGTGAAGCAGCAGGTCCCTTAAGGCTGACATGGAGATGTGGTTCCCATGGAAGTTCAAAACCCTGAGCTGGGAGCAGCGGCTCAGGACAGGCAGCAGGGCCTGGAGCTGGGAGTCAGTGATCCTGCAAGATTCCAACTCCAGGCTCTTCAGGGTGGCTACAACAGTTTCCAGCAGAATTTTGAGGGGCTCTGGACTGAAATTGGTCAGTTTGATGCGCCTCAGTTCCACGCGTCTGAGCTTTCTGGTGTTTGGAAATCGGGAAAGATAATTCCAGTCAGAATCTGACAGCCGGCAGTTGGTTATTGAGAGAGTCTTCAGGGGGGTCTTCAGGTGCCTAAGGAGAAACCAGGCAGTTAGTTCTGAGGAGCAATGTCAAGGTGGGAGAAGATAAATTGGCCCAAATCCAAAGTCACTCTGGTCATGTGACAATGGTCCACACTTAAGACGCTGCCTTTTGCAGAATCTGGTCATTCACATCACCCCCATGTCAGGGCGAGGTTCACCATCACTCCTGTGAACAGATGGGTGCACATCTGTATGGCTCCCCTCCTCACTGCCAAGCAGAAGGGCACAGCTCTGTCCACAGGAGATCAGGGGGAGTCATCTACAAAGGATAAACCCAGGCAAGATGAAGGAAACCACAGTGGTTGTCCACCTGCAAGGCTCACACCCTGTATCCTCCATCCCTGCTCCTCACCCTCAACCCCAGAATCACCATCTGAGGCTCAGAGCAGCCTTCCCCAGGGGGGCATTAGAAGAAGCTCCTCTGCTCCCCACTGGAGAGCACAGAGCTTCCCTGTTGCAAGGTGCAGGTGTCGGGGCTTCCCTCTGCCAGTGCCCTCTCCTCTACACCGTCTCCCACCACCTTCGCTGGATAGGCCTCCCAGAAAAGGATCCTCACCCACCCTCACTAGATTCTGTCCCCCCCACAGCTGCCTTCCAAGCAGAGTTATGCTTCCCAGACCATGGGCCCTGGTTTAGCCCTTTGCTCTAACACAGGTTAGGAGATCGAGCTTCAGGGTACAAAAGGAACAGATGAGGGGTTATTTACCTTCCTATGTCTTGTTCACCATGAGAGTGTTAGTGGCTGGCACACAGTAGATACCCTTTCATATTTACTGATACTGGTCTGCAGAGGATGCTCACCCCCCTTACTCACCCCAGCACCTGCTCCAGGTGGCCCTTGAGGAGGAGGACAGCATCCACACAGAACTTCTGCAGGCAGTCCAACCTGAGGAACTGTGAGGTGAGCTGGGCAAGCAGCCACTCCTGCTCCTCTGGGGAGGTGTGGGCAGGCACGCGGACCTGGGAGACAAGCAGCTTCCTCAGGTTCCTCATTTGGCCCAAGAAAGGAGCACAAGCAGCCAAGGTTGAGGTTGCCCAGGTACAGTGCACTTCCACCTTCTGGACACAGTCCAGCTGCAGCAGTCTCAGGACCTTCCTGGTGTGGCGGGTGGGTTTCCCAAAGATCTTCAGCCTCTTGCAACACAGGTGTACCATGTCCCTCCTCTGTGTGACCCACAGGAACAAATGGGCCTGGAATTCATCCAGGGGCCTTTCTGTGAGGCACAAGTCTATGACTACCGTCAAGGGTGGCTTAGCTGCCATTGCTAGACCATGTTTCAATTTTCGATTCTTCTTTATGGCCTCTGATGAGCAGGCATCGACCATGGCTCCAGACCACATCCTCCAGAAGTTGTAGTGAACATTCCGCAAATCCAGCACCTGCAGTTTCCACCTCCTGCGGGGATGACAGGAGAGTCTCAGCCCTGAAGCCCCTTCCTTCACCTCTCAGCTGCTGCTCCATGCTACACCTCTTCCTTCTGTCTCACTTTTCTCCACCCACTTCCCTCCAATCATGACTGGCCCCCACCTGTACCAGCTGAGTTAGAAGCAGGTGCAGCCTCCTTCATGGGTCACCACAGCTGCCACAAGCACCTCCACATCCAGAAGCCCCTCCCAGATGGGGCTCAGCAGGGCCAAGGCCTCTCCACCCCTCCTTGCTGGCAGAGTAGGAAGCCCTTGGTCCACCCTTCAATACCCACTCTCCCTGGATCCATCAGTCCCTTCCTTGAACCCCCAGGGTGTTCCCTTCCAGGTCACCTGGGTCCCCCTCACCTGGGGCGATCCTCCTGGGCAAGCAGCATGTCCAGCCCATCCAGTGCCACTCGGATCATCTCTAGCTGTGGCTTCCTCATCAGGGCCCCCAGAGGCAGGCAGGTGAAGGGCCAGGCCTGCACCATTTTCTTCAGGACCTCAGTGTGTCCCCTGCTGAAGGCCTCCACAAAGAGTTGTGGGAAGAGCTCTATGGGCAGGTCCTCCAGATCCAGGACTGCCCTGGACTTGTGGCTCAGCAGGCTGCGCCCTGCCAGCTCCAGCAGCGTGGGTGGGGACTGGATGCTCATCCTGGGGAGTCTGAAAGAAGAAGGATCCTGGAAAATGGTGCAGGGAAAAGGCCACTATCCTATCCATTGCCAGCCACTGGGAAGGAGGTATAGGGAGTCTAAAAGCTCACATCACCCTCATGGGGGAAAGCCTTTGATTATTATTTTGTCCTAATACATAGGGAGTTGGAGTGTCATGTAACCTAATGCAGTGATAGGCTCCTCAGATTCAGCAACTGCTATGGCTGGGAAAGGACATATCCTCACATAGATGACATTAGTATGTGTTTTTTTTTTTTCCATAGATGGACACAACACAATGCCTTTATTTATTTATTTTTTTATTTTTATGTGGTGCTGAGAATTGAACCCAGGTCCTGAATTTGCTAGGCAAGCACTGTATTGCTGAGCTACAATCCCAGCCCGGGTGACATTAGTTTTAATTTTAAAATCATTAAATGAGCCATTATAATAGCACGTGCCCATATTATAAAATATTTGGAAATTACCACAGAGTTTCATGGATATCTGTTACCTATGAGAGATTCTCCCACCTTAGGGGGGAGTTGAAGAGAACAAATAGATCAGAATAGAGTCTGTGAAGTGTTGCATGAGATAGTTTTAAGCTTTTGTGTAATTTGTTTAAACAATCAATAAAATTGCAAAACCACGTAGGCCATAAGGCATAATTTTGGGGACTGGGACTGGGTATTGAACTCAGAGCAGTCAGCCACTGAGCCACATCTCCAGCCATATTTTGTATTTTAGTTAGATACAGCGCCTCACTGAGTTGCTTAGGGCCTCACCATTGCTGAGACTGGCTTTGAACACCAATCTTCCTGCCTCCTCAGTCTCCTGAGCAGATTGGATTACAGGCACATGCCATCTTGCCTGGCAATAAAGTTTCATTTTAAGGGCACACAAAGTAAATATCTTAAATGTCAAATAACAGAATTCCAATAATTAGAATGATATAGAATTTCAATCATTCTCTTTGGTTAAATAATATTAAAGCGGCTTTGGCTGGAACTCAGTAGTGAAGCAGTCGCCTAACATGTGTGAGGTCCTGGGTTTGATTCTCAGGGGCACATAAAAATAAATAAATAATGCACTGGGGATAAAACTCAGTGTGTAGAGTGCTTGCCTCACATGCACAAGGCCCTGGCTTTATTCCCCAGCACCACCAAATACATAGAAAGATTCATAAATGTGTTGTGTCCCTCTCAACTAAAAACAAAAACAAAACAGAAGAAGATGTGGGCCTTTTGCAAATGCCTGTGATTCTAGCAGCTGGGAAAGCTGAGATAGGAGGGTCACAGTGAGTTTCAAGGCCAGCCTCAGAAGAGTAGGTGCTAAGCAACTCAATGTGACCCTGTCTCTAAATGAAATAAAAAAAATAGGCCTGGCAATTTGGCTGAGTGGTTGAGTGCTCTGAGTTCAATCTCTGGAACAAAAGGAGAGAAAGAAAGAAAATTGAAAGCAACATAAACTAAAGTGGAACATAAACTAAAGTTCAGCATAAAGTTAAAATCACACTGAAAGGAAAAATCTAAGTCTTAAATTCATGCATAAGTAAAAATCAAATACAAAATTGTTCCTGCCTCCGAGCAGATGAGGCAGGAACAGGGTAGTGCTCAAAGCGGTGACTTACAGGATCTGGGCGGATGGGCCAGGCTGGTATCCTCAGCATGCCAGGGTTGGACTCCTGGGCTCCAGGACTCTTGTGTTTGTCCTCTGGCTCTGAAGAAGCTTTTATTGACCTCCCTGACCACGCCCACAACTCCACCTTTTGACTAGCATGCAATCAGATAGAAGTATCTGATCACATTCCCAATCTCCACCCATGTAACCCTGATTGGATTTTCTTTCTCGAGATTAACTGATTGAGTGGGATTTTCATGCATGAGCACAGAATAAGGGAGAGTGAAGGTCAGGGATGCCTCTGTCCACTCCATAGACTGAATGTTGCCCATATGTGACCCTCCTGTTCCTGCCTGTGAGTCAGAAAAGCCCTTAATCCCTAAACTAAGAAAAACTAAAACTCCAAAATATATTGTAAGGGAAACCTTAGCCCTATCAAAATTATTTAAAAAGTAATTTTAAAAAATTCCAGAGAGAAAACAGGTTTTTTAAGAAAGTAGCATCACCAGTGAAGAAAACAGAATGGCCACCAGATATCCAACTGCCAACAGTCACATAGGTATCCAGTTACTGTACAGCACATCTAGGCCCACTCAGAGAGGAGGCATGGACAAGGAGGGTGGAGTCAGTCTTCAAGGCTTAGGGAAAGACTTCTTCAGTTTGTCTCTTTGTACTGGGGATTAATCCCATTGGTGCTCTTCCACTGAGTCACATCCCCAGCCCTTTCTATTTTTTTTTTTTAATTTAAAGACAGGTCCTCAGTGAATTGCTTAGTTCCTCACTAAGTTGCTGAGCTGGCCTCAAACTTGCCATCCTCCTGCCTCAGTTTCCTTTTAATTTTTTAAAACAATGTATGTAGGTACCGACTATATTTTTATTTTTCTTTGGCACTAGGGATGGAACCTAGGGGAGTTGTACCACTGGGCTACATCCCCAGCCCTTTTCATTTCATTTCAATTAATTTAATTAATCATTTATGTAGTTTTGGTACCGAGGATTGAACCCAAAGGCACTGTACCACTGAGCTACACTGCCAGCCTATTTAATTTTTATTATTATTTTTTTTATTTTAAGACAGGTTCTTGCTAAATTGCTGAGACTGGCCTCAAATTTGAGGTCTTCTGGCCTTAGCCTCCTAAGTAGATGGGATAACAAGTGTAGACCATCAAACCCCATTTCAAATTAAAAGTTTTAAAAGGTTCAGCATTTGCCTAGCATGTACAAGGCCCTGGGTTTGATCCATAGCACCATAAATAAATAAATAAACCTATAAATCCAAAACCTGTGTTCAAGTATAGTTGTTAGAGGTTGTTTGTTTGTTCTTTCCATGAATCTGATTGTAGTTACTTTTAGGAAAAATTCCAAATGGTAACTTATAAGATAAACACTTAGAAGAGCCATGGTTAAAAATCTGTTGGTAATATGCTATAATCAGCTATTAACAAGGTGATTTGGTTGTTTTAATATAGTGTCCAGAATTATGTCTGATAACATGTTAGTTTTTTAAATGAATTTAGTGCAATTTTGAAACAAATATTAATAAACAGCCAAATAAATATAACTTGAAAAAATTATGTCATATTTGACAGGGTTTCCCATCATATCAAATTAGGCTAGTTGGGTTAATGTCTCTCTTCTAGAAATCCCTTGAGAATTTCTGGAGCCCTCCATAATATCTCAATGTTAGCTCAAGGTCAAGTGACAATGTAGAATTTGATCCTAGAGAAGTTAGTGAAAAATCTCAAAAGGTTTAAAGCACTTAGTGAAAGTAGGGTCTTAGATCATTATAAAAGATAAGTCATTTAGCCAGAGTGATGAAAGATTTTGAAAGCTAATACAGAAAGTTATATCATAGGAAATAGTACTTCAACTTTTATCTGAGATGACTAACCTTTCATTTGTTTCAAGTAATCAGAGACCTTGTTAAAACCAAGGCAAAACTCCAGAGACTGAAGGTTCAAAGCCAGCCTCAGCAAAAGCAAGGGACTAAGCAACTCAGTGAGACCTTGTCTCTAATGAAAATACAAAATAGGACTGGGGATAGGGCTCAGTGGTCGAGTATGCCCCTGAGTTTAATCCCAAGTTTGTGCCCCCACCCCACCCCCCAAATAAAACCTAATCTGAAGCATAAAATATTACCTCCCCCCAGTACTGAGCATTGAACCAGGGGCACACTACCACTAAGCCATGTGCCGAGTCATTTTGGTTTTATTTTGAAACAGGCTTGACAAATTGCCAAGTCTCATCTGAATCTTACCATCCTCCTGCCTCAGCCTCCTGGGAAGCTGGAATTACAGGCATGGCCCATTTCACCTGTCTTGAAATGCACTTCTTAGAGTGCAGCTCTTTGTCAGCTGTTCATCTGGAACATTCACATGAAAGCCATCACAATTTTTAATTATCTTTGGTATCATTTGCCCACCAATTTCAAAATGTGCTTGAGAATGAACCATAATAGTCTCAGCTGGAGTGTAGAAGAAAGTCTCTTCTGGAGTTCCTTGGAATTTTGGGTCCCATTCTGAGTTTTATTAATCTCTTGAGAACCAAAGATAAAATCTTATGATCTTGTTTGGAAAGTCAGGGGTTTGGAAGCATTTCTTTTGTATAAGGTGGTGGTTTTGGCAGAGTCCTCCTGAAAGTTGCTTTGATCAAACTATCAAGCTTAAGGACCTTCTCCTGCCTGGTCCCCTGGCCTCCACTTTTGTCAGGTTTTGGTACAAATGAATTCATTTTGATTTGCAGACTTTCATGGTAGCAGCATCAGCAGAGACACTGTGGTCATGGAATATTCTAAGCCATGGTTAGTGTTGGCTTCCTTGAGTTGTGTAAATTTGATGGCAATCATTGGCACGCACATGGCTGCTGGACTGTGTGTGTGTGTGTGTGTGTGTGTGTGTGTGTGTGTGTGTGTGTTTGTTGGTACTGGGGATTGAACCTGAAGCATTTTACTACTGAGCTGCATCCTGAAAAAGTTTTCTTTTTTAATGAGAGAGGATCTCAGTATGTTACCCAGGCTGTCGTGGAAATTTTGATCCTCCTGCCTCAGCCTCCCAAGTTTCTGGGATTATAGGTGTGCATCTTGGTACCTGGCCATAGAGCATTTAAAACCCTTGAGAGACTACATTGCACCAGGGGGCAAGGACCATACCTATAAGATGAATGGTAGCCTTGGACTGTGAAATTCCTCTGGAGGAAGCTTCCAGGGACCCCAGATTTGTCCAGCTGAATATGTCAGTGATGTAGAGTGTGCTCTTTTATAAAGGGCTCTAAATTCTTTTTTAAAAACATTTAGATTTTTATCAGAAATGTCATTTTTTACTAGTTAGGGCACAAGTGACTTCCTGATGAACAGCAGGTCAAAGAGATCACGTCTCTGGAGTCCTCCTGAGTCCCAATTCCTCTCAGATTGCACTGCTAGTAGACAATTCAAAGTGTTCAAACTTTTTATAACAATTGCTAAAATATTAATAAGTGATTTTCTTTCCAATTTAGAGATTCGTACATGAGGTATAATTTCACTTACAAAAGAATGAAATCCTGAGCCTTTTCTGGTCATAGGTGCATTAATCCATTTTCTGTTACTGTTATAAAATACCTGAGACAGGCTCAGTTTATTTTTCTAAACAGATTTATTTATCCCACAGTTCTGAAAGAGCAAGGCCAAAATCAGGCAGCCCTGTTGGTTTGGCCTGTGGGAGGAAGCCAGAGCACAACCCGGGGCTCAGGCTCAGGCTTAGGCTTCTAAAGAGCTCTCAGGAGGACTGACACAGCATCCCAAGAGAGCCATTCCTTTCTAAGAACACACACCCAACGACCTCCCAGGAGATTCTGCCTCCTAAAATCACCACAATGAGGTTTATCTTTCTAATACATGAAGCTTTCTAATACATGAAATTGTGCTTAGGGATACAGCTTGATGTGACCAGAGCCATCTCAGTCATAACCACCATTTTACCCACCAGTTGATCCTGACACACATCCCAAGTCCTGGAGGCAACAAAATTGTTAACAATCACAGAAACATGTCCCAGTCTCTGATACCCAGTCTTTTACTTTTTTTTCGCCATTTCTTTTGTACTGAGGATGTAATCCAAGGATGTTTTACCCACATTTACTTTTTATTTTTCATTTTAAGACAGGATTTTGCTAAGTTGCTGAGGATCTTTCTGAGTTCCCAGGCTGACCTTGAACTTGCCATCCTCCCACCTCAGCTTCCTCAGATGCTGGGATTACAGGCGTGTCCCCACCAGGCCTGGCCTGACCTGTTTCTTAATATCCACTGATGTGTCAGACACATTATTGTTTTTGAGAATATCCAGGTATCATTCCAGTGGAAGTCCAGCATCTTGCTGTTGCCTGAGACATGCTTTTGTCCTTAACTCTCCAATAAACAGCAATGGATGCAATCCTGGGTCTATCTGTCCCTAGTATTGGTCTCATGGACCCACTTTCCTTGGGAAGGTTACATACGTTGCTTTGAGACAATTATCTAGGGCCACAAGCATCCTGGAGTGTAGTACAGGGCCACATTTCTCTGAAGCACAAAGTCATTGGGCTTGGGAACACATGACAGACTAATCAGAGGTCAATTTATGTAGGACCTTCAGTTAGGGATGTCACCAGCTTTTTAAGAGGCATCTCTGGCCTTTTCAGGTAGGAGATAGGATGAGCTACTGGGCTCGACCCACTTAGGTGGAAAATTTTATTTTAATTTTTTGTTGTTGTTGTTGTCATACAACAACATTTAGGAGAGAAAGGGTCAAAGTAAATCCCATTATCCAACCCTTGGTGGTGGTATGATGTCACAGTCCTTTACCACATCTGCCTCTGCACATTGACAGGAGGAATGTGTAGTTTAAGTTAGATACAAACAAAAAAATTTCTATGAATTTGATAAAGTAAACCCCATATGTCTTCTCCAATTAAGCATAATTGAGTTCCTCTAAAAATATACCCTAAGCATCTATTTTGAACCCTGATGCAAAGAAAAGACCACCAACTCCAATTTTCAATTAAATTAAAGCAAGCTTGTGTTTTTGTACATGATGAGACTGATCAGCGGCTGTCTCTCCCAACATAAGCTAAAGACCAGCCCCCCAGCACTCCAGGAACAAGGTTTTATAGCTCAAAAAGTTGCAAAGGGGATGTCTTGAGAACTTACAGCTAACAGTATTTTGACAAGTATAATACAAAGGAGGATATTAGGTTAATAATCTACAGGGCATGATATTTCAAAGTAGGGAGTAAATTTAAATCACAATATTAGAATTTACAAGGTGCTACTGAGGTTTCAGAGATGGTTGTTATCTGTTCAGGGAAGGCCAGGCATGAGTGGGTTCAATGCACAGGCAGGAATTGCAAACAAGTTTAGAAATTACAATAATTTATAGTAAAAAAGAAATGAACTTTTCATGGCTTTGTGACTAGATGGTTGTCAATCTTAAGATGGAATCAGGCTGGGTTCATCACTATCTATCCCATACAGAAAAGTATAATTTATCTTATAAAGAGAAATTCTATTTGCCTCTAGAATTTCCTTTGAACCAATGTCTAGTTGTTAGTTTTCTTATGTGTGGTTGACAATATCATGGTTCTGTTCTGATTTTATTTGTATTGTTAAATATGAGGGAGAAATGCTAATTTTCAGAATATACTTGGAAAATACTTGAGTGTGCTTGGAAAATGACTAATTAATCCATTGGGTGGTTTAATCCACTGATTAGATTACAGCTCTCATGACTTGATTATTTCTCCTCTTGTATTCATACAGCAGCTGTTTTTTTT
This sequence comes from Ictidomys tridecemlineatus, assembly GCF_052094955.1. NCBI lineage: Eukaryota > Metazoa > Chordata > Mammalia > Rodentia > Sciuridae > Ictidomys > Ictidomys tridecemlineatus. The sequence goes on from NC_135484.1 coordinate 131,775,176, forward strand.
TTTTAAAAAAACTTTTATTACAGTGTATTTTTACATACTTATATACTATAATAAATTGTTCTATTTTTGGTTATTGTTGTTTTCTTACAGTGACTAATGTATGAATCACACTTCCTCATGGGTATGTATGTGCAGGAAAGAACACAGGGTTGCTACTATCTGTGGTTTCAAGCATCCACTGGGGTCTTAAAGTGTCCCCTGAGGATACAGGAGAGGGGCTGCTTTACTGGGATATGCCACCTCGGAAATTGTTGACAATAGAAAACCAAAGACTTCAACCCTTTAATTCTCAAGTTTCTATCCATTTACTTAAAGAATCATGTGGATGTGCCAATATTGTACCAGAGACATTGTGCAGGAAGATGGTCTAGGAAGGCCAGGTTTGGCTCCATAAAAACAAGCAAGAAGGAAGAGAATTCCATGGTGGGGGTGGGGGAGCCTAAATTATTTCAAGCATTTTCTTTTGGCTGGAGGCTACTTAACAGCGGCTGGTGTGCTGGGGCTACTGTGTGCACATATTCTATCATTGATCCACATCAACAGCCCTGTGCAGCACTGACCCATCAACCATGAAGAAACAGACTCGGAGAAGGCTCACAGCCTTTCCACCATTTCCTATGGGGTTACTCCCAACCTCATGGAGGCAAGGGGAGGGCAACCAGGACTTCTGACTCCAAAATGTTTGCTTTTTGCTAATGGCCCCTAAAATTGTAAGTAAATTTTATGTAATTTTTTTCTAATGGAGCACAGTGAGCAAGGACTTGAGGGGAACACCCAAAGCACCGTGGGAGCAGATGCCAGTCCTTGCAGGTAGCTTTCCTCCCAAGGGTGCTCTCTGTGGTATGCTCTTGGGTTCCCCACCAGCTCTTCCTGCAGACCTGGGAATTCTGAAGTCAGAGGTGGCTTTCTGGGGCAGCTGAGGAAGTCTGTGCCTCCTGCAAGGACATACAGCTTCCCCATATGGACAGAAGGGCACTTCCTGGCTTTCCACCCGGTTTGCTCTGACCCCTCCCCCACCATGCCAGCTTCTCCAGCTTTTTCCATGCTGTCCTAGTCCGAGGGATCCAGGGTTCTTCTAAGGTCTTGTTCCAGAAATCTCAACACACAAAAAGAGCTTGTGATGAGGCGACTCCTGCCTTGCGTTTTGCTAATGGCCCCTAACCTGGAAGGAAGTGGGGCCCCAGGAGCAGACAGGGCAGTGCCATCGGAGGAGCGATCAATGCTGACAGATCCCAGCACCTAGGAGCTGCTGGAGACGTGAATTCTTGGTCTCCTACCCGGAGCCTGGGAGAGTGGGACCCAGGAATCTTTGTTGAACAATTTCCTTGGTGGATTTTCAGGCATGCTAAAGTTTAGGGGACCAAGGCATCTCGCCAAGGGGCTGGGCCATAGAAAGCACCTATAAGCTACTAAATCCTCTGCCCAGGCAGGTAGAGGCTGTGAATCTTCCCCTACTAAACACTGAAGTTGCCGTGGGGGTGGGGGGGAGTGTTGGTGACTTAACGGGGCCTCTGGGCTTTCTCGGTGATCTGGGGTGAGTAACACTTCTTAATACAGCAGCTTTTAAAGGACACCTCCCTCATATCCAAACCATGATTGGGACACATGCCTTTGACCCATGTACACTTCTCCCCAAACTCTCAAAGAGCTTATAGCTTCTACCCTCAGTGGATTATAGAGACTGGATTCTTGCCTGCTAAGGTCCTCTGACAAGACTGGTTTTATCTGGAGTAATGGCAATTCATCACCTTGAACTAGGGAGAGCAGGGAGTTGGGCCTGGAGGGGTGCCCCCAGGGCCAAGCTTGCCAAGAGGCAGTTGGCATGCTTGCATAATGTTGGAACATGGCCTGAGGTCATTTTCATTTCCAGAAGGCTGTTGAGAGGACCAACAGAATGAATTAACTAGACTATTTATTGTCTCTATTTGGAAACTATCAGAGGACTCAGTAGCACCAGGTGGGAAAGACTAGCTTGCACTTGAGTGACCTTGGGAAGCTTGGCACCCTGGGCAACTTGACTGGAGGTTGATGATTGGCACTACACAGAGGAGTAAAGCTTCTCTTGAGTCAGGGATTTTTCTGTAGTGACAAGGGTAGCAAGACTGGCCATACAGGCAGATGAGGAGTTGAGGCCCTTGGTTCTCAGAGAGGACATGAGGCCAGGCTCTACCTTCAGCAGGAGTAAGGGGATCTCTAGTCCAGGAAAAGCAAAACCCAGCAGGAAAGCTGGATTCACCAGCAACTAGGATCCAGTTTCCAGTTTTATCTACCCAGCGACCTCCAAGATACCCCATATCTCAGGTGCAAAAACCAAGGCCTTGGGGCCAGCACCTTCATATCTAGCTGACACAGACCTCAAGTGAGCCCTAAAAGACTCGAAGGCCAACATCAGATTGCATTCAAGTTCAAGCTCTCCAAGCATCTGGACACTACCTAGGTGCATCAACAGTGCTTCTTCCCCTGCCACTGTGTCTAATAACAAAAATAAACAAACAAAAAATAACTTTCTGGGGTGGGGGAGATCTAGTTTTGAATTAATTTTCAAGACTGCTCTCCAGAGTGAGCACCAAACACAGAAAACTGAAATCTGAAGCCAGAGCCACCTGTATATGAACCACTAGGGGGCAGGCATGTTCCAGTGTGTCCCACCTCTCCCAAGCAATTTTCCACTGCTGGGTTCTAGAGCTCAGTAGAGGGAATGGTCAGCTCATGGGTGGACTCTGCCTCAGGTCTGGGTTGTCCACTTGCCCTTAGCTGGTTTATTTTTCTTTCCCTTCTTCTCTTCCTCCTCCTCCTTATTGTCTTTTTGCCACCCTTTCTCTTCTCCCTTCTTTATCTCCTTCTTTCTTCATACTGGGCATTGAACTCAGGTGTGCTTAAGCACTGAGCCACATCCCTGGCTCTTTTTATTTTTTATTGAGACAGATTCTCACTAAGCTGCTTAGGGCCATGGTAAGTTGCTGAGTCTGGCTTTGAACTCACTATCCTTCTGCCACAGCCTCTCAAGCCACTGGGATTACAGATACTTGGCACAACATTTGGCTCCCAGCCATATTTTATTTTGAGACAGGATATCACTAAGTTTTCCAGACTAGCCTCAAACTCATGATCGTCCTGCTCAGCCTCTTGAATAGCTGGATTATAGACAGGTACCACCATGCTCAGTTTAAATGGAAGCAATGCTAAAAGCCACATATAGTATTTGAGAGCATTTGGAAATAAGAGATGGAAAATCTAATTCTGAGATGAGGCTCAATTTTCATGTGTATCTTGTACACATGACAGTGTGCCACTGTGGAGTGAAATCCAGGGAAAGAAATAGATCAGAAGAGTCCAGTCTATTAAAAATATTGTGTAGTACCAGGTTTGGTGACCTGCCCCTGTAATCCCAGCTACTTGGGTAGTTCAAGATGCCCTCTTCCTAGCACCTCCCTCAGCCCTGTTTTGTCAGAGTTTGACATGGAGTGGTGTCATTTTGATGGGAAGCTTTCACCATTAGCTCCACCTGTAAGTGCACAGGAGTTCATGGCTGATAGACATCCTCAGCAAGGACACAACCAGAGTTGGTTTCCTTGAGTTGTCTGAAACTGATGGCACAGTTTGGAGTGCTTGTGGTTGTAGGAAAGTGTTTAAAACCCTTTAAAGCCAGGAAGGTAAGCATGGGGACTATAAAAGAATAATCGCCAATGACGGAGAGATAAGAGATAGATATGCTCATCCTGCTTGCTTGACTGATTATTTATTTATTTTTAGTATTGAAGATTGAACCCAGGGGCACTATACAAGGGTTAGTAAAAGGTCGGTCTCCCCAGTGTCAATCCAATAACAGGACACAGTTTTCAGAAAAAAGAAAAAGAATGTTTATTACTTTGCTAGCAAAGGAGGAACACAGGGGACTCCTGTCCCAAAGGCTGTGATTTTGCCCAGCAGCAGGAACAGGTTGTTTTTAAACAGATGTTTCAGAGAAAATGAGATTAGGGAGGAGAAACCTGGAAGGAGAAGATCAGGGAAAGGAAGTTCAGGGAGGAGAAGGTTAGGGAGAAGGTTTTGGGGAAAATATGTAAATTTCAAAGCCACAGGGGATATAGTGAGAAACTGGTGTGACTCTATTTTTGAAAAACCAGCCTCTACCTCAGAGCAAAGCCTGTCCAAGGAAGGGGGCATGACCCTTGTCCTTGGAAACACCCACAGAGCACTTCTAGGCACATACCCACCCTGCTAAGTTGTTTATCTACAAATAACAGGAGAGATCTGAGGCACCAGGTGTCCCTGACTCAGTTAGGCTAGGTGAGGACCCATAGCAACCCCCTAGCAACTACCAATCAGCCTGAGACAGGGAAAATACCTGGGATGCCAGATGACCCTCCTAGTAGTTTATGGTGGTTGATAAAGTGTTGGGAAACCATGTAGTTCAGCAGTACTCCTCTCATGGCTTAAAGCAATCAGTTCAAAAGAATCCCCTTCTTGTATTAACCAATCACCCCTACCCAACATGTTCCCACCAGTGAATGTGCTAATCATGTTTTAGATTTGTTTTATGATTTTCCCGTGGTGTGTGATGATTTGCTAAGAGGTGCTATGATGTATGTGAAGTCCCTGCCTTCCCCAAAGAGTGTATAAATCTGCTCAAACCCTGGGCTCAGGTCCTCTTGGTGTCGCCAGTTGCTGTGTGCAGAGAGGACCCAGATAGCTCGCAATAAATGCCTCTTTGCTGCTTACATCGATCTCAGTCTCTGGTGTTCTTTTGAGTGTCCAGAACTAAAGCATAACAATAGTAAAAGAGCATCCAGCGATCCCTTGTTACACATTCATAGCCCCCTCTTTTTGGAGGAACTGGGGATTGAATGCAGGCTTGTTTGATCACTGAGCATATCCCCAGTCCTTTATTTTTTTGTTATGAGACAAAGTCTCACTCACTTGTCCAAGCTGTCCTTAAATTGCAATCCTCCTGCCTCAACTTCTGAGTTGGCGGAATTATAGGTGTGTGCCACTGTGTCCACTACAATCATTTTTTCTTTTAAACACCCACCCCCAAATTTTATTCAGAAAAAGATAACATGTCACTTTTTTAAAGAGAAGAGAGAGAGAGAGAGAGAGAGAGAGAGAGAGAGAGAGAATATTTAATATTTAGTTTTTAGTTTTTTGTTACCATAACATATTTATTTTATTTTTATGTGGTGCTGAGGATCCAACCCAGCACCCCACTTGTGCCAGGTGAACGCGCAACCACTTAAGCCATATCCCCAGCCACAAGTAACTTTTTTCTTTCTTTTTTTTTTCTTTTGTACCAGGGGTGAACCCAGGGACAGTTAACCACTGAACCATGTTTCTAGTCTTTTTCAATTCAGGAAATACAACCTAATGGAAGAGATTGAAGTGTAAGAAGTGAAACACGGAGACCAGGCAGAGATCCATAAGGGAGTTTACTTTTCAGACTTGACAAGGAAAGGCCATCTCTCTATGAAGAGAGGGCAAAACAGCCTTAAGTTCTGGGTCCTTTATGGGGGAAGCTCAGGAAATCAGAGCTGAGCGGGTCCCAATGCTGGTGGTTAAGGATCAGGTTGGTATGAGGGGATGGTGAACCTTTCTCAGAAACACCCTTGGGTGGGAAAGTGAAGTTTTTTCCTGAAATGGCACCTGGCAGTTAAGATGGCCATGGAGGTGCTAAACAAGGACCTTATATTCCCACTTTTTTGTTTTTTGTTGGGCTCCATAGGGAAGAGTGATGTAGGTCAATCTTCTCAAACTGCTTCCTGCTGGGAAGGGGCAATGTTTCAATCATTGGGAAAATGATGGAGGTTGAGTGGTGGTGGAATACTGTCCCAGGTGGCCCAGTTTTGGTGAGGGATTGGTATTCCTTCAGCAGAGGAGAGCTGTGTGTTCCTTTGTTCAAGGTCTTGTTGGAGATGTTTTATCTTGTCCTTTACTTACCAGATTGATTGCCATGTTAGTAGCATTTCTCCTGTAGGTTCAGACAAATCCACCTTTCTTGGCCATGAAAAGATCAAGACCCCTTGGATTCTGCAGAGCCACAGCAGCTAAAGAATCAAGCTGGCATTGTATGGCTACTATGGTTTGAGCAAGTTGCTGTAAGTCTCCTGAACACTGGAATGGTAATCCCTGGTGGCAGCAAAACTGGGAGGTGAGTGCAGAGTGAGGGAGGAGGGCAAAAATAAAAAAGGGGGGGCTGGGAATATGGCTCAAGTGGTAGCATGCTCACCTGGCTGGCAAGGGACGCTGGGTTCCATCCTCAGCACCACATAAAAATAAAATAAAGAGGTTGTGTCCACCGAAAACTAAAACTAAATAAATAAATACTTAAAAATTCTTTCTCTATCTCTTTAAAAAATATTTAAAAATTCTCTCTCTCTCTTTCTCTCTCTCTCTTAAAAAACATGAAAAAGTGAATGTTGGCACTCATGGTTCTGCAGTGACCTCGTGGTCCTCAGAGACCAAGGGAAGATTGGGGTTTCAACTGTGGAGAGACACAGCTTGAGAGGACCTGTGGGTCTCACTGTATAAGGGGGCAGAGAGGACTGTTTTAAATGAAGGTTAGGAACTTGATATGGGATGCCCTCAAGGTAAGCCACCAATCAAGTGATAAGAATGACACCTGATAGGGTCCAGTCAATTATGCAGAGAATTGAGAGGAGGCAGCAGGCTTTTGGGAGTGGTAAAAATACCAAGTCACCAGGGGACAGAGTGGGAGAAAAAGAAGAGGCAGAATTGGCTTTGCCAGAACAACATTCCTGTATTACAAAAGAAGGATCCTACTGTATGCAAGAAGGGGCCAGAAAAGATGAGGAGCATTCCTCACTTTCCCTTCACCCCTGACCTGGGTTTTCTTTTGTTTTTGGAAAAAAATCTTTAAGGACATCAATTTTCCATACCTGTGTATACCAATTAAAGAATGCATTTGATTGTTTTCATGTGGGTTATGGTTCTTTCTTTTCAAGTACTCCTCACAGATAGACAATTTTCTTCAAATTAAAACTCCACCCTGGAGTCACATCAATATTGAATTTATTTATTCACTTATTTGTTCACATACTTTTGTGGCCCTGGGGATGGAACCCAGGTCCTTCCACATGCTAGGCAAGTGCTCTACCACTGAGCTATGTACACAGGCCCTCAGTTAATTTTTATGAAGTTCACTCATTTCTGTAGAAAAGCATGGGTTCTGGGTTCCTAGATTGTACAGGGGAAATTGGCCCCCATACAGGGGCCATATGGGCTGGCTGTGCTTGGCTGGGACTCTGGCCAGTGTTTCCCAGAAGGGGATCTAGATTCTTTTGATGCAGATGCACAAAGGAATGTGCACCTTTGAGTAGCACTCCAGGGAGTGGAACCCAGTCCCCTTCAGACCCGGCCATCCTAAAACACTCGGCCCTGTTTGTCATGGCATCCTACAGTCATGTGCTCTCTCACAGCACACATGAACCTAGAGTCAAAAGATGAGGAATTCAAAAAGCAGTCTGGGTGCTTTATCCCCAGAGCTGTGTGGGGACACATGGACCTCGCAGTCCTTATACAATTCAAAGAGTCTGGACACACCAGAATATCTTCAAGTCCCTTTTTGGTCATGAAGATCCTTAAAAGAACAAATGATGACAAATCTCATACTGCAGATCTTCCTTGCCTTTATTTGATCCTAAATCCAGCAGCAACGCAGAATGAATGCTGTTGAACTTTCCACCTGCCCCACGTGAAATCTAGACTTAGAGCCCAAGGAAAGCAAGTGTCATAAACAGTGGTGAAGCACAAAGATCGCTGTGTGGGGGCCATATGGGCTGGCTGTGCTTGGCTGGGACTCTGCTACCTGTTCCTAGAGGGAGCTGCAATCTGCTTACACATCAAATTGGGTTCCCATTCACTATGTGTGGAGAAGCCTTCAGGTTCAAATTAAAACACACACAGGCAGCTTTAGGGAACCTCAAATAAAAATTGGGTGACTTCCTTCACCTCAGATGTGAAGCTAAAGCTAAGGTCACTGTAGAACCCCACCAGCGTGAGTCCTCAGCAGGAGCTATCACTTAGGGGATCACGGTCTCAGACCAGGCACCAAGTCAGGGTCATGTATTTCCCCAGAGCTACCCTATCCTTACTCATCCTCTCACCACCTGCTGATTAAAAGAGGCCATCTTTTGTCTTTGGGTATGGAGAGACTGGAAGTTTTTGAGGAAGATCTGTCAGTCATGAGCAGCCCCCACCTCACCAGAGGTTGTAATTTATTCAGTTTGAGGTAGAAATGTTTGCAAGTGTCATCTGTGTATATGATTCTACTATTTTGCTGAAAGGTAATCTGGATACCTTTATTGGTATACATTGCTGGTTTAATTGAGTAAAGTCTACCCAGCAAGATGGTAGGCAAGGTTTGGTGAGGACCAGAGGTTTTGGCCTGTTGCCAGTGCAGCTAAAGCCCAGGACCCAAGGCTTCTGGGTCTACACAGAGACGCACAAGGAGGGGCCAGTGCTGAGTGTCTGGCACTGAAGTCCCCTGAGGAATGGTTTTCTTCCAATTTCACTGACCACTTAGAATGTTCCAGGCCTGCTGCGGGCACCTGTATGCCTTAAACCACAGAGTAGCCGCCACATATAATGACCAAATTTCAGTTTGATACCTTGAGTTCCCGGGGCTGAACCTCATTGAACACCAAGAACCCAGGGCCATCTTTCTCCATAAGCACCTGGAGAATTCCAAGGTTTAAATTAGAAATCCAGGTAAATCCATCACAGAGGACATGAGAAGACTAACCTTGAGATTCCATTCATTTCTGACTATTGATTTATGGACCATCCATGAAACAAAATAGCTTCTTCATATGTGCATGAAGCCTAAATCCCATTCTAGAAATCCAGGTTCCTAGTTATGACCCTATTAAGACACATATGACTGTATACAGAGGGTCTTATCTTCAAGGGGTCCCTTCCAATGTGTTCCCCTGCTTCAGTTTCCTTTCTCAATCCACATTTCAAGCAGTGTCTGAAATGCTGGGCTCTGAGTTTCCTTCACAATCATACTACATTCTGGTTATACCTCTAATTGCCCAGAAGACAGTTTTTTATACACACTCAACTAGGCAGCTGTTGGACAGGAACAGTGAATGAGGCCCTGGTTGTAGAGGAACATGCTGCCACATTGAGGACATGAGACAGTGCAGAACACAAGGACCTTTGGCTGCCTAAAGTCCTTCAGTATTGCTGTGAGCTCAGCACAGAGTTGAGAACATCTCCCTGGGTAGATGGCATCCTGGGCATCATAGCTCTCCAGAGGGGCAGGGTAGATTTCTATGCTCAACTGACTCAGCCTGGCAGTGTGAAGAAGCAGGTCCCTCAGGACTGACAGGACAGCAGCAGCTCAGGGCAGGCAGGATGGCTTGGAGCTGGGAGTCTGTCATCTCACAGGCTTCCAAGTTCAGGCTCTTCAGGGTGGCTGCAACAGTCTCCAGAAAAATTTGGAGGGGCACTGGACTGAAATTTGACAGTTTGATGCCGCTTAGATCCAGGCGTCTGAGCTAGCTGGTAATCTGAGAGCGGGCAGTTGGTTATTGAGAAGGCCTCCAGGGGGGTCTTCAGGTGCCTAAGGAGAAACTGGCAGTGATTTCTAAGGGAGATAATGAATTGGCCTAAACCCAATGTCTCCATGGCCATCTGAACATGGTTGACATTTTGCAGAATCTGCCCATTCAGGTCACTGCATTTCAGTCTGAGCCTTTTACCATCAATTTTGTGACCAGATGGATCCACGATCTCTAAGAACGCCATCCTCAATAACAAGCAGAAAGCCACATCTCTGGTCAGAGGAGGTCAAGGGGAGTCATGTACGAAGGACAAACCAGGCAAGATGTGAGAAACCTACTGGGGTTAACCCCCGCAGTGTTCGCACCCTGCACCCTCAGCAAGGTCTCCATCCCTGCTCCTCACCCTGGACTGCTGAATCACTACCTGGAGCTCAGAACAACCTTCCTTACATGGGCATTAGAGGTGCATCTCTGTGCTCCCAGCTGGAGAGCACAGAGCTTCTCTGTTGGGGGTACAGGTGTAGGGACTTCCCCTCCTTCCCTGCCCTCTCCTCTACCCTGCTTTGCAACTCTGTTGCTAGATAGGCCTCCCAGAAAAGGATCCTGACCCACACTCACTAGCTCCTGTTCTCCCCAGCTGGCTTCTAAGCAGAGTTATGCTTCCCATGGGCCCTGGTTTAGCCCTTTGCTATAACACAGGTTAGAAGATGGAGCTTCAGGATACAATAGGAATAGATGATGGGTTATTAACCTTCCAGTGTCTTGTTCACCATGAGAGTGTCAGTGGCTGGCACACAGTAGGTGCCCTTTCATATTTACTGATACTGGTCTGCAGAGGATGCTCACCCCCCTTACTCAGCTCAGCACCTGCTCAAGGTGGCCCTTGAGGAGAACAGCATCCACACAGAACTTCTGCAGGTAGTCTATCCTGAGGAACTGCAAGGTGAGCTGGGCAAGCAGCTGGTCCTGCTCCTCTGGGGAGGTGTGGGCAGGCACGAGGACCTGGTAGACAAGCAGCTTCCTCAGGTTCCTCATCTGGCCCAAGAAAGAAGCACAAGCAGCCAAGGTGGAGGGCGCCCAGGTGCAGTGCACTTCCACCTTCTGGACACAGTCCAGCTGCAGCAGTCTTAGGACCTTCCTGGTTTGGCCAGTGGGTTTCGCAAGGATCTTCAGCCTATTGCAACACAGGTGCATCCTGTCCCCTCTGTGTGACCCACAGGAACAAGTGGGTCAGGAATTCATCCAGGGGCCTTTTTGTGAGGTTCAAGTTTATGAAACCTTCAAGAGTGGCTTAGCTGCCATTGCTGGACCATGTTTCAGCATTTGATTCTTCTTAATGGCATCTGGTGAGCAGGCATCGACCATGGCTCCTGACCACATCCTCTAGAAGTTGTGGCGAACATTCCGAAAATCCAGCACCTGCAGTTTCCACCTCCTATAGGGAGGACAGCAGAGTCTCAGCCCTGAGGCCCCTTCAGTCACCTCTCAGCCTCTGCCCCCTGCCCTACCTCTTTATTCTGTCTTGCTTTTCTCCACCCACTTCCCTCCAATACAGGCTGCTGACCCGACCTGTAGCAGCTGAGGGAGGGGCAGATTCAGCCCTCTTCAGGGGTCACTGCAGCTGTCACAAGCACCCTTCACATCTGGGACATGTTCCCAGATGGGGCTCAGCATGGGCAAGGTCTCTCCAAAACATCTCTGGTGGCACTCTTCAGCACCCAGTCTTCCCACCCACAGCCATCACTTCCCTGGTCCCCAGGGCGCTTCCAGGCCACCTGGGTCCCACTCACCTGGGGCGATCCTGCTGGGCAAGCAACATGTCCAGCCCATCCAGTGCCACTCAGAGTATCTCCAGCTGTGGCTTCCTCATCAGGGCCCCCAGGGGCAGGCAGGTAAAGGGCCAGGCCTGCACCATTTTCTTCAGGACCTCAGTGTGTCCCTTGCTAAATGCCTCCACAAAGAGTGGTGGGAAGAGCTCTATGGGCAGGTCCTCCAGATCCAGGATGGCCCTGGACTTGTCACTCAGCAGGCTTCGCCCTGTCAGCTCCAGCAGTGTGGGTGGGGACTGGATGCTCATCCTGGGGAGTCTGAAAGAAGAAGGATCCTGAAAAATGGTCCATGGAAAAAGGCCACTATCTCATACATGTGCAGCCACTGGGAAGTGGATACTGGGGAGTCTAAGAGCTCAGATCACCTGTAATGGGGTAAAGCCTTTGATTATCATTTTGTCCTTATAAAATGGGAAGTGGAGTATCATGTGACCTAATGCAGTAGGCTCCTCAGTTTCAACCACTACCAAGGCTGGGAAAGGACTAGCCCTCAAATGGATGATGTTACTTATAATTTTAAAAAATTAAATATACAATTATAAAGCATGTATCCATATTATAAAAGATTGGAAATTACAGCAGAGTCACAAGGATATGTGTTACCCATGTGAGATTCTGCCATATTATGGGGAGTTGAAGAGACAAAATGAATTAGAACAGAATCTGTGAATTGTTACATAATATGGTTTTAAGGCTTTTGTTTAATATGTTTAAACAAATTATAAAATTACAAAACACATAGGCCATAAAGTATCATGTTTTGGAGGGATAGTATTAGGGATTGAATTCAGGGCATTCATCTACTGAGCCATTTCTTCAACCCTATTTTGCATGTAGTTGGAGACAGGGGCTCACTGAGTTGTTTAGCACCTGATGTTGATGTGGCTGGCTTTGAACACTAACCCTCCTGCTTCCTCAACCTCCTAAATTGCTGGGATTATAGGCATGTGCTACCAAGCACAGCAAAAAGTATAATTTTAAGGATGCACAATGTAAATATTTTTATTATCAGAAAATAGAATTCCAGGGCTGGGGATATGGCTCAAGCAGTAGTGCACTCGCCTGGCATGCTTGGGGCACTAGGTTTGATCCTCAACACCACATAAAAATAAAAAAAAATAAAGATATCATGTCTAACTAAATCTAAAAATTAAATATTAAATACAAATAAATAAATAAATCTTCCTTAAAAAATGAAAATAGAATTCTAATCAATTAGATTGAAACAGGATTGCAATCTACTTAAATAATTTTAAAGTGGGTGGGGCTGGAGCTCAGTGGAAGAGCAGTTGCCTAGGACATGTAAAACCCTGGGTTTGATCCTCAGCAGCACATAAAAATTAATAAATGGTGGTCTGCGGATTAGGTCAGTTGGTATATTCTTGCCTCATATGCACAAGGCCCTGGTTTCAATCACCAGCACTGCCAAATAAATAGATAAAAGAATGCAGTCCATGTAATCTTATTTTTTTTTTTTTAATGCAGGACATGCGTGCACAAGCCTATAATCTCAGGGGCTCCGGAGATTGAGACAGGAGGATCATGCATGCAAAGCCAGCCTCAGGAAGAGTGGTGCTAAGCAATTTAGTGAGATATCCTGTCTCTAAATAAAATATGTAATAGGGCTGGGGTGTGGCTCAATGATTGGGTGTCCCTGAGTTCAATCCCTGGAACAAAAAAAAAAAAAAAAAAGAAAGAAAGAATGAAAATTGAAAGAGACATAAACTAAAGTGAAAATCTTAATGTTCAGGATAAACGTAAAACCACACTGGGAGGCAAACCCTAAGTCCTAAATTGAGAAAAAAACAGAAAATTGTTCCTGAATCCAAACAGGTGAGGAGTTGATGCGGTGGTGCTCAGGGAGGTGTGGGACTTACGGGATCTGTCCAGGTGTGCGGGGTGATCCGAGCCTCAGCATGTGGTGATGGTTCTCCTTGGGCTCCAGGACTCTTGTGTTTCTCCTCTGGCTCCGCAGAAACTTTTATGGACCTCCCAGACCACGCCCCCACCTCCACCTTTTGACTAGTATCCAATCAGTAAGCAGTATCTAATCACATTCCCCAATCTTCACCCACATAATCCTGATGGGATTTTCTTTCTCCAGATTAATTGATTGAATCCCATGTTTTTTCAGGAGGTCAGAATCAGGGAGAGTGAGGGCCAGAAAAGCCTTCATCCATGCACTCCACATGGTGAACTGAATTTGGCCCATATGTGACTCTCCTGTTCCTGCCTGGAAGACAGAAAAGCACTGAATCCCTACAGTAAGAAAAAACAAAACCCCCCAAATATCATTGTGATATCTTTGCCATATCCAAAATATTTTTTTAAAAAAAACATTTCCAAAAGATTCCATAGTAAAAACAGCTTTTTGAAGATACTAGCATCATCCACGAAGAAAACAGATGGAAACCAGGTGTCCAAAAGTCACATAGGTGTGACATTACCCTGCAGTAGATCAGGGCCACTCAGGAGAAAGAATGGACACAAAGGGTGAAATCAGTCTTCTAGACTTGGGGCAAGACTTGTCCTGTTTGTCTGTTTGAACTGGGGATTGAACCAATTGGTGCTCTACCACTGAGTCACATCCTAGCCCTTCTCCTTTTTTTTTATTTTAAGACAGGGTCTCAAAAAATTGCTTAGGTCCTCACTAAGTTTCTGAGGTTGGCCTCAAACTTCCCATCCTTCTCCCTCAGTCTTCAGAGTCACTTGGATCACAGTCATGGGCCACCATGCCCCACCAGAAGAAAAAATTGAAATCCACAGAGGGTGAAAACTGTGGGCAACTTGGAATGTTGGACAGAAAGACACAGGTTTGGATACCAGGTGTCCCTGACTTCAGGACAGCCACCACCTGAGAGCCTTCTTTCAGAATCAGGGACCCCCCAGGGCACATCTCCCAGGGAAACTTGGCTCCAGGCAGTTTCCAGAGCCCTTTGGGCTGTGAGAAGTACACAGACAGAGGAAAATATGAAGAGTCTGAAAAACATAATTCAGGAATTGAGGACAGAGAGACAGAAAGAGAGGGAGTGCTTGGATGATGAGCCATGTGAAGGGAGGACTTACAGGGAAAATGTAGAAGGAATGGTTTGATTGGTGGCAGTTACAGGATTGCATTTCTGCTTTGTTGTTCTGTCTTTGTGTTAGTCAGTTTTTCACGCTGTCACTACAACCCTGAACCCCAACAACTACAGAGGAGGAAAAGTTTATTTGGGGACTCATAGTTTTAGCGGTCTCAATCCAGAGACAGCAGTCCATTGCTTGTGGCCTCACCTCCAAGGTGAGGCTGAACTTCATGGTGGAAGAGTGTGGCAGAGGGAAGTGGCTCACATCATTATAAAACAGAGGGAGAGAGAGAGAGAGAGAGATGGCCACTTGCCAGATACAAAATATAAACCCATATTCACAAACCCCAATGATCAGCTTCCTCCAGCCACACTCTACCCACCCCCACTCATCACTAATCCCATCAGGGATTGATTCACTGAGTAGGTTAAGGCTATCAACCAATCATTTCTCCTCGAAAACATTGTCACATGTGAGCTGTTGGGAGACACATCATCTAAACCATTAAGGTCTTTTTGGGTTTCTTTTTGGAAGATATTCCTGCTCATATCACATAATCGTATGTTGGTTGGATATTTACAATTGGCTGAGGTTATCTTTGGTTTCTGTTTCACATAATGACTTACCACAAATTACCCACATTTCTTCTCCTATGTGTGTAGTGAAGTAGGGCTAAGGCTATTTCAGAGACCTCATTGCTTTTTAGCCTCCACAACTTTTGAGGTCTAGTCTCTGAATTCTAAATTTCTCTGCCATTTGTCTGTGTGTCACCAGCTGAAAGGGTGACTTCACTCCACAGCCCTGCCTTCTCTTACCACCCTTGACTTGGAGCAGGAGGCAGGTAGATGTTACTGTGAACCTAAGTCACAACAGACAGTGGCTCTCCAAAGAACAAGTGTAGTCAGACATAATAGGGCAGGAATGCAGGACACCCAAAGAAAGATGAGTTAGAGCCCCATCCAGGAGGCAAAGGGAGACAGGGAGTCAAAGGCAGCTTTGAATCAATTATCACTGGCTCCACAGATTCAGTACCAAGGGTGGCCTGAGTTCAAGGACAACAGGCAGCAACTGGCCAGGTGTCCTCCTAGAAAACATGGGGGTACAGATTGGGGAAGGTTTTATGCACAGCTGAGGTTGTGGCTGACAGGTTTGTGATAGAGTTGCATGAGGCAGTGCTGCCCACCAACCTTCTCCTCGAAGCACCCTCGCTCCTCTTCATCAAGATTTGACACATGTTACTCCCTGTTGATTTGGACACCATTTATATTTCCCTCTTGTTTAGGCGTTCATTTAAAAAAATATTTAGGTGGTGATTTTATTTAGTTTCAATTTTCTCTAGCAGTGGGGATTAAACCAAGGGAGGGTTTAATAATCAGCTACATCCCCAGCCCATTTATTTATTTATTTATTTATTTATTTAGACAGGTTCTCACTGAATTGCTCAGATTGGGGTCAAATTTGAGATCCTCATGCCTTAGCATCCTAAGAAGATGGGATTACAAGTGTGCACCACCACACCCTATTTTGAATTAAAAATTTTAAAAGGTAGAGCGTTTGCCTAGCATTCAGAAAAACCTGGATTTGCACCCTTGCATGAAAAGTATAAATAAATACATGGATAAATAAATAAGCAAACAAAAAAATCAGAAACCTGTGTTCAAATACACTATTTAGAGTTATTTTTCTTCTTTTTCATTTCTTCTTTAAAAAACTTTTTTGCATGAAGATGATTATAGTTACTTTTATGGAAAAAATCCAAATGGTTACACTTTCTGATAAACACTTGGAATACCCATGCTTAAAAAATGTGTTGAGAATTTGCTTTAACCAGCTATTAACAAGATGATTTGATTGGCATACATTTTAATATAGTGTCCTGAAGTATGTCTGAAAATATATTAGAATTTTTATGAATTTAGTGAAATTTTGAAGCAAATATTAATAAAAGAACCAAATAAGTGTAACTTGAACAAGGTTATATCATGTCTTATTTGATAGGGCTTCCCATCTCACAAATTAGGCTAATTGCCTTAATGTCTTTCTTCTAGAATTACCTTGAGAAATTCTGGAGCCCTGTGGAACATCCCAATGTTAGCTCAAGGTCAAGTGACAATGTAGAATTTGATCCTAGAGAAGTTAGTCAACAATCTCAAAAGGTTTAAAGCACTTAATGAAAGTAAGGGCCTAGATCATTATGAAAGATAAGTCATTTAGCAAGAGTGATAAAAAATTTTGAAAGCTAATATAGAAAGTTGTGTCATAGTAACTAAGAACAGACTAGGGAAGAAGAGCACGAGAAGAAGACCATCATTAAACAAGGAGGAGAGGTGGGAGGGAAAGGGAGAGAAAAGGGAAATTGCATGGAAATGGAAGGAGACCCTCAGGGTTATACAAAATTACATACAAGAGGAAGTGAGGGGAAAGGTAAAAATAATACAAGGGGGAGGAATGAATTACAGTAGTGGGGGTAGAGAGAGAAGAGGGGAGGGGAGGGAAGGGGGGGATAGTAGAGGATAGGAAAGGCAGCAGAATACAACAGACATGAGTATATCAATATGTAAATCAATGGAAGTGTAACTGATGTGATTCTGCAAGCTGTATACGGGGTAAAATGGGAGTTCATAACCCACTTGAATCAAAATGTGAAATATGATATATCAAGAACTATGTAATGTTTTGAACAACCAACAATAAAAAATAAATAAAAAAAAGTGAAAATAAAATTGTTTTAATGAATAACAAAAAAAAAGAAAGTTGTGTCATAGGAAAAATAATTCAAATTTTAACAGAGATGACTCAGTTTTTTTTCCAAGTAATCAGAGACCTTGTTAAAACCAACCTGAAGCTAGGAAGGCTGAGACAGGAAGACTGAGAGTTCAAAGCCCGCCTCAGCAAAGGCGAGGCACTAAGCAACTCAGTGAGACCCTGTCTCTAAATAAAATACAAAGTAGGGCTGGGGATGTGGCTCAGTGGTCAAGTGCCCCTGAGTTCAATTCCTAGGATCAATCAAACAATAAATAATAAAAGGTTACTCCCCACAGCTCTAGGACTGAGCATTGAACCAGGGGTACTCTACCACTAAGCCACCCGCCCAGTCCATTTTGTTTTATTTTGAAACAGGCTTGCCAAATTGCCAAGTCTGGCATGAATCTTGCCATCCTCCTGCCTCAGCCTTCTGAGAAGGTGGAATTACATGCATGGCTCATCTCACCTGGCTTAAAATGTACTTGTTAGAGTGCAGCTATTTGGCAGTTGTTCATCTGGAACATTCCACATGAAAGCTATCACCATTTTGAATTATCTTTGGTATCATTTGTCCACCAATTTCCAAATGTGCTTAAGAATGAACCATAATAATCTGTTGGAGTGCAGAAGAAAGGAGTTTGCAGGTCCCATTCTGTGTTTTATTAATCTCTTGGGAGCCAAGATAAAATCTTATGATCTTGTTTGGAAAGTCAGGGGTTTGGGAGCAGTGTGTGTGTGTGTGTGTGTGTGTGTGTGTGTGTGTGTGTGTGTGTGTTTATGTGGTTTTGGCAGAGTCCTCCTGAAAGTTCCTTTGATCAAAATATCAAGCTTAAGGATCTTCTCTTGCATGGTCCCCTGCCTCCACTTTTGTCAGGTTTTGGTACAAATAAATTCATTTTGTTTCTGCAGTGTTTTACAGTAGCATCATCAGCAGGTAAACTTTGGTCATGGAATATCCTCAGCCATTACATGGTCACCGTTGGCTCCCTTGAGTTGTCTGAATCTGATAGCAATCATTTGGCATGCATGTGGATGCTGGATCATGTGTGTGTGTGTGTGTGTGTGTGTGTGTGTGTAGTACTGGAGATTGAACCTGGGAAAATTTACTACTGAGAAATACCCCCAGCCTTTTTTTTTTTTAATTTTGTGGCAGGGTCTCTCTAAGTTGTCCAGACTGGCTTGAAACCTTCAAATCTCCTTTCTCAGCCTCCATGTTGCTGGGATTATAGATGTGCACCATGGTACCTGGCCATAGAGCATTTAACACCTTTGAGAGATTGCATTGCACCAGGGAGCAAGCACCATACCTATGAGGAGAATAATAGCCTCGGACTGCAAAATTCCTCTGGATGAAGATTCCCAGGAACCAAGATTTATCCAACTGAATAAGTCAATGGTGAAGCATGTTCTCATCTCATGAAAAGAACCCCTTTATTCTTTAAAAACTTTTTGTTTTTTATCAGAAACATCACTTTTCACTAATTAGGGCACAAACTCCTTCCTGATGAATGGCAGGACAAAGAGATCACTTCCTCTCTGGAGTCTGCCTGAGGCCAAATCCCTCTCAGACTGAACTGCTAGTAGGCAATTCAAAGGGTTCAAACTGTTTGTAACAGTTGCTAAAATATTATTAAGTGAATTTTCCAATTTAGAGATTCCTACCTGAGGTAATATTTATCCTACAAAAGAATCCCTTCAGATGATTGGTACTCTAGTCCATTTTCTGTTACTGTAATGAAATACCTGAGACAGGCTTTGATTTTTTTTAAAAGAGATTTATTTATCTAACAGTTCTGAAAGATACAAGACCAAAATCTGGAATCCCCCTTGGTTTGGCCTGTGGGAGGAAGCCAAAGAACAACCCGGGACTCAGGGTCAGGCTTGTAAACAACTCTCAGAATGATGGACCCAACATCCCAGGAGAACCATTCCTTTCTAAGAACACACAAAGCTTCCAATACCTGAAGCTTTGAGGGATAAATTGCACCAAAACATAGCATAGGGATAGAGCTAGACATGATCACAGCCATCTCAGTCATTATGGCCAGTTTGCCCATCAGTTGATCCCAAGCCCTAGAAGCCAACAAAGTTGTTAACAATCACAGAAACATGTTATCCAAGTCACTGATCCCCAGACATTTACTTCTCTTTCGACATCTATCTTTTGCTGGGGATTTACCTCCCATCATTTTTTATTTTGTATTTTAAGCCAGGATCTCCCTGGGTTGCTGAGGGTCTTTATAAGTTCCCAGGCTGGCCTTGAACTTGCCATTCTCATGCCTCAGCCTCCCCAGCTTCTGGGATTACAGGCATGCCCTCACCAGGCCTGGCCTGGCCTGTTTCTTAATATCCACTGACGTGTCAGACACAGTATAGTTTTTGAGAATGTCCTGGTACTTCCCCGGTGGAATTCCACTGTCTTGCTGCTGCTTGAGACACTAGGGTTCTAAACTGTTTCTGGCATTAGGGAAGAAAAATGAAATTTATCATTCTTGGGGGTTCATTGTCCATGCAAACAAAACAAAAGGAAAAACAAACATGTTTACTAGATGAAAAACACAGAGATCCAGGTTTCCACTCCTGTAATTGCAGCAACTCAGGAGGCTGAAGCAAAATGATTGTGCTCTCGAGGCCAGCCTGGGCAGCTTAGCAAGACTGTATCTCAACATAAAAAATGAAAAGGACTGGGCATGGAGCTCAGTGGTAGAACACTCACCCAGTGATCCTGGGTTCCATCCCCTGCACTGAGACAGGAAGGAAGGAAGGAAAGAAACCTAGACCTGAGTAAACACTAGAAGTGAATGGTGGGCTCTTAGGGACATAAGAGATAGAAACAGGGCCAAAGGCATCTGTCCATGTCTTCATGATGGCTGTCATCTGGAGCCTTTTGAGTTCTTCCCAAAGTGGGATATTTCCCAGGCTGCATCAACCCTAATCAGTTTCTATATCTCTTGAGCCCATAAGGGAATTCTCTGTAGCATAATGAAAGGAGAGAGTTTGAGTAACAGCCAATCAGGAATTGGGGAGCATCAGAGTTAAAAAGTTGAGCACAGTCATGCAACCTGTCAGACGCAAGTGCCTATGAAAAAATGCAAAAGGGATATTTGTTGGTGTGTGATGGTGTTGCAGCTCTAGGGATTGAATCCAGGGTGCTGTCCACCGAGCTCCACCACTAGCCCTTTTTATTTATTATTATTTTTAGCTTCAGTGCAATTTTATTCTAATTCTTTGAAAATTGATAAACCATATCATATTGTAAAACTCAAATCACCAAAACATTCTTTCCCATTCCCCATATCTCCACTCTCTTCAGTCATCTCAGTAAATGACAGTCTCTATAATGAACCTCAAGTAACTAGAACTTTTTTCTTTCATTATCTATCTATCTATCTATCTATCTATCTATCTATCTATCTATCTATCTATCTATCTATCTAATCTTATCTATCTATCTATCTATCTATCTATCTATCTATCTATTCTAATTAGGCATATATGACAGCAGAATGCATTTTGATTCACTGTACACAATTTCAGCACAACTTTTCCTTTCTCTGGTGGTACACGGTGTAGCATCACACCATATGTGCAGTCACACATGACACATCCCTTTATTAAATTTGAGATAGGTCTTGCTATCTTACACAGGCTGGCCTGGAGCTTGTCATCCTCCTGCCTCAGCCTCATGAGTGACTGTGATTATACCCAGAGAGTCCTTTTTGTTTGTTTTTGTTGGTTTGGGCTGTGCCTTTTTCTTAAGTGTTTAGCAGAAATCACCCATATTTGTTTCACTTATGTTTGCAGTCAAAACAGGCTTAGGATTATTTTTAAGACCAAATGGTGGTTTTAGCTGAGGACTATTTGAATCCCAGCCTTCAAATTTGACTTGTCTATCTTTTTCTTGCTATGGGGCATCTCTTAAGGCAGCTGAGCAAGAGGGTTGAAATGGCAAGGTGTCTCTCTCAGTTGTCACCCTTGACTTGGTGCTTGGAACTAGAGACAGGTAGATGTTTCTGCCACACAGGTAACAACAGAGAGTGGCTCTCCAAACACTGTCTTTAGAAGGGATAGGGAATGCAAGATACTCAAACAAAGAGAGTCAAGGGGCCCATCCAGGAGGCAAAGGAAGACAGTATTTCAAAGGCCACATAAGGTGCTTTGAAACCATTATCATTGGCTGCAACAATGCAGTAACAAGGGTGGCCTTGGTCCAGGATGACAAGCAGCTGCTGAGAAGGGTGTCTTTTCATAAAAATATAATTTTGTGTGGGACGCAGTGGTGCATGTGTGTAATTCCAGAGACTCAGGAGGTGGAGGCAGGAGGTTTGCAAGTTCAAAGCCAGCCTGAGCAACTTAGTGAGGCCCTAAGCATCTTAGTGAGATCCTGTTGCAAAATAAAAAATAAGAAAGGGTTAGGGATGTGGTTCAGTGGTATAGAGCCATAGGGCTCAATCCCTGGTACCTAAAAAATTTTAAAGAAAAAAAAATATTTTTTATGCACAATTTGTGGTGGATTTTTGCCTCAGTCCGGCTGCAGCAAAATAAGCGAGGGTGGGGTGGGGGGGTGACCAGCAACTTGTGTAGATTGATACAGCAGGAGTGGGAGCCATTTATTGTAGGACAGGAGGGGTGTATATACATTCCACACAGCTTATCTTAATTAACATAAACTAGATACAGCAGTCAACCAATAAGGAATCTCCACACTTAATGGCTCCCTGAATTTACTTCACAAACCACTCCCTCTGGCAAAATGCCAGGCGCCATCCAGACTTGTTTACAGACTCTAACAGATTTTGCATAAGACTGTGGTTCTGTGAGTCTTTTGTTATGGCTCTTATTAGCAGGCAGCTGTGGTCCAGGATTCCCACTTCCTAGCACCCTGCCAGCCCTGCTGTGTTGGAGTAGTGTCATTTTGATGGAAAACTTTCACCATTAGCTTCACTTGTAAGTACACAGTTGTTCACAGTTGATCAACATCCTCAGCAAGGACACAACCAGTGTTGGATTCCTTGAGTTGTCTGAAACTGATGGCAGTAGTTTGGAGTGTGTGGTTGTAGGAATGTGTTTTGAAAGGAAAGTGACTACAACACTTGGAGCAACCAAGAGATCTTTATTGCAGCAGTGCAACAGAGGAGAAAAGAGAGAAAGAGAAGAAAAAGAGAGCAATGGAGAGCAAAAGGAAGAGAAGAAAGAGAGAGCAAGAGCAAGAGAGAGGGGCCTGGCAGGAATGAATTTTTTAGAGCCAAAATCTAATGGGGTATCTGGGTCTGCAAGCTGCCTTGTTGGCACAAGGGGGGGTGAGTGTTCAGTCTTGAGCAGGCGCTTGGGCATTTGGGCTTGAAGCAAACAGGTGATAAAGAACAAGACAGAAGGGTTGGAGTGGCTAGGTCACCCTGCATCTAACTTTGTTTAGCATGCCCTGCAGACAGCTTATTCAGCCTGTCCTGAACCTAACATGTTTAAAACCCTTTAAAGCCAGGAAGGCAAGCATGGGGACTATATTAGAAATAATTGCCAATGGCCTAGGGAAAGGTATGCTGATCCTGCTTGCTTGCTTGATTATTTATTTTTAGTATTGGAGATTGAACCCAAGGGAGCTATACCATGGTTGCTAATAACTCAGTATCCCTGATGCCAACCCTATAAAAAGTACACAGTATTCAGAAAAAAGAAAAAGAATGTTTGTTAATTTGCTAGCAAAATAGGAAATGAGGGAACTCCTGTTCCAAAGGCTGTGTTTCTGCCCATCAACAGGAACAGGTTTTTTAAAAGAGCAGTTTCAGAGAAAATGACATTAGAACAGAGAAACCAGGAAGGAGAAGATCATGGGGGAGAGGTAATGAAGAAGATTTGGGGGAGAAAAATGTAAGTTTCAAAGCTACAAGAGATATGTAAAAGTGCATCAAGTGAACCCCTATTACACACTGAACCAATTTCTAACCTGCTCTTTTTTGGAGAAACTGGGGATTGAACACAAGGTTGTTTGACCAGTGAGCCATATCCCATGTCTTTTTTGTTTTTTATCTTGAGACAGGGTCTCACTAACTTGCCTAGGTTGCGCATGAACTTACAATTCTCCTGCCTCAGCCTCTGAGTTGGTGGAATTACAGATGTGTGCCACTTTGTCCACTACAATCTATTAAAAAAAAAGAAACACCTGTGCATCTAACAGTATAAGAGGGCAGTGAGGACTGTTTTAAATGGGGGTTAGCAACTCGATATGGGATGCCCTCAAGGTGGGCCACCAAAGAAGTGATAAGAATGACACCTGATAGGGTCCAGTCCATTTTGCGGAGAATTGAGAGGAGGCAACAGGCTTTGGGGAGTGGTAAAAGTACCAGGTCACCAGGGGACAGAGTGGGAGAAAAAGAAGAGGCAGAATTGGCTTTGCCAGAACAACATGCCTGTATTACCAAAGAAAGATCCTTGTTTATGCAAGAAGGGGCCAGAAAAGATGAGGAGCAAGGGGTAGTGGAGAATCAGAGGGTGGTGAGCTGAGCAGGGAGGTGGGTTATCTATATAGAAGCTCAAAGAGGAGGTGTTGAGTGGCTCCTTTGGGATGGCCTGTGACAGAGGAAGAGCCAAGTAAGGAGTTTATTTCAGTCTAAATGTAATTCAAGGGGCAGTAGACATTGAGGGAAGCTCCCTTTGCCAAAGTGAAGGCTCTGATGAGGACAACAAGTTCACCTTGCTGATATTGGGAGTGGAGGCTCTTACACAACCAAGGCTAGAGAGACTATTGCCTACCCTGCCTGATGAATTCCCTCCTAAAAGAAGAAAGAGCCATCTCTGAACCAAGACTCAGAGTGAACTTTCGAAGGAGAAGGGATGAGAAGATGGAGAATCTTGGTGCTGGGCCAAGATCTAAGTTAACTTTTGTGTCTTAAGAGGAGACTTGTCACTGCCATCTCTAGGGGGTAGACTTGAGAGGAGGAGGGGAGGAGAAGGGTAGAGTCACTTCCCCATAGGAGCCGGTGTGTGGATAAAGAAGAAGAGCCCTAGGTGAATGGAAAAATGTGTGGTCATTGTCATGGGCCCTCAGACTAGGGTCCCAACCAGCCCAAATCCTCAGAGTGGAGAGAAAGTCTGTTAGAATCTAGTCTGCTCTGCAAAGAGAGGGACAGCATCATCAAGGAGGAAGAACAAGTGTTGTGATTGGGCAGAAAATGGAGGGGGTTTTGATAGATGTGAATGGGCTCATGAGGTGATAGAAGGACTGGAAACGTCCACCTCAGAAGTGGGTCATGGGAAGGTACTGGCCAACAGAATAGGGGATGGTCCTAAGGTAAGGGTGAGGATCAGGGAAGCAGCAGGTGAGTCTGCATGGAAGCATCTATGAGGGGAGAAGCAGAGCATAGTCCCCAACTTCGTGACAATGTCCCTTTCCATAAGGGGAACAGGACACTGTGGAATGACCAAAAAGGAATGAGTAAAAATTAGAGAGCCACAAGCACAAATAAGGCTAGGTGTCTGTAAGGGTTGGTAATAGGCCCCCAGAACACCTTGAGGGCTGAATATGTAGCCCTGGTGTCTAGGAGGAAGGAGATGGGCCTACCTGACATATGCAGCGTTACCCTGAGTTTCCATGGAGTGATGGTAGTGGTTGGGTGATGGCAAACTGGATCTTTTCAGTCCTCTGCAGCCAGTCCTAAGAGTTGGAAAGAGGAACCCAAAGGGCCAGGTGGATAGGGGGTCCCCATGTGCTCGGGGAATTGAACAGCCCAGTGACCTTCTTGATGACATTTAGGACAAAATTCCAGAAAGTATGAGGCTTGGGACATGTACGAGCCCAGTGACCCATCTGACCACATTTAAAACAGGGTCTGAGTTGTCCTGAGGGACCATCCCATGGGGCAATGATACCAGGGACAGATGGCTTGAGTGAGCATCTGCTATCTCTGCTTTCAGGCCTTCTCACCTCTCTCATCATACACCTTAAAGGACACTTCCAGTCCTCAGCTTTGGGATTTAGAAGCCCGTCTCAAAACATCTGTCACAAGGAGACAAAATTGCAATGTATGCAGTCCAGGGGAGAAATAAAGCATGTCCACGTGCCTCTGCCCCTTTTGGCGCTTTATTCACTCAAAATACTCAATGCAATTTCAATCTATAGGTCCTTTTTTAATATTTATTTTTTAGGTATAGATTGACACAACACCATGCCTATATTTTATGTGGTGCTGAGGATTGAACCCATATCCTGCCCATGCTAGGTGAGCGCTCTACCACTGAGCCACAATCCCAGCCCTGTACATGTTCATAGTAAGAAAATGACAATCCTTAATGCTAGGCACTCCAATAGACATAATAAATTCACAGCAAACAATTCTAGATTAATTTTAAGCATTGCAAACACACTTAATCATGACATGCTAATGACAGACATATCTTCTGCATGCTTATACTTCTGAAACCCCTTCCTGTGCCAATCCCTTCCCCAAACACCCTTTATCTTGTAGAGGAACCAAAGAGTGCTTCTCCCTCCCTGTTCTCATGGGTAGGTTTTAGGAGTCTCTGCTGTGTCTCTAACAATTAACTTCCATCTGTCTCTTTTCTTTGTAGTACTTGGTTAGCACCCGGATGGCCATCTTAAATGGCAGCTGCCATTTTAAGGAAAACATTTCACTTTCCTGACCAAGAGTGTTTCTGAGAAAGGCTCACCACCATTCAAATTAAATAATGCATTGCATTGTGTTCATATGGGCTCTGGTTCTCCTCACAGTTAGATAATTTTCTTCAAATTAAAACTTCCCCCTGGAGTCACATCAATATTGGATTTACTTATTCATTTATTTGTTCACATACATTTGTGGTTCTGGGGATGGAACCCAGGCCCTTCCACATGCTAGACAAGTGCTTTACCATTGAGCTATGTCTCAAGGCCCTCAGTTATTTTTTTTGAAGTTCACTCATTTTTGTAGAAAAGCATGGGTTCTGAGTCCCTAGATTGTACAGGGGAAATTGGCCAGTATTCCAGAAGGGGATATAGACCCTTTTTATGCAGATGCACAAAGGAATTTGCACCTTTCAGTAGCACTACAGAGAGTAGAACCCAGTCCCCTTTTGATTCGTCCACCCTTTCACACCCGGTTCTGTTTGTCATGACATCCTACAGTTGTGGGTTGTCTCACAGCACACATGAACCTAGAGTCAAAAGATGAGGAATTCAAAGAGCAGTCTGGGTGCTTTATCCCTAGGGCTGTGTGGGGACACATGCAGCTCTCAGTCCTTATACAATCTAAGGAGTCTGGACACACCAGAATATCTTCAACTCCCTTTTTGGTCATGAAAACCCTTAAAACAACCAGTGATGACACATCTCATATTTTGGATCTTCCTTGCCTTTATTTGATCCTAGAATCCAGCAGCAGAGCAGAATGAATGCTGTTCAGAAGTCCCTACCTCACCTGCCACACACGTAAGTTAGACATAGAGTGAGAAGAAAGGAAGTGTCATAAAGATGTGTGAAGCACACAGATCACTGTATGGTGGACAGATGGGCTGGCTGTGTAGGACCTGGACTCTGCTACCTTTTCCAAGATTGAGCTGCAATTTGCTTACACTTCGAACTGGGTTCTAATTCACTGTGTATGGAGAAGCCTTCAAGCCCAAATTAGATCATGTACACAGGCAGATTTAGGATAACATAAAAGAAGTTTGGGTGGACCTCCTTCTCCACCTTGGATGGGAGCTAAGGCTAAGGTCACTGCATAACCCCACCAACATTAATCCTCAGCAAGAGTTGTCATTTAGGGGACCTTGGCTTAGGACTAGGCAGCATAGACAGGGCCACCCATTTGCCCACAGCCACCTCATCCTTACTCATCCTCTGATCATCTGCTGATTGAAAACCTTGTGTCCCTGGGTAGGGAGAGATGGGAAGTGTTAGGGGAAGATCTGTCAGTTATGAGCGGCCTTCTCCCCCACCAGAAGGTGGTAATTCATTAAGTTATTTTAGACACATTCAGAAGTGTTATCTACCTATATAATTCTACTATTTTGATGAAAGCTAATTTGAATGGTTTCATTGGCCATGACTACATGATTTCAGGAAAGACTTGGTAGCAGGATGACAGGCAAGGTTTTGTGAGGCCCAGAGACCCTATTTTATTCTCATTGCATCCAAAGACCAAGATGCCAAGTTTCTAGGTCTATGTGGAGACCCACAAGGATGGGTGTACCTTGAGTGTCTGCATGGCGCTGAGGTTGCCTAAGAAAGGTTTTTTTGAAATTTTACTGTCCACTTTGGATGCTCCAAGCCTCCTGTGTTCCCATACATGGATTATGCCACCATGTAGCCACAGATAATGACCTGATTTCAGTTTGATGCTTTGAGTTTCTGGGAATGAACCTCATTGATCACCAAGTACTTGGTGGTATTTCTCCATCAGCCCCTGGAGAATTTCAGTGTCAAAATCAGAAAACTGGGTAAAACCATCATGGAAGATGTCAGAGGACTAATCTTGAGATTTCGTTCATTTCAGACTATTTATTTATGGACTATCCATGAAAAAATATAGTTTCTTCATATGTGCATGAAGCCTAAATCCCATTCTAAAAATCGAGGCCCCTTGTTATGACTCTATACAGACACATATGGCTCTATGCAGAAGGTCCAATCTTCAGGGGCTTCCTTCCAATGTAGCCTCAGCATCTTATTCCTTTCCCCATCCACACTTCCGGCAGTGTCTGAAATGCTGGGCTCCGAGTTTCCTTCATGATCCCTCTACATCCTGGTTATACATCTAATTGCATAGAGGGCATATTTTTATACACACCCAACTAGGCAGCTGTTGGACAGAAACAGTGAATGAGGCCCTGGTTGTAGATGAACATGTGGCCACATTGAGGACAAGGCACAGTATCAAAAATAAGTACCTTTGGCTTCCTAAAGTCCTTCAATAGTGCTGTGAGCTCAGCACAGAGTAGGGAACATCTCTCCCAGTGGATGGCACCCTGGGCATCATAGCTCTCCAGAGGGGCAGGGTATAGCTCTATGCTCAACTGGTTCAGCCTGGCAGTGTGACAGAGCAGGTCCCTGAGGACTGACATAGAGATTCGATTCTGGCAAAAGCAAAAGGTCCTGAGCTGAGAGCAGCGGCTCAGGGCAGGCAGGATGGCTTGGAGCTGGCAATCTGCAATCTCACAGGCTTCTAAGTCCAACCTGTTCAAAGTGGAGGCAACAGTCTCCAGCAGAAATTTGAGGGGCTCTGCACTGAAATTGGTCAGTTTGATGTATCTCAGATCCAGGTGCCTTAGCTGGCTGGTGTTTGGGCATCGGGAGAGATAATTCCAGTCGAAATCTGAGAGCGGGCAGTTGGTTATTGAGAGGGTCTCCAGGGGGGTCTTCAGGTTCCTAAGGAGAAACAAGGCAGTTAGTTCTAAGGGAGAAAATGAATTGGCCTAAACCCAATGTCTCCATGGCCATCTGAATATGGTTGACATTTTGTAGAATCTGCTCATTCAGGTCACTCCATTCCAACCTGAAACTTTCACCACTACTTGTGAGACCAAGTGGGGTCCTCCATCTCTATGAGTGTCACCCTCAATGATAAGCAGAAAGCCACATATCTAGCCACAGGAAGTCAGGAAGAGTCATGCACCAAAGACAAATCCAGGAAAGATGTGTCAAAACACACTGGGGTTAACTCCTCCAGGGCTCACTCCCTGTCCCCTCAGCAAGGGCTTACTTCCTGCTCTTCACTCACAACCCCCGAGTCATCACCTGGAGCTCCATCTGCCTTCCCAGGAGGAAATTAGAAGTGGGCTCCTCTGCTCCCAGAAGGAGGAAAACAGAGATTCCTTGTTGAACAGGTACAGGTGTGGGGGCTTCCCTCGGTCAAAGTCCTCACCTCTATCCTGCTTTGTAAATTTGTAGCTGGAAAGGCCTCCCAGAAAAGGAACCTCACCCACCCTCACTAGCTCCTGTCCACATCAGCTGGCTTCCCAGCATGATGTCACTTCCCAGACCATGAGCCCTGGTTTAACCTTTTGCTCTAACACAGGTTAGGTGATGGAGCTTCAGGATACAACAGGAATAGATGATGGGGTATTTACATTCCAGTGCCTTGTTCACCATGAGAGTGTCAGTGGCTGGCACACAGTAGGTGCTCTTTCATATTTACTGATACTGGTCTGCAGAGGAAGCTCATTTCCCTTACTCACCTCAGAACCTGTTCCAGGTGGCCCTCAAGGAGGAGGACACCATCCACACAGAACTTCCGCAGGCAGTCCATCCTGAGGAACTGCAAGGTGAGCTGGGATAGCAGCCATTCCTGCTCCTCTGGGGAGGTTTTGGTAGGCATGTGGACCTGGGAGACAAGCAGCTTCCTCAGGTTCCTCATCTGGCCCAAGAAAGGAGCATAAGAAGCTAAGGTGGAGGGCACCCAGGTGCAGTTCACTTCCACCTTCTTGACAGAGTCCAGCTGCAGCAGTCTCAGGACCTTCCTGGTGTGGCGGGTGGGTTTCCCAAAGATCTTCAGCCTATTGCAACACAGGTGCAGCCTGTCCCTTCTCTGTGTTACCCATAGGAACAAGAGAGTCAGGAATTCATCCAGGGGCCCTTCTGTGAGGCACAAGTCTATGAAAATCTTCAAGGGCCGCTTAGCTGTCATTGCTGGACCAAGTTTCAATGTTCGATTTTTCTTAATGTCCTCTGGTGAGCAGGCATCAACCATG
The DNA here is from genome assembly GCF_052094955.1 of Ictidomys tridecemlineatus. Taxonomy (NCBI): domain Eukaryota; kingdom Metazoa; phylum Chordata; class Mammalia; order Rodentia; family Sciuridae; genus Ictidomys; species Ictidomys tridecemlineatus. The sequence goes on from NC_135484.1 coordinate 131,805,018, forward strand.
TCTCCAGACCACTTTCTCCAGAAGTTCCTTGGAACCATCCGCAAATCCAGCACCTGCAGTTTCCACCTCCTGTGGGGACCACAGCAGAGTCTCAGCCCTGAGGCTCTTTCCTTCCCCTCTTAGCTGCTGCTTCCTGGTCTACTTCTTCCTTCTGTCACACTTTTCTCTAATCCAGCCTGGTGCACCCATTGTACAGACTGAGGCAGGGGCAGGAGTCAGCACAGCTGCCACAAGCATCTCCACATCTGGAAGCCTTTCCCAGATGGGGCTCAGCAGGGCCAAGGCCTTTCCACCCCTCCTTGCTGGCAGCACAGAAAGCCTTTGGAGCACACTTCAGCAACCACTCTCTCTGCCTATACCCATCCCTTCCCTGGAACCGAGGGTGCTCCCATCCAGGCCACCTGGGTCCCCCTCACCTGGGGTGATCCTCCTGGGCAAGCAGCATGTCCAGCCCATCCAGTGCCACTCGGAGCATCTCAAGATGTGGCTTTTTCATCAGGGCCCCCAGAGGCAGGCAGGTGAAGGGCCAGGCCTGCACCATTTTCTTCAGGACCTCAGTGTGTCCCCTGCTGAAGGCCTCCACAAATAGTGGTGGGAAGAGCTCTATGGGCAGGTCCTCCAGTTCCAGGATGGCCCTGGACTTGTCACTCAGCAGACTGTGCCCTGCCAGCTCCAGCAGCGTGGGTGGGGACTGGATGCTCATCCTGGGGAGTCTGAAAGAAGAAGGATCTTGGAAAATGGTCCAGAGAAAAGGCCACTATCCCATCCATTGCCAGCCACTGGGAAGGGGGTACTGGGGAGTCCAAAAACTCACCCCAACCTTAATGGGGGAAAGCCTTTGATTATTATTTTGTCCTTATAAAATGGAAATTGGAGTGTCATGTGACTTAATGCAGTAGGCTCCTCAGTTTCAACCACTACAGTGGCTCAGAAAGGAGTTGTAGTCACATGGGTGATGTTATTTTTCATTTCAAAAAATTAAATGGGCACTTATAAAGCATATGCCCATATTATAAAACACTGGGCAATTACAACAGAGTCTCATGGACATCTGTTACACATGTGAGATTCTGCCACCTTAGGGGGGAGTTCAAGAGGACAAATAGATCAGAAGAACAGAGTCTGTGAACTCTTGCATGAGATAGTTTAAAGCTTTTTGTTTATTTGTTTATTTGAAAATATCCCTGCTCACAACACAGTTGAATACTTACAGTTGGCTGAGATGATCTTTGGTTTCTGTTTCACATAATGTCTTACCACAAATGACCCACATTTAGTCTCCTGTGTGTGCAGTGAAGTAGGGCTAAGGCTATTTCAGAGACCTCATTGCTTTTTAGGCTCCCCAACAATGGAAATCTAGTCTCTTAATTGAATTCTAAATTTCTCTTCCATTTTTCTGTGTGTAGCCAGCTGGAAAGGGTGACTTCATGCCACAGCCCTGTCTTCTCTTACCACCCTTGACATGGTGCAGGAGGCAGGTAGATGTTTCTGTCAACCTAAGTCACAACAGACAGTGGCTCTCCAAAGAACAAGTGTAGTCAGACATAATAGGGCAGGAATGCAGGACACCCAAAGAAAGATGAGTCAGAGCCCCATCCAAGAGGCAAAGGGAGAGAGGGTATCAAAGGCAGCTTTGAATCAATTATCACTGACTCCATAGATTCAGTACCAAGGGTGGCCTCAGTTCAAAGACAATAGGCAGCTACTGGCCAGGTGTCCTCCTAGACTTTGGGGAGTGCAGTTTGGGGTGGATTTTATGCACAGCTGAGGTAGGGGCTGACTGGTTTGTGATAGTTCCTGCCATCAGGCAGGGCTGCCCAGGGACCCTCCCTTCACAGCACCCTGCTTCCCCTTAATCAGGATTTGACACAGTTCCTGCCTGTTGATTTGAGCACCATTATGTTTCCCCCTTGGGTTGAAGATTTTTTCTCTGGATGCATCACATAATGGTTAGGGTTTGATTCTCTCTCAGTTCCAGGATGGACTTTTCCTGGTTGGTCCAGTCTCCCATTGGAGGGAATTCATAGATGACTAGGAATCAATGTTGAATCTCATTGAGCCACATTTGAACAAAGTTGGTTTGGAGGGAGTGGCTCTCAGTGTTCCTCCACCAGGAAGTCACTGTTTAATTCAATTTTGCCTGTTCATTAGGTCTTGGGTACCTCATCTCCAAGCTTTAGTCTTTATTATTCTATGAAGAGTTATACTTTTGCAGAAATTTTATGAGTAAAGGTGTTCATTTTAAAAAATATTTAGGCCCTGAATTTATATATTTTTATTTTTTATTTGTTGGCATTGGGAATTGAACTTTACCACTGAGCAACATTCTCAGCTTTTTTCATTTTTTCATTAATTACTTAGTTAATTAAATTATTCATTTATTCAGTTTGGGTACAAGGTTTGAACCCAGGGGAACAATACCACTGAGCTACATTCCCAGCCCATTTTTTTTAAAAAAAATTTTTTTGTTTTGAGGCAAGTTCTCACTAAATTACTGAGAGACGCCTTGAGTTTGAGATCCTTCTGCCTTAGCCTGCTAAGTAGATGCTGTTATGAGGAGTCCCTCCAGAAAGCAGTCTAAGTCTGAATTTCAAATCAAAAGAGAACTTTACTTACCTGACTAGGGACTGTCACCCACCACAGAGACTCAAGCTCTGTGAGAGGACAGCAGCTTCCTGGTCCATCCAAAAACCATACAAGCACAAAATCCATAACTCAGTGACTTGCTTATCTTCATGTAAGCTAGCCAATCATAGAAATTAAAACATTAATAAGTGGGGCCTCGGGGCTCTGGGCAGGACCAGAATTTTCCAGTCAGAAGCCAGCACATTAGCTTTGCAGTTTAGTTGAGCATGGTCCTGGGTTCAAGCAGGTACTAGACAGTCATATCCTGAATTTGAGTGGGGGTCAGTGGGGCGACAATGTACTTCAAAGTCCTGTAGACCCACAATAGCATTCAAACCCAGGATGTAGCTCTCCATGACCACCACTGCATCCTGAGTAGGGTACAATTTGTGGGGTACAAAGTACAGAATGGCAATTTTTTTAAAAAAATAAGAAAACAGCTTTCATTTCAGATTCTCAGAAACAGCTCTTGTATCAGTTTTTCATAGGAGGCACCAAAATGGAGTCTCGGGTGCTGCCTATGACAGTTCTTGCTTTATAATTGTCTTATCTTCCTTTTCAAAATTTTATGTTCATCATCTACATTTTTTTACTAATCCATCCGATAACTGACACACTTATTGATTGTATTTATCAGTTCACAGGACAGCAAATGGGAGTACAAGTGTTCACCACCACAATCTGTTTTTTTAATTACAAGTTTGAAAAGGTAGAGCATTTGCCTAGCATGCATGAGGCCCTGGGTTTGATCCCTAGCAACAATAAATAAAGAAATGAATACATAAATACATAGATAGATAGATGAGAGACCTGTTTTCAAGTAAACTTGTTAGAGGTTTTTTCTTTTTAATCAAATAATCTGATTTTAGTTATGTTCAGGGAAAAAATCCAAATGATAGCTCTTGATGATAAAAATTTAGATTTTTTAACATGGTTAAAAATGTGTTGGAAATTTACTATAAACAGCTATTAAAAAGGTGATTTGATTGGCATACATTTTAATATAGTGTCCAGAATTATGTCTGAAAACATATGAGATTTTTTATGAATTTTTGCCATTTTAAAGCAAATATTAATAAAATATCCAAATAAATACAACATGAACAAGTTATGCCATATTTGACAGGATTTTCCACATATCAAATTAGCCTAATTGTCTTAATGTCTCTCTTCTAGAAATCCCTTGAGCAACTATGGAATTCTCTAGAACATCCCAATGTGAGCTCAAGGTCAAGTGACAATGTAGACTTTGATCATAGAGAAGTTAGTAAATAATCTCAAAAGGTTTAAAGCACTTCATGAAACTTGGGGTCCTAGATCATTATAAAAGATAAGTCATTTAACCAGAGTCATGAAAGATATTTAAAGTGAATAAGGAAATTTATGTCCTATGAAATAATACTTCAACTTTTAACAGAGATGACTCAGTTTTCCTTTTCCCATGTAATCAGAGAACTTGATAAAACCAACTTAAAGCCTAAAAACTTGTTCTCTCCTTCTCCAGTACTGAGCATTGAACCAGGGGCACTCTACCACTAAGCTACCTGCCCAATTCTCTTTGTTTTATTTTCAAACAGACTTCCCAAATTGCCAAGTCTGGCCTGAATCTTGCCATCCTCTTGCCTCAGGCTCCTGAGAATCTGGAATTACAGGCATGGCCCACCTCATCTGGCTTAAAATGTACTTTTTAAAGAGCAGCTTTTTGAGAGATGTTCAACTGGAACATTCCACGTGGAAGCCATTGCTGTTTTTAATTGTCTTTGGAATCATTTGCCCACCAATTTCAAAATGTGCTTGAGAAGGAACCATAATAGACTCCTCTGCAGTGCAGAAGAAAGGCTCTCCTGGAGTTTCTTGGAATTTGCAGGTCCCATTCTGTGTTTTATTAATCTCTTGAAAGCCAATGATAAAAATCCTATGATCTTGTTTGGAGAGTAAGGAGTTTAGAAGCAATTTTTTTTTTGTGTGTGTGTGTGTGTAATGTTGTGGTTTTGACAGAGTCCTCCTGAAAGTCTATTATCAAAGGACCAAGTTCAAGGAACTTCTCCTGCATGGTCCCCTGCCCTACACTTTTGTGAGGTTTTGGAACAAATAATTCCATTTTGATTCTGCAGTCTTTTACAGAAGCATCTGTAAAAGATGCTGGACACTGTGGCCAGGGAATATTCTAAACTACTACATGGTCAGTATTGGCTCTCTTGAGTTGTCTAAATCTGATGGCAATTACTTGACATGCATGAGGCTGCTGGACTGTGTGTGTGTGTGTGTGTGTGTGTGTGTGTGTAGTACCAGGGATTATGTACCTGGGGCACTTTACTACTGAGCTACACCCCCAAAACTTTTTATATTTTTATTTGAGACAGGGACTGACTATGTTGCCCAGGCTGGCTTGGAATCTCTCATCCTCCTGCCTCAGTCTCCCAAGTTACTGGATTGTAAGTGTGTACCTTAGTACCTGGCCATAGAACATTTAAAACCCTCAAGAGATTACATTGCACTGGGGAACAAGTGCCCTAACTAAAAGGAGAATAATAGCCTCAGACTGCAAAATTCCTCTGGTTTAATGTTATACCAATACAGAGACCCTTAAATATCTCTTAGACCACACATTGTCATTCCAATTAAGCCTTTATTGCTGGCCAGCAGCAGACACTCTACTCTCTAAAAGTGAGATGGACAGTGTAGCACACCAGCTTCAGTGATTCCTCATATTTAAGCCAAAAAAACCCAAAAGGGAGATTTGGGGGTCTAGCCAATGTAAGGAAGCACATTGAATATGAGAAGAAGAGCAGTGTACTAAAATTTTATTGATGTTTTTATATTAACCAAGTTTTAGACTCTGTAATGTGGAACAATACTCTAAAATAACAGTTGCTGTTTCACCAGAGATGTACAAAACTTCATTTGTCCCGTTAGTTGCTCTAGAGAATAAAACTTAACAGACACAATATAATTAATATTTTAAGAAGTGTTTGTCATTTTTAATATGTAAATAATCTTTGGTTTATATCAGCACATTAATATTTGCTCTTAGGGAATAACCTTGAATACTTTAAACTATTTGTGTTACATATATAAACAACATTATAAAGAAACATTTTAATATTTAACCTTTATTTATAGATGTTTATATTACTTACTTAGATCCTATTGTTTACTTAGATGTATTATAATTATATTTACCACATAAAGGCTTTCTTACCTAGTAACATGTTTTTTTACTAAATATATTTTTTATATTTAGAACATTTTAATAATTTTTAATCCATGGATCCCTCTTTTTGTTTATACCTTAAAATAACCCTTATCAATTTCTGACTTTAGATAAATTAATGCATTTAATAACAGGAAATATATTTGCAGTACTCTAATTGAAATGCAGTTGAAACCTCTTGACTTTTTATATATAGAATTATACCCACTGGGACTTTTAACTTTTAGTAACCTTGTTTTTGAGATAACGTAAAGTAATTTTAAATTTTTTTAAATTTACCAATATATGAAAACACCAACAGTGCATAAATATTTTTACTAATGGAATTTAAGGAGTTAATATTACTTGATATTATATTTAACAGTTACCATTTAAACTTTGTAAACCAATGAGATGTCTCTAACAACACATTCATGATTAATTTCATATAGGTCAGATCTAATTTACATTTTTTTTAAAAAAGGTATAAGACAAGTGCATTGAATAGTATTTGTAATTTTTTCCAATTGAAGAAATATCCTAGAGACAATTGATATTAGACACTTTATAGACATTAACATCTTATTAACAACTGTTTGACCACCTAGAAACAAATCTGTAACTTGTTTAAGTTGCATTAGTAACTTTAAAGACATTTTTACTTTTACTTATTTACCCAATTTCAATTGAACCTTTTAAATAATATGAATCAAAGGTATTTGGATCCATTTTTTAAATTTTAATTTATGAGCTTATTAATATTTGCTCAATTTTTAGTATTAAATATATGTATACACAGCAATACATGTAGATGGACAGTACACCGGTGCACCTACACAAAATAGACAAACAAAAGCCTTGTAGGTTATTTGTTAAAAACCTATTAGACTGAGAATTAACCCTTGTGAATTGGCCTTAGAACAAAGCAGAATGTAATCAGAAAAACATATTAACCTAGGCGTATCAGATCAAAATTATTATTTTAACAAATACAGACTTTCAAAAACCTTCCTGTCCTTCTTCCTGAGGTGGTCCTGCTGAATAAAGGTGAAACGAATTCAGGGAATATAGACAAAGGACAGGGCCTTATTCCTCCCTGAAGGAACTTCCCAAAGAGGTAACTCCAATGCTCTCCTCAGGAAAGTCACCCAGGTTGGGGTCCCATTGTATGGTTACACATGAGAGTCCGGTCTTTATTATCCACTGAGGGTGGGAACTGTGAGCTCTTTGGGAAGTTGGGGAGCAGAAGATACATGTAAAAGGCAAGTGTCTCTGATATGGTTTGGATATGAGTTTTCCTCCAAAAGCCTCTGTGTTGATGCAGAAGGTGAAATAATCAGATCATGAGAGCTGTAATCCAATCAGTAGATTAATCCATCAAATGGATATATTTCTGTGTGTGTGTGTGTGTGTGTGTGTGTGTGTGTGTGTGTGTATTCTGATAATTAGCATGTTTTGAATCCTAGATAACCACTGACCAAATGCAGTTTCAGAAGTACAGGTGTTTGAACTCAGGGTAATTAAACACTGAGCCACATTCCCAGCTCTTATCTATTTTTATTGAGGCAGGATCTCACTAAGCTGCTTATGGCCTTGTTAGGTTGCTGAGGCTGGCTTTGAACTTGTGATCATTTGCCTCAGCCTCCTAAGCTGCTGGGATTACAATCATAGGCCACCATACCTGGCTCTTCGCCCTATCTTATGCTAAGACAGGATCTCACTTTTTTCTCTATACTCGTCTCAAACTCATGATCATCCTGCTGCAGCCTCTTAAATAGCTGGATTACAGACATGTACCACCATGCTCAGTTTAAATGTAAGCAATTCTAAAAGCCGCATATACTATTTGAGAACACTGGCAAGTAAGAGATGGAAAATGCTAACTCTGAGATGAGGCTTGATTGTCATGTGTATCTTGTACATGTGACAGCGTGCCACTTTGGAGTGGAGTCCCAGGAAAGAAATAGATCAGAATAGAGTCCAGCCTATGAAAAATATTGTGTGGTTCCAGGTTTGATGACCTGCACCTGTAATCCCAGCTACCCAGGAGGCTGAGGCAGGAGGATCACAAGTCCCAGGGCAACTTCAGCAATTTAGTGAGACCCTAATCCACTTAGTAAGACCCTGTCTCAAACTAAAAATATATAAATGGAAAGGAAATGTAGCTCTGTGTTGTAGTGCACCTGGATTCAATCCCCAGAACCAAAACAAAAACAAAACAAAAAATATAACAGAAAAAGGAAAAGAAATACAGAAGGAAAGAAGTTTCATATGATCTAAACCAAAGCAGAAATCAAAACTATTGGGATGATGGGAAACTGCATGTAGAGAACTTCTGGTCATTTGAAGAGAAAGAAATGTGATATTCTCTTTGCATCACAAACTATGTGCCACCATTTTGTGTTTCTTTTTTGGTACTGGGGAATGAACCCAGTGGTGCTCTTCTACAGGGCTCCATCTCCACCTCCTTCTATTTTTATTTTGAGACAGGATCTTGCTAACTTGCTGAGGCTCGCCTCCCACTTGTGCTTCTCCTGCCTCAGCGTTGCTGGGTTTGCAGGCACTAGGGAGTGTAGGTTACTAGGGAAGACTGTCTGGGAGTAGACCCTCTAAAAGTTCTCTTTTAGGCTCAGTTGCCCTACAACACTAAAGCACTTGTTGACAAATGCTTTGTTCTCATCCCTGATGCTAATGTAATAATGAGGACACAATTTTGAGAAAAAGGAAAGGGAATGTTTACTATTTTGGTAGCAAAAAAAGAAAAAACGGAGGGTCTTCTGTCCCAAAGGCTCTCATACTGCCTATCAGAGGAACAGGTTTTTTTTTTTTACTTGATTTTAAAATAAAATAAATGACAGCAGAATGCATTACAATTCTTACTACATGCATACAGCACAATTTTTCATATCTCTGGTTGTATATAAAGTATGTTGACACAAATTTTTGTCTTCATACATGTACTGTGTATAATGATGTCCATCACATTCCACCATCCTTGCTAATCCCCTGCCCACTCCCTTTCCCTCCCACTCCCTTGAACTATCTAGAATTCATCTACTCCTCCCATGGTCCCTCTCCCTACCCCACTATGAGTCAACCTCCTTCTATCTGAGAAAACATTTGGCATTTGTTTTGGGGGGTATTTTCTAACTTCAGTTAGCATTATCTACTCCAACGCCATCTATTTACTTGCAAATGCCATGATTTTATTCTCTTTTAATGCTGAGTAAAATTCCGTTGTGTATATATGCCACATTTTTTTTATCCATTCATCTACTGAAGGGCATCTAGGTTGGCTCCACAGTTTAGTGATTGTGAATTGTGCTGCTATAACATTGATGTGGCTGTGTCCCTGTAGTATGCTGTTTTTAAGTCCTTTGGGTATAGTCTGAGGAGAATAATAGCTTTGTCAAATGGTAATTCCATTCCCAGATTTCCAAGGAATCTCCATACTGCTTTCCAAATTGGCTGCACCAATTTGCAGTCCCACCAGCAATGTATGAGTGTGCCTTTTCCCCCACATCCTCACCAACAGTTATTGTTGTTTGTCTTCATAATAGCTGCCATTCTGACTGGAGTGAGATGATATCTTAGAGTAGTTTTGATTTGCATTTCTCTGATTGTTAGAGATGATGAACACTTTTCATGAATTTGTTGATTGATTGTATATCCTCTTCTGAGAAGTGTCTGTTCAGGTCCTAGGCCCATTTGTTGATTGGATTACATGTGTTTTTGGTGCTTAGCTTTTTGAGTTCTTTATATACCCTAGAGATTACTGCTGAACAGGTTGTTTTTAAAAAGGTGATTCTGAGAAATTTAGATTAGAGAGAAGAAACCAGGAAGGAGAACATCAGGGACCAGAAGATCAGGGAGGAGAAAGTTAAGGAGAAGATTTGGGGGAAAGAAAAAAATATGTAAGATTCAAAGCCACAAGGGATTTAGTGAAAGCATCAAGCAAACCCCTGTTACACACTGAACCACATCCCCAACTCCCCCTTTTTTGCAGGAACTGGGCATTGAACCCAGGGGTACTTTAACACTGAGCCACCTCCCTAGGACATTTTGTGTTTTATTTTGAGAGAGGTTATCGCTAACTTGACCAGGATGTCTGTGAACTTGCAATCCTCTTGCCTCAGCTCCTGAGTTGGTGGGATTAGAGGTCGTGCCACTGTGTCCACTACAATCCACATTTTTTAAAACTCCCCATTCCAAAATTTTATTCAGCAAAAGAACAAGGTACTTTTGTTTTGTACCTCTCTTCTTACCCCCACCCCCTTTTGTACCAGGAGGAGAACCCAAGGACACTAAACCACTGAGCCTCAGTTCTAGCATTTTTTCTAAATTCAGTAAATACAAGTTATAGGAAATGAAGAGTTTAATTATACAAAATGTTGGGCAATTAGGCCTTTCCTATTAGTTCAGTTCCCTGATTTCTGAAGCTTATTGTTTTGAAGTAAGATGAAACATTGGAATGTTTCATTGAAAACTTAATAGAGACACAATTCCCTGCATTACTGAAACCTAGGCACTGAATGAAATTTACCAGTTGCATTTTGCTAGTCTTATTTGTCTCTCAGAAATGCCCTTAGTGGCCCCAGGGGTGTAGGTCTCTTTGTGCCAACATTAAGCAGATGTCAGGGCTGTGGTGCTTCTAATTCTCAAGGCTGCTCTTCCTGGTTCTTTGGTCATCTTCTGTAACTGATGTCTCTGTTCACTTCTGTCTCTGCTCATACTTCTGTGCTACTGCGTCTCTTGTCTGGGCTCTGAGGCTGTAGGGTCTGCATCCTTGGACTCAATCAACCTTGGATTGGACATGGTTGAAAATAAGTGCATCTGGGCTTAATGTGTAGAGACATTTTTCTTGTCATTATTCTCTAAACAGCACAGTGTAAACCACTATGTAATGTTCCCATTGTATTAAATGTTATAAGGAACCTCGAGATGGTTTAAAACACACAGGAGGATGTGCATAGGTTATATGAAAACACTGCATCATTTACACCTGACCCTGAACATGTGCAGAGTTTGATATACAAAGGGGGTGGGCGGTGTCCTGGAATCAATTCACTGTGGATACTGAGTGAAGGCTGTCTTGACCTTGGGCTAGGGAGTATAATTTTCACATATATGTTTACTCTTAAGGTCACTTGAACCCTACATATTTTCACACATCAACAATTATTGGTTTTGTGGTGGGTACCAGGGATTGCACTCAGGGGCACTCGACCACGGAGGCCCATCCCCAGCAATATTGTGTATATATTTTAGAGACAGAGTCTCCCTGACCTTAGTGCCTTGCCATTGCTGAAGCTGGGTTTGAACCCATGATCCTCCTATCTCAGCCTCCTGATACACTGGAATTACAGGCATGTGCCTCTGTGACTGGCAAACATGGTTCTTAGTATCAAAAAACTAACCCAGGTACATTTAAGCAGAGAGAACAACTGTAAGCATGTTGTAAAGCCTACAAGATTACTGGGAAATTTGGAACATTGCTGTGAAAGTGGGCAGGGACCAAGGGAAGCTGGCTAGTGTTGGGATGGGCAAAGGTGTGACATCTGCAGTGGAGGGGAGAAATAAATCATATTCACACACTAATGCTTTTTTCAATGCTTTATTCACTCAAATCACTCAATACAATTTCACTGTATAGGTTCTTAATCAAGCAAATGATAATCCTTAGTGCTGAGCACTGCAATACACATAATCAATTCAAAACTAAAAATTCTAAGTTAACTCTGAGCACAGCAAACACTTAATCATGCCATACTCATTACAGACATTCCCTCTGCATGCTCAGCTCAAGTGCCAGGTTTAGAGTCTCAAGTCTAAGGGATTAAGTCCAGCGGATGCTCACTCACTCAGACCGCAGTAATCAGGTCAGGAACCAATGGAGGCTTCTCCTGGGCTCGATGTGACAGCTGGTTGAGGAGACAGTCTTAAGAGGAAGTCACCATTTTCACCAGGGTCGAGATGTGGCTATAGAGTCTGAGAGCAGTGAGGACAATGCAGAGGATCAGGCAGATGATGAGAAGAGGTGGCGCAGGACCTCATCAGGCTCTCCAGCATGTGGCCATGAGTGCAGCTGGCTGAATGTCTGTTCACTTGCTCCACCATTTCTACTAAATGTTGGGGTTCTGCTCACCCTTTCAGTCCCTATCAGCTATTACCATGTTTCTTAGTGATGTCTTACATTCTGAGGTTGCCCTGACCTCTCTCCTGTGACTCCCATCAGGGTGAAGGCAAAGGACCGTGACTTCACTCTTCAGTTTTAACGGGGTTGTGAAAAGAGACTTGTCTTTATTAGCAGTGCTTGATTCATACTAGAAGGCTCTGGAGGCTGTGCCTGGTGGACTTGCAGGTTCATTTTCAACTGGAATTACTTAGGCTGAGGCCATTCTTAGGTTAAGGCCATCCTTACAGCCAGAATGGACCACAGCTTGGACCCCCCACAGACACTCTGATTAGGACCTGCTGCCAGGTGACATAGCACATTTGTGGCATAGGCCACACCTTAGGCATTAACCCCAAACCACATCAGGAGGAAGAAAAACACATTTGACTTTTTCATTCCTATCAACTGACGGTGGACCCTGTCTTACTTGGAGACTCCCAAGTTGGGTGGGGAATTCCTTGACACAGGAAGGGCTTTCATTCAGAGGCCAACTAAACTACACCTCAGCTACAAACAAAAACTAACACATATTACCTATCTATATACGCATGTATGCACCATCTCTAACCTATTCTATTAGGCCTGAAGAGTCCTGCTGGCCTCCCTCGCCAGAGTTCTTGAGAGTTCAGAGAAGGGGAACATGATGGAGATGTACAGGAACAGACCTCTGCACATATTTATGTGTGCATATCCATTTTTAACTCTCCCCGTCTGTCCTCCCACTCCAGCCAGTACTGTAGCACTAAGGGCCAGTATGGGGGGCCACCTCTGAGCCATTTGCATAGTCTCTACTCAGCCTTGAAGCCAAGGAGATTTCGGTGTGGCATTGCAAGTCATTCCATGGCTTATTACAGAAAGCACATGACCTCAGTCTTCCCTCAGTTATAGAGACTGCTCTGTGGCTTTGGGGTTGGGTGTTACCTATCAAGCTGGGACAGGCCACCCATTGCTTTATTTGGTGAAGCATGTTCTATGGAAAAGCCTTGTGTATCCCCCATAGAAAAATAAAAAAAAAAAACAAAACACACATTCTCTCTCTCTCTCTCCTTCCAGTGTGGAAGCAGCATCCTTAAGATCTCAGAGCTGGCCCACCCTTACATTTCAAAATTATTTCTGTGCTGTGTGATTCCTTGCTGTATCTCACAGCCAGCTTTCTGCAGGAAGGTAACACAGCATATCTTCCAGTGAAGGCCACAGGCGAGAGTACAGGCTCTTGAAGGTGTTGGATCTAATGGGAAGTCAGCCCTTTTTATATTTTATTTCAAGACAAGTTCTCATGAAGTTGTCTAGGGCCTTGCTAAGTTGCTGAGGATAGCTTTCAATTTGCACTCCTTCCTCAGTTTCCAGAGGGATTACATGCATACAGCAGTGTGCCTGGTTTACATAACAGGAATATTTAAACTATTAAATAACTAATAGGAAAGTTAAAAACAAAATGGTGAGTGTTAAGCATGGCCACAGTAAGAGGTTAAGAAATGCACAAAACCAGGAGAAGAAAACCACAGCAACCAAAGCACAAGTTACAAGAAAAAAGACGGAATCCATAGTACTGGTATCAGAGCAGAGGGAGGTTTTGTTCAGCTTAAAATGCTCTTTGGTAACTCTAAAAATTTTCTAAATCCCAGAGGAAGCCCAAAAGAAAAACCCAAAATGACAGCATGTTCACAAAGGACAAAGAAGGAAATGCAAACTTATCCCAGAAGAAAACACAAACCCACAGAAACAGACTAGAGAGTAGGGAGGAAAAGAGAGAAAAAGAACTAAAGAGAAATCAGAAAAAGAAACTAAAAATAAACAATACCAGTCAGAAATAATTCTGTATCTTTTGATAAAAAACCTTGAATTTAAAGGGAACAAACTCCCCAATTATAAGATGTAAAGTGACTGAATAGATTTTCTTTTTCAATGAACTCAGTTACCTGCTGTCTACAAGAAAGTCACTTCACCTCAGACACACACAGAGTGACAGTGAAGGGATGGAGAAGATATTCCACACAAAGGAAACCAACCTAGAGCAGGAGTGGCTAGACTCCTGTCAGATAAAATAGACTAGAGATTAAAACACAATAAAAAGAGACAAGGTGGTCACACGATGATCAAAGGTCAATTCAGCAACATGAGACAGCAATTGTACACATACATGTACCCGACACCCAAGCACCCACATGTGCAAAACAGATATTACTGGAATGTAAAAGAAGAAGTTGACTACAACACAGTAATAAAAGTGGGGATTCAACACCCCTTTTCAGCACTGGACAGATCAATCTCTGCACACAGTAGACATTTACAGATCACCCCACCCAACATTGCAGAGCAAACATCCTTCTCAACAGCACACGACACATTCTCCATTTATTCTCAAAATAAATCTCCATAAATTTAATAAGAATGGAATCCATAGCAGGGGGAACTCCTGGACAGTTACAAAGCATGGGAATTCTTCAGCGTGTTCCCCAACAATCAATGGGTCATTGAAGAAATCAAAATATTGTCATGTATGTACAAAATTTAAAAAATACAGAAAAATAAAAAAAAGAAAGTGTAAAATGCCTGAAGACCAATAAACAGGGCCACACAAGATATTCAAACCTGTGGATACAGCAAAAGAAATTCTAAGTGGGAAGTTCACAAGAAGAAATATCTACATTAGGAAAATAGATCTCAATTAAATGGCCCAATATGGCATCTAAGGGACTGGAAAAAATAAGGATGGGTCATGCCCCAGTTAGTAAAATTGAGAGAAGGAATAAAATCATAAAGCTTCTCGAGTAGCTGGGATCCCAGGCATGTGCCACTGCAACCGGCTTTTCATACTTGTTTGTTATTGTTTTGGGGACCAGGCAGTGAACCCAAGGGCACCACACCAGTGAGCCCCATCCCCAGGTTGGATTTGAAACAGGGTCTCACAAACTTGCTTACAACCTTACTAAATTGCTGAGGCTGGCTTTGAACTCACCATCCTCCTGCCTCAGCCTCCTGGGCTGCTGGGACTACAGCTGTGTGCCACCAAGCCCGCTTTTGCAGTTGTTTTTGGAAGAGAACCTTTCAGTACATCTATTTGACCCACCTGTCCAGACCAATTAAAGAATGCATTCCATTGTTTTCATGTGGGTTCTGCTTCTTTCTTTTCAAGTATTTCTAACAGACAGCACTATTTCAATTAAACCTTCCCAATGTGGTAAAATCATTTTGGGATTTATTTATTTGTTTACTTGTTTCTGTGATGCCTTGGATGGAACCCAGGCACTTCCACATGCTAGCAAGTGCTCTACCACTGACCAATGACCCCAGATCCCTGAGTTAGCTTTGATGAAGTTCACTCATTTCTCCAGAAAAGCATGGGTTCTTGTTTCCTAGATTGTGGAGAAGAAATTGGCCAGTGTTCAGAAGGGGCTGTATAGTTTTTGGATGCAAAGGACTCTGCATCTTTCAGTAGCCAAGGAGTGAAACCCAGTCCCCACTGCCTGATATGGCCACCCTTACAAACCTGGTCCTGTTTACTGTGACATCCTACAGTTGTGTACTCTCTCACAGCACAAATGAACCTAGAGTGAAAAGATGAGGAGCTCAAAGAGCAGTCTGGGTGCTTTAACTCCAGGGCTCTGGGGAAACAAAGAGTCCTCACAACCCTTCCAGTGTTCAAGTGGTCTGAAGGCACCAGAATATCTTCAAGTCCCTTTTTAGTCATGATAACTCTTAAAAGAACAAATGATGACACATCTCACTATGCAGAACTTTGGCTTTATTTGAACCTAGAATCCAGCAGAATGAATGCCGTTCAGAACCTTCCACCCGCCCCACACTTGCAACCTAGTTTTAGAGCCCGAGAAAAGGAAGTGCCATAAAGAGGGAGCCAGGCACAAAGATTGCTCTGTGGGTGACAGAGAGGCCAGATGTGCTTGGCCCAGACTCTGCTACCAGTTCCAAGAGCGAGCTGCAATCTGCTTACACATCCAAGTGGGTTCCAGTTCACTATGTGTGGAGAATTATTCAAGCCATAATTAAAACACATCCACAGGCAGCTTTAGAACACCTCAAATGAAGACTGGGGGGACCTCACTCTCATCCTTGGATGGGAAGCTAAGGCTAAGGTCGCTGCACAAGCCCACCAGCCCAGTCCTCAGGGGAGGGAAGTGTCAGGGGAAGATCTGTCAGTTATGTGCATCCCCGCCCCACCACAGCTTGTAATTTATTCAGTTTCATTTTGAAATATTCACAAGTGTTATCTACCTATGGGATTCTACTATTTTGCTGAAAGGGAATTTGGATACCTTCAATGGGCACCACTAGTTTAACTGAGGACAGACTACTTAGACAGATGACAGGCAAGAGACTCAGAGCTCTGATCAATGTGCAGCATGGACACCTCCTGCAGGCACTTGGAGTGGGACAATGGGGCCTGTTGTATGCAAAGATGCTCTTGCCCAGCGCATCCAAAGACTGGGACCTGAAATTTCTGGGTCTACATGAAGACCCATGAGAAAGGCTTTCTGCATCCACACTTCAGGCAGTGTCTAAAATGGTGGGTTCTGTGTTCCCTCTGAGGTGACCCTATATCCTGGTTATACATCCAAGTGACTAGAAGTATGCTTTTGAAACACACTCAACTAGGCAGCTGTTGGACAGGAATAGTGAATGAGGTCCTCTTTATATATGAACTTGTAGCCACAAGGACCACCAGGGAACAATACAGAACACAAGGACATTTGGCTGCCTAAAGTCCCTCACTATTGCTGTGAGCTCAGCACAGAGTTGGGAACATCTCCCTGGGTGGATGGTACCATGGGCATCATAGCTCTCCAGAGGGGCAGGGTATAGCTCTATGCTCAACTGGCTCAGCCTGGCAGTGTGAAGCAGCAGGTCCCTTAAGGCTGACATGGAGTTGCGGTTCCCATGGAAGCTCAAAACCCTGAGCTGGGATCAGCAGCTCAGGACAGGCAGGAGGGCCTGGAGCTGGGAGTCAGTGATCCCACAATCTTCCAAGTCCAGGCTCTTCAGGGAGGCTGAAGTGCTTTCCAGCAGAATTTTGAGGGGCTCTGGACTGAATTTGGTCAGTCTGATGCCCCTCAGTTCCAGGTGTCTGAGCTTTCTGGTGTTTGGACATCGGGAAAGATAATTCCAGTCAGAATCTGACAGCCAGCACTTGGTTATTGAGAGGGTCTCCACGGCGGTCTTCAGGTACCTAAGGAGAAACCAGGCAGTTAAGTCTAAGGAGCAATGTCAGGGTGGGAAAGACAAATTGGCCCAAACCCAAAGTCATCCTGGTCATCTGACAATGGTCTACACTTAGGATGCTGCCTTTTGCAGAATCTGGTCATTCACATCACCCCATGTCAAGATGAGCCTTTCACTACCACTCCTGTGAACCGATGAGTCCATATTTCTGTGTCCCCTCCTCACTGCCAAGCAGAAAGTTACAGGTCTGGCCACAAGAGGTCATGGGGAGTCATGTACAAAGGTCAAATTCAGGCAGGATGTAGCAAAATCCACAGGAGTTAACTCTCTGAGAGGCTCACACCCTATAGCCTCAGCAAGACTTCCACCCCTGCTCCTCACCCTCACACCAGGATCACTACCTGGAGCTCAGAACAGCCTTCCCCAGGTGGGTATTAGAGGCAGGTTCTCTGCTCCCAGCTGGGGAGCAGAGTGATTCCCTGTTGATGGGTGTAAGTGTGGGGGCTTCCCTCCTTCCAAGCCCTCTTCTCTACCCTGCTTTCCACCACCTTCACTGGACTGGCCTCCCACAAAGGGAACATCAATCCCATCCCTAGCTCATGTCCCTCCCAACTGGATTACCAGCATGGTGGCACTTCCCAGACCATGGACCCTGGTTTAGGACTCTGCTCTGACACAGGTTATGTGATCTAGCTTTAGGATCCAAGAGGAACAAAAGGATGGGTTATTTACCTTCCAGTGTCATATTAACCATGAGAGTAATAGTGGCTGGTCAGTGGAAATTTCCTGTTACTGGTCTGAGGAGGATGCTCACCCACCTTACTCACCTCAGCACCTGCTCCAGGTGGCCCTCGAGGAGGAGGACAGCATCCACACAGAACTTCCGCAGGCAGTCCATCCTGAGGAACTGCGAGGTGAGCTGGGCGAGCAGCTGCTCCTGCTCCTCTGGGGAGGTGTGGGCAGGCACGCGGACCTGGGAGACAAGCAGCTTCCTATGGTTCTTCATCTGGCCCAAGAAAGAAGCACAAGTAACCAAGGTGGAGGGCTCCCAGGTGCAGTGTACTTCCACCTTCTTGACAGAGTCCAGCTGCAGCAGTCTCAGGACCTTCCTGGTGTGGCCGGTGGGTTTCCCAAAGACATTCAGCCTATTGCAACACAAGTGTACCATATCTCTTCTCTGTGTGACCCACAGGAACAAGTGGGCCTGGAATTCATCCAGGGGCCTTTCTGTGAGGCACAAGTCTATGTCTACATTGAAGGGCGGCTTAGCTGCCATTGCTGGACCATGTTTCAATATTTGATTAGTCTTCATAACCTGTAGTGAGTGGGCATCCACCATGGCTCCAGACCACATCCTCCAGAAGTTCTGGGGAACATTCTGCAAATCCAGCACCTGCAGTTTCCACCTCCTGCGGGGACCACAGCAGAGACTCAGCCCTGAGGCCCCTTCCTTCCCCTCTAAGCTGCTGCTTTCTGCTCCACCTCTTCCTTCTGTCTCAGCTTTCTCCACCCACTTTCCTCCAATCCAGCCTGGCCCCCACCTGTACCAGCTGAGTTAGATGCAGGTGCATCCTCCATTATGGGTCACCACAGCTGACACAAGCACCTCCCAGATGGGGCTCAGCATGGCCAAGGCCTCTCCACCCCTCCTTGCTGGCAGAGTAGGAAGTCCTTGGTCCACCCTTCAGCACCCACTCTCCTTGGATCCATTAGTCACTTCCTTGGATCCCAAGGGTGCTCCCTTCCAGGCCACCTGGGTCCCTCTCACCTGGGGCGATCCTCCTGGGCAAGCAGCATGTCCAGCCCATCCAGTGCCACTCGGAGCATCTCCAGCTCTGGCTATCTCATCAGGGCCCCCAGGGGCAAGCAGGTAAAGGGCCAGGCCTGCACCATTTTCTTCAGGACCTCAGTGTGACCCCTTCTGAAGGTCTCCACAAAGAGTGGTGGGAAGAGCTCTATGGGCAGGTCCTCCAATTCCAGGATGGCCCTGGACTTGTCACTCAGCAGGCTGCGCCCTGCCAGCTCCAGCAGCGTGGGTGGGAACTGGATGCTCATCCTGGGGAGTCTGAAAGAAGAAGGATCCTGGAAAATGGTGCAGGGAAAAGGCCACTATCCCATCCATTGCCAGCCACTTGGAAGGGGGTACTGGGGAGTCTATAAACACTCCTCACCCTTATGGGGGAAAGCCTTCGATTATTATTTCATCCTTCTCAAAGTGGAATTGGACTGTCATGTGACCTAAACAGTAGGCTCCTAGATTCAACAACTACATGGTGGGAATGGACTTGCCCTCACATGGGTGATGTTAGCTTTAATTTTAAAAAATCATGAGCAATTTTAAAGCATGTGCCCATATTATAAAACACTTGGAAATTACAACAGAGTCCCTTGGATATCTATTACACATGTGAGATTCTGCCACCTTAGGCAGAGTTGAAGAGAACAAACAGATTGGAACAGAGCCTGTGAACTGTTCCATCAGATAGTTTGAAGCTTTTGGTTTACTTTGTTTAAACAAAGTATAAAAGTACAAAATCGCATGGGCCATACAGTATACTCTTTTAGGGAGCAGATATTGCAACTGAGTTTAGGACACTCCACCATTGATCCATGTCCCTAACCCTATTTTGTATTTTAGTTGGAGACAGGGTCTTACTGATTTGTGTAGTACTTTGTGTTGCTGAGGCTGGCTTTGAACTCTAGTCCTCCTGCCTCCTCATCCTCTTGAGTTGGCGGGATTATAGGTGTGCGCCACCACACCCGGCAAAAGAGTATAATTTATAGGCACACAATATAAATATTTCCATCATTAGAAAATAAAATTCCAATCAATTAGCATGAGATAGGAATCCAATCTCCTTGGTGAAGAAAGTGGCTGGGGCTGGAACTGGGCTTGATCCTCAGCAGCACATAAAAATTAATAAATGGTGACCTGGGGATATGCCTCTGTTATTAGAGTGCTTACCTCGCATGTACAAGGCCCTCGGTTCAATCACCATACCACCAAATAAATAAATAAATTAATTAATTATATTGTCCATATAAAGCTTAAAAAACAAAAATTAAACAAATGAATAAAAGTTGGGCGTGCAAGCGTACATCTGTAATCCCAGGGGCTCGGGAGATTAACAGAGGAGGATCAAGGGATCAAAGCCATCCTCAGCAAGAGCAGGTGCTAAGCAACTCAGTGAGATCCTGTCTGTAAATAAAATACAAAATAGGATAGTTTAGGGTTGTGCGCCTCCTGGCCGAGCCTCTGAGTCCGTGGCTTTGACTGATGCAGTAGTTGCGCATCAGGCCTGAGAAACTCTGAGAGAGTGCTCCTAGTTGGCTCCTGGAGTGATGCCTACCGCATCCCAGTGCTGAGGATTGAACCCAGTGCCTCACACACACTAGAAGGTGCAAGAAGCCATCCGTGAAATGTATGAGCACCTTTTTAGCATCTCAGCCAGTGAGGGGGTAGACTCTGGCATTGGGAACTTCCAGTGACAATCCCACCAGGAGAGATTGCCTGATGCAAGTGAACTCCCCTGCAAATTTGCCCAGAAAGGTCCTGCATGGCACTGGAGATGGATGTGACCTGCTTGGAACTGAGCAGCCTATATGCCCCCACCTCTATCCTGTTTTGGTAAAGAACCTTCCATAGAATATCTTTGATGTCTTCCCATATAAATACTACAAACATGGGCTCCTTTCTTTGTTAGAATCTGGACCATTCTGGTCAACTTCTGGTCTCTGCCCCGTCTTTGAAATTACTTTCTGTATTCTGTGGTCATTTCATCATTCTACTTTTCTTAGCTTTTATTTCTCAGCCAGTCCATCCCATGGAAGGGAAACCCAATCCCTCACCTTTGAGGGACATGGGTGATAAGAAGGATTTTTCTTCTTTTAAGAACAGCTTTGTTGGTATAGCAATCTTTTTTGTTGTTGTTCTTTCTGAAATGCCTTTTTTAAAATTTTTAAATTTGATTTAATTAGTTATGCAGGATGCTAGAATGCATTTATGTACTTTGATATATAATACATAGATGGAGTATAATTTCTCATTTTTCTGATTGAACATGTTGTAGAATCACATTAGTCATGCAGTCATATATATATGTAAAGTAACAATGTCTGTCTTATTCTACTATCCTTCCTATCCTCATATTCCCTCCCCTTCCCTCCCTTCACTCCCTCTACCTAATCTAAGATAACTCTATTCTTCACTAGTATCCCCCCTTATTGTGAATTAGCATCTGCATGTTAGAAAAAACATTTTGTCTTTTTGGGGAGGGGGTATTTGCTTATTTTGCTTAGCACGATATTCTCTAACTCCATCCATTTACCAGCAAATGCCATATTTTTTTCCTTAAAGCTGAGTAACATTCCATTTAATATATATAACATATTTTCTTTATCCATTCATCTATTAAGAGACACCAGGTTGGTTCCATATTGTAGCTATTGTGAATTGAGCCACTATAAACATTGATGTGGCTATATTACTGTAAAAAAAATAATAATAAATAAAATACTAAACAGGGCTGGGGATATAGCTCAGTGGTTGAGTGCTCCTGAGTTCAATATTGGGTACCAAAAAAAAAAAAAAAGAGAGAGAGAGAGAGAAAATTGAAAGTGACATAAAACAAAATGGAAATCCTAATATTCAACATAAAGGCAAAACCACACTGTGAGGCAAAATCAAAGTCCTAAGTTGGCTCATGAGAAAATATAGGAACAAAATTGTACCTGAATCCACACAGGTGAGGAGGAAATGCACTGGTGCTTAGGCCAGTGAGGGACTTACAGGATCTAGCCAGATGTGCAGGTGCTCTGAGCTTCAGCAGGCCAGGATGTGTCTCCTTAGGCTGCCAGACTCTTGTGCTTCTCTTCTGGCTCTGCAGAAGCCTTTATGGACCTCTATGGCCACGCCCCCATCTCCATCTGATTGATGACAACCAATCAGAAAGCAGTATGTGATCACCTTCCCCAGTCTCCACCCACTTAATTCTAGTGGGATTTTCTTCCTCGAGATTAGTTCATTGAATCCAATGCTCATGCAGGAGCACAGAATCAGGGAGATGTGAGAGTCAGGGATGCCTCCGTCCATGCACTCCCCACCATGGACTCAATTTTGTTCATATGTGACCCTCCTGTTTCTACTGTCAAACAGAAAAGTACTTAATCCCTAATGTAAGAAGAAACATTCCTGAAAAATACCTTTCTACAGGGAACTTTGGCCATATTAAAATTATTTGAAAAAAATAATTTTCAAAAATATTTCTGAAAATTCCAGAGAGAAGACAGCTTTTTGAAGACAGTAGTGTCATTGTAAAAGATTACACAATGGAAACCATGTGTGCAACAGTCACACAAGTGTCAAGTTAACTTGCAGCAAATCTGGGCACACTCAGGAAGGAACAGCACACAAGGAGGGTGGAAGCAGTCTTCTAGACTTCGGGCAAAATTTCTTCTGTCTCTTTGTACTGGGGATGAAACACATTGGCCCTCTACCACTGAGCCACATCCCCAGCCCTATTTTATTTTATTTGGAGACAGGGTCTCACAAAATTGCTTAGGTTCTCCCTTAGTTGCTGAGGGTGCCTCAAATTCCCATCCCCCTTCCTCAAGTCTCCTGAGTTGCTGTGATTACAGGCATGGGCCACCGTGCCCCATCAAACTTGGAAAAGTCTGAAAGCCACTGAGGGTGGAAGCGGTGGGCAATTTGGGATTTTAGAGAGAAAGACACAGGGTTGGACAGCAAGTGTCCTTGACTTCGGGGCAGCCACCAAGTGGAGAGCCTTCCTTCAGAATCTGGGACCTCCCCAGGGCACATCTCCCAGAAAACTGTGGCCCCAGGCACTTTCCAAGGCCTTTAGCCTGGGAGAAGAACAGAAACAA
The DNA here is from genome assembly GCF_052094955.1 of Ictidomys tridecemlineatus. Lineage (NCBI taxonomy): Eukaryota > Metazoa > Chordata > Mammalia > Rodentia > Sciuridae > Ictidomys > Ictidomys tridecemlineatus. The sequence goes on from NC_135484.1 coordinate 131,828,072, forward strand.
AGGAAAATTGCAAGAGTCTGAGTAAAACAAAATTCTAAAATTGAGGAAGGAGAGACAGAAAGAGATGGAATGCTTGGATGTGCCATGTGAGGGGAGCACTTCCAGGGAACATGTAGAAGGAATGGTTTGATGGGTTGCAGTTAGAGAATCCATTTCTGTATTTTCAGTCTGTCTTTGTTTAGTCAGCTTTATGGAACTGTGACTAAAAGACCCAACGACAACAACTACAGAGGACGAAAAGTTTATTTGGGTGGCTTGGTTTCAGCGACCTCAATCCAGAGACAGTACCTCCAAGGTGAGACTGAACATCATGGCAGAATCATGTGACAGAGGGAAGAGGCTCACATTACCAGAAAGCAGAGAGACATGGCCACTTGCAGATACAAACTCTACAACCATATTCACACCCCAAAGATCAGCTTCCTCCAGCCACACCCCACCTGCCCCTGTTATCCCCCAGTTAATCCTATCAGGGGTTAATTCACTGGCTAGGTTAAGGCTATAAACCAATCATTTCTCCTCCAAAACCATTCTCTTCACAGGTGAGCTGTTGGGAGACACAGCATCTAAACTGTGATGGTCTTTTTCAGTATCTTGTTGGAAAATATCCCTGCTCACATCACATAATCATATGTTAGTTGGATACTTATAATTGTCTAAGGTTATATTTGGTTTCTGTTTCACATAATAACTTACCACAAATGAAACACATTTAATTTCACGTGTGCAGCTATATAGGATTAAGGCTATCCAACACCTTCTCTGATTTTTATGCTCTACAATATTTGAAGTCAACTCTCTGATTTAATTTGAAGTTTCTCTGGAATTTGTCTGTGTTTCACCAGCTGAATGGGTGACTTCATGCCACAGCCCTGGCTTCTCTTATTACCCCTGACTTGGTGCACAAGGCAGGTCAAAATTACAGTCAACCTCAGTCACAACAGACAGTGGCTCTCCAAAGAACAAGTGTAGTCAGATACAATAGGGCAGGAATGCAGGACACCTAAAGAAAGATGAGTCAAAGCCCCATCCAGGAGGCAAAGGGATAGCTTTGAATCAATTATCACTTGCTCCACAATAACATCAGTGACCTCTGTTTAAGGATAACAGGTGGCTACTGGGTGTCCTCCTAGACTTTGGGGGGTGCTGTTGGGGTGGATTTTATGCACAGCTGAGGTTGGGGCTGACTGGTTTGTGATAGTTTCTGCCATCAGGCAGGGTTGCCCAGGGACCCTCCCTTCATAGCACCCTGCTTCCCCTTCATCAGTATTTGACACAGTTCCTGCCTGTTCATTTGAACACCATTATGTTTCCCCCTTGGGATGAAGATTTTTTTTTTCTCTGGATGCATCACATAATGGTTAGGGTTTGATTCTCTCTCAGTGCCAGGGTAGACTTTTCCTGGTTGGTCTAGTGTCCCATTGGAGGGAATTAATAGATGACTAGGAATCAATGTTGAAACTCATTGAGCCACATGTGAACAACATGGTGGGTTTGGAGGAAGTGGCTGTCAGTGTCCCTCCACCAGGAAGTCACCGTTTAATTCAATTTTGCCTGTTCATTAGGCCTTGGGTATTTCATCTCCAAGCTCTGGCCTTTACTATTCTAGGAAGAGTGAGATTCTGCAGAAATTTTATGAGTACAGGTGTTTATTTTTTAAAAATATTTAGGCCCTGAATTTATTTATTTTTATTTTTTTTATTTTTTGGCATTGGGGATTGAACCCAGGAGAGCTTTACCACTGAACTACATCCTCAGCTTTTTTCATTTTATTAATTAATTATTTAGTTAATTAAATTATTCATGTATTCAGTTTGGGTACCAAGGTTTGAACCCAGGGAAACTACACCACTGAGCTACATTCCTAGCATTTTAAAAAATTATTTTGAGACAAGTTCTCACTAAATTGCTGAGACAGGCCTTGAATTTGAGATCCTTCTGCCTTAGCCTGCTAAGTGGGTAGTGTTATGGGGAGTCCCTCCAGAAAGCAGTCTAAGTCTGAATTTAAAATCAATAGAGACCTTTACTTACCTGACTAGGGACTGTCACCCACCAAAGAGCCTCAAGCTCTGGGAGAGGACAGCAGCTTCCTGGTCTATCCAAAGACTATATGAGCACAAAATCCACAACTTAGTGACTTGCTTGTCTTCATGTAAGCTACCAACCATAGAAATTAAAACATTAATAAATGGGTCCTCTGGGCTCTAGTCAGGACCAGAATTTTCCAGTCAGCAAGCCAGCACATTAGCTTTGAAGTTCAGTTGAGCATGTCCTGGTTTCATGCAGGTGCTAGACTGTTGCATCCTGAATTTGGGTGGAGGTCAGGAGGGTGAGAATGTACTTCAAAGTCATGTAGACCCACAATAGCACTCAAACCCAGGATGTAGCTCTCCATGACCACCACTGCATCCTGAGTAGGGTACAATTTGTGGGGTACAAAGTACAGAATGGCAATTTCTTTTTTAATATTTATTGTTTAGTTTTTGGCGGACACAACATCTTTGTTTGTTCCCCTGAGTTCAAACCTTGGTACCCAAACTGAATAAATGAATAATTTAATTAACTAAGTAATTAATGAAAAAATGAAAAAAGCTGAGAATGCAGTTCAGTGGTAAAGCTCTCCTGGGTTCAATCCCCAATGCCAAAAAAATTTTTAAAAATATATATTTTTTAAAAATGAACATGTGTACTCATAAAATTTCTGCAAAAGTCTAATTCTTCATAGAATAATGAATCTGCAGATCGAAGAGGAGGTACCCTAAGGCCTAATGAATAGGCAAAATTAAATTAAACAGTGACTTCCTGGTGGAGGAACACTGAGAGCCACTCCCTCCAAACCCACCTTGTTCAAATGCGGCTCAATGAGTTTCAACATTGATTCCTAGTCATCTATTAATTCCCTCCAAGGGGAGACTGGACCAACCAGGAAAAGTCCATCCTAGTACTTAGAGAGAATCAAACACTATGTGATGCATCCAGAGAAAAAAATCTTCATCCCAAGGCGGAAACAAAATGGTACTCAAATCAACAGGCAGGAACTGTGACAAATCCTGATGAAGGGGAAGCAGGGCGCTGTGATGGGCAGCCCTGCCTGATGGCAGGAACTATCACAAACCAGTCAGCCCCAACCTCAGCTGTGCATAAAATCCACCCCAACCTGCACCCCCCAAACACTTGGAGGAACCCTGGCCACCTGTTGTCCTTGAACTGAGGCCACCCTTGGTACTGAATCTGTGGAGTCAGTGATAATTGATTCAAAGCTGCCTTTGACTCCCTGTCTCCATTTGCCTCCTGGATGGGGCTCTGACTCATCTTTTTTTAGGTGTCCTGCATTCCTGCCCTATTGTATCTGACTACACTTGTTCTTTGGAGAGCCACTGTCTGTTGTGACTTAGGTTGACAGAAACCTGCCTCCTGCACCAAGTCAAGGGTGGTAAGAGAAGGTAGGGCTGTGGCATGAAGTCACCCTTTCCAGCTGGCTACACACAGAAAAATGGCAAAGAAATTTAGAATTCAGGTGAGAGTCTAGATTTCAATTGTTGTGGAGCCTAAAAAGCAATGAGGTCTCTGAAATAGCTTTAGCCCTACTTCACTGCATACATAGGAGATTAAATGTGGGTCATTTGTGGTAAGTTATTATGTGAAAAGGATACCAATGATCATCTCAACCAACTGTAAGTATTCAACTGTGATGTGAACAGGGATATTTTCCAACAGATACCCAAGAAGATATCATGATTAAATGCTGTGTCTCCCAACAGCTCACCTGTGAAGAGAATGGTTTTGGAGGAGACATGATTGGTTTATAGCCTTAACCTTTTCAGTAAATTAATTCCTAATGGGATTAACTGAGTGATAACAGGGAGCATCTGGGGTGGGGCTGGAGGAAGCTGATCATTTGGGGTGTGAATATGGTGTGTATATTTTGTATCTGGCAAGGGGCCATCTCTCTCCCTCTGTTCTCTAATACTGTGAGCACCTTCCCTCTGCCACAATCTCTCACCATAATGGTCAGCCTCACCTTGAAGGTGAGGGCCCAAGAAATGGAATCTGTTGTGTTTGCATTGAGACCTCTGAAACCATGAGTCCCCAATTAAACTTTTTCTCCTCTGTAGTTGTTGGGCTTGTGTGTTGTAGTGAGAGCATGAAAAAGCTGACTAACACAAAGACAGAACAACAAAGCAGAAATGCAATTCTGTAACTGCCGCCAATCAAACCATTTTTTCTACATCTTCCCTGTAAGTCCTCCCCTCACATGACTCATCATCCAAGCACTCCCTCTGTTTCCATCTCTCCTTTCTCAATTCCTGAATTACTTTTTACTCAGGCTCTTCAAATTTTCCTTTGCCTGTGAATTTCTCACAGCCTAAAGAGCCCTGGAAACTGCCTGGAGCAAAGGTTGCCTGGGGGATGTGCCCTCGGGTCCCTGATTCTGCAGGAAGACTCTCCAGTTGGTGGCCTCCCTGATGTCAGAAACACCTGCTGTCCAACCCTGTGTCTTTCTCTCCCATTCCCAAGTTGCCCACAGTTTTCACCCTTGGTGAAATTGGAAAAGTCTGAATTTTTTTTTCCAATTCTGATGGGGCATGTTGGCCCATGCCTATAATCACAGCAACCCAGGAGAGTGAGGCAGGAGGATGGCAAATTTGAGGCCAGCCTCAGCAACTTAGTGAGGACCTAAGCAATTTAGTGAGACACTATCTCCAAATAAAAGCAAAAAATAAAAAGGGCAGCGGATGTGGTTCAGTGGTTGAGAACCAATGGGTTCAATGCCCAGTACAGACAGACAAACAGGAGAAGTCTTGCCCTAAGTCTAAAAGACTGATTCCACCCTCCTTGTCTGCTCTTCCTTTCTGAGTTCACCCAGATTTTCTGCAAGGTAACTCGACACTTGTGTGACCTTTGTCAACATGGTTTCCATTCTGTGTTCTTCGTGGATGACACTAGTGTCTTCAAAAAGCTGTTTTTACTATGGAATTTTCGGGGGAAAAAATTCAAATAATTTTGATATGGCCAAAGACCCCTTTGAAAGATATTTTCAGGTGTTCTTATTTCTTAGTGCTTTTCTGTCTCACAGGAAGAACAGGAGGATCACATATGGACAAAATTGAGTCTGTGGTGTGGAGTGCATGGAAGGACGCACCCCTGACTGTCACACTCTCCTGGTTTCTGCGCACTTTCATGATCACCAGATTCAATCAATCAATCTGGAGGAGGAAAATCCAATCAGGATTAAGTGAGTGGAGATTGGAGAACCTGATCAGATACTGCTTTCTGATTGGATGTCAGTCAACCAGATGGAGGTGGGGGCGTGGTCAGAGAGGTCTATAAAAGCTTCCATGGAGCCAGAAGAGAAACACAAGACTCCTGGAGCCCGAGGAGAACCAGCCTGGCCTGCTGAGGCTCCAAGAACCCTGCACACCTGGACAGATCCAGTAAGTCCCTCACTGCCCTGAGCACCACACCATCCCACCTCACCTGTGAGGATTCAGAAACAATGTTTTTCCTGTCTTTTCTCATGAACCAATTTAGAACGTCAATTTTGCCTCTCAGTGTAGTTTTACCTTGATCCTGAACACTAGGATTTCCACTTTGGCTTATGTCACTTTCAATTTTTTTCTTTCTTTCTTTGGTATGCGCTATTGAACTCAGGGGCACTCAAACACTGAGCCAAATCTCCAGTCATATTTTGTGATATATTTAGAAACAGGGTCTCAATGAGTTGCTTAGCGCCTGCTCTTGCTGAGGCTCACTTTGATCACATGATCCCCCTGTCTCAGTCTCTGGAGACCCTGGGCACGCCCTGCACTTTTTCTTTTTCTAAATTGTTGTTTTGTAAAGTTTTTATGAACAATATAATTTATTTATCCATTTATTTATTTGGGGGTATGGTGATTGAACCAGGGCCTTGTGCATGTGAGGCAAGCACTCTATCAACAGAGGTATGTTCCCAGCCCAACATTTAATAATTTTTACCTGCTGCTGAGGATCAAGCCCAGTGCCTCACATGTCCTAGGAAAGTGCTCTTCCACTGAGCTCCAGGCAAAGCCAATTTAAAATTATTTAACCAAGGAAATGGATTGCAATCCTATTTCATTCTAATTGATTGGAATTCTATTTTCTGATAATAAAAATATTTATTTTGTGTGCCCTTAAAATTATACTGTTTTGCTGGGCGTGGTGGCACACACCTGTAATCCCTACAACTCCAGAGTTTGAGGAGGCCAGAGAATTAGAGTTCAAAGCCAGCCACAGCAGCAAGAGGTGCTAAACAAATCAGTGAGATCTTGTCTATAACTAAAATACAAAATATGGCTGGGGGCAGTGACTTACGGGTTGAGTGTCCTGAATTCAATTGCCAATATCTCCTCATCCCCCAAATTATATTTTAAGGCTTATTTAGTTTTGTAATTTTATAATTTGTTTAAACAAATTAACAAAAAGCTTCAAGCTATCTCATGCATCAGTTCACAGACTCTGTTCTTCTGATCTGTTTGTTCTCTTGAACTTCCCCCTAAGGTGGCAGAATCTCACATGTGTAACAGATATCCATGAGACAATGTTGCAATTTCCAAGTGTTTTATAATATGGGCACATGCTTTATAAGTGCCCATTTAATTTTTGGAAATGAAAAATAGCATCACCCATGTGAGGGCAACTCCTTTCTGTTCCACTGTAGTTATTGAAACTGAGAAGCCTACTGCATTAAGTCACATGACACTCCAATTCCCATTTTATAAGGACAAAATAATAAAGGCTTTCCCCCATTAAGGTTGGGGTGAGTTTTTGGACTCCCCAGTACCCCCTTCCCAGTGGCTGGCAATGGATGGGATAGTGGCCTTTTCTCTGGACCATTTTCCAAGATCCTTCTTCTTTCAGACTCCCCAGGATGAGCATCCAGTCCCCACCCACCTTGCTGGAGCTGGCAGGATGCAGCCTCCTAAGGGACAAATCCAGGACCATCCTGGATCTGGAGGACCTGCCCATAGAGCTCTTCCCACCACTCTTTGGGGAGGCCTTCAGCAGGGGACACACTGAGGTCCTGAAGAAAATGGTGCAGGCCTGGCCCTTCACCTGCCTGCCTCTGGGGGCCCTGATGAAAAAGCCACAGCTTGAGATGCTCCCAGTGGCACTGGATGGGCTGGACATGCTGCTTGCCCAGGAGGATCGCCCAAGATGAAGGGGCTGCAGGTGGCCTGGAAGGGAGCACCCTCAGTTCCAGGGAAGGGATGGGTATAGGCAGGGAGAGTGGGTACTGAAGTGTGCTCCACAGACTTCTTGTGCTGCCAAAAAGGAGGGGTGGAGAGGCCTTTGCCATGGTTAGCCCCATCTGGGAAAGGCTTCCAGATGTGGAGGTGCTTGTGGTAGCTGTGTTGACCCCTGAATGAGGCTGTACCTGCCCCTGCCTCAGTCTGTACAAGTGGGTGCACCAGGCTGGATTGGAGGGAAGTGGATGGAGAAAAGTGAGACAGAAGGAAGACGTGGAGCAGGGAGCATCAGTTGAGAGGTGTAGGAAGGGGCCTCAGGGCTGAGATTCTGCTGTGGTCCCCACAGGAGGTGGAAATTGCAGGTGCTGGATTTGCAGAGGGTTCCAAGGAACTTCTGGAGGACGTGGTCTGGAGCCATGTTCGATGCCTGCTCACAAAAGGACATTCAGAAGAATCAAACATTGAAACTTGGTCCAGCAATGGCAGCTAAGCTGCCCTTGAAGATATTTATAGACTTGTGCCTCACAGAAGGGCCCCTGGATAAATTACTGACTCTCTTGTTCCTATGGGTCACACAGAGAAGGGACAGGCTTCACCTGTGTTGCAATAGGCTGAAGATCTTTGGGAAAGCCACCGGCCACAACAGGAAGGTCCTGAGACTGTTGCAGCTGGACTCTGTCCAGAAGGTGGAAGTGAACTGCACCTGGGTGCCCTCCATCTTGGCTGCTTATGCTCCTTTTTTGGGTCAGATGAGGAACCTGAGGAAGCTGCTTGTCTCCCATGTCCGCATGCCTGCCCACACCTCCCCAGAGGAGCAGGAGTGGCTGCTATCCCAGCTCACCTTGCAGTTCCTCAGGATGGACTGCCTGCGGAAGTTCTGTGTGGATGGTGTCCTGCCCCTCGAGGGCCACGTGGAACAGGTGCTGAGGTGAGTAAGGGGGTGAGCATGCTCTGTAGACCAGTATCAGTAAATATGAAAGGGCACCTACTGTGTGCCAGCCACTGACACTCTAATGGTGAACAAGGCACTGGAAGGTAAATAACGCATCTTCTGTTTCTGTTGTATCCTGAAGCTCCATCTCCTAACCTGTGTTAGAGCAACGGGCTAAACCAGGGTTCATGGTCTGGGAAGTGACATCATGCTGGGAAGCCAGCTGATGCAGACAGGAGTTAGTGAGATTCCTTTTCTGTGAGCCCTGTCCAGGGACAAGGGTACAAAGCAGGGTAGAGGTGAGGACTTTGAGGAAGGGAAGCCCCCACATCTGTACCTGTTCAACAAGGAAGCTCTGTGTCCTCCCTCTGGGAGCAAAGGGGCCCACTTCTTATGCCCTTCTGGGGAAGGAAGGTCTGAGCTCCAGGTGATTACTTAGGGGTTGTGAGTGAAGAACAGGGAGTAAGACCTTGCTGAGGGGACAGGGAGTGAGCCTTGCAGGGGTTAACCCCAGTGTGTTTTGACACATCTTTCCTGGATTTGTCTTTGGTACATGACTCGTCCTGACTTCCTGTGGCTAGATATGTGGCTTTCTGCTTGTCATTGAGGGTGACATTCATAGAGATGAAAACCCACCTGGTCACACAAGTAGTGGTGAAAGTTTCAGGTCAAATGGGGTGACCAGAATAAGCTGATGCTACAAAATGTCAACCATGTCAGATGGTCACAGTGACCTTTGGTTTGGGCCAATTTGTTTTCTCCCTCAGAATAACTGCCTGGTTCCTCCTTAGGCACCTGAAGACGTCCCTGGAGGCCCTCTCAATAACCAACTGCCCGCTCTCAGATTCCGACTGGAATTATCTCTCCCGATGCCCAAACACTAGCCAGCTAAGGCACCTGGATCTGAGATACATCAAACTGACCAATTTCAGTGCAGAGCCCCTCAAATTTCTGCTGGAGACTGTTGCAGGCACCCTGAACAGGTTGGACTTGGAAGCCTGTGAGATTGCAGACTGTCAGCTCCAAGCCATCCTGCCTGCCCTGAGCCACTGCTCTCACCTCAGGACCTTGTGCTTTTTCTGGAATCGCATCTCCATGTCAGTCCTCAGGTACCTGCTCTGTCACACTGCCAGGCTGAGCCAGTTGAGCAGAGAGCTTTACCCTGCCCCTCTGGAGAGCTATGATGCCCAGGGTGCCATCCACTGAGAGAGATGTTCCCAACTCTGTGCTGAGCTCACAGCACTATTGAAGGACTTTAGGAAGCCAAAGGTACTTATTTTTGATACTGTGCCTTGTCCTCAATGTGGCCACATGTTCATCTATAACCAGGGCCTCAATCACTGTTTCTGTCCAACAGCTGCCTAGTTGAGTGTGTATAAAAAGCTGCCCTCTATGCAATTGGATATATAACCAGGATGTAGAGGGATCATGAAGGAAACTCAGAGCCCAGCATTTCAGACACTGCCTGAAGTGTGGATGGGGAAAGGAATAAGATGCTGTGGCTACATTGGAAGGAAGCCCCTGAAGATTGGATCTTCTGCATACAGCCATATGTGTCTGTATAGAGTCATAACAAGGGCCCTGGATTTTTAGAATGGGATTTAGGCTTCATGAACATATGAAGAAACTATTTTGTTTCATGGATAGTCCATTGATAAATAGTCTGAAATGAACAGAATCTCAAGATTAGTTCTCTGACATCTTCCATGATGGTTTTACCCAGGTTTCTGATTTTGACACTGAAATTCTCCAGGGGCTGATGGAGAAGTTCCACCAAGTACTTGGTGATCAATGAGGTTCATTCCCATAAATTCAAAGCATCAAACTGAAATCAGGTCATTATCTGTGGCTACACTGTGGCATAATCCATGTAGGGGAACACAGGAGGCCTGGAGCATTCTAAGTAAACCGTAAAATTTCAAAAAGCCCTTCTTAGGTGACCTCAGTGCCACACAGACACTCAAGGTACACCCATCCTTGTGGGTCTCCACATAGACCTAGAAACTTGGCATCTTGGTCTTTGGATGAAATGAGAATAAAAGAAGGTCTTTGGGCCTCACAAAACCTTGCCTGTCATCCTGCTACCAAGTCTTTCCTGAAATAATGTAGTCATGGCCAATGAAACCATCCAAATTAGCTTTCATCAAAATAGTAGAATTATATAGGTAGATAACAGTTGCAAATGTTTCCAAATTAAACTTAATAAATAACCACCTTCTGGTGGGGGAGAAGGTTGCTCATAACTGACAGATCATCCCCCAACACTTCCCATTTATCCCTACCCAGAGACACAAGGTTTTCAATTAGCAGATGATCAGAAGGATGAGGTGGCTGTGGGCAAATGGGTGGCCCTGCCTGTGCTACCTGGTCCTAGACCAAGATCCCCTAAATGATGACTCCTGCTGAGGATTCAGTCTGGTGGGATTATGCAGTGACCTTAGTCTTAGCTTCACATCCAAGGAGGAGAAGGAGGTCCACCCAATCTTCTTTTGAGTTATCCTAAAGCTGCCTGTGTACATGTTCTAATTTGGGCCTGAAGGCTTCTCAATCCACAGTGATCTAGAACTCAGTTGATCTATAAGAAGACTGCAGCTTACTCTTGGAATAGGTAGCAGAGTTCAAGTCCTACACAGCCAGCCCATCTGTCCCCCATACAGCGATCTGTGGGACTCACCCCTCTTTATGACACTTCCTTTCCTCTGGCTCTACGTCTAACTTGCGTGTGTGGTGGGTGGGGTGGGGAGTTTTGAACAGCATTCATTCTGCTCTGCTGCTGGATTCTAGGATCAAATAAAGGCAAGGAAGATCCAAAATATGAGATGTGTCATCACTGGTTGTTTTAAGGGTTTTCATGACCAAAAAGGGAGTTGAAGATATTCTGGTGTGTCCAGACTCCTTAGATTGTATAAGGACTGAGAGCTGCATGTGTCCCCACACAGCCCTAGGGATAAAGCACCCAGACTGCTCTTTGAATTCCTCATCTTTTGACTCTAGGTTCATGTGTGCTGTGAGACAACCCACAACTGTAGGATGTCATGACAAACAGAACCGGGTGTGAAAGGGTGGACGAATCAAAAGGGGACTGGGTTCTACTCTCTGTAGTGCTACTGAAAGGTGCAAATTCCTTTGTGCATCTGCATAAAAAGGGTCTATATCCCCTTCTGGAATACTGGCCAATTTCCCCTGTACAATCTAGGGACTCAGAACCCATGCTTTTCTACAAAAATGAGTGAACTTCAAAAAAAATAACTGAGGGCCTTGAGACATAGCTCAATGGTAAAGCACTTGTCTAGCATGTGGAAGGGCCTGGGTTCCATCCCCAGAACCACAAATGTATGTGAACAAATAAATGAATAAGTAAATCCAATATTGATGTGACTCCAGGGGGAAGTTTTAATTTGAAGAAAATTATCTAACTGTGAGGAGAACCAGAGCCCATATGAACACAATGCAATGCATTATTTAATTTGAATGGTGGTGAGCCTTTCTCAGAAACACTCTTGGTCAGGAAAGTGAAATGTTTTCCTTAAAATGGCAGCTGCCATTTAAGATGGCCATCCGGGTGCTAACCAAGTACTACAAAGAAAAGAGACAGATGGAAGTTAATTGTTAGAGACACAGCAGAGACTCCTAAAACCTACCCATGAGAACAGGGAGGGAGAAGCACTCTTTGGTTCCTCTACAAGATAAAGGGTGTTTGGGGAAGGGATTGGCACAGGAAGGGGTTTCAGAAGTATAAGCATGCAGAAGATATGTCTGTCATTAGCATGTCATGATTAAGTGTGTTTGCAATGCTTAAAATTAATCTAGAATTGTTTGCTGTGAATTTATTATGTCTATTGGAGTGCCTAGCATTAAGGATTGTCATTTTCTTACTATGAACATGTACAGGGCTGGGATTGTGGCTCAGTGGTAGAGCGCTCACCTAGCATGGGCAGGATATGGGTTCAATCCTCAGCACCACATAAAATATAGGCATGGTGTTGTGTCAATCTATACCTAAAAAATAAATATTAAAAAAGGACCTATAGATTGAAATTGCATTGAGTATTTTGAGTGAATAAAGCGCCAAAAGGGGCAGAGGCACGTGGACATGCTTTATTTCTCCCCTGGACTGCATACATTGCAATTTTGTCTCCTTGTGACAGATGTTTTGAGACGGGCTTCTAAATCCCAAAGCTGAGGACTGGAAGTGTCCTTTAAGGTGTATGATGAGAGAGGTGAGAAGGCCTGAAAGCAGAGATAGCAGATGCTCACTCAAGCCATCTGTCCCTGGTATCATTGCCCCATGGGATGGTCCCTCAGGACAACTCAGACCCTGTTTTAAATGTGGTCAGATGGGTCACTGGGCTCGTACATGTCCCAAGCCTCATACTTTCTGGAATTTTGTCCTAAATGTCATCAAGAAGGTCACTGGGCTGTTCAATTCCCCGAGCACATGGGGACCCCCTATCCACCTGGCCCTTTGGGTTCCTCTTTCCAACTCTTAGGACTGGCTGCAGAGGACTGAAAAGATCCAGTTTGCCATCACCCAACCACTACCATCACTCCATGGAAACTCAGGGTAACGCTGCATATGTCAGGTAGGCCCATCTCCTTCCTCCTAGACACCAGGGCTACATATTCAGCCCTCAAGGTGTTCTGGGGGCCTATTACCAACCCTTACAGACACCTAGCCTTATTTGTGCTTGTGGCTCTCTAATTTTTACTCATTCCTTTTTGGTCATTCCACAGTGTCCTGTTCCCCTTATGGAAAGGGACATTGTCACGAAGTTGGGGACTATGCTCTGCTTCTCCCCTCATAGATGCTTCCATGCAGACTCACCTGCTGCTTCCCTGATCCTCACCCTTACCTTAGGACCATCCCCTATTCTGTTGGCCAGTACCTTCCCATGACCCACTTCTGAGGTGGACGTTTCCAGTCCTTCTATCACCTCATGAGCCCATTCACATCTATCAAAACCCCCTCCATTTTCTGCCCAATCACAACACTTGTTCTTCCTCCTTGATGATGCTGTCCCTCTCTTTGCAGAGCAGACTAGATTCTAACAGACTTTCTCTCCACTCTGAGGATTTGGGCTGGTTGGGACCCTAGTCTGAGGGCCCATGACAATGACCACACATTTTTCCATTCACCTAGGGCTCTTCTTCTTTATCCACACACCGGCTCCTATGGGGAAGTGACTCTACCCTTCTCCTCCCCTCCTCCTCTCAAGTCTACCCCCTAGAGATGGCAGTGACAAGTCTCCTCTTAAGACACAAAAGTTAACTTAGATCTTGGCCCAGCACCAAGATTCTCCATCTTCTCATCCCTTCTCCTTCGAAAGTTCACTCTGAGTCTTGGTTCAGAGATGGCTCTTTCTTCTTTTAGGAGGGAATTCATCAGGCAGGGTAGGCAATAGTCTCTCTAGCCTTGGTTGTGTAAGAGCCTCCACTCCCAATATCAGCAAGGTGAACTTGTTGTCCTCATCAGAGCCTTCACTTTGGCAAAGGGAGCTTCCCTCAATGTCTACTGCCCCTTGAATTACATTTAGACTGAAATAAACTCCTTACTTGGCTCTTCCTCTGTCACAGGCCATCCCAAAGGAGCCACTCAACACCTCCTCTTTGAGCTTCTATATAGATAACCCACCTCCCTGCTCAGCTCACCACCCTCTGATTCTCCACTACCCCTTGCTCCTCATCTTTTCTGGCCCCTTCTTGCATAAACAAGGATCTTTCTTTGGTAATACAGGCATGTTGTTCTGGCAAAGCCAATTCTGCCTCTTCTTTTTCTCCCACTCTGTCCCCTGGTGACCTGGTACTTTTACCACTCCCCAAAGCCTGTTGCCTCCTCTCAATTCTCCGCAAAATGGACTGGACCCTATCAGGTGTCATTCTTATCACTTCTTTGGTGGCCCACCTTGAGGGCATCCCATATCGAGTTGCTAACCCCCATTTAAAACAGTCCTCACTGCCCTCTTATACTGTTAGATGCACAGGTGTTTCTTTTTTTTTAATAGATTGTAGTGGACAAAGTGGCACACATCTGTAATTCCACCAACTCAGAGGCTGAGGCAGGAGAATTGTAAGTTCATGCGCAACCTAGGCAAGTTAGTGAGACCCTGTCTCAAGATAAAAAACAAAAAAGACATGGGATATGGCTCACTGGTCAAACAACCTTGTGTTCAATCCCCAGTTTCTCCAAAAAAGAGCAGGTTAGAAATTGGTTCAGTGTGTAATAGGGGTTCACTTGATGCACTTTTACATATCTCTTGTAGCTTTGAAACTTACATTTTTCTCCCCCAAATCTTCTTCATTACCTCTCCCCCATGATCTTCTCCTTCCTGGTTTCTCTGTTCTAATGTCATTTTCTCTGAAACTGCTCTTTTAAAAAACCTGTTCCTGTTGATGGGCAGAAACACAGCCTTTGGAACAGGAGTTCCCTCATTTCCTATTTTGCTAGCAAATTAACAAACATTCTTTTTCTTTTTTCTGAATACTGTGTACTTTTTATAGGGTTGGCATCAGGGATACTGAGTTATTAGCAACCATGGTATAGCTCCCTTGGGTTCAATCTCCAATACTAAAAATAAATAATCAAGCAAGCAAGCAGGATCAGCATACCTTTCCCTAGGCCATTGGCAATTATTTCTAATATAGTCCCCATGCTTGCCTTCCTGGCTTTAAAGGGTTTTAAACATGTTAGGTTCAGGACAGGCTGAATAAGCTGTCTGCAGGGCATGCTAAACAAAGTTAGATGCAGGGTGACCTAGCCACTCCAACCCTTCTGTCTTGTTCTTTATCACCTGTTTGCTTCAAGCCCAAATGCCCAAGCGCCTGCTCAAGACTGAACACTCACCCCCCCTTGTGCCAACAAGGCAGCTTGCAGACCCAGATACCCCATTAGATTTTGGCTCTAAAAAATTCATTCCTGCCAGGCCCCTCTCTCTTGCTCTTGCTCTCTCTTTCTTCTCTTCCTTTTGCTCTCCATTGCTCTCTTTTTCTTCTCTTTCTCTCTTTTCTCCTCTGTTGCACTGCTGCAATAAAGATCTCTTGGTTGCTCCAAGTGTTGTAGTCACTTTCCTTTCAAAACACATTCCTACAACCACACACTCCAAACTACTGCCATCAGTTTCAGACAACTCAAGGAATCCAACACTGGTTGTGTCCTTGCTGAGGATGTTGATCAACTGTGAACAACTGTGTACTTACAAGTGAAGCTAATGGTGAAAGTTTTCCATCAAAATGACACTACTCCAACACAGCAGGGCTGGCAGGGTGCTAGGAAGTGGGAATCCTGGACCACAGCTGCCTGCTAATAAGAGCCATAACAAAAGACTCACAGAACCACAGTCTTATGCAAAATCTGTTAGAGTCTGTAAACAAGTCTGGATGGCGCCTGGCATTTTGCCAGAGGGAGTGGTTTGTGAAGTAAATTCAGGGAGCCATTAAGTGTGGAGATTCCTTATTGGTTGACTGCTGTATCTAGTTTATGTTAATTAAGATAAGCTGTGTGGAATGTATATACACCCCTCCTGTCCTACAATAAATGGCTCCCACTCCTGCTGTATCAATCTACACAAGTTGCTGGTCACCCCCCCACCCCACCCTCGCTTATTTTGCTGCAGCCGGACTGAGGCAAAAATCCACCACAAATTGTGCATAAAAAATATTTTTTTTTCTTTAAAATTTTTTAGGTACCAGGGATTGAGCCCTATGGCTCTATACCACTGAACCACATCCCTAACCCTTTCTTATTTTTTATTTTGCAACAGGATCTCACTAAGATGCTTAGGGCCTCACTAAGTTGCTCAGGCTGGCTTTGAACTTGCAAACCTCCTGCCTCCACCTCCTGAGTCTCTGGAATTACACACATGCACCACTGCGTCCCACACAAAATTATATTTTTATGAAAAGACACCCTTCTCAGCAGCTGCTTGTCATCCTGGACCAAGGCCACCCTTGTTACTGCATTGTTGCAGCCAATGATAATGGTTTCAAAGCACCTTATGTGGCCTTTGAAATACTGTCTTCCTTTGCCTCCTGGATGGGCCCCTTGACTCTCTTTGTTTGAGTATCTTGCATTCCCTATCCCTTCTAAAGACAGTGTTTGGAGAGCCACTCTCTGTTGTTACCTGTGTGGCAGAAACATCTACCTGTCTCTAGTTCCAAGCACCAAGTCAAGGGTGACAACTGAGAGAGACACCTTGCCATTTCAACCCTCTTGCTCAGCTGCCTTAAGAGATGCCCCATAGCAAGAAAAAGATAGACAAGTCAAATTTGAAGGCTGGGATTCAAATAGTCCTCAGCTAAAACCACCATTTGGTCTTAAAAATAATCCTAAGCCTGTTTTGACTGCAAACATAAGTGAAACAAATATGGGTGATTTCTGCTAAACACTTAAGAAAAAGGCACAGCCCAAACCAACAAAAACAAACAAAAAGGACTCTCTGGGTATAATCACAGTCACTCATGAGGCTGAGGCAGGAGGATGACAAGCTCCAGGCCAGCCTGTGTAAGATAGCAAGACCTATCTCAAATTTAATAAAGGGATGTGTCATGTGTGACTGCACATATGTTGTGATGCTACACCGTGTACCACCAGAGAAAGGAAAAGTTGTGCTGAAATTGTGTACAGTGAATCAAAATGCATTCTGCTGTCATATATGCCTAATTAGAATAGATAGATAGATAGATAGATAGATAGATAGATAGATAGATAGATAAGATTAGATAGATAGATAGATAGATAGATAGATAGATAGATAGATAGATAGATAATGAAAGAAAAAAGTTCTAGTTACTTGAGGTTCATTATAGAGACTGTCATTTACTGAGATGACTGAAGAGAGTGGAGATATGGGGAATGGGAAAGAATGTTTTGGTGATTTGAGTTTTACAATATGATATGGTTTATCAATTTTCAAAGAATTAGAATAAAATTGCACTGAAGCTAAAAATAATAATAAATAAAAAGGGCTAGTGGTGGAGCTCGGTGGACAGCACCCTGGATTCAATCCCTAGAGCTGCAACACCATCACACACCAACAAATATCCCTTTTGCATTTTTTCATAGGCACTTGCGTCTGACAGGTTGCATGACTGTGCTCAACTTTTTAACTCTGATGCTCCCCAATTCCTGATTGGCTGTTACTCAAACTCTCTCCTTTCATTATGCTACAGAGAATTCCCTTATGGGCTCAAGAGATATAGAAACTGATTAGGGTTGATGCAGCCTGGGAAATATCCCACTTTGGGAAGAACTCAAAAGGCTCCAGATGACAGCCATCATGAAGACATGGACAGATGCCTTTGGCCCTGTTTCTATCTCTTATGTCCCTAAGAGCCCACCATTCACTTCTAGTGTTTACTCAGGTCTAGGTTTCTTTCCTTCCTTCCTTCCTGTCTCAGTGCAGGGGATGGAACCCAGGATCACTGGGTGAGTGTTCTACCACTGAGCTCCATGCCCAGTCCTTTTCATTTTTTATGTTGAGATACAGTCTTGCTAAGCTGCCCAGGCTGGCCTCGAGAGCACAATCATTTTGCTTCAGCCTCCTGAGTTGCTGCAATTACAGGAGTGGAAACCTGGATCTCTGTGTTTTTCATCTAGTAAACATGTTTGTTTTTCCTTTTGTTTTGTTTGCATGGACAATGAACCCCCAAGAATGATAAATTTCATTTTTCTTCCCTAATGCCAGAAACAGTTTAGAACCCTAGTGTCTCAAGCAGCAGCAAGACAGTGGAATTCCACCGGGGAAGTACCAGGACATTCTCAAAAACTATACTGTGTCTGACACGTCAGTGGATATTAAGAAACAGGCCAGGCCAGGCCTGGTGAGGGCATGCCTGTAATCCCAGAAGCTGGGGAGGCTGAGGCATGAGAATGGCAAGTTCAAGGCCAGCCTGGGAACTTATAAAGACCCTCAGCAACCCAGGGAGATCCTGGCTTAAAATACAAAATAAAAAATGATGGGAGGTAAATCCCCAGCAAAAGATAGATGTCGAAAGAGAAGTAAATGTCTGGGGATCAGTGACTTGGATAACATGTTTCTGTGATTGTTAACAACTTTGTTGGCTTCTAGGGCTTGGGATCAACTGATGGGCAAACTGGCCATAATGACTGAGATGGCTGTGATCATGTCTAGCTCTATCCCTATGCTATGTTTTGGTGCAATTTATCCCTCAAAGCTTCAGGTATTGGAAGCTTTGTGTGTTCTTAGAAAGGAATGGTTCTCCTGGGATGTTGGGTCCATCATTCTGAGAGTTGTTTACAAGCCTGACCCTGAGTCCCGGGTTGTTCTTTGGCTTCCTCCCACAGGCCAAACCAAGGGGGATTCCAGATTTTGGTCTTGTATCTTTCAGAACTGTTAGATAAATAAATCTCTTTTAAAAAAAATCAAAGCCTGTCTCAGGTATTTCATTACAGTAACAGAAAATGGACTAGAGTACCAATCATCTGAAGGGATTCTTTTGTAGGATAAATATTACCTCAGGTAGGAATCTCTAAATTGGAAAATTCACTTAATAATATTTTAGCAACTGTTACAAACAGTTTGAACCCTTTGAATTGCCTACTAGCAGTTCAGTCTGAGAGGGATTTGGCCTCAGGCAGACTCCAGAGAGGAAGTGATCTCTTTGTCCTGCCATTCATCAGGAAGGAGTTTGTGCCCTAATTAGTGAAAAGTGATGTTTCTGATAAAAAACAAAAAGTTTTTAAAGAATAAAGGGGTTCTTTTCATGAGATGAGAACATGCTTCACCATTGACTTATTCAGTTGGATAAATCTTGGTTCCTGGGAATCTTCATCCAGAGGAATTTTGCAGTCCGAGGCTATTATTCTCCTCATAGGTATGGTGCTTGCTCCCTGGTGCAATGCAATCTCTCAAAGGTGTTAAATGCTCTATGGCCAGGTACCATGGTGCACATCTATAATCCCAGCAACATGGAGGCTGAGAAAGGAGATTTGAAGGTTTCAAGCCAGTCTGGACAACTTAGAGAGACCCTGCCACAAAATTAAAAAAAAAAAAGGCTGGGGGTATTTCTCAGTAGTAAATTTTCCCAGGTTCAATCTCCAGTACTACACACACACACACACACACACACACACACACATGATCCAGCATCCACATGCATGCCAAATGATTGCTATCAGATTCAGACAACTCAAGGGAGCCAACGGTGACCATGTAATGGCTGAGGATATTCCATGACCAAAGTTTACCTGCTGATGATGCTACTGTAAAACACTGCAGAAACAAAATGAATTTATTTGTACCAAAACCTGACAAAAGTGGAGGCAGGGGACCATGCAAGAGAAGATCCTTAAGCTTGATATTTTGATCAAAGGAACTTTCAGGAGGACTCTGCCAAAACCACATAAACACACACACACACACACACACACACACACACACACACACACACACACTGCTCCCAAACCCCTGACTTTCCAAACAAGATCATAAGATTTTATCTTGGCTCCCAAGAGATTAATAAAACACAGAATGGGACCTGCAAACTCCTTTCTTCTGCACTCCAACAGATTATTATGGTTCATTCTTAAGCACATTTGGAAATTGGTGGACAAATGATACCAAAGATAATTCAAAATGGTGATAGCTTTCATGTGGAATGTTCCAGATGAACAACTGCCAAATAGCTGCACTCTAACAAGTACATTTTAAGCCAGGTGAGATGAGCCATGCATGTAATTCCACCTTCTCAGAAGGCTGAGGCAGGAGGATGGCAAGATTCATGCCAGACTTGGCAATTTGGCAAGCCTGTTTCAAAATAAAACAAAATGGACTGGGCGGGTGGCTTAGTGGTAGAGTACCCCTGGTTCAATGCTCAGTCCTAGAGCTGTGGGGAGTAACCTTTTATTATTTATTGTTTGATTGATCCTAGGAATTGAACTCAGGGGCACTTGACCACTGAGCCACATCCCCAGCCCTACTTTGTATTTTATTTAGAGACAGGGTCTCACTGAGTTGCTTAGTGCCTCGCCTTTGCTGAGGCGGGCTTTGAACTCTCAGTCTTCCTGTCTCAGCCTTCCTAGCTTCAGGTTGGTTTTAACAAGGTCTCTGATTACTTGGAAAAAAAACTGAGTCATCTCTGTTAAAATTTGAATTATTTTTCCTATGACACAACTTTCTTTTTTTTTGTTATTCATTAAAACAATTTTATTTTCACTTTTTTTTATTTATTTTTTATTGTTGGTTGTTCAAAACATTACATAGTTCTTGATATATCATATTTCACATTTTGATTCAAGTGGGTTATGAACTCCCATTTTACCCCGTATACAGCTTGCAGAATCACATCAGTTACACTTCCATTGATTTACATATTGATATACTCATGTCTGTTGTATTCTGCTGCCTTTCCTATCCTCTACTATCCCCCCCTTCCCTCCCCTCCCCTCTTCTCTCTCTACCCCCACTACTGTAATTCATTCCTCCCCCTTGTATTATTTTTACCTTTCCCCTCACTTCCTCTTGTATGTAATTTTGTATAACCCTGAGGGTCTCCTTCCATTTCCATGCAATTTCCCTTTTCTCTCCCTTTCCCTCCCACCTCTCCTCCTTGTTTAATGATGGTCTTCTTCTCGTGCTCTTCTTCCCTAGTCTGTTCTTAGTTACTATGACACAACTTTCTATATTAGCTTTCAAAATTTTTTATCACTCTTGCTAAATGACTTATCTTTCATAATGATCTAGGCCCTTACTTTCATTAAGTGCTTTAAACCTTTTGAGATTGTTGACTAACTTCTCTAGGATCAAATTCTACATTGTCACTTGACCTTGAGCTAACATTGGGATGTTCCACAGGGCTCCAGAATTTCTCAAGGTAATTCTAGAAGAAAGACATTAAGGCAATTAGCCTAATTTGTGAGATGGGAAGCCCTATCAAATAAGACATGATATAACCTTGTTCAAGTTACACTTATTTGGTTCTTTTATTAATATTTGCTTCAAAATTTCACTAAATTCATAAAAATTCTAATATATTTTCAGACATACTTCAGGACACTATATTAAAATGTATGCCAATCAAATCATCTTGTTAATAGCTGGTTAAAGCAAATTCTCAACACATTTTTTAAGCATGGGTATTCCAAGTGTTTATCAGAAAGTGTAACCATTTGGATTTTTTCCATAAAAGTAACTATAATCATCTTCATGCAAAAAAGTTTTTTAAAGAAGAAATGAAAAAGAAGAAAAATAACTCTAAATAGTGTATTTGAACACAGGTTTCTGATTTTTTTGTTTGCTTATTTATTTATCCATGTATTTATTTATACTTTTCATGCAAGGGTGCAAATCCAGGTTTTTCTGAATGCTAGGCAAACGCTCTACCTTTTAAAATTTTTAATTCAAAATAGGGTGTGGTGGTGCACACTTGTAATCCCATCTTCTTAGGATGCTAAGGCATGAGGATCTCAAATTTGACCCCAATCTGAGCAATTCAGTGAGAACCTGTCTAAATAAATAAATAAATAAATAAATAAATGGGCTGGGGATGTAGCTGATTATTAAACCCTCCCTTGGTTTAATCCCCACTGCTAGAGAAAATTGAAACTAAATAAAATCACCACCTAAATATTTTTTTAAATGAACGCCTAAACAAGAGGGAAATATAAATGGTGTCCAAATCAACAGGGAGTAACATGTGTCAAATCTTGATGAAGAGGAGCGAGGGTGCTTCGAGGAGAAGGTTGGTGGGCAGCACTGCCTCATGCAACTCTATCACAAACCTGTCAGCCACAACCTCAGCTGTGCATAAAACCTTCCCCAATCTGTACCCCCATGTTTTCTAGGAGGACACCTGGCCAGTTGCTGCCTGTTGTCCTTGAACTCAGGCCACCCTTGGTACTGAATCTGTGGAGCCAGTGATAATTGATTCAAAGCTGCCTTTGACTCCCTGTCTCCCTTTGCCTCCTGGATGGGGCTCTAACTCATCTTTCTTTGGGTGTCCTGCATTCCTGCCCTATTATGTCTGACTACACTTGTTCTTTGGAGAGCCACTGTCTGTTGTGACTTAGGTTCACAGTAACATCTACCTGCCTCCTGCTCCAAGTCAAGGGTGGTAAGAGAAGGCAGGGCTGTGGAGTGAAGTCACCCTTTCAGCTGGTGACACACAGACAAATGGCAGAGAAATTTAGAATTCAGAGACTAGACCTCAAAAGTTGTGGAGGCTAAAAAGCAATGAGGTCTCTGAAATAGCCTTAGCCCTACTTCACTACACACATAGGAGAAGAAATGTGGGTAATTTGTGGTAAGTCATTATGTGAAACAGAAACCAAAGATAACCTCAGCCAATTGTAAATATCCAACCAACATACGATTATGTGATATGAGCAGGAATATCTTCCAAAAAGAAACCCAAAAAGACCTTAATGGTTTAGATGATGTGTCTCCCAACAGCTCACATGTGACAATGTTTTCGAGGAGAAATGATTGGTTGATAGCCTTAACCTACTCAGTGAATCAATCCCTGATGGGATTAGTGATGAGTGGGGGTGGGTAGAGTGTGGCTGGAGGAAGCTGATCATTGGGGTTTGTGAATATGGGTTTATATTTTGTATCTGGCAAGTGGCCATCTCTCTCTCTCTCTCTCTCCCTCTGTTTTATAATGATGTGAGCCACTTCCCTCTGCCACACTCTTCCACCATGAAGTTCAGCCTCACCTTGGAGGTGAGGCCACAAGCAATGGACTGCTGTCTCTGGATTGAGACCGCTAAAACTATGAGTCCCCAAATAAACTTTTCCTCCTCTGTAGTTGTTGGGGTTCAGGGTTGTAGTGACAGCGTGAAAAACTGACTAACACAAAGACAGAACAACAAAGCAGAAATGCAATCCTGTAACTGCCACCAATCAAACCATTCCTTCTACATTTTCCCTGTAAGTCCTCCCTTCACATGGCTCATCATCCAAGCACTCCCTCTCTTTCTGTCTCTCTGTCCTCAATTCCTGAATTATGTTTTTCAGACTCTTCATATTTTCCTCTGTCTGTGTACTTCTCACAGCCCAAAGGGCTCTGGAAACTGCCTGGAGCCAAGTTTCCCTGGGAGATGTGCCCTGGGGGGTCCCTGATTCTGAAAGAAGGCTCTCAGGTGGTGGCTGTCCTGAAGTCAGGGACACCTGGTATCCAAACCTGTGTCTTTCTGTCCAACATTCCAAGTTGCCCACAGTTTTCACCCTCTGTGGATTTCAATTTTTTCTTCTGGTGGGGCATGGTGGCCCATGACTGTGATCCAAGTGACTCTGAAGACTGAGGGAGAAGGATGGGAAGTTTGAGGCCAACCTCAGAAACTTAGTGAGGACCTAAGCAATTTTTTGAGACCCTGTCTTAAAATAAAAAAAAAGGAGAAGGGCTAGGATGTGACTCAGTGGTAGAGCACCAATTGGTTCAATCCCCAGTTCAAACAGACAAACAGGACAAGTCTTGCCCCAAGTCTAGAAGACTGATTTCACCCTTTGTGTCCATTCTTTCTCCTGAGTGGCCCTGATCTACTGCAGGGTAATGTCACACCTATGTGACTTTTGGACACCTGGTTTCCATCTGTTTTCTTCGTGGATGATGCTAGTATCTTCAAAAAGCTGTTTTTACTATGGAATCTTTTGGAAATGTTTTTTTTAAAAAAATATTTTGGATATGGCAAAGATATCACAATGATATTTGGGGGGTTTTGTTTTTTCTTACTGTAGGGATTCAGTGCTTTTCTGTCTTCCAGGCAGGAACAGGAGAGTCACATATGGGCCAAATTCAGTTCACCATGTGGAGTGCATGGATGAAGGCTTTTCTGGCCCTCACTCTCCCTGATTCTGACCTCCTGAAAAAACATGGGATTCAATCAATTAATCTGGAGAAAGAAAATCCCATCAGGATTATGTGGGTGAAGATTGGGGAATGTGATTAGATACTGCTTACTGATTGGATACTAGTCAAAAGGTGGAGGTGGGGGCGTGGTCTGGGAGGTCCATAAAAGTTTCTGCGGAGCCAGAGGAGAAACACAAGAGTCCTGGAGCCCAAGGAGAACCATCACCACATGCTGAGGCTCGGATCACCCCGCACACCTGGACAGATCCCGTAAGTCCCACACCTCCCTGAGCACCACCGCATCAACTCCTCACCTGTTTGGATTCAGGAACAATTTTCTGTTTTTTTCTCAATTTAGGACTTAGGGTTTGCCTCCCAGTGTGGTTTTACGTTTATCCTGAACATTAAGATTTTCACTTTAGTTTATGTCTCTTTCAATTTTCATTCTTTCTTTCTTTTTTTTTTTTTTTTTTGTTCCAGGGATTGAACTCAGGGACACCCAATCATTGAGCCACACCCCAGCCCTATTACATATTTTATTTAGAGACAGGATATCTCACTAAATTGCTTAGCACCACTCTTCCTGAGGCTGGCTTTGCATGCATGATCCTCCTGTCTCAATCTCCGGAGCCCCTGAGATTATAGGCTTGTGCACGCATGTCCTGCATTAAAAAAAAAAAAATAAGATTACATGGACTGCATTCTTTTATCTATTTATTTGGCAGTGCTGGTGATTGAAACCAGGGCCTTGTGCATATGAGGCAAGAATATACCAACTGACCTAATCCGCAGACCACCATTTATTAATTTTTATGTGCTGCTGAGGATCAAACCCAGGGTTTTACATGTCCTAGGCAACTGCTCTTCCACTGAGCTCCAGCCCCACCCACTTTAAAATTATTTAAGTAGATTGCAATCCTGTTTCAATCTAATTGATTAGAATTCTATTTTCATTTTTTAAGGAAGATTTATTTATTTATTTGTATTTAATATTTAATTTTTAGATTTAGTTAGACATGATATCTTTATTTTTTTTTATTTTTATGTGGTGTTGAGGATCAAACCTAGTGCCCCAAGCATGCCAGGCGAGTGCACTACTGCTTGAGCCATATCCCCAGCCCTGGAATTCTATTTTCTGATAATAAAAATATTTACATTGTGCATCCTTAAAATTATACTTTTTGCTGTGCTTGGTAGCACATGCCTATAATCCCAGCAATTTAGGAGGTTGAGGAAGCAGGAGGGTTAGTGTTCAAAGCCAGCCACATCAACATCAGGTGCTAAACAACTCAGTGAGCCCCTGTCTCCAACTACATGCAAAATAGGGTTGAAGAAATGGCTCAGTAGATGAATGCCCTGAATTCAATCCCTAATACTATCCCTCCAAAACATGATACTTTATGGCCTATGTGTTTTGTAATTTTATAATTTGTTTAAACATATTAAACAAAAGCCTTAAAACCATATTATGTAACAATTCACAGATTCTGTTCTAATTCATTTTGTCTCTTCAACTCCCCATAATATGGCAGAATCTCACATGGGTAACACATATCCTTGTGACTCTGCTGTAATTTCCAATCTTTTATAATATGGATACATGCTTTATAATTGTATATTTAATTTTTTAAAATTATAAGTAACATCATCCATTTGAGGGCTAGTCCTTTCCCAGCCTTGGTAGTGGTTGAAACTGAGGAGCCTACTGCATTAGGTCACATGATACTCCACTTCCCATTTTATAAGGACAAAATGATAATCAAAGGCTTTACCCCATTACAGGTGATCTGAGCTCTTAGACTCCCCAGTATCCACTTCCCAGTGGCTGCACATGTATGAGATAGTGGCCTTTTTCCATGGACCATTTTTCAGGATCCTTCTTCTTTCAGACTCCCCAGGATGAGCATCCAGTCCCCACCCACACTGCTGGAGCTGACAGGGCGAAGCCTGCTGAGTGACAAGTCCAGGGCCATCCTGGATCTGGAGGACCTGCCCATAGAGCTCTTCCCACCACTCTTTGTGGAGGCATTTAGCAAGGGACACACTGAGGTCCTGAAGAAAATGGTGCAGGCCTGGCCCTTTACCTGCCTGCCCCTGGGGGCCCTGATGAGGAAGCCACAGCTGGAGATACTCTGAGTGGCACTGGATGGGCTGGACATGTTGCTTGCCCAGCAGGATCGCCCCAGGTGAGTGGGACCCAGGTGGCCTGGAAGCGCCCTGGGGACCAGGGAAGTGATGGCTGTGGGTGGGAAGACTGGGTGCTGAAGAGTGCCACCAGAGATGTTTTGGAGAGACCTTGCCCATGCTGAGCCCCATCTGGGAACATGTCCCAGATGTGAAGGGTGCTTGTGACAGCTGCAGTGACCCCTGAAGAGGGCTGAATCTGCCCCTCCCTCAGCTGCTACAGGTCGGGTCAGCAGCCTGTATTGGAGGGAAGTGGGTGGAGAAAAGCAAGACAGAATAAAGAGGTAGGGCAGGGGGCAGAGGCTGAGAGGTGACTGAAGGGGCCTCAGGGCTGAGACTCTGCTGTCCTCCCTATAGGAGGTGGAAACTGCAGGTGCTGGATTTTCGGAATGTTCGCCACAACTTCTAGAGGATGTGGTCAGGAGCCATGGTCGATGCCTGCTCACCAGATGCCATTAAGAAGAATCAAATGCTGAAACATGGTCCAGCAATGGCAGCTAAGCCACTCTTGAAGGTTTCATAAACTTGAACCTCACAAAAAGGCCCCTGGATGAATTCCTGACCCACTTGTTCCTGTGGGTCACACAGAGGGGACAGGATGCACCTGTGTTGCAATAGGCTGAAGATCCTTGCGAAACCCACTGGCCAAACCAGGAAGGTCCTAAGACTGCTGCAGCTGGACTGTGTCCAGAAGGTGGAAGTGCACTGCACCTGGGCGCCCTCCACCTTGGCTGCTTGTGCTTCTTTCTTGGGCCAGATGAGGAACCTGAGGAAGCTGCTTGTCTACCAGGTCCTCGTGCCTGCCCACACCTCCCCAGAGGAGCAGGACCAGCTGCTTGCCCAGCTCACCTTGCAGTTCCTCAGGATAGACTACCTGCAGAAGTTCTGTGTGGATGCTGTTCTCCTCAAGGGCCACCTTGAGCAGGTGCTGAGCTGAGTAAGGGGGGTGAGCATCCTCTGCAGACCAGTATCAGTAAATATGAAAGGGCACCTACTGTGTGCCAGCCACTGACACTCTCATGGTGAACAAGACACTGGAAGGTTAATAACCCATCATCTATTCCTATTGTATCCTGAAGCTCCATCTTCTAACCTGTGTTATAGCAAAGGGCTAAACCAGGGCCCATGGGAAGCATAACTCTGCTTAGAAGCCAGCTGGGGAGAACAGGAGCTAGTGAGTGTGGGTCAGGATCCTTTTCTGGGAGGCCTATCTAGCAACAGAGTTGCAAAGCAGGGTAGAGGAGAGGGCAGGGAAGGAGGGGAAGTCCCTACACCTGTACCCCCAACAGAGAAGCTCTGTGCTCTCCAGCTGGGAGCACAGAGATGCACCTCTAATGCCCATGTAAGGAAGGTTGTTCTGAGCTCCAGGTAGTGATTCAGCAGTCCAGGGTGAGGAGCAGGGATGGAGACCTTGCTGAGGGTGCAGGGTGCGAACACTGCGGGGGTTAACCCCAGTAGGTTTCTCACATCTTGCCTGGTTTGTCCTTCGTACATGACTCCCCTTGACCTCCTCTGACCAGAGATGTGGCTTTCTGCTTGTTATTGAGGATGGCGTTCTTAGAGATCGTGGATCCATCTGGTCACAAAATTGATGGTAAAAGGCTCAGACTGAAATGCAGTGACCTGAATGGGCAGATTCTGCAAAATGTCAACCATGTTCAGATGGCCATGGAGACATTGGGTTTAGGCCAATTCATTATCTCCCTTAGAAATCACTGCCAGTTTCTCCTTAGGCACCTGAAGACCCCCCTGGAGGCCTTCTCAATAACCAACTGCCCGCTCTCAGATTACCAGCTAGCTCAGACGCCTGGATCTAAGCGGCATCAAACTGTCAAATTTCAGTCCAGTGCCCCTCCAAATTTTTCTGGAGACTGTTGCAGCCACCCTGAAGAGCCTGAACTTGGAAGCCTGTGAGATGACAGACTCCCAGCTCCAAGCCATCCTGCCTGCCCTGAGCTGCTGCTGTCCTGTCAGTCCTGAGGGACCTGCTTCTTCACACTGCCAGGCTGAGTCAGTTGAGCATAGAAATCTACCCTGCCCCTCTGGAGAGCTATGATGCCCAGGATGCCATCTACCCAGGGAGATGTTCTCAACTCTGTGCTGAGCTCACAGCAATACTGAAGGACTTTAGGCAGCCAAAGGTCCTTGTGTTCTGCACTGTCTCATGTCCTCAATGTGGCAGCATGTTCCTCTACAACCAGGGCCTCATTCACTGTTCCTGTCCAACAGCTGCCTAGTTGAGTGTGTATAAAAAACTGTCTTCTGGGCAATTAGAGGTATAACCAGAATGTAGTATGATTGTGAAGGAAACT
This sequence comes from Ictidomys tridecemlineatus, assembly GCF_052094955.1. Lineage (NCBI taxonomy): Eukaryota > Metazoa > Chordata > Mammalia > Rodentia > Sciuridae > Ictidomys > Ictidomys tridecemlineatus. The sequence continues at coordinate 131,856,508 of NC_135484.1, forward strand.
CAGAGCCCAGCATTTCAGACACTGCTTGAAATGTGGATTGAGAAAGGAAACTGAAGCAGGGGAACACATTGGAAGGGACCCCTTGAAGATAAGACCCTCTGTATACAGTCATATGTGTCTTAATAGGGTCATAACTAGGAACCTGGATTTCTAGAATGGGATTTAGGCTTCATGCACATATGAAGAAGCTATTTTGTTTCATGGATGGTCCATAAATCAATAGTCAGAAATGAATGGAATCTCAAGGTTAGTCTTCTCATGTCCTCTGTGATGGATTTACCTGGATTTCTAATTTAAACCTTGGAATTCTCCAGGTGCTTATGGAGAAAGATGGCCCTGGGTTCTTGGTGTTCAATGAGGTTCAGCCCCGGGAACTCAAGGTATCAAACTGAAATTTGGTCATTATATGTGGCGGCTACTCTGTGGTTTAAGGCATACAGGTGCCCGCAGCAGGCCTGGAACATTCTAAGTGGTCAGTGAAATTGGAAGAAAACCATTCCTCAGGGGACTTCAGTGCCAGACACTCAGCACTGGCCCCTCCTTGTGCGTCTCTGTGTAGACCCAGAAGCCTTGGGTCCTGGGCTTTAGCTGCACTGGCAACAGGCCAAAACCTCTGGTCCTCACCAAACCTTGCCTACCATCTTGCTGGGTAGACTTTACTCAATTAAACCAGCAATGTATACCAATAAAGGTATCCAGATTACCTTTCAGCAAAATAGTAGAATCATATACACAGATGACACTTGCAAACATTTCTACCTCAAACTGAATAAATTACAACCTCTGGTGAGGTGGGGGCTGCTCATGACTGACAGATCTTCCTCAAAAACTTCCAGTCTCTCCATACCCAAAGACAAAAGATGGCCTCTTTTAATCAGCAGGTGGTGAGAGGATGAGTAAGGATAGGGTAGCTCTGGGGAAATACATGACCCTGACTTGGTGCCTGGTCTGAGACCGTGATCCCCTAAGTGATAGCTCCTGCTGAGGACTCACGCTGGTGGGGTTCTACAGTGACCTTAGCTTTAGCTTCACATCTGAGGTGAAGGAAGTCACCCAATTTTTATTTGAGGTTCCCTAAAGCTGCCTGTGTGTGTTTTAATTTGAACCTGAAGGCTTCTCCACACATAGTGAATGGGAACCCAATTTGATGTGTAAGCAGATTGCAGCTCCCTCTAGGAACAGGTAGCAGAGTCCCAGCCAAGCACAGCCAGCCCATATGGCCCCCACACAGCGATCTTTGTGCTTCACCACTGTTTATGACACTTGCTTTCCTTGGGCTCTAAGTCTAGATTTCACGTGGGGCAGGTGGAAAGTTCAACAGCATTCATTCTGCGTTGCTGCTGGATTTAGGATCAAATAAAGGCAAGGAAGATCTGCAGTATGAGATTTGTCATCATTTGTTCTTTTAAGGATCTTCATGACCAAAAAGGGACTTGAAGATATTCTGGTGTGTCCAGACTCTTTGAATTGTATAAGGACTGCGAGGTCCATGTGTCCCCACACAGCTCTGGGGATAAAGCACCCAGACTGCTTTTTGAATTCCTCATCTTTTGACTCTAGGTTCATGTGTGCTGTGAGAGAGCACATGACTGTAGGATGCCATGACAAACAGGGCCGAGTGTTTTAGGATGGCCGGGTCTGAAGGGGACTGGGTTCCACTCCCTGGAGTGCTACTCAAAGGTGCACATTCCTTTGTGCATCTGCATCAAAAGAATCTAGATCCCCTTCTGGGAAACACTGGCCAGAGTCCCAGCCAAGCACAGCCAGCCCATATGGCCCCTGTATGGGGGCCAATTTCCCCTGTACAATCTAGGAACCCAGAACCCATGCTTTTCTACAGAAATGAGTGAACTTCATAAAAATTAACTGAGGGCCTGTGTACATAGCTCAGTGGTAGAGCACTTGCCTAGCATGTGGAAGGACCTGGGTTCCATCCCCAGGGCCACAAAAGTATGTGAACAAATAAGTGAATAAATAAATTCAATATTGATGTGACTCCAGGGTGGAGTTTTAATTTGAAGAAAATTGTCTATCTGTGAGGAGTACTTGAAAAGAAAGAACCATAACCCACATGAAAACAATCAAATGCATTCTTTAATTGGTATACACAGGTATGGAAAATTGATGTCCTTAAAGATTTTTTTCCAAAAACAAAAGAAAACCCAGGTCAGGGGTGAAGGGAAAGTGAGGAATGAGAGATAGATAGATAAGCAAGAAATGTAAGACAGAGACCAGGCAGTGAAACACAAGAGAATTGATTTTTCACACTTGACAAGTAAAGGCCATCTCTCTATATATAGGAGAGGGGGGCAGAATAGGCTTCAGTTCTGGGACTTTTATGGGGGAGGATCAGGAATCAGAGCTCAGTGGGTCCTCATGCAGATGGTTAAGCGTTGGGTTGGTATGAAGGTGTGGTGAACCTTTCTCAGAAATGCCCTTGGGTGGGAAAGTAAAACGTTTTCTTTAATATGTCAGGTGTCATTTAAGATGGCCACTCAGGTGCTAAGCAAGGACCTTATAGTGAGAAACTGATGTGACTCCATTTTTGAGATAACCAGCCTCTACCTCAGAGCAGAGCCTTTCCAAAGCAGGGGTGGTGTGTGGGGGGGGATGATCCAGCGTTCCTAGGTACATAGCTACCCCTAACTGCGTTGACCAGATAGACTTGACTCATCAATGCAAGACCAAAGAATGCTTGAGACCTAATTTCAGACCATAGCAACAACCAATCATAGTGAGACAGGGAACATATCTGAAATGCCAGGTGAGCCTCCCAATAGTTTTGGTGATTGATAACATGTTATGAAACCGTGTAGTTTAGCGTGTACACCCCTTGCAGCTTAAACCAATCAGTTCAAATGTACCCACCTCTTGAACTAACCAATTACCCTTACCCAACTTGTTCCCACCAGAGAATCTGCTAATCAATGTTAAGAGTTTGTGTTTTTTTTTAATTTTCCCACAGTGTGAAATGATTTGCTGTCTGATGTTGTGATATATAGAGTATCCCCCAAAAAAACCTATAAATCCTCACTGAACTAAAGGCCAGGACTCACTCCCTGGGATTTCTGCATCAAAAATGGTTGTGAGTCCAGACTCGAACTTGCAATAAAGACTCTTTTGTGATTGCATCAGATTTGGCTCCTAGAGGTCTGTTGGGGTCCCATGAATCTGGCATTACAATAGGTACTAAAAAGAAAAGAAAAATTGGAAGGGAGTTGTTAGAGACACAAGAGACTCCTAAAACCTTACACTACTCTTGGGGACAGGGACAGAGAAGCAGTCTTTGGTTCCCCTAGAAAGTAAAGGGTTTTGGGGGCTGGGGATGTGGCTCAAGCGGTAGCACGCTCGCCTGGCATGCGTGCGGCCCGGGTTCGATCCTCAGCACCACATACAAACGAAGATATTGTGTCTGCCGAAAACTAAGAAAAAATAAATAAATGTTAACAATTCTCTCTCTCTCTCTCACTCTCTCTTTAAAAAAAAAAGAAAAAAAAGAAAGTAAAGGGGTTTTTGGTGGGCTTGATTCAGCAAACAGGCTTGAGAAGTATAAGATTCTTGCTTAGTATCTGGATGGCCAATTTAAGTGACAGCAGTCATTTTAAGGAAAGACATTTGCTTTCCCACCCAACCCTAACCACCCATATTAGGACCCACTGGGCTCTGATTCCTGAGCCTGCCAAGATTGGGTTCCCTGGTGTGCCCAATCTCCCCTTTGAGCTTCACTGAGTTTCCCCCGGTCCCAATCTGGATTCTATCATGGGACCAGGCTTTCCATTCTGCCAAAGGCCCTCTCTGCCCCCAACACCAGACATTTCATCTCCAGCCAACTTAAAGGATCTACAGTTTCTGGAAAGTAATGGTTGATCATCTGACACTCTATGTGGTTGGGGGCACCCTCAGGCACAACATTCACAGCTACTGCTGATCCCTCCTATCGACTCAGTGTATAAGTGGTCATTTATTTGGGTCCTGTGTTTTGAGACAGAACCACCAAGGATGATTGGGAGCTGTTCCTGGTGAGACTACCTCTCAGCCTTGGGTTATTCTCTATGGACTTTTCCCTCCATCTATGGGTATCTGTACCTTATATGGGCTTTTGCCCCTACTACATTGTCCTGGCTGGGTCCCAAGTATCTCTATGGGATCCTGGTCTTACGCTTACCCAGTGGGGTTGACAACCACTTTAACATAACCATGCTCTCAACTAGGTGATACTCAAGACTTGGGGATGGCCCACATTTAAATTCACATCCTATGTCTCATGGGTGGTTCCTCATCCATTTCCCCCCCCCACAGTCCTCTAGACTGCCTCCTGGCTAACCTAGGGTCTCTCTCACCCCAGATCTTAACGCTGCAATACTTATCTGCTTGTGCAATCAGATCTGGCTTCAATATCCTTTGAATAATGACTCTTAATTGCCACTTGAGGGCACTCTAGACCCCAGTGTTATCAGGGATCTCTTCAACTATTGTGAGTGTTCGGGAAAATGGAAAGAAATGTCATATGCTCAGGCCTTCTCCTTTCCATGTCCTAATCCCTCTCTCTCCAGTTCTTGCTCTCCCACACAAGTACTCTCAGCCCTCACCTCCCCTACACCTTCTTCCAAAGAGACAGAGGATTCTACCCAGGACTCTTCCTTCTTTGACCCAGTGGCTGAGACATCCACTATGCCACAGTTCTCTTTGTGATGAACCGACCACAACCACTGTCCCCTCGGCCCCTCCACCTTCTCTCCTCCTGCCACAAGCTCACATGCTGCCACTGCCCAACCCACATTTCTGTGTCTGATACACAAGATGGCTGGGGTAGATGGTATAACCCTGGTTAATGTGCCTTTCTCTTTTTCAGACCTTTCCCAGACAGAAAAGTGGGCTTGATTCATACTTCAAGCCCCACCACATAGATCAAAGGGTTTTAATATCTGACTCAATCATATAATTTGACCTTCCATGATGTCCACATGATCTTGTCTAACACCTCCTGCCTGAGACCATAGGTGAGTTTGGGAGCAATCTAGAAATTATTCTGAATACATTATACATCAGACCTCCCCTGCCCATCTGATTGATATTGAAGCAGTCCCTGAACGAGACCCCAACTGGGATTATAATTTTCCTGAGGAATAACTAGTAGACACCAATGCATTACTTGCCGCATGGCAGGACTTAGAAAGGCAGCCCATACAGTTATCAATTATGAAACACTCCAAGAAGAATTCCAAGATAATAATGAAATCACTTCAGCATTTTTAGATCGCCTGACTAAGGCTTTATTACAATACTTTAATCTGAACCCTGAGGTTCCAGATGGGAAGCAACTACTAAGGAGATAATTTTTCTCCCAGATTTTCCCTGATATTAAGGCCAAACTAAGGCACATTGAGAGGAGGCCCCTAACTCCACATGTGAGGTTCTGGAAGTGACCTTTAAGGTGTATAATGAGGGAGACAAGAAGGCCTGAAAGCAGAGATATGAGATGCTCGCCTCAAGCCATCTATCTGGCCTCAGCATCTATGCTTGGTTCCACTGGCCCAAGGAAGTGTACCTTGGGTCTGCTGTTCTAAATGTGGTCAGATGGGTCATTAGGCTTGTACATGTCCTAAGCCTTGTAAGCCTCTGTGTCTTGATGTTCCTAAATGCCATGAAGAGGGACACTGAGCCATTGACTGTCCCCAAGCCCATAGGAGCTCCCGGACATCCGGCCCTCCTGGTTCCCCTTTTCAACACTTTGAGTGGCTGCAGAGGATTGACAAGACCCAGGTCCCAATCACCCAACCACTACCATCACTCCACGGAAACTCAGGGCATTCTAGATCCCAATGTTATCAGGGATCTCTTCAACTACTGTGTGTTGAAGTAATAACTTCAAGGTAACTCTGCGTATTTCAGGAAGGCCCGTATCCTTCCTCCTAGACACTGGGGCTACATAATCAGTCCTCAAGGTGTTGGGGATGCCAACTACCAACCCTTATAGACACCTAGCCTTGTTTGTGCTTCTGGCTCTCTAATTTTTATTCTATTCTTTTTGGTCAATCCACAGTGTCCTGTTCCCCTTATGGGAAGGGACAACCTCACAAAATTGGGGACTATGCTCTCCTTCTCCCCTCATAGTCGCTTCCATGCAGACTCACCTGCTTCTTCCTTGACCCTCACCCTTACCTTAGGAACATCCCCTACTCTATTGGCCAGTGCCTTCCCATGACCTGCTTTTGATCACCTCACACCATGAGCCCATTCACATCTGTCAAAACCTCCTCCATTTTCTGCCCAATCACAACACTTGCTCTCCCTCCTTGCTGATGCTGTCCCTCTCTTTGCAGAGCAGCCTTGATCACATTCTCCCAACAGCTTTGCTCTTTCATTCGGGTATTTGGGCTGCTTTGGAACCTGGCCTCAGGGCCCAGGATAAAGACCACACACCTTCTTCCATTCACCTAGGGCTCTTCTTTACCACACACGGGCCTCCCTTGGGGAAGTGACTTTGCTCTTCCTCAACCTTCCTTCTCACAAATCTACTTCCTAGAGATGGCAGTGACAAGTTTCCACTCTGGAGACAAAAGTTAACTTAGATCTTGGCCCAGCACCAAGATTTTCAACGTTCCCATCCCTTCCCCTTGGCGAGTTCACTCTCAGGTCTTGGTTCTCAGCTCCTCTGCAGAGCTCATGAAAGCCCTGGGAAGGCACCAATATTCTCTATGGCAAATCCTAGAACTAGGGAAGTAGTGGGTGAGGACTCGCTTCTCTCAGTCCCAGGAAGGATTCAGCTCTGGGGACAGTGAATTATGTGGTGGTGACCCCTTTTCACTGTGTCTCCACTCTCACTCTGGTTTGTTTTAGAGCTGAGGACACCTCCCTGTAGCCACTCCAGCAATCCAACTTGCCATGGGAAACTCCCAGTCCAGAATCCCATCTGACTCACCTCTCTGCTGCCCCCTCACTCATGTAGCCCCATTCCATTTGGCTCCTGAATAGTTCAACTTTCCATTCAGTCTTGGCCCTTTTATGACTTGGACAATGATCACCTAATGACACCTTGGAGCCCAATATTTTATGGAATCTTTATAACTTTTGAAAGCACTTAGGAAAATGGAAGGAAATCCCTTCTATGCAGGTTTCTTCTCTGTCCAATCTAAGCCTTCCCGGGCTCCTCTTGCTTCCCCGCCCAGCTTCTACTTGCCACTAAAGCTCTGGACTCCTCCAGAGATCCTCCTTCTAGATAAATAAAGACTCAGAACCCTCCTCTCTTCTTCTATTGGCATTGAACATTGTAAAGCCCTGGGCAGCAATGTCCCTGGCCAAGGCCACACTGAAGCTAACATTGAAATACAAAGGACAGACTGGCTGGATAAGAGATCTAAGACTAAAAAAATAAGTGTCAATTTAACTTTTCCCTTGGCTACAATACAGAAGAAAACTTTCTCTCTCTCTATCTCCATGACCTCACACGCCCTTTTCACTTTTATGTGGTTGAAAAGCAGGGGTTTGCTCTACAAGTCCTTGACACATGCTGGGGCCAACCATTGCCCTGGATCATTTATCTATTGAAGGGTCTTGACCCTACTGTTTGGAGATGGGCCCCTTGTGGCGGCAGCCTCTGGACTCATTAATGATACAAAAAAACTCAATTTTGGGGCCCCACTCAGCATCCTGGCTCCCCCTCACCTAAAGGAGCTCCCCACCTACCATGGCTTACATTCCTTACCCTCCTGCCACCTTTAATCTCTACAGGTTTTTCTGATGGAAGATCCTACTCTTAATTTCCCCACCTGCTCACCTTTAAACCCTGCAAGTCTTATTCCTGCTCCTCAGGACTCTTCCACCTATTCTCCTCTTACCCATTCATGCTTAGAAACAATGGAATAGTTTCTTCCCCACCTCTCCCACACACAGGAAGGCCCCTCACTCCAGGCAACATACACATGGTTCACAGATGGCTCCTTCTTCCTTCAGGAGGAAATTCATCAGGCAGGGTAGGCAATAGTCTCTCTAGCCTCGGTTGTGTAAGAGCCTCCACTCCCAATATCAGCAGGCTGAACTTGTTGTCCTCACCAGAGCCTTCAGTTTGGCAAAGGGAGCCCCTCTCAATGTCTACTGCCCCTTGAATTACATTTAGACTGAACTAAAATCCTTCCTTGGCTCTTCCTCTGACACAGGCCATCACAAAGAAGCCACTCAACATCTCCCCTTTGAGCTTCTATATGGACAGCCCACCTCCCTGCTCAGCTCACCACCCTCTGATTCTCCCTGCTCCTCATCTTTACTGCTCCCTTCCTGCATACACTAGGATCCTTATTTGGCAACACAGGGATGTTGTTCTGGCAAAGCCAATTCTGCCACTTCTCTTTCTCCCACTCTGTCTCCTGGTAACCTGGTACTTTTACTACCCCCAACAAGCCCGCCTCCTCTTCTCAATTCTCTGTAAAATGGTCTGGACCCTATTCTTACCACTTGTTTGGTGGCCCACCTTGAGGGCATCCAATATAGAGTTCCTAACCCCCATTTAAAACAGTCCTCTCTGCCCCCTTATACAGTGAGACCCACAGGCCCTCTCAAGCTGCTTCTCTCCAAGGTTGACACCCCAATCTTCCTTTGGTATCTGAGGACCATGGGGACACTGCAGAACCATGAGTGCCAACCTTCCCTTTTTCATTTTTTTTAAACAGAGAGAGAGAGAGAGAGAGAGAATATTTTTAATATTTTTCTTAGAGAGAGAGAGAGAGAGAGAACTTTTTTTAATTTTTTTTTTTTTTTTTTTTTTTTTTAGTTTTCGATGGACACAACATCTTTGTATGTGGTGCTGAGGATCGAACCCGGGCCACACGCATGCCAGGTGAGTGCACTACCGCCTGAGCCACATCCCAGCCCCCCTTTTTCATTTTTTCCCTCCTCCCTCACTCTGCACTCACCTCCCAGTGGTGCCGCCACCAGGGATTACCATTCCAGTGTTCAGGAGACTTACAGCAACTTGCTCAAACCATACTAGCTATACAATGCCAGCTTGATTCTTTAGCTGCTGTGGCTCTGCAGAATCCAAGGGGCCTTGACCTTTTTATGGCCAAGAAAATGGATTTGTCTGAACCTACAGGAGAAATGCTACTAACATGGCAATCAATCTGGTAAGTAAAGGACAAGATAAAACATCTCCAACAAGACCTTGAACATAGGAAAACAGCTCTCCTCTGCTGAAGGAATACCAATCCCTCACCAAAACTGGGCCACCTGGGACAGTATTCCACCACCACTCAACCTCCATCATTGTCCCAATGATTGAAACATTGCCCCTTCCCAGCAGGAAGCAGTTTGAGAAGATTGACCTACATCCCTATTCCCTATGGAGCCCAACAAAAAGCAAAAAAGAGGGAATATAAAGTCCTTGTTTAGCACCTCCATGGCCATCTTAACTGCCAGGTGCCATTTCAGGAAAAAACTTCACTTTCCCACCCAAAGGTGTTTCTGAGAAAGGCTCACCACCCCTCATACCAACCCGACCCTTAAACACCAGCATTGGGACTCGCTCAGCTCTGATTTCCTGAGCTTCCCCCATAAAGAACCCAGAACTCAAGGCTGTTTTGCCCTCTCTCCATAGAGAGATGGCCTTTCCTTGTCAAGTCTGAAAAGTAAACTCCCTTATGTATCTCTGCCTGGTCTCCGAGTTTCACTTCTAACTTACAATTCAATCTCTTCCATTAGGTTGTATTTCCTGAATTGAAAAAGACTAGAAATATGTTCATGGTTAACTGTCCCTGGGTTCACCCCTGGTACAAAAAAAGAGAGAAAGAAACTAAAAAGGAAAGAAAAAATTGACTTGTGGCTGGGGATGTGGCTTAAGCGGTAGCGCGCTCACCTGGCATGCGCAGGGCGCTGGGTTGGATCCTCAGCACCACAGAAAAATAAAATAAAGATGTTGTGTCCATAAAAACTAAAAATTAAATATTAAAAAATTCTCTCTCTCTCTCTCTCTCTCTCTCTCTCTCTCTCTCTCTCTTTAAAAAAAAAGTGACTTGTGTTATCTTTTTCCTTAATAAAATTTGGGGGAGGGTGTTTAAACGAAAAAGTGGTTGTGGTGGACACAGTGGAACACACCTGAATTATGCCAATTCAGGAGTTGAGGCAGGAGGATTGCAATTTAAGGAGAGCTTGGGCAAGTTAGTGAGACTTTGTCTCATAATAAAAAACATAAAGGACCAGGGATATGCTCAGTGATCAAACAAGCCTGCATTCAATCCCCAGTTCCTCAAAAAAAGAGGGGGTTGGGAATGTGTAACAGGGGATCACTGGATGGTCTTTTACTATTGTAATGCTCCAGTTCATGACCCCCAAAAGACCACCAGAGACTGAGATCGATGTAAGCAGCAAAGAGGCATTTATTAGGAGCTACTTGGGTCCTCTCCACACACAGCAATTGGCGACACCCAGAGGACCTGAGCCCAGGGTTTGAGCAGATTTATACACTCTTTGGGGAAGGCAGGGACTTCACATACATCATAGCATCTCTTAGCAAATCATCACACACCACAGGAAAATCATAAAACAAATCTAAAACATGATTAGCACATTCAATGGTGGGAACAAGTTGGGTAGGGGAGATTGGTGAGTACAAGAGGACGATTCCTTTGAACTGATTGGTTTAAGCCATGAGGGGAGTATGTGCTGAACTACATGGTTTCCAAACATGTTATCAACCACCATAAACTACTGGGAGGGTCATCTGGCATCCCAGGTATTTTATCTGTCTCATGCTGATTGGTGGTTGCTAGGGGGTTGCTATGGGTCCTCACCTAGCCTAACTGAGTCAGGGACTCCTGGTGCCTCAGATCTCTCCTGTTATTTGTAGATAAACAACTCAGCAGGGTGGGTATGTGCCTAGGAGTGCTCTGTGGGTTTTTCCAAGGACAAGGGTCATGACTCCTTCCTTGGAGAGGCTTTGCTCTGAGGTAGAGGCTGGTTTCTCAAAAATGGAGTCACATCAGTTTCTCACTATATCCCTTGTGGCTTTGAAACTTAACAATTTTTCCCCAACAATCTTCTCCCTAATCTTCTCCTCCCTGAACTTCCTTTCCCTAATCTTCTCCTTCCAGGTTTCTCCTCTCTAATCTCATTTTCTCTGAAACATGTCTTTAAAAACAACCTGTTCCTGCTGATGGGCAGAATCACAGCCTTTGGGACAGGAGTCCCCTGTGTTTCTCCTTTGCTAGCAAAAAATAACCATTCTTTTTTCTTTTCTGAAAACTGTGTCCTGGTTATTGGATTGACATTGGGGAGACCGCCCTTTTTCTAACCCTTGCATAGTGCCCCTGGGTTCAATCTTTAATACTAAAAATAAATAAATAATCAGGCAAGCAAGCAGGATGAGCATACCTATCTCTTGGCCATTGGCGATTATTCTTTTTATAGTCCCCATGCTTGCCTTCCTGGCTTTAAAAGGTTTTAAACACTTTCCTACAACCACAAGCACTCCAAACTGTTGCCATCAGTTTCAGACAACTCAAGGAAACCAACTCTGCTTGTGTCCTTGCTGAGGATGTCTATCAGCCATGAACTTCTGTGCACTTACAGGTGGAGCTATTGGTGAAAGTTTTCCATCAGAATGACACCGCTCCGTGTCAAACTCTGACAAAAGAGGGCTGAGGGTGGTGCTAGGAAGAGGGCATCTTGAACTACCCAAGTAGCTAGGATTATAGGGGCAGGGCACCAAACCTGGTACTACACAATATTTTTAATAGGCTGGACTCTTCTGATCTATTTCTTTCCCTGGATTTCACTCCACAGTGGCACACTATCATGTGTACAAGATACACATGAAAATTGAGCCTCATCTCAGAATTAGCATTTTCCATCCCTTATTTCCAAATGCTTTCAAATACTATATGTGGCTTTTAGCATTGCTTCCATTTAAACTGAGCATGGTGGTACCTGTCTATAATCCAGCTATTCAAGAGGCTGAGCAGGACGATCATGAGTTTGAGGCTGGTCTGGAAAACTTAGTGAGATCCTGTCTCAAAATAAAATATGGCTGGGAGCCAAAAGTGGTGGCAAGTGTCTGTAATCCCAGTGGCTTGAGAGGCTCTGGCAGAAGGATAGTGAGTTCAAAGCCAGGCTCAGCGACTTACCATGGCCCTAAGCAGCTTAGTGAGAACCTGCCTCAATAAAAAATAAAAAGAGCTGGGGATGTGGCTCAGTGCTTAAGCACCCCTGAGTTCAAATGCCCAGTATGAAGAAAGAAGGAGATGAAGAAGGGGGAGAAGAAAGGGTGGCAAAAAGACAATAAGGATGAGGAGGAAGAGAAGAAGGGAAAGAAAAATAAACCAGCTAAGGACAAGTGGACAACCCAGACCTGAGGCAGAGTCCACCCATGAGCTGACCATTCCCTCTACTGGGCACAATGAAATCTGGCTCTAGAACCCAGCAGTGGAAAATTGCTTGGGGGAAGTGGGACATACTGGAACATGCCTGCCCCCTAGTGGCTCATATACAGGTGGCTCTGGATTCAGATTTCAGTTTTCTGTGTTTGGTGCTCACATTGGAGAGCAGACTTGAAAATTAATTCAAAACTAGATCTCCCCCACCCCAGAAGGTGATTTTCTCTTTGGATGAAGAAGGATCACCTGAAGCCTCTTTATCAACTGAGCTCCTGGGCCACTTATCTGGCTGCACAGCCAGGAGCCCTGAATCATTCTGGCCACCTCCTTTTATCTTAACCCTGTCCAGCCCATTGTTGGTCCCTCCAAGTATAGCTCCAATCTGTCCCCCTCTCCCCACTACCCCCATGTAGGCTTTCACCAACTGTCACCCCGATTACGCACAGTCTCCTAACTGTTCTTCCACCCTCTCTCTACATTCTGAACATGGAATCACACATTTAGACATGCACATATGTGCCCCCACACAGTTTTCTTAAAGCCCTTCAGTGGCTTCTCATTCCTCTTGATCCCCATATTGTCACAGGAGCTACAGGCTGTTCTATCTCTGTGCATTATTCTCCCTTGTTCCCTGTCTTCCAGCCACCTTGCTTCCTCCAGTGAGTTCACTTTTTGCTGCCTTGTCTGTTCTCTTTCCCTTCACTAGAAAGTTCTCTGCCTAATGTTCAAACAGCTACTTCTGTGCTTACACTGTTTCCACTTATGTCACTTATTTGGTAGGGATTTTCCCACCACTTCTTGACCTTTCTTACAGAATCTTACAGAATTTTTGAGGCTCTAATTTCAATACATAATCTTTCTTGACAAAGTTATTTAATATTTGCCTTTTCTGTGGAACTCAAAGTTTCATGGAGGCAGATACTGGGATTATTTTTATGATTTTAAGTTTTTAGAGCAGCTTTAGTTTTCCAGAAGAAGTGGGGAGCAGGGTAGAAGTTTTCCCATGCCATTCAAGACCCCATCATCCACAGAAGTGCCTTTGTTATACTGATGAACCTGCATTGATGCATCATTAACACCTGGTGTCCACAGCAGGGGTTCAAAAGCACAGTTCTGATGTGAGTTCTAGCATGGTGTTCTCCACACATTTATCCAGATGACTCCTTGCTCACATATTGCAAATATTTTCTGAACATTGATTTTTTTTTCCTTTTCCATCTCAGGCTTCTTGAGTTTCCCTCCGTTTTGCTTTCTGATGCCCCAGAACAAACCTGGTGTCCAGGAGTTGGTTGGACACTCTTCCCTCACTCATGGCTTCTAATCACCTTTTTAACCCATACTTCTTTTCTGTTTTTAGTCCTCTTTTAAATGATACATTTTTTATTCTGGAAATACATTTGCGTGTTAGGGCTTTAACTCAGTGGTAGAGTACCAGCCTTGCATGTGAAAGGCACTAGGTTCAATCATCAGCACCACATAAACAATAAGTAAAAAAGATATTGTGTCCATCTACAACTAAAAAAAATACTAGAAAAATTGTTTATATATTCCTCTATCAGTCCCTCCATTCATACTGATCCATCCAGGAAGATATATGTCCAGATGAATAAGTAGACATCATATACATCATAGTTAGATAGGTAGGTAGGTACACAGGTCGTGGGATGTGGTGCATGTATTCACTGTAAGAGGTCATTCATTGCAGCATTGTTTAAAATAGCTGAAGACTGAAGATAACCTTGAAGATAATGAAAATAAAACATGGATGCAGTTGATGTTGAAAATCAGGTGGAACTGGAAGAAAATCCCGACTTTATTAATCAAGTGTTGGAACTCTAACACACACTTGAAGATCTCTCTGCAAGAGTAGTTGCAGTTAAATAATAAAATCTGAAGCTAAACCAGAACACCAAGTTCTTGTACAATATATAGAAAACCTCATGTCTGCTTCTAGTGTTTTTTAAACAGCTGACACAAAAAGCAAAAGAAAGTAAGGGATTGGTTTCCCTTCTGTTTCATGGAATTTCTGCTGATTATTATTTTTTCCTTTAAAACTTGGATAGATTCCAAAAGTTACAGTACCTTTCTTTGTGGCTTCATTGAATATTTATGAAGATAATGGCAGATCTAGGCAAAATTAACTAAATAGTAGGAGACTTCCATGAGTTTGTGTATTATGTTAGTGTATGAAAATGTGCAAATATATTGTAGAGACTTTATAATTAGAACTGCATATATTTATGAGACTTGAAGATGAATATTTTATCAAATTTGCTTTCATATATAGGTTTACCACTGTCTTTTATTATATAAGCTTAGTAAAATATATAAGAAAATAACCACCCATGTTGTGAAAAATTGACCAAAATCACGTACCGAATGCACAGCTTTATGTTCTCTGTCCCCCATCTTGTGCCTACCATTTCCCTTCCCCTAAGGGAAAAAAATTTTCACATTTGTAAAAGTAATTTTAATAGTTAATCACTTATGAGAGTGACCTGACTCTAATTGTTGAAACTCAACCAAAATAAGATACTCTTTTAGCGAGGGCTTGTCCTGTGTGATATTTAATAATGAGAGAGGATTTTGCTGGTTTCTCTTTAAGCAGTTGAAGATGGACTAAAACTATAAAAATGGTCTCATACTGGGAAGATTTGTTTAAAATTCCTTTTACACAAAATAACCCACTTGTTACCTGAAAATATAGAAGTTCTTATCATGTGTGTGTACATGATAGAAAATCTTAGAAAAAAATAGAAATGGGGCAAGAAAAGCATTTGGAGTAAGTACTGGTAAGTTCAAGTAAGCAACTCCAAATACTTTCACTTCAGATTTATGTTCTCTCTGGCAGAACAGACTTTTGTCAGACAAAAGATAAATATTAAAGGCGGCAAAATACAACAGACACTAGTATGGCAGTATGTATAAACGTGGATGTGTAATCGATGTGATTTTGCAATCTGTATACAGGGTAAAAATGGGAGTTCATAAACCACTTGAATCAAATGTATGAAATGTGATATGTAAGGAGATTTGTAATGTTTTAAACAACTAATAAAAAATTGAAAAATTTAAAAAGAAAAAAAGTACATTAAGTTTGAATAACTTTATATAAGACATATTTTAAGAGATCAATTACTATTTAGTCTCGAGGACATTTACCCAGTTGATCAAATCTTGCAAAATTCCTTGAGAGAGTATTTTAGTAACAGAATCATGAACACATTTTAGAACACAAATGTAAAACTATGGTAATTTTAATTTTAGGATTTTAGTGCTTTATTCTCCCAGAATTTTTTGCAGAGGTTTAGTCATTCTTTAACATTTTTTAAAATTTATTTTTCAGATTCCATTTGGTATGGGAATCTGTACTGGAAATAATATTAAGATCAGAGGAAAAGAGATCTACTAACATAACTTATGGTTATTAGATTTGGGCTACTTTTCATCATGGAATAATCTTATATATTAGTGTAAGATGTGATATGTGACTTTACTTGTATAAATATATAATTAAACTACAAACATTTTGCATCCTTTTTATGACCTAATTTACAAATATTTAAAATTGTGTTAAGAGTTCAGCTTTGCTGTTTAATAAAAAGCTCTTACTGAAGGGGGGTGGGGAAACATTTTGACATTTCCACCTTAAGGAATACTTCAGGGAGGTTAAAAAACAAACCAGCTTTATTAGAAAGGATAGTAATATTAAGGTTGTATTATCAAATCGAAAGAGGAAGTTATAGAGAAATATCTCTTGTATACTCCTGTTTGTGGGAAAGGAAGAAACACCACCAATGGCACACATCTGTGCATGCACACACACACACATATTTTTCTTTAGTATGGGCAGACTCCAGGCAGATGTTGATAAACCCTGCCTAATTCCCTCCTAAGATCAGAAGTCATCTTGTCAAAAGGTATAAAAAGTACATTTTTGTTTTCTGTAAATACAAGATTTTATGTTTGGCCTGGCTGTATTTTGATGTTTTAAATTTGCTTGGAATACCTGCCCATGCCTTGGACTCACTCATGCCTGGCTTTTTCTGACCAGGTAACAACCCTCTCTGAAAACTTAGTGGTGCCTCATAAATTCTGATGTTGGGATCTGAACTTATTTCCTAACTTGAAATATTGAGCTATGTAGATCACTAACCAACTATCTGCTTTTGTATTATACTAATCAAAATCCTGTTAGCTGTAAGTTATCCAAGACACACCCCCCTGCAAATTTTTGTGTCACAAAACCTCTTTTCTGAAAGTGGGGTGCTGATTTCTAGCCCATGTTGGGAGAGAAAGTCGCTGATCAGCTCTCTTTGTGTACTCGAATAGAAGCTTGCTTTAGTTTGATTTAAAAATGGAGTTGGTAGTCTTTTTTTTTTTTTTTACATTGGGGTTCAACAATGTAGAAGAACCAGCAGCAGTCGGTACCTCTGGAGAAGGAAAAGGCACTAAACAGCAGAACCTGGTGGGAGATTTAACTTTCCAGTTATTCCTTTTTGTGCCCTTAAGTGACAGGCTGTATCCACCTGCAGGGTGCAGTTGGTGCAGCCTTTGCAGATTGAGGGAGACCTGGGTGTCTTGCTTGTACTTAACCATTCACTGCAGATTCAAAAATTCATATGAGCTGAATCACATGTGCTTCTTCACATCTGTGGTGGACTGTACACTCTCAGGTTGCTGAGAGGAAGAGTAAAGCTCAGTGTGTGTTTGAGAGTGTTTTATAAAAAGAGTCTTGGGCTGGGGATGTGGCTCAAGTGGTAGCACGCTCACTTGGCATGTGCAGGTCGCTGGGTTCGATCCTTAGCACCACATAAAAATAAAATAAAGATGTTGTGTCCACTGAAAACTAATAAATAAATATTTTTAAAAACTCTCTCTCTCTCTCTCTCTGTCTGTCTCTCTCTTTCTTTCCCTCTCTCTCTTTAAAAAAGAGTCTTATTTCTAGTGTTTGTGTGTATGAGAGCACTTATATCCAAATTTATGATTTTATGTGACTTTCTGTTTCTTATCAATTGTTTATAATTTTATTTACTTTTATAAAGAAACTATGTTTGAGGAATAATTATAAAGTATGTTTTTTTATACCTGTTTGAAGATGAGAAAGCCAAGCAGACAAATGCTGAGTGGTTCTGCCTGCAGTGCTGTGATGTGTACCTGTGGCAATGCTTAGCCTTATAAACTTCTGTATGCTCACTGCTAACGGTCCTTGAAGTTACCTGCTTCGTGGGAAAGTGTTAGATACTAAATGAGCAGGTATATGATGAATGGTAGCTATTTTGTGATGTCATTATTTTCTCATTTTTTCTTACTTAAATGTTTAAGCCACTATTTGCAGGCCACACATTATTTTTTCCCACATTTTTTATTGGTACATTATATTTGTAAATAATGATGGGATTTGTTGTTACTTATTTGCACATGCGCACAATATAACAATATTATCTGGCCCATATCACTCCCCAGCACTTCCCCCATACCTCCACACTTCCTACCCCTTGATGTCTTTTCTTTATAGATCTCACTTTGATTTTCATGAGACCCACTCCTACCTTTATTTTCTTTTTTCCTCTCTAGCTTCTGTGTATAAGAGAAAACAAATGACTTTTGACCTTTTGGGCTTGACTTAGTTCACTTAAAATGATGGTCTCTAGTTCCATCCATTTTAATGAAAATGACATTATTTCTTTTTTCTTTAGGGCTGCATAAAGAAAAATGTACATTAAAATTGTGTATATAGCTGAGCAAGGTGGTGCATGCCTGTAGTCCCAGCAACTTTGGAGGCTGAGGCAGGAGAATTACACTTTCAAACCCAGTCTCAGCAACTAAGCCAGGCTCTAAGCAACTCTGCAAGACCCTGCCTCTAGTAGAATATTAAAATAAAGGGCTGGGGATTTTGCTCAGCATTAAGTGTCTCTGAGTTCAATTCCTTGTACCAAAAAAGAAATAATAATCCTGTATAAATAACACATTTTATGTATCCATTCATCCATTTATGGACACCTAGGCTGGTTCCATAGCTCAGTTGTTGTGTACTGTCTTGCTATAAATATGGGTATGCTTATATCACTGTAGTAAGATGATTTTAATTCTGCCATCCATAATGAAGAGTTGTATAGCAGGGTCATATGGTGGTTTCATGCCTAGTCTTTTGAGGAGCACCTTCATACAGATTTCTTTACTTGTACTAATTTGCAATTACACCAACAGTGTAAATTTGTTTAATTTTCTCTATATCCTCTCTACCATTTATTATAATTTCTTGTCTTGATAACTACCATTCTGACTGGTGTGCAATGAAATCTTGGTGAAATTTTTTGGTTTTCCTTTTTCCTTTTTTTATTAGAACTTCATGGTTATACATAGTAGTTGGATTCATCCTGATGAACTTACACATGCATGGAATTCAATTTCAGACCATGACCCTCTTTTATATCCCATCATCCCTCCATTCGCCATCCTCAGTGTAGTTGATTTGCATTTCCCTAGTTGCTAATAATGTTGAACATTTTTTCACATGTTTGTTGGTTATTTTGTTTCTTCTTTTGAGAAATGCCCCCTTTGGTTCATTTTCCCATTTATTAATTGGGTTATTTGATTTTTTAGTGTTAAGTTTTTAATCCTCTATCAGAAATCTGCTAGGGTAGCTAGCAAATTTTCTCCCATTTTGTAGGTTCTCTCTTCACTTTCTTCATTTTAGTTTAATGCCATTCCTTTTATTAACTCTATTATTTCCTGAGCTTTAGAGGTCCTATTGAGAAAATCATTGGGCCTAAAAATTGAAATATTTACCCTATATTTTCTTTTAGGAGTTGCATAATTTCTGGCCTAATTCTTAGGGCTTTGATTGATTCTGAGTTGAGTTTTGTGCAGGGTGAGAGATAAGGGTCTTGTTTTATTCTCTACATATGGATAACCACTTGTTTAAAAATTCTGTCTTTTCTCCCATGTATGTTTTGTTGCCTTTGTCAAGGATCAGATAGATTTCTGCAGATGTGTGGCTTTGTCTCTATGTCTTTTATTCTGTACTATTGGTGAAAACTACTCATTATCAGTAATAGGTGTGGGAATGTGGTGAATAATATCATGAAGATGAAAACAAAGTATACCCTGACTATCTCTGTTGTATCCCCAGGCCTCAAGCTCACCCAGATAAACATGAAACCCAAGAGGAAATGTTGTACCTGCTGAAAATGCAACCTCACCAGCCAGGGCCTACCCCAGCACGCTGCACACACCAAGCTCAGTGCTTCCAGAGAGAGCTGATGGAAGCTATGCCAGGACCTTGCACATTCTTATGTTCTAGATATGTTTCCAAATGTGTGGACAGTCTCAAAGATGTAATTTTATGGCATGTTTCATACATTTATGTTTTTTTTAGAGAGAGAGAGAGAATTTTAATATTTATTTTTTAGTTTTTCGGCGAACACAACATCTTTGTTTGTATGTGGTGCTAAGGATCGAACCCAGGCCGCACACATGCCAGGCGAGCGTGCTACCGCTTGAACCACATCCCCAGCCCAATACATTTATGTTTTAAAGTGATACTTTCTGCTCATTTTCTAGTGTATCTAATGGTAACAGATGAGCTATCTGCTATCAGAGTCTAATTAAAAACCATATGAAAACATTCATAACCAGGAATTTTACATTGTCCATTTTTCTGTGAACTGTATTTCCAGTCCATTTTGCCCACTCTAGATCATGCCTCTGGGCGGTGTTCTTTTGTCCAGCAGTTTTTGCCTTTGAGTCAAATTGCTTGTCCAGTTGCAGTGTTTGTTCACATACACAATTTTTGTTCTTGAAAAGCTCATTCTATTCAGTGAAATAAAAATTGCTCCTGTTTATCACAAAAACACCTGTTTAATGATCTTTCTGATGTCAACTCAATCAAGTCTTTGTTGAATTTTTTTAAGAACAAAATAATTAGAATCCACCTAACTTACAAAAGAATTCCTTATCCTGTCATTAGAACCATTTACGTTCTTTAATTTTTTTTCAAATGTATATGAAATAGGCATTATTAGTGCTAAAAAGATTTAAAAATATAAAAACCCAAACACAACAAAAAAGTATTTCTGTTTCTCTTTCACCTGAAAAAGAAAATGTAATTATTAATTTCATTATAATGAAAAGCATAACATAATTAATTTTTATACTGTTCTGTGTGTGTTATGTGTGTTTGTATTTCACTAAAACCTTGGGGTTCCATTTACCTTATTCCATTAGTGGATTTTTCCCCCATGTAACCTAGTTGGTCAAAGATGGCTTTCACTTTCAAAATAAATAGTTAAAATAATTATCTTTTGTCATAAAAAGTCTGACTTTCTTTTCTGTTGAATCAAATGGGTTAATATATATTCATGTAAGAACTAACTCAGTTCTGACAGTGTTTGCAGTATGTCTTCTAGAGGAGCCCAGTCCTCTCCCTGTGGTATTAAATAAAAACCCTTCTCATTTGCAGTCTATATTATTTGTTAATTCACTATGAGAAACCATTAAATTTTTACTCCATTTGCCACAGTTAGGGAATTGATAGTAAGTGGCATCAACATGGATGCAGGTCAGCATAACCAGAAATGTTGGAGTTTCAGAAACATTTTAAAGAACTTTCTCATCATCATACCAAGTTGTGCATTCACACACCTTCTTGGAAGGCAGCTCTACCCTTGGAGAGATGCCTTGGAGAAAGGATGTGACAACAGACAGACTTGCAGAACAACACCAAGACATGCAAGTATTTCCTTACTGATATTATTTGCATTAGCAAAAACAAACAAATAAATAAATAAAATAAATAAATAATAAATAAAGGCAGATTATTGGGGGTGGGTGCAATATTCTTCAGTAGGAAAATGAATGATTTTCATTTGCATTTCCCTAGTTGCTAATAACATTGAACATTATTTATAAATGTCAAAGTAGGCAAACATAAACTATAGTGTTGAGGTTGGAAAAAACATCCATCAGGTGATATAAAGTCGAGACACCATACAAAGGCAGTCACAAAATACATACGTGCACATGTGGAAATTTGTTATATACTGAAGGTGCTCTTGCAGGTAAGTAGGATAATAATGGACTACTGAGTCAGTGGAGCTCAGATCATTGATTTCAAAATGGGAAAAGTACTAGATTTCTCCCTTGAACCATACACAGACATTTTCAGGAGGAGATTCAATTGCATAAGACAGAGGTTTTGAAGACAACATCATAGGCTATCTTCATGACCTGGGAGTGAGGAAGAATTTTTGAAAGCAGAAGAAACACTCATCTTCACTTCATTTAAAAAATTAGTCCAAAAAATATTCTTGGAGAGGCCTTTGCTCCATATCCTGTGTAATGTGTGATCATTTCCTTTGCCTTGCTTTATCTTTTCAATCATACTTGTGATGTGGTGACCCTTATTTGACTATTTTCCACCCTAGCTTTCTTCTGTGTAAAACCCCATGCTTGTAATTAATTGCTCCATAGATACTCTTGAGGAAACAGAAAATCTAATAAATTTGACTATATTGAAAAACTTATGTACATAAAAGGAGATGAAAAACTAAGTGAAAAGACTTGCAGAACAACACCAACACTCCTAAAATTAATTAGATGTTCTGATAGAATAATTAGCAGAGGATACAGATAATTCATATTTAATAAACATGAAAGACACTCAGCCTTACTAATATCAAAAGAATGTATGATAAAATCACAATGAAAAGCTATTTTGCCCCCACCAGGTTGGCAAAAACCTTAGTAAATTGGTGGAGCAATTAATTAGTACAACTACTGTGAGAACCAATGTAGACTGATCTCATAAAGCTCGAGAGTATGTGGTTATTTCTTGTCCAGACATGAGCCTTACAGAGGATTTTGCATACAAAGTAACCTGAAAAGACAATTCATTGTGGCGTAGATTGTAGGGGCAAGAAATTGGAAAAAACTTAAATGTTTTCTGAATCTAAAACTAATTTTCAGAAGTATATATTGGAATACTTTAGAGTAGTTAAAACAAATTTATTATAGCTAACTGAAGCTGCAGAACTAATCTCAAATACACTGCCTTGAGAAAAACAAAATGTTATGGTTGGCACAGTATAATGCTGTTTAAATTTTAGGAACATGACATGTGGCTTAGATCTGTTTCTCAGAACCTAGTTTGCCTAAGAAAATTGCATCTAGTTTGAACCCTAACACAAAGAAAAGACCACCAACTCCAATTTTAAATCAATTTAAAGCAAGCTTGCATTGTGTACACACACACAAAAGAGCTGATCGGTGTCTTTCCCAACCCAAGCTAGAGATCACCACCGCAGTTGTTCAGGAAAAAGGTTTTATAGCACAAAAAGTTGCAAAGAGGATTGTCTTGAGAACTTACAGACAACAGGATTTGGACAAGCATAATACAAAGGCAGGTAGTAAATTAATGATTTACATAGCTTAATATTTAAAGGTAGGAAATAAATTTAGATCCCTACATCAGAATTTATGAGGCACTGCTGATGTTTCAGAGAGAGTTATCTGGTCAGGGGGAGCCAGAATTTATGAGTTGCCACTAAGGTTTTAGAAAGGCTTGTTATCTGCTCAGGAAAAAACAGGCATGGGTGAGTTCAAGGCACTAGCAGAATTCCAAATAAGTTTAGAAATTGCAGTAATTTATAGTAAAACAGAAATTAACTTTTCATGACTTTGTGATGAGAAGGCTGCCAATCTTAAAATGGAATTAGACCAGGTTCATCACTAGGAGTATTCAACTTCAAATTTATGGCATTGTAGACATGTATTGAAATGTCATGAGGTACCCCATAAACAATTTTTTATATGTGTCAGCTAAAAATAAATTTAAATGTGACAATTTCTACCAGCACATTATTCTGCTTGGTTGTCTTGTCAATCAAAACCATCCTCAAAACCAGTTGATTTTGGGCTGGGATTGTCACTCAGTGATAGAGCACTTGCCTTGTGCATGTGAGGCCCTGAGTTCAATCCTCAGCACCACATGAAAACAAATAAATAAAGATATTTTGTTCATCTTCAACTTAAAAAAAAAAACACAAACAAACAAACAAAAAATGGTTGGTTTCCCTGTTCTCACAGGTGAAGTTTTCTATTCATTTTTGTAACAGTTTCACATGAAATATCCCTCAGTTGAAATTTTCCCACAAACCCTAATGTGTATGTCAGCCAGCCAATTTAGCCAGTCATTCTGGAAAATAGTCTGTGACTTCCCCCTATAGGTTAAATTGATATAAGGTCTGATTTGTATAGTGAATATCTGTATTTTCAGTGCCAGTTACTCTGTTTCTTATTGTATGGCAACTACAGCGATGCCAACAAAAAGCAACTAGATGAGGGACTGAGGGTGTAGCTCAATGGTAGAGCACTGCCTAGCACATACATTGACTGCAACTGCTTCTATCTGAGGAGACTGGATGGAAGACTCTGTGTGTTTTCCTATTCCTCACAGCTTAATATGGTCATTCTGCTTACTTTTAGTTCTATTTTATTATTTGATTAAAAATATTGGAAAACCTCTCCTCAAGCAGGATTTCTGTACATGTTTCTTAGTAATATTTTATTGAATATGTTCAAATAATTTGTTTGATAACAAATGTTGTCTTTTTTATTTACTGAAATATATTAAAATATCCCATTGCCATTGTGGATCAGACCAACTTTATAATTTTGCCAAGTTATTCATTCAACTTTATGCATGTGTTACTTTGTTAAAAAAATAGTGGCCTCAAGAATGCTGCGTGTGGGGTTATTTATAATCACAGTTCTTATTTTCGACATTATTAATAATTTTTATTTCTTAAGCTGAGTGGAAACTGATCACATGTCTATTTTATTAAAAATCATGTTTAAAGATCATTTCATGCACATAAAATGTTTTACACTTTAAAATATGTCAACACTTATAGCACAAGCACAATAGGATAATTATAGTCACTTAGGATTAACAAAATTATGGATTTTAAAAATTCTTTTTAACATGTTCTTTGTGAAATTGTATTTCTTTTCACTTGGAGGGAAACTATTTTTAATTTAAAAAATAAAATTATAGTAAATAATCATGAAGAAGTTAACACTTGGATATTTCAGCTGTGTGATGTCCCTTGTGGGACAGTGTTTCAAAGCTGTAAATCAGGACAGGTGGCCCACTTTGTTCTGAAACCTCATTTCCTGAATCTTGTTTTTTTCAGATGGAAAATTTTACCCCCACCCTCTTTTTTGGCAAAAAGAAAAATTATTTAAATTTCAAAGTAAAGTATAAGAAAAAAATCAGCCTTTTTTTTTATCATTTCTGCTGAAGGTCAGCTGTCAGTAACAGCAGGAACTGCCCCTGGGGTACCAAAGTACCTCTTCACTCCTGGCCAAAAAAGTACTCTTACTTTGGGGACAGAGTGGGGTAATATAAAGAGGTCACCAGAGCTATGTACATTGCTTCTAAATTTCCATGCTTTTTGATACTTAGTTTAAAAGTACAATATGTTATATTGAGAATTATATCACTGTTTTACATTAGTGACTGTATCCTATTTTGTGTCAATCCACAGTGAAGGTGATGCTGAGCAAAATTTTAAAATATCTGACAAAATAATTAGTGTAAGTGATTGTATACCTAGAAATCAATGGAATATGTTTGCAGATCCAAAATTCAAAACTGTTTACAATGCATTTATGAAATATTATTTTTATATATAAAAGGTTGATATCTGTATTCAATTTTTACCTTCTTATTTTAGCAGATATCTTAAGAATTTATTAGGTTTGGAGAAAAAGAATATTTTTAAGTTCAATTCAATTTTTTTTTATTTCTGGATTTTGATTCTGTTAATTTTGATTTTTTCTTGATTTTGATTTGTTAATTTTGCCATTACTTCTAAAAAATGAAATTTTATTTTGAAATGGATGAAATTTAGAATGTTATTTTCCATTGTAAGTTAGTTCACAGTTTCTAGATGTCCAGATGTCATAATTCTTTGTATATGTGGAATTATAGAAAAACTACCCATTTTCAGGAAAGTAGTCATTGTCCAGATACAAAAACCACCAACAAGTAAATGGAGATAGATAGATAGATGGTAGATGATAGATAGATAGATAGATAGATAGATAGATATATGATAGATAGATAGATGATAGATAGATAGATAGATAGATAGATAGATAGATAGATAGATAGATAGATAGATAGATAGACATAAGAGAAAATAGGTGGAGTTAGATTTTTAAAATAATACAGACCCAAAAAAGCATGAACTAGCAACTGGGTTTTTGTTAATATTCAATAACATACCATGTAAACATCAGAAACTCTGGATTCATGGACATCTCTATCTGGGTCAGGACCTTGATGAGGGCTGCTGATGAGGCTGCAGCTCATCTGCTGTTCACAGAAGGGATCACCAAGGGATCACCTGGAGTCACTCCAGGTAGTGGTGGGTGCACTCTGTTTCCTGGCTTTCTGTGACAAGGCCCAGAAGGGGCACCAGGACAATGAGCACTCTGAGCACTCCTGGCAAGCAGGTGACATTGTGGGTTGCATGATTGACATGAATGAACACACCATGATGTTCACAGTAAATAGCAAAATTCTACTGGATGATTCAGGTTCCAAGCTGGCTTTAAAGGACTTCAATATTGGTGATGGTGGGGGTGCTCATTTGGTTCATTTTTAAGTTTGTGGTACAGTGAAACTATGGTTCTGTTGCCTGGTGTTGGAGGGTAAGTGAGCCTATGAGCTGGAAAGTCCCATGGGCACCACGTGGCAATTGGATCAGGCACCCTTAAAATATCTGTAGCAGAAAGGCTGTGCCACTAGCTTGGATTTTGACATGTAGAAAGGTCTTTGATGAGTGTCAGAAAACAAAGGTCAGGCCTAAGGATGGAGTTCCATAGTACTGGAGGTTTCAAGTTGAATTCCTCTGGTTAATGAGCTTCTTGTAGCCCTTTTCTCTTCTGTTCACAAAACTGCAATTAGAATCGACCATGAATTAGTCCCTCTTCTGGAAGCTGAGGTAACCAAGAAGAAAAGAGCCTGGTCCTCTCTTTATGTAGATTGCAGTGTGCCAGCAGATGGTGTTGCTTGCATAACTTCTATTTTACAAAAATGATCCATAGCAGTTCCATGCAGAGGCAGTCTTCTGTGGGCCTTGAGACAGGTTCAGGGGCCCAGCTATGCAGTAAGTTTGAGGAGCTTGGCAAAGCAAGGGACATGGCACTTGTTCTTGAGAGATGTATTTCTATGTGGTAGCCAATGTGTCTGTGTAGGTTTAAATTAAAACACATTAAAAATTGCCCTTCTATGTTAGGCTAGCTACATGTCAAGTGCTCAGTGCCCATGAGTGGCTGGTGGTGGCTTTAAGTTATAAGTTATGTAACTTTCAGTTGGGAGTCATTGTAATAAAGCTGCAGTGAACACCTCGGACATCAGCCTTTTCAGTACCTCTGATTTTTTTTTTTGTGAACCACCAGAGGAGGAATACTGCATACAATATGTGTCTGTTTTATGGTTCCCTAATAAGCCAGAGTAGTGGTGCCTTATATAAATATTGATCAAGGAATAGCAAAGAATTGGGCAGGTCTCATTGCATTCTCACCACCTGGACTTGAATACTTGATCTGAATCCTTGCTAAGTGCATAAGCAAGAAGCACTATTTCATGCCCAATAAGATGCAAGGTCCAAATCAGATGCTATCTCACAGATCCATGACAACTGTGGAACACCTGTGGAGACTTTCTTGTCTGGTTGCTCTAAACAGTGGATCTTTTTTTCTGCCACAGTATTATCTTGTGTGTGAAACTAGCTATGGAGACCATTGAACCTGTACTTATGTGGACACTTGCACTCTGTGCTCTTTGGTGACCATTTATGGTACCAATTAAATGAAGTGTCACTTCACAATACATATAAAGAAACTTTAGACCATACATTCCCTCCCCCTGACTCCTGCAGATTCTGATCCTTGTTCTTCTTCCTCCAGGTCCTTGGTTTGTTGCCTCCTTCTGCCTGAGAGCCTCAGTGCTGAAGATGCATTGCCACCAGCCATTTTTCAGTACATCTCATACATGGCTGACCTATGATCTTCAGCTGGTCCCCAAATGATGAACTACTCAATGGAATTTATCTGATGGACTCACTTCTATAGAACTTGAACTCTGGTAGGTAGGGGCTGAGGATGGGAGGGAGGTTTGATGGAGTGAGATATGGGTGTTCTTCTGTCTTCCAGTTACATTCTTATTTTCTGCCTTAATCAGCTTTCTATCACTGTGACAATGAAACTGGAATGTTTACACTTCTGCTGGCAAGTGGGGTCTGCATAAGCTGCAGGCATCTAAGCTGCGAAGTATTATACTTCTTAAAGGTAGGCCATGCCCTCCTCTGTTGCAGCAGACCCCAGAATCACACTGTCCATTTGCACTGCTTTCTCCATTCTTCTATTCTGAATTGAATAATGAAATCCATAGAAAAGGATGAGTGAGGTTAAGAATAGGATTTATTGAAGAAAGGAAACAGGAAGATTACTCTCTATTTGTGAGAGGGGAACCAGTGAGAGGTTTTCCATCCTCCTGTGCTAGTGTAGGGGAGTGTACAGCATTTGGGTCAATGCTATTATTCCATACTTATGCCATTTAGGGTTTGAACAAACTACCAATCCTGCTGATCCAAACTTTTGGTAATTAGAGTTGGAAAATGTACTAATGCTATTGCTTAGCCCTAAATCCCATTTACATTTTCCTTACTTCCATTTTCTCTTGGCCTCTTCTCTTGGCAAGAGGTTGAGGTAGTGAATCCCATAGGCTCAGTGGGTGGGGAAGGAGGTGCTTAGGTTCTGTAGATGTAGCCCTGCCTAAAGCAGGGTTCTGCACTGGGCCAGTTGGAGTTGTTTTTTTTTTTCTGGGATGACAGTTCAGTGTGCCTTGGCACTCCTGTAGGCATGGCTCGCTGTGCCTCATGCCTGCACTCACCAACTGTGTCCATCCCACCTGAGGCTGCCATTCTACCATGGTTTCTGTATTCCCCTGCTAGGCTGCAACTTCTCTGCAGGGACCATGGGTCTGAGTGCACACTTTGGTGGCTGGGGATTCATGTCAATGGTCATCTTAGATAAATGACATATATAGAGTACAGACTAAGAGATGGAAGATGGTGGAATGGAAGAAATCTATATTCCAGGCTGTGATGTGCCCTAGGATCAAAGTAGTGGTGTACAGCTTCTCAGCATGGTCTGTGAAGGAAAGATGTCAATAAAGTTTCATATTAGATGCTCAGAGTGGCTTAAGGACTCAGAAACTTTGGTACAATAAACAAAAATGAGGGACTACATCAGTGATGGCCTGGCTGCCCTATGAGTGCCTCTGGTGCTAATTCACCACAAACAGAGGGAGGGGGAACAGATTTTGGGGTCAGAAAAGCCTGAGATGGTAAAAATGCTGCCTGATCTTAGCTGATGCAGAGACTTCAGTGTGTGCTGGGCTTGAGAAGTATGCTCTGTATCTCAGCTAGCCTCTGGGAACTGAAGCAGGGGCCATTTCTGGGTGAGACCACTGCCCAGGTGACTGGGATATGTGGGGAAAAAATAAGACCACAGATGCAATATGAGTGCCAACACCTGTACAGTGATCAAGGAGTGGCCGATTGAGTGGAATAGGCATAGAATGAACTTCACCCTGTGTGATTGAAGTAAGAAGGGCAAAGGGGAGCTCAACTCATTGGTTCTTTGTGTATGGTGGCTCATGTGACCAGGTAAAGTGGGCTGGGAGTCAGAGTTGGCAGAGTGAACACCTCAGGTGGTAAATCCATGAATTCTGTGCTCATAGGCATCAGTCAGTAGAAGATTGGCCCCTATCCTCACAATTGGTTTTCTAGGGAGTTTCCTGAGGATCAGACCCACATCAGAGATTGGCTACTGTCTACCCTAGGTCCTAGTTGATCTAATCCCTCCCAAGGTCGCACCAACTAACAAAGCCCATTAGGTCTGATTATACCTAAGCTCCACCTGGTGGAACTCTTCTCACCGAGAGCTGCAGAAGTGGTACCCTGAGTATACCCAAACTGAATGCCCCACTGTGTACCAGGGTACAAAACTGGGGTTAATGGAGAAAATACCACTCACAGTATTACATAAATCTACCCACCTTATATTGGTGAGAAGGAAAGCTGAGTCTTATATCAAACACCTCAATCTCAAGCCATTCCAACCTGCAACTCACAGAGCAACACAAAGACAGAATGGTGTTAACACCTCCCACCCCTTCTCTGTCAGTACTTAAATCAAGAAGAAATGGAAAGAAAGACACTAGGGCATAGAAAGTGACCACTGAATCTGAACAATTCTTTGTACCACCTCAGGGAAGATAGTTTCTTCATTCTACACTAAGATGTTGGGTTTTCTAAATTTTCATTTCTTTTTAATTTTCATTATTTTTTTCTCACAAAAAATAGTGGTAGAAATGTGTGTGCATTCTCATGTGAATTCTGGCTATCCTGATTGGTTCATGGACATATATACATATTATTTCTTCTCTAATTTTTAGCATTTTTAAATGTACCTATTGTTTCCTGGTATTCTCTAGTACGTGTTTGGGTTTTAGATTATATATTTTGATTTCATTTTGTACTAGTGTCCTTTGTTTTTTTTCCTCTTGTTTCTCTTTTCTCTTCTTTTACTAAGGGCCAAATTCTGTTGTTCTTCCCCTCTTTCCCAATGTCTTGCTGCTTCTATTTTCCCCCTCCTTCCATAGAGTGTATGCTGCATCTCTTCTGCATTCTCTGTTCATGTTTTGAAATTGAAGATTCTTTTATAACTTCCTAAAATGTTTTCTTTTTACCTAATCAATTGTTTATTTACTATCCTTCAGAACTAATAGGATTATATAAACACTGCCCCCAAATTGAATCCAGTACAGCATTACTACTGTGGATAATATAGTTGACACTTGTGGTTTGCTTTACTAAAGAAAGGTCTAGTTCATGGTGATTGTTTTTGTTATTGACAATTGCTGTATCCACCATTCAGGTTTATTGGTGGTAATTAAATTTCCAGAGTTCTCCATTTACAAGGCTGGTGGAAACTCTCAGGAATCTTTGGATGAACAGTGACACAGAAATGAGTTCAAATTGTTATGGAAGAGCAGGCAAAGAATGCAGAGAGAATGATCTAAGAAAGTAAGAAGTCCAGTGGCAGATGGCCTGAGGCAAAGCTCATCTGGTTTCTGGTGAGGTCAGCAGGAGTGATCTTTCCTGACCTGCTTGCTGACTTCTGATAGGGTGTCATTTTTTTTTTAGGAATATGCCTTCATTATGACAGGATGAACACTAACTCCCTCTGCAACCTTCCCTGATGGTTCCACCTTGAGTCTTAACCTATGCAGCCTGACTGGTCACAGACCATAATCAATCGTTGTGTCCTGGGAAGATGGTCTCTTCTGATTGCCAAGATTGCAGTCATGTAACCTTCTACCTCCCAGCTGCCTTTGGAACATCTTAATGTGTTTCCTGCTGGAGATGCCTATGATCAGGGTTCATGGTTGAGATGCTGTATCCTATGTGCTGTGCCCGTTCGTGCTGACATCCCACACCCCACTGTCTCCTGTTCACAGGGGAATTCATGGCAGCACTTCTTCCCATCATACATATGTTTCACTACCACAGTGTAGTTAGGTTTCTTTTGTGAAAGTTGAATTTGGCTTTGGCTCCTGGCTCCTAGGGTTGCACCTTGTGTCATGTGACATCAGTTATTCGGTCAACAATTATTCACTGAGCACTTGTACTATTTAAGTTCAATGTTAGTTTCTGGATAATTTCCTGAGGAATGATGATGTTACTTCTCTCAAGGAACTGAGATATTAGTGAGACTACTACAAATTTTGGAAGTCAAAGGCAGGTTTGTGAGTCCATGCGAAAAAAGGGGGTAAATAATCTAAGAGCATACATAGAAGTGCAGGGAGGTAGACAGAGATAGAGCCTATGAAGAGGTGACAATGGGAAGTATGGGAAAGGTCATGTGTCCATCAGAGGAAGAGTGTCCCAGACAGAGGGCAGCTATTCCAATGCTCCTGATATGGGAACAAGCAGAGGCTTCCCAGAGAGAACATGTGGTCAACTCTTTCTTTTCAAAAGCCAGATAGTAAATATTGCAGCTTTTTAGGGTCATATGCCCTTTGTGGCAACTGCTCAACTCTGTCACTGTCATTGAAAAAGAGACATTCACAACCCCTAAATGACCAGGTATGAATGTACTCCAACAATGATTTTTTTAAAGGACACCGAATTAGAAATTTCATATGATTTCTCTTGCATCATTTAGTGTTACTTTGGGGTGGTTTTAAGTAGAAAATCTGAGCTGGCAGGCCTGAAAATACCAGTGGAAAGCTCATTTGGCCCAAAGTCTGTGATGTGCACATTCCTGATTGCAGAGGTATGGTAAGGAGGCTGGTAAAGTAGCAAGGCAGTAGAGAGGAAAGCAGCTGCAGATGTGCTCAGCAAGAGAAACAAGGCACACCCATGTGGCCTTGGAGGCCATTCTGGAGCTATTAGTAAAACAAAATCCCCTGGAAAGTCCTGCCTGTATTTTCACCACCTACAGTGTTTCTGGCCAGCAGGTATCACCCAGGGAGTCTTCCAGGTCTGAGCAAGGAACAGAAGGGTGATTCCAGGCCTAATCTAAAGTTCACCATGTGTCTGGAGGAAATCCCTTTTCTTCTCTGGGTTTCTCCTTTCTCATCAACACTGGGTCACTGTGGGAAAATGATCTCCAGTAAGGCCTCTTGGCTCTGGCAGGTATCATTGGTCTTTGAACATTTCTTTTCAGCTCAGTTTGACCTCCAGCACCCCACGGTCCTGACAGCCATCTGATGCTCCCAGGATACTGATGACCTGAGTTGAGTTCACAATCAGACAATATTGGGTCTGGATGCTTCCCCCTCACTGGCTGCTGTGTCCACAGGGCAGAAGATCTGAGCTCTGTCTGTAACATCCAGGAGTCTGTGTTCCTGTGGGGTTCCCAACTGCTACTGCTGCTCCCACCAGAAATGTCCATTGAGCTACTTGTGACCCCAGCTATCCCACCTCTCTAAGTTATAATTGGGCCTCTGATAGGGAAGTGCAGGAGTCCTCATGGTGGGAGGAGAGGGGGATGTGAAGGCTTATTGAGCCCATCCACCTCCTGCCATCCTCTCACACCTCTTCTCAATCTCCCTCAACCACTCTTCGTCTGCCCCAGGTGAAATGGACAGTGGCTCCCAGGCAGCAATGACAACATGGTGTGTTGCTAGGGCACCATGGGATCCTTTTGAAGCTGATCCAGTGGGAGGCCTTTCATTCTCTTCTGTGTGGGCCATGTTCCTATTCATATGGGAACATTTGGCTGCATGAGTTCATTCCCATGGTCACTGTCACTGTCCTGCCAATTCATTCAGGTACTGCACACCTTCTGAATTCACTTTACCTCCTTTATCCAATATGTACAGGATGCCTCTGAGAGGCAGGCAGGGTGAAAATGATGATTTCAATATGGAGAAGAGATTATCATCCTCCACTCTGAATGTCACATCCTAGCAATCTTTATTGGGTTTTAATGTTCAGCAAACTTTAGTTCATGCTGATTGGTGAAGCCTCAACTCTCTTCTTTCTCCCTGCTCAGTGAATGAACTCCTGAAATGACAAACAACATCACACTTTATCATGTCACCATGAAAGCCTAATCATTGAGTTATCATTCAAAAATCTATGATCTTGGTAATACCTGATCACATAAGAAGCAACAATGCTGTATGAACTTGCTTTTAAAACTACATGCTCTCAGTTTGAATGCTGTCTCACAGATTAAATGCAACTGAGTTTGTGTTCTGCCATATTATCATAGGGAGATATATACTGACTTCTTGAAATAATCTACTCTATTGCAGATAACACTGAAGGAAAAAAGGAATATGATTTTTAGTAACTCTGAAAACAGGCTCAAATTTACAAATTATGAAACTAATCATAACTTTTTCATCATTGTTGGAAAGCATCAGGAAATTTGACAAAAAGGTGAGGCAGGACTGCAAAGTAGAGATGTATAGTGAAGTAATTCACTATCTGACATTATTGGAAGGAAACACTCACCTAACTAGAGTTTACATTTGGATAGTAGTATGGCTTATGATTTTAACTGATCTGCTCAAAATAATTGTTTCCATTTTACACTTGGAATATATTCAAGATTTTGAAATATTTGGCTGACTTTCAGATCTTTGTGTCTAACCTAAAGGCAGCTATGATATTAAGGCCAATTGAGAGACAGCATAGCAGTGTTAAAAACCAAGCTTAACTGATGTGACTTCACAGGTGCCCCTACATCTGCATTGTGGCTATGTTGCTAATCATTTTATGATGACTATAGATCATATTTACTTCTCCATGCTTAGTAAAGTGTAGAAAGGTCAAAAAGTTGCCAAGCTTTTACTGAACTTTCATAATAAATTTGGCTCATCATCCCATACATGGTAGAATATACCTGTAATTTCAGTGACTCAGGAAGTTGAGGCAGGAATATTACAACTTTGAGTCCAAATTGTGCAATGTAGGAAAACCCTATCTCACAATAAGATTTAAAGGAGGCTGGGGATATAGGATGGTGGCAGAGTACTTGCCTAGCATGTGAGAGGCCCTGGAATCCCCAGTACAGCAGGGGACAAAAATCATCATTATTGTATGACAAGGGTATTTAATAGTAACATTAAGTCTAGATTATTATTAGGAAAAATAGACAGACCAAAAATATACTGCTGTGAGCCAGTAGTCACTGAGCTAGTGATTATTCACCAAGCCCGTGAGCAGGGTGAATTGGTGACAGTCTATTTGCTATCTTCAATGACAGGAGTTGGCGGAGGGTTTGGGGGACACCCCACAATAGGACTTTTTACCCCAGTTTGTACCACCATCTTATAAAGTCAACTTGATATTAATGGTTTTGAATACCTGGTATATTTAATGAAAGCTAACACTTTTTACAAATATAAATTCATTAATGGATTTGATCAGTACATAACATTCAATCTCAAAGAGGAATCAGATATTTATTAGGTGTCCATTAAAGCAGAAATATTTATTCACATTTCCTTTAAAACATACAATTCTCTGATGAATCAGCATAAATTTATTCTGAATAGTTTTCTACCAAACATAAGAACAATTCTTTATTTCAGTGTTTAGGAATATAACTTGCTGAAA
Source organism: Ictidomys tridecemlineatus (assembly GCF_052094955.1). NCBI lineage: Eukaryota > Metazoa > Chordata > Mammalia > Rodentia > Sciuridae > Ictidomys > Ictidomys tridecemlineatus. Next base: position 131,891,087 of record NC_135484.1, read on the forward strand.
GATAAACATTCCTAGGATTTAGGTGTGATTATATACAAAGTGATCAGCAACATAAATCAACATTACAGCTAATTAATTAAAAGAAAAATAAATGTCTGATTTTCAGTGGTATTCAACATGCAGTATGAGTAGAAGACAATGGTATCTTTGTTTAGGATTTTTTAAAAGATGGACACAATATCTTTATTTATTTTTATGTGGTGCTGAGGGTCGAACCCAGTGCTACTCATGTGAGGGGCAAGTGCTCTCCACTGAGCTATATCTCCAGCCCTGATAACGGTATCTTGTTGAACAAAGATTTAAGAAGTTGTATTATTGTAAAATAAACATGTTAGTTTACCATCAATCCCAAATTTTTCTTGAATGTACTGACCTGAATTTAGAAAGCATCCTTGATCTTGATAATATTAATTAAAGATAAATATCAAATTAATTCTCAGTGAATATTAGTATTCTCATAGCACTGATCTCTTTTTCAATAAATGTAAATACACTGTCATTGAAGTTCAAAGAGGTACAAGATCATCTAAGAGATCAAGTATTTGAGAAATTTTTCCTGTTATATGGTGTTCATAATTCTTTCTATGCTTGACTTACATTTAAGCTATTTTAATTTCATGTGGCATATAACAATGTCTCATGTGATTTTTATTTATATCAGAGATCAAACCCAGGGGTACTCTACCACTAAGCTACATCCCTACACTTATTTTTTATTTTGAGATAAGATCTCTCTATGATGCCTAGGCTGCCCTGAACTTTCCATTTTCTCCCCAGCCTCCAAAGTACCTGGGATTGCAGGATTCTATACGCATTAAACTTCACCCAGTTGGTATTTTTGGGGGGATAATGATAATATACCCTAAGGATCCTTTACCAAAGAGCCATATCTCCATCTCTTTTTCTTTTTCTAATTTTGGTCTCATTAAATTGCTTAGGACCTAAGTTGCTGAAGGTGCCCTTGTACTTGTAATTCTTCTATTTTAGCCTCCCAAGTCACTGAAATTACAGGCATGTGCCACTGTTTCTAGCAAAATGAGAACTTTCAATGATCATTGCACTAAAATATTTTGAAGTCTGAAATATGTTTCATATAGATATTGAGTTTTCAAAATGTTTTTTAAGTTATACTTGGAATATAATATCTTTATTTTTTGATTTTCATGCAGTGCTAAGGATCGAACCCAGGACCTTGTACATGTAGGCAAGTGCTCTACTGCTGAGCCACAATCCTAGCCCAAGTTTTCAAAATATGTAACTTAAATCAATTTTCCTCTCTCTTTACAGGGCTAGAAATTGAGCCTATGCCCTTGAATACACTAAAGATTGTTCCACATTGCCAGGCATGGTGGTGTGTGACAGTATTTCAGCAGCTCAGGTAGGCTGATCCCAAGTTCAAACCCAACCTTAGCCAAAGTGAGGCACTAAGAAACTTAGTGAAACTCTGTGTAAATAAAATATAAAACAAGGCTGGGGATGTGGCTAAGTGGTTGAATGCCCTTGAATTCAATCCCTAGTACCAAAAAAATGCTCCATATCCATACATATTTAGCACTCAATTTGAATTCTCTATGTATTACTATGTACACTGTAGGTTTTTCTGAAATACAGGTCCAAGAATTATTTATCATTGGGAAGTTTCTTAGTTTCACTTCTCACAATTCTTTTATTACATGATGTATTCATTTTGTTTGTGAATACAAACCACTGTATGCAGCTATAAGTTATTGTTAATAATTTAGACTTGAATCAAAAATATATTAAAGTGATGTTATTTACAATCTTCAAGGGGCATTTTCTAAAATAATTTGTAGCAACCAGATGTGCTACTCTATTCTTAAAACTTTGTCATATTGCATTAAATTAGGTTTGGCCTGAGGATGACTCCACCCTTGAGTCTGGGATCTGCCAATGAAGGTAATGCTCACCTTACCTAGTGAAAGCCAAGTGCAGAGGACACTCTTAACATGGCAGAGTCTCAGAAATGGCAATGCTGAGCCTGTGAATTGTGGAAGCCTAGGAATAGGGTTCTGTGTGACCTGGGAAGCGGTTTTCAACCTCACTGTTCCTCTGCATCAACACTGCCCTGCCACATGGGAGGCATAACTACTGTGAAGCTATTCCAGTCCTGAGGCTGATAAGTAAGTGGGTCATTTTGTTTCCATTCTCTTTTCCTTGCTTAAGAAACTCCACTAAATACAACATGTCTAAGGAGTTTTCCTTTAACCTTAAAGTAGGGGATGGAAACTAAAAGCTTGTTAATTGTCATATAATTATGAGTCTGTGATATTTACATTTAAGACCTATTCACATCTTGGAAAAAAATAATATTTAAGATACAACCATGTTTTTATTAATGTTTGTGAAGCCTAGTATGCTCTCTGAGCTGTGACATACAAAACTGTTAGTGAAATTTTGAACAAAAGTTAAAATACAAATACAATTGTGGGCATACTTACATACATAAAATATGTTTCAGAGAAATAATGTTTGTATGATTATCTAACTCAAATTATACCAAAAATAGAAATCATATATTTGTCTCTGGAAATTTTGAGGGGAAAAGTAAGCAAAGAGAGCAGCATTTATGCCAAGGAGTGGATGCTGACAGAAATGGAGCAGAAATTCCTTTGCACAAAAATGAATCGGCGATCAGTACCAAGAGACAAACAAGTGCATGATACAGAGTTATCTCTCCTAGAGTCCTGAGTTGTGGTTAGGAGGGCTCCAAATGCCATCCTAGGAGGAAGGACCCCTTGAGGGTCTTGGGAATGTTCACACAGCATACAGCCTACAAGGGCCCAGTTAATTGGCTGCTAATTCCTCCCTGTGCCAACCCAAACCTTTCCCATGCCTCAAAGGAATCAATTCAGAAGACACATTCCACTCCCCTCACCAGAGGAATTGAGGTCAAAAGTGTCAAGGCCCCTTCCCGTACAATCAATAACTGGTTGCTACATAGATGATTAGGTCAAAATGTGCTGCTGTGCCCCTTTGGATGACATCCTAAAAATAGACCTGTGTGATAGCCACCTGGAGCTATGCACTTGAGGGGACTAACAGTCCATTTTGATTCAATGTGCCTGGGTCTCTGGCCAGTCTAGATATACATGTGCTTAGTCAAGTAGCAACTAGGGTGTCATCTGACAGTGCTGGTCATCTATCATGTGGGCACAGAAGTATGGGCACGAGAGCTCATTAGAAGTGGAGTCCTCAGGGACTGAGACCCAGAGAGAGTCTAGCCTCTGAATTGCAGGCTGTATCTATACCTGCAGGCGTGCAGAGTACAGTGAGCTGGGAAGGCTAGAAAGAGCAAACCTGTCACTGAGGGGCTTTCATGGATCCTTTTTCTGAATAGCAAATGATGAATGAGTTTTGGCAGAAAACCCTTGTTTGTATGGCCAATATTATGATGTGCTAAGGTATCATCAAGAATGCATGGGCATGTCAATGACAAATGACCTTTTCTACAAAGGGTGCTGGGAGAACATCGATGTTCATAGCAGTACAATTCACGATATCAAGATGGTGGAATCAGCCTAGATGCCCTTCTATAGATGAATGGATAAAAATAATGTGGCATTTATACACAATGGAGTATTACTCTGCATTAAAAAATGACAAAATCATAGAATTTGGAGGGAAATGGATGGCATTAGAGCAGATTATGCTAAGTGAAGCTAGTCAATTGTTAAAAAACAAATACCAAATGACCCCTTTGATATAAGGGGAGTAAACAAGGACAGGGTAGGGACGAAGAGCTTGAGAAGAAGATTTACATTAAACAGGGATGAGAGGTGGGAGGGAAAGGGAGTGAGAAAGGAAATCACGTGGAAATGGAAGGTGATCCTCAGGGTTATACAAAATGATATATAAGAGGAAAGGAGGGGTAAGACAAGATAATACAAATGGAAGAAATGATTTACAGTAGAAGGGGTAGAGAGAGAAAAGGGGAGGGGAGGGCAGGGGAGGGGGGATAGTAGAGAATAGGACTGACAGCAGAATACATCAGACACTAGAAAGACAACATGTCAATCAATGGAAGGGTAACTGATGTGATACAGCAATCTGTATACAGGGTAAAGTTGGGAGTTCATAACCCGCTTGAATCAAACTGTGAAATATGATGTATTAAGAACTGTGTAATGTTTTGAACGACCAACAATAAAAAAAAAGAATGGAGTCAGACTCCCTCCCTCACTTCATACACTCACACACATGTACACACACACACACACACACACACACACACACACACACACACCCTTAAAATACATCACAGAACTCAATGCAAAGGTAAAACTACAAACTTTCAGAAAAAACATAGTAATACATCATTTTGGCCTTACATTTAGTAGTGGTTACTAATATAAGGCACCAGCTAAGCAACAAAAGAAGTAATAAGTAACTTGAACTTTGTTGAAAATAAAAGCTTTTGAGCATCAAAAAATGCATTAAGAAATTGAATTGACAACTCACCGGATGGAAGAAAATATGTGCAAATCATAGATTATAACTCAGATATGACTGTTACCCCAAATATAGAAAGAACTGTTACAACTAAGCAACAAAGAAAATCCAATAAAAAATGTCCAAAACACTTGAATATGCACTTCTCTAAAGATCATTATGTTTGCAAAACAGTCATCATTTATCATTTATCATTAAGGTCTTGCAAATCAAAATCATAACAAGAGATGACTTAATGGCTAGAAGGATGGCTACAATCAAAGACAGACAATAGCATATGTTCTCAGGGACAAAGACACACAGTGACCTGTGGAAGGAAAAGTAAAGGATGTGGCTGCTTTCTAGCACATAATTCCTTCTATGTTAGACAGAGACTTACTAGGTGACCCACCAATCCCACACCTCGGTGTGGGAAACAAAGTTAGACATGCACACAAAAGTTTGTATATGAGCGTTCACAGCAGTGTTATTCAAATAGCCAAAAAGCACAAGTGATTCAGTCAACTAACAAAATAGATTAATAAGTATGGAAAATCCATCTAATGGAATGTTGTTCTGCAATAGAAAGGAATGGAGTACTGATAACATGCTATGACACAAGTGAACCTTGAAAATATTAGGCCAACTCAAAGAAGCCAGTCACAAAAAGACAAGGTCTAACTAAATTGCTTAAGGCCCTGATTTTATCCTTGATGAAGGAAAGACAACTTGGCACATTGTCCCATGTGCAGACAGCCACTCACATCTCTAGGCACAGTTAGAGATAGGCTTACTGAAAAGTTCCTAGGAGAAGCCAGGTTTCACAGCATGCTTTCCATGGTTCCTCCCCCAAGTTCCCTGGAGCCACAATTCCATTCAACACCTGTTCCCCCAGAAGTTCATCCAGACAGAAGGCAGCATTTTCCAGAATATTCCTTGTCTTGCTATACTATTGCCCTGCCTAGACTTTTCCATTCCTGCCTTCCTCTGAATCTCACCAGAGAGCCATTTTTAAGATTGCTCAGGGAAGAGCTCACTGCTCTCAGGAAGCAGGCCCTGCAGCCTCCAAGAGGTGCTATCCCTAGAGGCATGGGCTAATGGAAGAGAGGTGACTCAGGAAAAAGTGCATCATATAATTTTTATCACAGAATTTTCCTATGGTTATGTAAAGTATATTCATATTTTGAATAGAGGTTTACATGTCTCAAAGGAGGTTGTCATTTCTTATTTCTAGGAATCTGTCACTTTAAAACACTCTAAGAATAGGATGCCACATTTGTCATATTTCTGATCTTCATAAAGTTGTATGTTGAAAAAAATAGACAAAAAATAAAAGTTGCAAGTTATCCTCCTATTCAGTATTAATATAGCTAATGGCATATGACTCATTCATCCAAAATATCAGGCAAGGATTTATGAGCAGCATTTCATCACCAATAAAGCCCTCCCAAATGAATCCTCAAATGTACACCTCACCAGACTGGATATCCCAGGATGTGGCATCACCTAAACCACCTATTGAAACCAAGCCACCTGTCATCCTCACTGAGAATCCACTTCAGTGAGAACTCACAGCTCCCTCACTGACACCCCTCAATTGTTTGTTTCCCATTTCAAATGTTTTATTGTGGTTAAAATATACACGATGTGAATATGCCGTGTTAACCATTTTTTTTAATTTTTTTTTTAGTTATAGATAGACACAATACCTTTATTTATCTATATGTGGTGCTGAGGATTAAACCCAGGACCTTGCAGGTTCTAGGTGATCACTCTATCACTGAGTCACAAACCCAGCCCTCAATTTTTTAAAACATAATCCTTGTACTCAATATCAGTACTCTCAGGGCCATAGCATATTAGAGGAATATTAATATCCCTGAATATATAAATTTAATTCAGTAAATGAATTCTACCATACCCATTTTCTCTATTGTAGAAGAGTAGATGCTGGCCAAGTGCTAGGAAATATTTCAGGCCTTTGATAAAACCACTATATAATCAAAGAATCCCTGTAATGAATATAACATTAGAAAGTAATTTAGGTCTAATTATTGTTATTATCTATTTTTAGCTTATTTTTCCTTGATAATAGAGATATACTCATTTCCTTTTTAGATTATTGTTAGTGGTTATTAAGACATAATTATGGGCTGGGGTTTTGGCTCAGTAGCAGAGCTCCTGCCCAGCATATGTGAGGCACTGCATTTGATTCTCTGTACTACATATAAATAAATGAATAAAGTAAATGTCTATCAACAACTAAAAAACATTTATAAGTAAAACACTTAATCATGTACCTATTAGTTTCATTCACTGGTGCTATATTTCTCCACATAAGTCATGTAAAATAGACCATTCCTTTAATTATGACAGCTCAAATATCAGGAGCAGGTCTCTTCTTTAGTTGGGAGAATTTTGATTTTTGTAATAACAGCCCAATTATTTAGGTGCATATAAATATATACTGTGTATGACTTCATTTTTGGACTTAATATTTCTTTTTCTATAAATTTCCAATTTTTAATATTGCTTTATTTTATTTAACTGACATTTTCAGAGCTGTACACAAAATTGGAACCTGATTCAATAAATGGTGTCATATTTAGAAGGGCCTTTCAGGTTTTTCTTCTGAAGCTATAACTTTTTATAGGACTGTATCATGGTATTTAGGCATTTCAGTCCTGTTTTCAACCTGAAATTACCTTACTTCCAGTTTCTTGGTGTCAAACATGAATTATACTAGAAACTATTCTCCAGTAATAGTTAAGCAGAAGTAGTTCTGTATTAACATCCGTAAGGGATCATCAGTCCATTTTATACAGACCACAAATGAAGACTTGTCTTCCACTCATTTAGAGCAAGTAATGTTTTGTGCTGGTAAGTAAAAATTATAGGATTGATTTAACAATCAGTGTTACTATTGAGGGAAAACAGATTTATTGAACTTGTAGAGATTCTTTTTCAATGCCCATTTTCTCATTTAAAATAATCATGGGCTCAAGTATCATTGAAAGTCTTCACTGGCTATCAATTCTGATTAAGCTGCTTCTTATACTTAAGAAGAAAATTATATTACTATATTTATTTTAGACTTAAATATATATTCTTTACAAAAAACCAAAGAGCATATTTAACACTTGAAAAAAAGCTTTAACCACTAATTCTTAATTAGGGTATTTTTAATAAATATTCTTTCTTGGTCTCTTTCAGTGAAATATTTTTTGAAATGTCATCTCTAGACTGGTGCAGTTTTGTAAATTGTTACTTATTGGCAATGATATAGAAATTGAGATTAAGAACATCAAACAATTATAGTAGTTTTTGCAGAGTCATTTTATGACTATCGAATCTAACAATAACAAAATTTGGAGTTATGTCTTTGTTTCTTCATTTCAGTGTCCTAATAATTCATCTCTATTTTACAAATTTCTCCCTGAAAACAAAACAAAGGACACTCTCCATATCAGTGAACCACAAAAAAATGGGTATAAAATAAAGAAGTTGTAAGGGAAAACAGGGACAGAGTGAACTTATATTATGGTTTCCAATTTCTACAAGTTTCCTGAGAACTGGTTTAATTTTTGTATTTGAAATCTTCTATTTCCATGATCTTTATAGTTCTGTTTTCTGATTAACTCTTAATATGCTCTAGTTATTCATTTTTTACGGAAAAACTAGCTGATTTTTATTATCAATGCCAAACAAGACTTTAAATCAATTAAAATCTTTCATTAAGCATAAAGTTACTTTCACATTTGCTACAATCACAGTAAATATGTTTCTTTGTATAAAGGGACAGCCTTTGTTTGGAGTTTAAAATATCCCCAACTTTAAGACTACATAATAAAACTCTGTTTGTTGCTCATATAATAGTACATTAATCAAATTAAATTTTATACTCTAGAATAAGATAAAGTGGAAATAATTTGCTCAAAAGATTAATATTTAAACCAGTTTTATTTACAAAACACTATCCTAAAAATTATATCTTCATTAAGATTCAAATAGAGCAAAAGTATGAACACATAAAAGCTGTTACTTAAACTATAAATGAGAGATAAATTACTTTTGAAAGAAGATACAAAATATTGTCAAGTTTCTTGTTGTGCTTCTGGATGTTCAGTAGCAGGCTCACTTGAAAGTGGAATCAACTCTGAAGGGAACTCACTTCTGTTTTCAGAATGCAGGGGTGGGAGGTGGGGGAAGAAATCCAGCTCTTTCGGGGGAGATAATGAGGAAAACACCATGGGAATGGAGGGGGTGATGGAAAATATTCTTGAGATACTCCATACATATTTCTTGGAGGAGGTGGAGGGGAAAAAAGGGCCTTTTCTCATGAACTGACTCCTTGGATCCATTGAAAACAATGGACCTTTGATTGGATGGAAAGGTGAGAAAGCAAAGCCAGAGCCAATTTCTTGATTTTCAGCAGGGAGAAATGAATCAGGCACATTGGAATCACAAAGATCAACTTTGGTATCATTTCTACTGGATAAAATATCTGAAGACATAGATCCATCAATTTTATCCAAAGACAGCATAGTGGAACTTTTGAATTCTGCTGATACAGATGATCTACCAGAATTAAAATATCACTCATATTGCTTTTGAAGAGGAATCTTTGGATCAGAATACAGTTGGTTTGGTGGAGGGATCATTATCATATGGGCCAGTTGACATGGAGGTTCCAGGGGCCTAGTGTCAGAAGGTGCTCTTTGAGGATAAGTTAACCTATCACAGTTTGATTCTCTTCTTTCCTTGCTAGTAGGATGGTGCAGAGAATTCTCTGGGCCCTTTGAGCCTTTTTCTTCTACCACTGGCACCAAAGGTGAGAGTATGTGTGGACCATTCTTTTCCACATAAGAAGGTCTCATTTCACATGAAGGCTGACCCAATGGTGAGGGACCATTGGGGAATGCTCTCTGCCAAAGGCTGTATTTGAAACATCAAGTACAGAAGGATCTTTTTCTGCAATTTTAAATGTTAACTCCATTTCAGTTCATTTTTGTCTGTTGTGAGCATTTTGTTTCCTTAAATCATTGAGGTATCTTTCAGCACTCTGAGCTGCCAACTCATTGCCATGTGCTTTTTCTCATAGTATATAACATGCCCCTGATAAAAATGAATGGTTCTCTCCAATCTTCTTGAAGATCATTTGCTTGCTTTCTGTAGGTCTCCAGTAGTTTAGTTGTATGGCTGATCTTTGCTTCCACTTTGGAAAATTTCTCTTCTTGTTTTACCTGGTAATTTTTTTCTCCTATTAATTTCCTTTACATTTCCATTACGTTTTCTTGATATAGTTCCATCATGACTTTAAGTTTCTGCTGAAGATTCTTATTCTCACTTTCAAACTGTGTATTTTCTGCTTGCAAAGATGCTTGTTCTGTCAAGATTTTTAATATGCTGTATAATGTCTTCCTTTGTTTCAATTACTTCAGATAATAAATTAAAATTTTGATGTATTTCTCTTTCTAAGGGTTAAAAGAGGCCTTTAACTTAGCAACATAAATCAGTAAAGCCCCTTTTGGCTGATCTTCTAAGTGATTACCAATTTCTCATCCACTCTCCATTTCCAACTCCAAGTTAGCATCATCTATTAGGTCTTCTCCAACCACAGAAGCCCAATATTTCATATGTATCAAGTGTTCAGTCAGAGTCTTAATGTGATTTTCTTTATCTCTGCATGTACTTTAGAGTGTTCAAATGTCATTTTTTATTTATTGAGGCCATTCATTTTTTCTTTCCATACCTCAACTTCTTGTAAAAGCTGATAATGACTTCCTGAAGTTGGGAATTTACATTAAAAGCCTCTTTTATTGCTATAGTAACTGCTTCTTTATTCATTTTAAATATTCTTAAGGTTTTTTTTTTACCTTGAGATTTGAGGGATTTTGATTCATATTCTAGGGACTTAATTTTTTTGAACATATCCACCATCAATTCATCCTGTTGAAAATGTTTAGTTTTCTCTTCTTTTACCTCTTTTTCTAGAAAGAGTATTTCATCCTCAAGTTTAGATTCAGACCTATCCAGGTTTTCATATATTATCTCCAAATTTTCTGCTTTTATCGATTACTTCTCTAAAATGGCATCCTTTAAAGAAGACTCTAAGCCTTCATACTCTCTTTGTACAAGGCTAACTTTTTCAAGTAGTTCACATTTTTCTTTAATTAGTCCAGAAATTTTTAGAGCAAGCTTTTTTTTCTCTTCTCATGTAACGCCTGCTTCTCACAGGCAGATAACTTCTCCACAAAAACAAGAGAACAACAGAAAATCCAATACCTGTACATATCACCAACTCCCACGGAAAGCCATAAGGACTAGGGTATGTTTCCATGCCTTCAAACAAGGCAGACCACAATCCTGCTTACTTCTTCCAGGACCACACCAAGTAGGGCTGAATGGCAGCTGTTTCCTCTCCTTCACACTAAGGCTACTTTGGCTATTCCCTCCACAACCACACCATGCTCAGCCACATCAAAAAAGGCTGTGAACACTCAGTCCTTTGGTCAGGAATAAACCTGAACCAGGCAACAGAGCACACCATTGTGAACCAGTGAGTGGGGGGAGCATGGGCATGGGGAGCCCTGGTCATGGGTTCCCAGAGGCCTAGCACATTAACACTGCCTGTCAGAGAAGTCTTGGCCCCTTCATTATGCTATGAATCTGGTAGAATCACAGGTTTAAGCCTATCCCAATCAAGCCAGAGAGGAATCCTCCCAAAGGTTACCCATCCTTTGGTTTGGTTTAGGCCAGGCCAAGGCAGAACTTATTATGTGCCATTCTGTACAGTCATAATATCACCCACTTTGATGTCACTAAAATTCTAAAGCTCTGTAAAATTTTAAAGAGATAATACATCATATATTTATATTTGTACCACTTGTCCTTTTGTTTTAATGACTCATTCCTTTTCCTTCCCTCCTGTCCCCTATCTTTTTCTTTCCTTCCTTCCTTCCTTCCTTCCTTCCTTCCTTCCTTCCTTCCTTCCTTCCTTCCTTCATTTCTTCCTTCTCCTGTTCCTTTTCTTTCAGTGTTGGTGGTTAAATTTCAAGGCCTAGTACATGCTGGGCAAGCTCTCTAGCACTGAGCTACATCCCCAGGCCTGTTCAAAATTTCTATAGAAGCCATATGAATTATTGCCATAGAAAACCTTTTGTGTTAGACTATTTTAAAAGTAATTTTAGAGGAGTGCAAACATGGGCACAAATCAGTTTTGATAAATTATTTTTAAGTACTACAACATATGTAATGTTTCTAAAAAGAAAGAGTTTAAAACTTGAGTTGGGTTTCATGTCAGTTTTTGTAGACTACTATTTATTTAAGAGTCATCGAAATCTTTTTTGAGATGTTCTTTTCACTTATCACAGGATGTAAATACTTCTAAGCAACCTGGTCATTATAAATATATAGCAATGAGAAGGGTAAGATAAGTGATTTTTTGGATCAAAGAAAACAGAATAAAATGTTGCAAGAGATTCTCACACAGAGAAAATGGACACCAGAGTATTCAGTAGAAAGCAGTGTTTATTTGTGCGCATCCAGCCTCAGTGAATATCCAAAGGTTGAGCATTTAGTGTAGGGGATGATCCCTTAAATATTCCGGTTAGTTTTATTTTACATACTGGCTTTTGTCTTCATATAAGGTAACACACATTCCTGCTTGAGAATTCTATTTCTATAGTACAAAATAGCAAGAATGTTCAAAACTGATTTCCAGAGGGCTCATAATGATACAGACGGCATCATATTCTCTTTCCTTTGTTCTGAGAAATATGTACCACAAAATGTAGCTCAGTGTTAAAGCACCCCTGGCTTCTATTCGCAGTACCACACCAAACAAATGGCAGATGCACTTCATTTAGGGCAGATAATTTAGTATTATAATGAGTTAGAGTGAGCAAAGTTTACCTCAGGTCAGTTAAAAGAACAGCTGTATATCTTGATTGGTTTAAGCTTGTTCTTCCGGGCCTTTACTAAAGAGCAGTTTCTGAAATAAAGAAATAACTTCAAGTGATGTTAGCAATGAGCAGGTTTCTACCTGCAATCACAAGTGTTCCTAAGTTCCTGCCTGGCAGCTGACTACTTTTCAGACTGTTTCCTGGTGGGGAGAAAAGTTTGAAGAGGGGGAAGAACTTGATATCTGAATCCCTTGGTTGATCTCCTTTATCTTAGGCTATTCTAACCAATTCCCTGGCAGCACCTCTAGTATCTAAGATACAGAGAGTTTGAATGGCCTCGGAATCTAGGGCATTGAGCCCTGATCCCAGGACCTCACCTCACTTCATATCTCTGGGTTGTGGTTGTTTTCTAGGGCACCTCAAGGCCCTGATTTGGGAGGATTTCACTTCCATTCCACCTCTATGCCCTGAAGTTCAATGAGGGCTTCAATTGCAGTACCTGGAAGTGGGAAGGAGTTTCTTCAGGCAGGAGATTCAGCCTTACAAGCAGGCTGTCTTGATGTTGACCCTACAGAAGGCAGTGCCCTTGGAGCTAAGCAGTAGATCACCTTTGGGCTGTAACTTATGGGGTTGAGTATTAGCATTTGTGCCAGACAGGTATTTCTCCTTTGTGCCCAGGATCTCCCTCCCTGAGGTCATAGTTACACTTTGATGGAGGCTGAAGGCTATCTAGGTGCCAGCCACTCACTTTTCTCACTTACTCTGCCCATTGGTACAAAATCAGCTTTATCTCTCACACCTATTTTCCAAGGCCCCAGTGACTCAGGAGGCTTTAAAGGTTAGTTGAATTCTGCAAAGGGACATCTTTGTTTTGAGAGGCTGCAGTAATAGGAATCACCTGCACATTTTCTTTTAGGCCATCTTGACAGTGGGATTGTGATGGGTGCACTCAGGAATTCCTTTAAATCCGCTGTCATTTGTGGCTAGAGACTGACCCATAAGACTGTTGTCCTGGGCTAGAGAAAGCATATTTGGCACATTGTAGATAAATTGTTGGTTAGGGGTACAAAAGGTGTGGGGAATCTTGAAAACACATTTGAAGACCTTCCTGGGACACTTGGTGAGAGACGGCAAGAGGAGAGGCAGGGCTCCTGAACAGCCAGCTCATGAGCCATCATTGCTCAATAGCCATAGATTGAAAGCCACATCTTCATGCAGTGGCAACTGCTAAGTGGTGACTGAAGCAGAGAAGGCCAGAGCAGTTCAGGACTTTGTGGATCCAGGAGTTATATCAATCTTGTTGGCCACTGACTGGTATGAATCAAGAGGTGGTAACTAAGCTCTCCAGGCCCTGAGTTTGGATAAGGGCAAAGATACAATCTGATACAAATAGCTCCCTCTTATTCTGGGACTTCTGACCTTTCCTGAGAATCACAGCTAGATTACGGCATGAGCAGAATCATATATAATAGAAAGAGAAATTGTCACCAAGAGACAACTTGTGAGATATCCAAGTCACACATCTCAGGAGTGGGTCAACCTGGTTGAAGTAAGGCCCAGTCCATCACACCTCAGCACAGGGAGCTGCTGTCAGTGGTGGGTCAGCAGCTCTAGGGGATGGTCCTGGTCACCACTGTGCTGTCCCCAGTGGAAGAATTTTGCATTCACTGTGCTCTGCCATCCTCCTAAGGACCTTGGGTAAAAATGATCTGCATTGTATAGGAGAGAAAAATAGAAACCCTAATGTATGCTAGTATTTGGCAATGAGCACACAATAGTAAGAAGCAAACAGGGGATAGACCAGGGCATGTACAAGCTCTTTATTTGTGGGCCTGGCCTCATGACTTTTTATTGATGAGAAAGCCCTTGGAAATCAGGAGTAGACCTGCCTGTATGGAAGGGAGATGGAGGTGGAAAGTGGAATCTGACCCACTTCCTGTGTCTGCAGCACCTGTGAGGTTGGCTTTGACTCCGGTGAGTCATGTTCTGGGGCCAGATGGGGAATCCTATATAATCTTTTGTTTCCCTTTGGATAGTACCATAATGGGAAGTTGCTTAAAATTATTTTTTTAATAAATATTTAAAATATTTACTGCTGTTGGGGTCAAATTCAGGGTCCTTCTGCATGCTATGTGCAGACTCACCACTGAGCTACTTCCCTAGCTCCTTATCAGATTTAGGAGGAAGTTTTCATATTTCTAGAGGTTAGCCAAGATGAACTTAATAAATACCATCAATTTCTGGGACTTATTGGAAAAGTATTTGCCAAAGAGTAAGATATGCAAGTTTTCTCTATCACTGCCAATTTCTGTCTTCAGAAGGCTAGTGTTGATATACATCATGGCAGTGTGAGTGTAGAAGAAGAAGTCTTGAGTGCTGTTAAGGAGCTAGAAAGAATTGCTGTTCCTAATATCTTGCTGTAGGGAACACCCAGATGCTTTGTAGTGACAGGACAACTAGTCCAGTGCATCTCTTGTCTCCAGGCTGAAGGGTGACTTTTAAGCCTGTCCAAACTGTTGCACACCAACACTGGTGTCACATACAATGGAAGTGAGTAACTAAGTAAATGAAGTGGAAGAAGCCAAGGACACTCTTGGACTAAGCCTGTGGGCCATATGCTGGATGGCATGTCCATGAGGCTAGGGAGAATGTTTGCTCTCAAATGGTTTATTTGATTGGTCTGGACCACGAGGGTACTCTTCATAAGATTGATAAGTTATTTGTAGTTATTTCTGTGAAGTTGCCTCACCACACTATCAGATCAGTGTTTGGTGAAGCAGAAGATGGGATTCTTAGAGAGCAAGCAGTTCATCTTTAGAATTCTGTCTACTGAAGTATGCATCATGTCATTGAATTATTGGGACAATTTTTCAGTAATATTATTTAGACTAACAAACTGAAGAATGGACAGGTGAAGCCACAAGTTCACAGAACTTTAAGTGGGAAAACCAGGGCTTAAACTCAGGGAGCCTTATTCTAGTGCTCACAGTCTTAATCTCTGCACTGTGTCCATAAAAAATTGTCAACATCCACTAGCAGGGGGACTCCAAAAGAGGAACACAGGAATGAGATGGGGATGTAAAACAGCTATAGTCAATGCCAGGTCTCATGCCAGCTGCATCTGTCATCTCACTGCATCCCCACAACTAATCTAGGAGGTGTTAATATTAAAGTGTGAGTAAGTCCCAAGTCAGATTTATCTGACCTCAAGCACAGACCACTGTAACCCACTGTGGTGTGGTCCTTAACTTCTTTTGGAAGCCACCAGATTCCTCTAGCCCTTGATCTGGCTCAGCTCTGTGTCTAAGATCTCAATCTGCAAGAGACAATGACCTCCACCTCCCAGGTTGCTGGTGAATAAAATTAACTATTGTGTCCACTTTACTTTTATATTATTTTTTAGTTATATATGGACACAGTTTATTTTATTTGTTTATTTTTATGTGGTGCCGGGAATCGAACCCGGTGCCTCATGCATGCTAGGCAAGTACTCTACCACTGAGCCACAATCAAGGCCTCTCCACTTTATTCTTCATTTTCTTCTCATTCACAAAAATTGAAGTCACCTTTGTTGGAAACCTGTGGGAAGGAGAGAGAACCAGGAGATGCACCAGAAAAACACAAGCAAAACCTAACAACAGCAAATTATGTGAGCTGTGACAGCTCTGATTTATTAGACACCAGTATGACCACAAGAACATGATTCCCATAAAAGGAAATTTGCAGGCACTTATTAGTGACAAATACTGTTAAACAGATGCCATAAAAACATTTTGATACAAAATTGTGACAAGTAAACCTGTAAACACAATTTAATAAAGTCACATAACCTTGCAGTGTGGTTTTTCTTCTCCCTACCTTTTTCCATTAACTCAAGCCACCAGTAATCAAACCTCAGGTGCAATTTATTTCACTCTGGCACCATATTAGAAGATGCACAAAAGGCTTTTGTCACGTAAAAACATATTTAACTCAAGCCATAAAGAGGATCTTCTGAAAAAACAAAAGAGATTTGCACTAGATTAAAATCCTGGTAAATCTATGAGGCAAAGCACTTATGAAATGTGCTAGAAACATAGATGCAATTGTTTTTTTCCCCATTAAACTATAATTTTTCAGAATATTGGTAAGAATGTAACACTTTAGCCTGATTTTGACTCAGCATTTGGAGACAACCCTTTAATTGATCCATTCACAGATTCAGACTTAGGCAATATAAGGTTCCATTTCAATTTTCATCTTCAGGATACGCAAATAAAGTGTTACTGCTTTGCTCTCCTGGTCCAACAGGAAAATGTATAGGTGAGCAAAAAAGAAAGAGTAGGCATCATGTCATGAAGAGATATCAGGAAATAAACCATCAATTCACAACACAATCAAAAAACTGCAAAGGGGACATGATCTCATTTTGCAGATGAAGAAACTGAGGCTAGCAATATGACATCATTGGCTAAAGGTCACAGATTACTTTTTTTCATTTTTTAAGTTGTAATTGGACATTATGGCTTTATTTTATTTATGTTTACGTGGTTCTGAGGATCAAACCCAGTCCTCTGCATGTGCTAGATGAGTGATCTACTACTGAGCCACAACCCCATCCTCACTGACTACTTCTTTTAAAGCTTAAAATAAGTTTATTATCTTGAAGTGCCAGAAGTCAAAAGTCCAAAAATTAGTCTTGATTAAAATTTGCAGAGCTATTTTCTTAAAAGTCTATGTCAGGCTGGGACATATGGCAAGGCTCACAACTCAACCAGTGGTGTCTCCACAGAGCCAGTTTGACAAGTCACCAACTAGAACCTGACACCTCCCTTTATTCCTTCTTCACCTGGATTTGGAGCTGAAGCTCAGACCTCTCCTCCAAGCCTCAGACCAGGAGCCCACCTGCCTGCTAAGGATTATCAGGTGAATGGCTCAAGAGTGATACCAGAAATACAAACTTCCACAGCCATAGAAAATCTCCAGGTCTTTTGAGACAAGTTAACACCTTCCTCAGCAAAATGGTACCATTACAAATGTACTCCCTGAGGAGGAAGTGGTGGCTTCCCACTACTCAACAGTCATGTTTCTGGATGCAGTAGTTGACCATTGATTAAAACCAACTCTCACCTTCATCCCAGTCACAGAGAAGGACCATTGGCATTTCCACTTCACAACATCAGTATCATCTTAAGGAATCTCTAAGTGTGTTTCACTTAAGTCACTAAGTAGAAGATCAGCAGAAATCATAGTGACTCTGTTTGGATAACCCTGTCCACAAAGCAATGCAGAGAGGTTGCCAGAGAGCAATTGGGTCTAGCTAAGTCTTCTTCTCTACAGGATATGCTCTTCTCAGCAGCAAATCTTCCCAAGCATTACAGTGAATTATTTGTGGAGTAATTTTTTTTTTGATGATGTGGCTGATGTGGTTGTTGTTATTGAGTGTTTTAAGTTTCTACATATTCCTCATAGTAACTCTTTGTCACATTAATAGTTTGCAAAATATTTCTCCCATTTTGCAGCCTGTCTCTTCCCTCTATGGCAAATTTGCTGTGCAGAAGCTTCTTAGCTTGATTAATCCTATTTATCTCTTCTTACATTTATTCCTTGTATTTTGGGGGACTTATGAAAATGTCATTGTCTATACCAGTGTAACAAGGTATTTCTTCTGGTTTCTTCTTGTGGTTTCAGAGTTTCAAGTCTTACATATGAGTTTTTGACCATTCTGTTCTCATTGTCATTTTTGTTGTTGTTGTTTTGTGTTACCAGGGATAAAACCAGGGCCATTCACAGTCCAGAAAAGTGCTCTACCATTGAGCTACAACCTCAGGCCTCAAGCTGATTTTCATAGTGAGAAAGAGAGGACAAATTTAAATCTCCCCCTTGTGACTATCCAGTTTTTCCAGCATTATTTATTGAAGATACTCTCCTTTCTCCAACACAGGTTTTTGGCACCTTTGTTGAGAATGATTTGCCTGTAAATACACAGGGTTATTTCTGACTCTGTTCTGTTCCACTGGTCTGTATGTCTTTTTTTAAAGAGGTGAATTCAAATGGCCAACAAATTAATGAAAAAGAAAAAAACAGCACTCAACTTACTTAGCCACCATGGCAATAAGAATTAAAATATACTATATCACACCAGATAGAATTGCTATTACCAAAATAAAACAAATTCTGGCAAGGATATGAGTGAGTGGAAACTCTCAAACATTATTGATGGGAACACAAACTAACACTGCTGTATGGAGAACACATGGAGTTCCTCAAGAAACTATATGATGCATTTCTGAGTATATCTCCAAAGGAAATTAGATACCTGCCAATTGTATTCATGGCTGCACTGTTCACAATAGCTGATATGGAATAAACCCAGATGCCCATTAGTGGAGGAATGGATAAAGATACTGTACTATATACACACAGTTGTATATAATGAAATATTATTCAGCCATAGAATAATGACATTCTAGGACTGGGCTTGTGGCTCAGTGGTAGAGAATTCACCTTGCACATGTGAGACCTTGGGTTTCTCAACACCACATAAAAGTAAATAAGTGAAATAAAGGTATTGTGTCCAACTAAAACTAAAAAATATTTTGAAAATTTAAAAAAGAACAACAGTCTATCATTTACAGCAAATGGGTGGAATTGAAGGATATTATATTCAGAGAATTAAGTCAAATTCTGCATGTTCTTATATGTGTGTTTTTAAAAGTCAATCTTAATGTATAACAGTGATTACTAGAGGCTGGGAAGCATTGAGGGTGTGGGTAATGGGAGGTTAGAGAATGTGTATGAAAAAAGAGTTAGATAGAAGTAACAAGTTCTGGTACTCTACAAAAGAGTCAGGGGACAATTCTTTGCAATAACTTATTTTGTTTTATGTCTAACAAGAGAAGAGCTCAAAGGCCCCAATTATGAGGAATGAGAGGAACATAAATACTAATTGTCCTGGTTTGAACAGTACACAATGCACACATGTATTGAAATATTACACTGTAGCACATAAATATGTAAGATTATTGTGTTAAAGTTTGAAATGTTTGAGGTGAAAATGTTAACTACCCTGATTTGAACATTATATTCTATATATAAATTTGTAAAATTAAAATAATACTGTTTTTAAATGATGATACTGAAAATTATCAAGAATACAAGCAACAATAAATGTTGGCAAGGATGCGGGGAAAATGGTACACTCATACATTCCTGGTGGGGCTGCAAATTGCTGCAACCACTATGAAAAGCATTATGGATATTCCTCAGAAAACTGATGGCTGCATCAATATTATAAACATTGATGCAGCCACATCAATAATACCACAATTTCTAATAATCTATGGAACCCACCTAGGTGCCCTTCAATGTATTAATGGATAAAGAAAATGTGTTATGGAGACATAATGAAATATTACTCAGCTTAACGAAGAAAGAAATTATGGTCTTTCCTGGTAAATGGATGGAACTAGGGAATAGCATGCTAAGCAAAATAAGCCAATCACAAAAAAACAAAAGGTTGAATGTTTTCTCTGATATGTGGATGCTACAAATAAGGGGCTAGGGAAGAATAGAAGTACTTTGGATTAGGCAGGGGGAGAAAAAAAGGGGATCTGGTGTAGGGGCAAAAAGGATAATAGGATGAATCAGACTTTATACCCCTATGTGCATATATGATTACATGACTAGCATAACCATATATCTGATACAACCAGAAGAATGGAAAGTTATAAACCATGTGTTCTACTATCATGTATAATTAATTAGAACAAATTAATTTTTTAAAAAGTTGATAGTGTATAGTGGTAGCTAATGTGTCTCTCAGCCCTATAACTCCAGTTTGAGCTGAAGAGGACATCTCTTTTGACTCTTCAAATTTGAAGGGGAAAAATACTTTTTCAGCTTCTTTTCTTTGCTTTTTTAAAAGGGAGAAAATGAATAGCCAAAAAAAATCAGCAGTTTTGGGGGATATGTTTGAGTGACTTGAATCTGTATTATTTTATCCAGTATTGTGAAGGGATACAATTTCCATTTAGAGCAGAAAAAAAAATGGAATGGAGGATCATGCTCTTATTTTTAAATCCCATGATGCTGACACAAAGTTTAGCCTGGCTGCCATCCATTTAGATTCTTAGGAATGGTAACAGAAGTCCCATTGCAGAGCAAACCCTCTTCCCATGGGAGCACTGTTCTGGGGCAAATGGAAGTTCAAGAAGAACATTTCCTCTGGAGCAAGAAAAATAATGTAATCTGTCCATGCCACGCAGACCAACTCCAGAGAATGGGGTTCCCTGCCAATCAGAAGGCTGCAGTGCACACACTAGAAAGTTCCATTCTGCCCTCACCTTTTCCCTGGTACAGGTAGTTGTCACCTATTGCTGGGACTTTCCCAACCCTACCTACTAGAGTAGAGACCTCAACTCTCCTACATTTATGGAAAATTCTAGTTCTTCTTTGTCAATGGCTTTCCACCCACAACTAATTCCACTTCAGATCACTCTGAACCATAACCCACTACCAGGAACACATCATCTTTGGAAACCATAAGTTTTTTTGTCATTCAAATTGAAATCATAACACAGTGCCTCTGCATCCTTTCAGAGCACATGCAGACTTAACCCTGCCATGTATTTCAGGAATTTATCTATAATGACATGGAAAAATAATTAATTCATTCAATAAATAAAAGTGTAACAGAGTGAATGACCTTAGCAATTCTGTATGTTATTATCATATATCTCTCATAAAATATAAATATCCTTTATATATGTATGTTCTCCATCCTTGTGTAACTCAAAAAACAGCTCATCATATTGAGTGCTAACATCTGAGTATGTGATAACATACAGGGGCCATATCAGATATACAAAAAACAGAGTTCCCCACTCCATCTATTCACCAAGTTACAGCAGGCACTATTACTCATGGATTCTGTATCTGTAAATTATTTGTAACCCCAAAAGCCTCAACCTGAGATACTTTTTGGTCTTTGGTGGAGATGTACACTGCAGTGAAAACTTTGAGTCACGTGTCCCACACACACATCCCCAGCTGAGAAGGTCCATGGGGATGGACACTGCCTTCTTCTTTCAGCTCTTGCAGAGAAGACCAGAGCAGGGAAGGGCAGTGCAGCATGGGTCAGGAAGCTCATTCCATTAGGACAGGGTTTTTGAATCCTGACTCTTGCACACAGTAGTGGGCAACATCAACAATTCACTTAATACTTCTGAATTGTCTCCTGGGTAAAGAAAACAGAATCTAATAGAACAGGCTGTTTCTAGGATTGAGATTAAAGCCTATGAGATGGGTGTGTGTACTCTCTACACAGTGGTTCAGAGAACACATAATTATCTTCATTTTCTATTCGGGAGAGCAGCAGGAATTTCATCTGTATTAGCCATGCCCTGTGTTTGCCAAACCATTGAATCATCCATTTGACATGGAAGATTGTGCATTAAACTTCTTCCTTATGACACCTTCTACAACTTTAGAAGTGTGCCACTAAGTTAGAAGGAAAGAACACTACATAATCAGGTAGTATATTTCTCACAAAATTCACAGAATATATTGAAATTTCATATCAAGACAGCCAAAAAAAAACTACTCAATTGAAATATGAACACTTTGTATGTATTACTGTTTAACAAAGTTCACTCTAAGGTACAATAGATCCCAAACTATTTATTTTACATTGAATTTTTGCCATATAATAAAAAATGAATAATAATAGCTATCATGTATTTTTATTGCATAACAATTGTTTTCAAAGGTTTACTTAGAATCATACCAATTACACTCTCCAAATATTATGAATATTAGATGTTGTGTCCAGATGTTATGGATGGGAAAACAGGCTCAGGTTACGCTGCTTCTCCAGTAATCACAGCTGGGAGATGCAGACTGTGTGTTCGCACTGGGGCTCTGTGTCAGAGGCCTCCTGGGTGCAATGCTTTGCTACCTTGGTGCAGCCCACACAAGGAATACGTGGCCTTGGCTTTAGAGGACCATAGGCTGATGGGGAAAGGTGAATGCACACATGGGGACCTTTAACCACCCTTGCTGAGATATAATTTATAATTAATGTATATATTTAATATGATGCATATATTTAAAGTGTACAGATCTATGAATTTGATACTGTGTATATCTATGAAACCACCCTACACTCAGAACATTTCTGTTGCCCTGAATGCCTCTTTTCCATCCATCACTCCATGAGTTCCTGGCTCCATGCAACTGCTGATGAGATTTTTCCACTGTAGACTGCTCTGCATTCTCTAGAATTTTATCTAGATGGAATCACAAGTGCACTCTCTGTGCTTAGGAGATGCCCAGGGCTTGCTGGCTACATTCAATCCATCCAAACAAAGGGCTGCTGCTTACCTTAATTTGAGATGCCCATGACATCTCCTGATGAAAGAGACTCTATGTCCCTCATCCCCCACTGCTGAACCATCTCTATAGAGGAAAAAAAATGAACAAAAAAGCCAGTCTTTTTCTTGTAAAGAAATCCCTGCCCAAATTACATTCAGCAAAGTTCAAATCTACCTTTTTAGACAAGCACTGCCAAAATGGTGCCTTTTATCAAGACTATGCCAGCTACCAAAGCTCAAAGTTATGATTTTGGAGCAAACCTTATTATGTGCTTATCTATGAGATGACTTCATTTAAGCACTTTATCCATTCACAGAGAAGACATAAAATGTACCAACAGCACTTACAGGTTTTTATAGGAGTCCTATGCTTCACATGCCTGGAAGGAAAGAGTGTCTACCTGATGAGCCCAGAAGCACATGGTGTTGCCGGAATCCTGCACAGTTGTAACCAGGGCCAAGGGCTTCTGGGGAGTATCTCTGGAACATAGGTGCCATGTGCCACATGCACAGGTGTTGGGACCATGAGCTTAAGTCTTCATGGTGGGTTTATAAATCATTCATATAAAATACAAATATTTTGCAGGATTAGCATGGTCTCAGAAAGTAAAGGAATACTGAATGATAGAATTATGTGTATTTTTCAAACTTGTTTTGAAACTACTTTTAGCGGAGAGGTATTAGGGATTGAACCCAGGAGTGCTCAACCACATCCCCACACATCTTTTTTTTTTAAATTTTTTATTCTGAGACAAGGTCTTCTAAGTTGCTAAGGCTACCTTTGAACTTGTGATCCTCCTGCCTCAGTCTCCCAAGCCACTGGGTTTACAGATGTGTACCACCACAATGAAAAATAATTTTTTAAAGAAGATAAAGTTTTACAAAAAGAATGGTGTAAATGTGTAAATGGTGTGAACTGTAAACTTAACTTGTAAAAAATCAGAAGCTAAGATTTTTTATCTCTGAGATTTAAGGAAAAGGAGAAAAGTAGCCTCCCACCACCTACTACAATTCATAGAAAAGTCCATGTTGAACACCTGGAAGAGGCAAGA
Organism: Ictidomys tridecemlineatus; assembly: GCF_052094955.1. Lineage (NCBI taxonomy): Eukaryota > Metazoa > Chordata > Mammalia > Rodentia > Sciuridae > Ictidomys > Ictidomys tridecemlineatus. The sequence goes on from NC_135484.1 coordinate 131,914,844, forward strand.
CTTATTTTCTGTGCCAAGAGAAGTCTGGACACCCATTCTCACATGGTGAAGATTTTGAGGAGGTCCGGGAAACCAGCACCCAACCAGGGTCAGAGAGGAAAGCCTGGTGCTTGGGCATGCCTTGGTGGCCCAGTTAGTCACCAGAATCCATCCCTTGATTGACTCTTTCCTATGTAGCATGGCAATTGCTGGTTGAATCCTGGCTACAATTCTGGTGAGGGATAGCCTGAGAAGTAGCCCCCCCCTGGGGGGGGGTGAAAATACAGGGATTCTTACTGTAAAGGACTTGCATTCCTCCTACCATCCCTTGAGATACAGCCCCAAAACCACCTGATCCAGGAAGTCACTACTGCCTGTCAGCCATGACTCTCCTGTCCCCATATCAGTTTGCACACATCTTTAAAGGAGCATTTCTAAATTGTGACCATTGAGGCTAAGGGTCAGGCCTTAATCATCTGTGCAACTCTAGCACCTGGCAGCACAATATGTGTTTATAAAGTAACAAAAATAATGGAGATTTAAGTTCCTGTGAGGTTTGAGCCAATGGCTTCTCAGGCCAAGTCTCCCAAAGTTCAGTTATCTGTGTGGCATGGTCACAGGCTCTGCCATGTCTTAACTTCATAAACAACTTTCATTTCCCACTGGGAAAGACAACCCAGTGGAGCTTTGAATGCTTTCAAATGAGTGCAGGTGGAACTCTGATGGTGACCCATACCCTCAGTCCCTCCATCTCTCCAACAACCCAGGTAGGAAGTCACTTGCTGTAGGTTCATAATTTTCACAGACACGATCTGTTCCTGTCCCTCCAGGTCACAGTTTGGGAATGACCAGTAATAGCTCAGTTCTGCCCATGCAGCTCAGCCCCCAATAAAATGTATTTATGAGGAATAAGCTCCTTGCACTAAATACATCATTTCATGAGGTACATTTAAAACAATCTGATAGCTACTTGTTTTAAATCCCACCAAGTCTCATGTTGTGTACCAGAAGGGCACACATGCCATGCTTGAAGAAACTCTGAAGCAATATCTGTAGATTGATTTGAAAGGCCAGAATTTGAATTTTAGACTGCTTAGCAGAGACTTCAAGTACTAGGCAGTGGAAGAGCACTGCTTAACCCATTGTCCTATCAGAAGGCAATGACCATGACCAAGGCTGTGCCCTCTGAGGAGCAGCAAGAGCCCTACACATGACAGGAGAGAGGCTCTAATTACAGACTATAATAAACAAACAAGCCAACAACAACAAAAGCATGGAGTATGGCTCAGTGAAGTGTATCACCCCAAATAGCAAGTTACAGAAAAAAAGGGGGAAAGATAATTATCAACCTGGGCAGACTTGCACAGGTGTCTCCTACGTTGGTCTAATTAGGTGAGAGAGGTCTGCACACAGGCTGCTTCCTCATTACAGATGATTGACACCAGGTTCACGGTAGCCAAAAACCACCCAAGCAGCATTTTCCCCACTGTGTTGTCTGTAGGCCAAGCTTTGCTCTCCCTTGCATTGCCAACTACTGCTCCCCTCCCCTCAAACAGCTCTGAACACATCCTTTTTCCATATGGTCCAAAGGGGGTGAGAAGGCATGAGAGTCTCAGGAGGATCTGTCACAGAGCCTCACTCCTGTGACCTGGCTATAAGCTCATGAGACCAAGCCAGGCATGACATTCCATAGTGCTCTTCCCTGTTTATGGCACCCACTTCAGAGAGGAAAACTTTCCTTCTCCAGGGTGGATGCTCCTGGGAGATGTCCTGTCACATCATGGGTTCCTGGCAAGATGAAAATCATGCCTCATGATCACTTGACCAGACATTTGCTTAGTAATTTAGAAACACTGTCATTTCACAGAATGATGTGAGACATGGGGCAGCAAATTTTCAAATGCCAATAATAAATACAGCAAATAAATATCACAATGTCAACCAGAGCTAAGTGGTATGGAAGACAATAAGGATATGGCATAGAGAGAGACTGGGTGGGACTGGGCGGAGATTTAGGAAAGTGTGGACCATGAGGATGGCAAGGTCCTCTTCATAATGAATCTACTCAGATTCATTGACCTGTTTCTTGCTGGTCTGAACCATTCCTGGTTTCTTATTGGAGAAATAGAAGGGTATTCTTCCAGGGCCTTTTCCTACCTCTCACCCATCCTTCACCCTATTGCTAAAATCACCTTTATTTTCAGTTTACTTTATAAAATTCTCACTTAATAAAATAACATCCTCTAGTAATGTCAGGATAGAAGCTGGAATGGCCATGACAACCCAGCTGCTGCCTGCCTCCCAGGCTCTCTGTGAACTTATGCCCTACTGTTCTGCATCTCTGCCTTTGCCAGCTTCTCCTGCCAGGAGGAACTGGGTGTTCTTGGACTACCTAGTGAACTGCCCAGTCACCATCAAGAACAAAGCTCCCAACAGAGGGCTCACATCTCCTGTGTTAAGCTTGCTTTTCTTCCACACATGAATTCTGAGGGCAGCTATTTGTAACTTAGAATATCACCTGCATACCTAGATTTCCCAGACCCAACAGTTAGGTCTGGAAACACACTTGAATTTTTAACTTGTAAAGCAGAAATCTTTGCAGAGGGGCTCTTGTCTTATTCATCTACCTAGCAACTCTAGCCTTCTCCTATGTCCTAAGATTCTGCTTGCCAGGTAAATATGTAACCCAGGCATGCCCAATTGACTCCCTGAGCATGCCCACACTACTTGCCCCCCATCCCCACCCCAGCCAAGTTCCCACCACCGGCCCCAGCACAAAGCTGAGTAGTTGGATTATTCTCAACTGTCCAGGAGACTTCCTCAAAGGTTTTTGAACAGGAAGGTAAAATATTCTTCTCTTCTCTTTTTACAATGATACATAGATGTGACTTGAGACTAAAACAGCTGTGATCCTGAAAGTTGGTGAAAGTTGAAAAAAGTTGGTGCATGGTTACAATAACAGAAAGTATAGTGAACAGATCCATTCTCTGGCTGCTGCTATAACCAAGACCCCATGCCTCCCACTGTCTGCTATGTTACCATCACACCCCTCTACTGGGGGAACTCAGTAGTTGGACCTTGCCACTCAGAGCCACAGTCCTGATTAACACCTCTTTGCCTCAGCCTCCAGAGATACAGAGCTCAGCTTCTTCACTGGGGACAGTGACCAGGCCAACCCTACCACACACCCAGGCCAGCCCACAACCCACCTAGCTTACCAAGGCAAAGTGCACATCTCAAAAGAAGCATTTTTTTTTTGTGGGATTCTCCTATGTTGTTTTGTTTCTATTCTTATAGATGTGCCAGTTCCATCTTTAAGGACTCTTCTCAAGCTCCATACCATCTGCCCTGACTCGAATAAGACTCCATAAAGAATCCATTCTTAGGCAGGCTGCAGGTGTGCACCTGTTGGTTTGCCCTGGAAGGGCCTCCTTCGGCCAGAACACCATGGCTGTGCTGTCCTGTGCCATTAGCCACCTCTGCTGCTTGATAGGCCTGGGCCATGAACTGTTGTGGATTGGGGATGGTCATCAATTTCTTAATAATCCACATTTTGAATTTCAGGGATCAGGTGTCACCTCCAATTTCATCCTCATGGATCCTCAAGAGCAGTGGCTTTCGCGATGCCACACGGCTGTGCAGCCTGCACTCTCTCCCCACCTTCAACAGACCAGTGGCCTGGGCTTCACACAAGACTGCAGTCTGTTTACTCAGTGCTGCTGACATCTCTCCAGACTGCAGTTTCCTTTTAGGGCTCTGATTTACTATAACACCCTTCATCAAAATGTCCTCCAGCAGAACTGTGCCCTCCCACCCTGAACCCCAGACATCCCACTCCCAAATCAGAATCTTTCAGATTCACTAAATGTTCCTCAAATTCTACACATCACATCTACGTTGGCAGTACATCATCAGTGAAGTGCAGATTCTGGAGTAACCTGAACCTGGGCTCCAGCTTCCTGTGCCTTCCTTCACACATGCATGGGCCTGGGCAGTTTACCTCTAGGAACATTAGTCTCTTCATCTCTGCAGTGGAGGGAGAAATAGAAAATCCAGCAGTCCATTATCAAAATGCAACCTTTAGTCTTAAATGCAAAATTACTGTAAGTCAGCCAAAGAAGAAACCAAACAAATGGTTACCAGCAGTTAACACTTGAATGAAAAAAAAAAGACAAACTTGATGTCACGACCCCCTTGCCCGCAAGGAAGACGCGACTCAGGAATCTTCTTTCAGCAGTTTATTCAGGCCCTTGATATTCTTCTAATGATTCTTCTACTACCCGGAATAATAATTGGATGCCCCTCCCAGCCTTAATAAAGCACCTCGAACCCCAATGCAAAGCTGCCACGTGTACCCTTCTCACAGGGTGCTAGAAAATGACACGCCAACTTTCTCTGATAAGGAGCTGGGAACATGCCAACTCTCTCTGATATGGAGTTGTCCTTCACAGACCACAACGGAGCCAGCGCCATCATGTAATGGCGACCACAGTCCACAGGAACGGCTCACCACAACTTGACACACAGGAGGTGAGGGAAAAGGGCCCAGCCTGACCAAGAGAGAAAAACCTCACACAGGACAGACCAATCCCAGAAAGGACTTCCTGCCCAGGAAAACAAAGGGAGATGGAGAAACTCCAGGTATATCCCTTTAAATAACCAATAGGGGAGAATAAAATTTGAGTGACATTCAGGAAGACTGTGCACCCCATAGTTCTCAGGCACTGAGAAGCTGGGGAGAGACTTTGCACCTCTAGAGGATAAAATGCTGGTTTTAATAGTAGGGGTATGCCTGTGTCCCCAGAAACCCAGGCTTGCAGGGTTGTCAGTAAAGCCTGGCTTTTTGTGATAATTTGCAACTCTTCATCCATTCTTTGGGTTAGGACAGGAGAACACATTTATCACAGAGGTAAGATTCCTGTTATCCAAAGGGTTCACTGTGACTTCTACATGAAATAGCAAATTTTCAATGTGTGCTTTTTGTCTCTGGCCACATGAACTCAGAACTCTACTGGCAAGAAGGTCATTATCAAATGGAATCGTTTGACCTTGGACCTCCAGAACCTGAGGCAAAATTAAACCTCTTCTCTTTATAAAGCTATCCAGTCTCAGGTCTTTCATTATTGTAAGTAGAAGAGGGCTGAGAGAACCAAGAGCATGTGAGAGACAATATAATCAGAGAAGTATGAGAAGATTTTGTGTGTGGGAAAAAGGATCTCTCACTGCTGGGAGCCTGTTCCTCTTGACAATGAAATGCAAGTGACAAGCCCATGTCTGATGAACAGCAGACCACACAATCCTCTCTGCCTGCTCTCCAAGGAAGCTCATACCCTTAATTTCTTCTGAGATAGAATTCATAGTTTACCAGCTGAACAGGCAGCGATCACTTCCAAGAGTCCATAACATTCTACTGAGAAACATCAACAAAGCACTAATAAATTGCTCCTGCTAATCTCCCTGTATTGGGGGTAAACATCTGAGAGTCTCTGAATCTCTCATCTATGTTCATCATGTCTCCTTCATGCCAGGACTTTAGCTGCAAAAGGAGTTCCAGTCTTTCATTCTTTTGATGTTCCTTAGTTTCTAACATGAGTTAAATTCTCTATACATTTGAGATATTTAAGAGAAAAAGAGGACACACCTTTATCTGCAGAAGGTAATAATCATAACCTCTCAAGGTAGGTTCAAAATGATCAATGTGAATCTAGGAGTAGGGAGAGAACAGCCCACCCCAAGATCAACTTCTTCTGAGCTACATGGCTCCTGGCAGTGTGTGAATGAAAGAAACTCGTGCCCAGAAATAGAATAACTGAGAATTTAGGAGGAATTTTTGTGAAGCATTGCTAAATGAGAAAGAATGACATTTGACCTTTTTTGGAATTTTTCTCTGTTCTTCCAAGTAGAATTAGCATTAGTTGAGGGCCATTGCATGGGATTTCTCTTATTTGTAACAACAAAAACAATCCATACCAAACAGGGAGTACAGCTTAGCTCTGCCTGAGCCCAAGACCTGCCACCCTGAGCAATACCACTCACACCTGAAGAGTGAAGTGCCTGGCTCAGCCATTTCTTCCCTGTAAGGGCCCCATTGAGAACACACCGTCTTCCAGACAATTCTGTCTGAAAGTACAGTCTCTAGGAGAAACTCCTTGCAGCACTCAAAGGGATACAATGATCCAAGGAGTGAGGCTGCTTTTCCAGGTGCTACCTGGACCCTCTAGGCTTTGTCGGGTGGCCAGCAGCCCACAGACTGCTGAGTGGCAGACTTTGTTTCTTCTGATGTCCACTGCCTTATCTGACCCCTCACAGACCACTTGTGGAAACAAGATCCTTCCTGGGTAGGTAAGGCTTTCACAAGTTAATATTCTTTCATTGGCCCCTTTAACTTCTCATTATTATGAGTCCAGCTGATACCTGAAGACCAGAAACATAGTGATAGCAGCCATAGATTGGAGGCATCATTTTGAGGTCTGCTTGTGCTTATGTTTATTTCTCTGAGAGCATGAAAGAGTTCATCCCCTGCTAAGGAACTTGACTGGCCTCGGTGGCTCTGGAAGCCACAACTAATTGACACAATACAATTGCAAATGCAATAAAACACAACCTTGTTTGGAAAAGTGGGTTTGCAGATATAAACCTTAAGGATCTCAAGAAGAAATCATCCTGAATCAGGGTGACTCCAAATTCAATGACAAGGGAAGCAGAGATAAAAGGGAATTGGTCATAATCCAAGGAATGCCCAGAGCCACCAGAAGCCACACAAGGCAAGAAAGGACCCTCTCTAGAGTTACTGGAGCAAGCAGGGCTTTCAGACTTTTGACCTACAGGAGAATAAATTTCTATTGTTTAAGTCGCCATATTTATAATAACCTGTGACACCAGCCCTAGGAAAGCAACATGTGTAGCAAAGGAATGTCAGAGATGCCTTTAAGAACCTTTTTTTTAATTTATTTTTTGCATTGAAGTTTTAAATTTTAATTTTTTTTTCCATTTTTTTATTGATTGTTCAAAACATTACAGAGCTCATGATATATCATCTTTCATACATTTGACTCAATTGGGTTTTGAACTCCCCAAATACATATTGCAGACTCACTTCTGTTACATACTCACATTTTTACATAATGGTATATTAGTGACTGTTGTATTCTGCTACCTTTCCTATCCCCTACTATCCCCCCTCCCCTTCCCTCCCCTCCCATCTTCCTTCTCTACCTCCTCTGCTGTTGTTCAATTCTCTCCCCTTTTTTCCCCCTCCCCCTTGCCCCTCATAACCTCTTATAATTTTGTGTATCACTGAAGGTCTCTTACCATTTCCATATGCTTTCCCTTCTCTCTCCCTTTCTCCCCCCCCCATTTGTCTTAGTTTACTGTTAGTCTTTTCCTCATGCTATTCCTTCCTGTTCTATTCTTAGTGGCTCTCTTTATATCAAAGAAGACATTTGAAATTTGTTTTTTAGGGCTTGGCTAGCTTCACTTAGCATAATCTGCTCTAATGCCATCCATTTCCCTGCAAAATCTATGATTTTGTCATTTCTTAGTGCTGCATAATACTCCATTGTGTATAGCTGCCACAATTTTTTTATCCAATCATCTATTGAAGGGCATCTAGGTTGGTTCAACAGTCTAGCTATTGTGAATTGTGCTGCTATAATCATTGATGTGGCCGTATCCGTATAGTGCGCTCTTTTAAGGTCCTCAGGGAATAGTCCGAGAAGGGCAATAGCCGGGTCAAATGGTGGATCCATTCCCAGCTTTCCCAGGAATCTCCATACTGCTTTCCAAATTGGCCTCACCATTTTGCAGTCCCACCAGCAGTGTACAAGTGTGCCCTTTTCCCCACATCCTCGCCAACACTTATTGTTGTTTGACTTCATAATGGCTGCCAATCTTACTGGAGTGAAATGGTATCTTAGGGTGGTTTTGATTTGCATTTCTCTGATTGCTAGAGATGGTGAGCATTTTCTTATGTGCTTGTGGATTGATTGTATGTCCTCCTCTGAGAAGTGTCTGTTCAGGTCCTTCTTTAAGAACCTTGACTGGGGCAATTTGGGGGCTTCCTGAGGGGAAGAGGAGAGCTACAGCCAAAGAGGATGTGGTGGTGGGATCAGAGGCCATGGAGAGAGGTGAAGGCACCACACTGCTAACTTTGAGATGAAGAAGAGACATGATCTGGGAAGATAGCCTACTTCTGAAGCTGGAAAAGGCAGTAAACAGGTGTCCCCTGGGCCTCGAGGAGGAGATGGCTCTCCCAGCCTCTCCCAGGCTTCCCACCTCCAGAACCACAGGCAGCCACCAAGTTCATGGTGATTTGCTACAGCAACCACAGGGACTAACATACATGCCTTCCAGGTGCTGTTGATGGAAACAAGTCCTTTGCAGATCCAGAGAAAGCCATCCTCTAGTGACTCCCTGAAGGTCACTGCCACCTCCCCCACACAATGCAGTACATGACATTAGAGTGACACTCATTATGCACAGGTCTGAAGGCCCTGGAAGGAACTGCAATCCCCACATCCACTTGAGCTCTCCACTTGAGAGACACCACTTGAGCTCCAGGGAGTGCCATCGCCCTTCTACATGCTGTTTACTTGTGTGCAAACTCCAGGCCCTGATATTGCCTATCATAAAGGCCCACGTGAAAATGAAGAGGTTCAACAGTACGAATGTCCTTATTATGATAGTACTTGGCCCTTAGTAAATGTTCAACAAATAATATCTCTTAATACTCATGTGGTATTGAAAACTGCTAAGGGAACATGTCACACGCACTTCATCATGGTAGGTCTTGTGGCTCTATATGCACTGCCCCCCACAAGCAGATGATCAAGATGTGTTGCAGAATGGAATATCCCCAGGAGGGCAGAAGAAGGTGAACCACAGGCCAGGCCCACGTCTCCACCCATCACCAAGTCCTGTGGCTTTAGAGCCCCCTCCACCTCTTTTTGAAGGTTTCCAGTAACAGGAAATTTGGTGGAGATGCCTTACAAAGATGAGAAAACCACTCATGCATGGTATCTTCTCTCACCTCCAGGAAACTCTAGCATTCACTCATTTGTATTTTCAACCAACATTTACTTGTTCCAGACTGTGTTCAGGGCTGGGAACAGCATAGATACAGCCATAGATACTGTGGCCCTTACAGCCAAGTAGAAGTTAAGATTTGTAGACGTGAATGTGGACATGTATATGGACATAGATACAAATATGCACATCTATCAATGCAACTTTGATATATGACAAGTCAAACACTTTATGACTCTCTTTAGATATACATTCTCATTTAATCATTTCCTAAATTCCACATTAGACTTTATCACATACAAATATAACAAACAGCAATTTAATTAGACATGCTCAGAATACCTAGATTGCCACCAGATGAAACTTCCACCAGAAGACACAGAGAAGAAAAAGAGGGAGCTACCTAAATGCAGCTTAGCTCAGCTCCCCTCAGCATTTCCTTTAAACTAACCCTTGCCCTTTCCCTGTGGCTTAAAGCAAGAAAAAAAAACTTTTTTAATCAACTGGTTTTTGAAATTCCAAAATCCAAGTCTCCTCTAAAGGACTTTCCAGAAATATTTTGATTGCTGTTCATTCTTCCTTGCACAATGACATTAAAAGAAATCTCTATAGAAGGTAACTTTTTGACTATATCATTATCATCCCCATTTGTAGATAAGGATCTGAGTTCACATGAGTTAAGGAATTTGCTCAAGGTCTAGTGGTAAGGGAAGTGAAGTTAGCATCTGGACACCATCATCTGTCTGAAAGCTTAACCAAAGAACTCACTATCTCTGCAGCCCTTTTTTATATTGAACTAAAAATTCTTCTTTTTAACTTCCACTTTAGGAATGCAAAAAGCACAAATCTTCCTCTTCCACATGATGGCCCTTGAAAGACGTAACAGTGCTGTCACCACCTCACCCCTCGGGCTCTTCTTCTCATCACAAGACTAAATACTCACATTTGCTGTAGTCTTTTCACTTTTGATTTGATTTTAGGAACCCTTGGCCACCCAGACATTGTTTGGCAGAACACAATCCAGTTTTCTCCTCTTAGGGGCTATAAAGATATAGAAATCTCCGTCAGGAACATAGAATGAGACCACACTACAAGAAAAACTCACTTTCATCTAAAATCTAAGATCAGAAAGCTAGCCTCACAAGTATGATGTGAGGTGACAAATGTCCCTCTACCTCCTTGGGGAAGATGAGGGAGTAGTGGAGACTGTGTTGAGCTGGTGAGTGCAGGCCTTACACAAAGGGTAACCTCTACTCAACTCCAGGTGAGGCCTACATAGGCCCAGGGCCCAGGACCACAAGATCCTCTGATTTTTCATTAGAAGCTCCAATTTGTCAATTTTTACATGACTACAACATATTAAAGAATAAAAGCCAGCCATCCATGTACATGTACACAATGCATGTACACACGAGCACATGCACACACACACACACACAAACACACACACTCTCTCTCTCTTAAGCAGCAACAGTTACTATTTTTCTTCATTTTTATCTTCAGAGTAATTGTTGACTTAATACTTGGCATTTATGCTCTCCAATTTTGCCTAATCGGGGTCAATTTCCAGGTTTTTTAAATATTTATGCCTTCAGATTCTGTCTTTCAAAAGTCATAAAATCCCAGGTCTAAGAAGCTAATTTGTGCATTGCCATACTTTGCTTCTTCCAGAATTCCCAATTTCTTGATATCACAATCCCAGACCCAGGCCACTGAACTTACAGTGCGTGAAGATCTTTGATGACCCAGCAACTCCTCCTTGGAGCCCTGTGGTGTTTCCTATGCTGTGAAGGAGCAACTGAGCAACAGCCCCACAGATGGTGAGGGCTCTCCTAAGGGTACTAATGACTATTCAATGTATGGTGCTGTCCCTGGTATGAGGCTGAGGACAGCACAGGGCTCTGTGGACATCTCCATCCATCTTGGAGTCATGGCAAAATTTACTTTGAACATTAAGAGTGAAGCCACAGCCTGTGCATCACAGCTGTTTAATTAAGTCTGGCCCACTGACATAGGCAGCAAAGACAACTGCAGGACCTGTCTGACTGTAGAGCTGAGCTTGATGATCTGTGGGCTCCATTTCATTCCTGGAAGAGTCAACAATCATTTGCTAAAGAACTCTGCTTTTTCATGAGACTGCAACAGTTAATAGGCAAAACCCATCTGTTTCGAAAACTATGTCTATCAGGATAGGCCAATGATATATTTAGCAGGATCCATGAACTCGTACTTGAACTGGCCCCTCACAAATGGAGCTCTCCAGGCAGAAGAACAAGGATCCAGTGTGGGGCTCCACAGGAGGCTCTCAGGAGAAGACTGAAGGCTTAGGAAACTGACCTAGAGGGAATCACTTACCTGGATCCATGATGGCATAAGCACACAGAGCCATAACTACTCCTGCTTTCTGGAAGGCAGGGGAAAGTAAGGACTGTGCATGGCCAAAAGCATCCAGGAGCAGTGCATGGTCCATTTTTTATCCATGCACATGATCTACTGCAAGCACTTGTTCTCCCTGAGCTGAGAAGGTAAGGCCTGGGCTTGTTCCATCACCAGGTGCCAGGAAGGGCTGTGTGTACAGGTCTTAAGCTATTCCAGACTTCTTCTCATGAAGAATTAGTGTTCCAAGCCTGAGAAACAACCAACACCAAAGGTGAGTTTTCTGTAGACTCATTGTTTTTTACTAGGTCTCACAAATACACCATTTCTTCCTTACTAAACTGTCTGTAGACCAAGACACAGCAGCCCGCAGGTCACACTGTAGAAATAAAACCTTCCCAGATCCTTTCTATGTGGGGAACTCATGAAGGCCCACTGTTTGCCTTGAAGTTTTTTAGACTGAACCATTTCCCTAACTATCTGAACTAGAGTTGAGAGAAGGCTAGGAAGGGCAAAGGTGGGTATTGTTGTCTTCTGAAACATGGATAGTGAACCTAAAGCCTTTCTCGGCATGTGAAGGAGGAAGAATCATCCTCAAGACTGAAGTCCCTTCTCCCTCAGGTCTCTGCTACAAAATGAAGCAGCAATCGATGTACTAAGAAAATATGGGAAGAAACACCAAATTTAGTAGTTCAAAGAGAACTTTGTAAAGACCATGAAAACTGAAAACATGAACTTCTTCCTGGCAGAATTTGGAGTCAAAAATGTAGCTAATTAAAATGAAGCACACAGTAAAAATGTCCCTTAGATAGAAACCCCAACTGAGCTATTTTCCTCAAGTTATATTCAAATTAAGGTAGGTAGCACAGGATGAGCTATTTGAAATTTTAATAGTCACTTATTATAAAGTTACTAACAAAAATTTATTACATCAAACTCATGAGTTTTATTATCCTATAATGAGACTAAATCTGTTTTTAAGTTTTAAACAGGGAAGCATTTATTAACACCACACTCTAACCAGTAGCTGAGCCAACCAGCCACTCCAAGAAAGCATGGCAGTTAAAGAAAATATATTAAGTAAATAATATTATTGGGCAGAGATTTGGTAACAATTGAGTTGGTATGGGGATTGTTGACGTTATCCCATGAAGAAAGAGGGAGAAGAAGAAAATGGAGATAGAAAGAATTGAGAATGAGCACAAATTATCCTTTGGGATTTTGGCTCAGCAGAGGGGAGCAGCTCAGCACCCTGGAGCTGCCATCTGACCCAGGTGTCTCTGATTCATCCAATTACTGCTTAGTGGGGTCATTCTGGCCCACAGCCCCAGAAGCATGGGTACTCACCAGATCTGGAGGCTAGGCACAGTGAGCCATGAAAGCCATGTGCACTTGGGAGACAGGCAGATGAAGACCCACACCTTCACAACATCCTCATCAGCCAACCTGCACTCCATAGACTCCCATATATCCACCACAGAAATATCCTCTTGAACTCCCATGGCTTTGACAGGGATCAAGAAGGACTTTTTCCAGTGAGAATGGCTGTGCTCAAAACCTCTGTGTCCTGAAGGAGAAAAGAAGTGCAGGTGAGTGAGCTTGGAACCTGTGGAGCTGGGTGAGGCTGGTCAGGGATGTATGAGGCAGGAGTCCAGCCAGACCCTCTCCTGGTGTGCAGCCTATCAGGGAGCACCAAACTGCTACCTGATCTCCACCTCTTCCCACACACTGCTCCACCTGTATCTGTCTCATGCCTGATACAAGATTCTCTAAAGCATTCTCCAGGTCTTGGCTTGAGGTTCCTTAGGGCAATGACTGCCTCTTCTTCTGGGCTTAGTAACACAGGGAGCACCCACTTAATTTTTGTTTCAAAAGAAGAAAATTAAAAGCACAAAGAAAAAAGAAGAACTAGTCACATCATAAACTCTGCTCAGCTGAGCTGAGCGCCATGGCCCCTCCCTCACTTCTCAGCACCCCAGATATTCTCCTCCAAACCCTGGTGACCCATGGGCACTCAGATTCTATCTTCATCATTCATCTTCATCTGTCAACTTCCTGCTGTCACCTCTACCAACTCTCCTGCTCTCCAAACATCTCTAACCTGGACAGCTGCAAGAGCCCTGGGGTTCTTTCTGTGTCTCTCTTCATAGTGGTCAAGATCTCCAGCACAGACTCTTTCTCTCCTAGATCAAAACTCCTGGAAAGTGCCCTACTGTTCTTAAGATAGAGTCCCACTCACTGAGACAGGCCACCTTGGCCTTGCCCACCTCCCCATCATTCTCCTGTCCCCTTCTCTCTATCCCCTGCACAGTTCAGCCTTCTCACACTCAGGGGACTTCTGCCCCACATTACCTCTTATCCCTGGTCTGCAAATAGAGATAAACATACCTCCTACTCCATAGGGAGCTTATGGATGTATAATAGGTCATCTGTACATGTCTCAGGGCAGAATGTGCACCATGAGCACAGCCCTCCATGCATCTGCCATTACAGATGGAACTTAGAATGTTTGCTAAATGAATGAGTTAAAGAGCCACTGCAAGGCTCACACAGACACCACAGAAGAGAAGCTACTTCCACAAAATGCTGGAGAAGAAGGCAAAGCAGAGAAGCCAGCAACAGCTGCAAAACTCAGCTCAGCAGTGGAAGTCCACAGCCCAGGTGTTCAGCCCTCCAATAAGCCATCACCCATTGCTCCTCTCCTCAGTCCCCATCTCAGCCCAGGCACTAGGTGGGTCCCACACTCAATGTCCTCATTTGGCCCCCCACTCTTCTTGGCAGTTATCCTAAAATGCCCTGCTTTAGATGACTGCTTGAATGTTGATGCAAAGGGCCAGTTCTGTGCAGGGGTCCACTTTCCTGAAGTACACACTTTGATGAGGGACTTCACTCACAGTCCCCAGGGCACTCACCTTCACTCTTCTGGTGCTGATGCCACCCCCCATGAGTGATGAGTCCAATTTTTCACAAAATTCCTCCCATGTACTCTCACCCTCCTAACAGATCAGGCACATCTTCAGTAGGGTCTCTGTGCTCAGCTTGTGTTTCTGTATCTTCCACAGAGGGCCCAGCCCTGCTTCATTGGGAATTTCATTGAAACACCCTCCACAATGGGGTCAGTTTCCTTTCTATTTTAGTTATACAAGTTCAGCTCTAGGTTCCTGGCAACTAGAACTGTATCTGCCCCCACTGTTCCCTGAGATCCCCCTTAGCCACTGCTTAGGGGTTGTGTAGTGCTTTCCTGGGATAAACCATGTTTCCAGTACTCTTCAATGCTCTCGTGCCCTATCATTTTGATTTAACTAGAGACGCAGCTCACTCAGTTTGATCTCCTTTGCATGGTACTAGGTACTTGCAGGTGATTATTGTTTTCTAACTTTAATCTCTCAAATGATGAGCTCTAATTATTACCCAGGCTCATCCTCATTTTATTTGCCCTGAGTCACTTCTTTCTCCCTATGAAAGCAAAACATGGAGTGGCTCTTCATGGTGCTAAATTTTATTTTTTTCTAATGGATCTTCTCCCTTTGTCCCAGAAATTGTATTATTTTACTATTATTACTGGAACAGGTAACAACAACAGATAATGTCTGTTGAGTACATATGAGGCAGGTGCAGCTACAGTTCTTACCCACCAAGCCTTCCTAACTCTCCCAGGTCATTTCTCAGCATTTGCTTGTACTGGCATTCAGGGGCAGGAAGACACACAACACTGACAGTGTGCACAAGAGCAGGGGGAAGAAAGTGAATTTCCCTGGCCTCATGCTTGTCCCAGTGTGTCTCTTAAGGGGCAGCCTCTGCACAGCCCCCTGTGTTCTCCTTCCATTACATTGTGTATACAGGTGAGTGGATGTTTGCATGTAATGGCCCCAGGTTTGATCATATAGCACCTTTGTCACCAAGTATCCCAATTGTCTGTAGGGTTTTCCATACCCTGAGTAAAAAACATGGGCAAGTGTTGTGGTGACAAGCACCCAGATTCTATTCCTGCTCTCAGAGACACAAAGAATTGACCTGGATTTCAGAATGTCCAGCTCTACACAACAATCAAAGTAATCAAAGATACAAGTGCTCAGTGAATTCCCCAGGCAGGAAGGGGTAGGAGGATGGCACCTTCCTCCTCCCTCACAAAGGTGCTCACATTTCCCATGTCCTTGGCTGGAGAGCAGGGCCTTCTTGGCTGATGGACATAGTGATAAACTGTCCTGGGGCTTCAGAATATGGCACATATTCAGCTGTTCCTGGGTGTGCAATCTTATTTTCCTACTTGACAGAACTCCTGGCTCTAGAGAGCTCTTATGTCCATGTGGCGTGTCACCACATATAAAGGTAAACTCTCTGACTTATATGGTATTTAGGTAAGCTATTTGGCTATTTAAATTTGCACTCAAATTTTAACACACATGTATCACCTGAGATAAGCTGGTGTGGGCTAATATAACAGCCAACTCAGCATCTCTCTGACTTTACTCTTATTCAGGCTACATGTCGAGTGTGGTCAGAGGGCTTGGGGGACATGATTAGAAGCAGGTTAAGCTCATTGTAGGCCTGTAGGGACACAGACTGATTGAAGCTCCACTTTGGGTTGGCTGCTCTATCATCCTCCTCACCTGATCCTAGCTGATCCTTGCAAGACAGGGTGGCAGAGGCAGAGAGAAGTGACTTCAAGCACTGACACTTAACTTTTGCCTGGAAGTGGAAGATGAGCTTTTCACTCAGACATTGAGATCAGGGCAAGCCACATGGCATGGCTGTCCTCAAGAGAGAAGACTGCAGCCCCAACTGTGCCCCAAGAAGTGCTGGAGCATCTGTGGGACAGAACTAATGTTCATGGCAGTCAACCAAGGGCCAGGTGTTCTGGGTTTACTGGAAACAGCAGAAAAAGGTAGACTGATCTCAACCCTGATAAGGTTATCAGACAAGGATGGGCAGACCTGAGTAGCACATGTCATGCACTGCTACTCTTAGGGGCTCTGTAGTGAAGTTGGGGACTGACACACTGTGTCTAATGGAGAGCTGTTGTACAAATTTCCCTGACATTATTTTATATGACTTGGATTTTGTTTTTCTGGATCCAAGATTCAGTCACAGATCAATCATGGCTTCTGATTTCTTGGTTAGCTCTTGTTATAGAAAAAGTTCTTCATACCTTTCTGTGTTCTCTTATGGCATTGACAGTTGTTTTGCCGGTATTAACATGTACTCTTCTGATTGATCCCTTTGAGACTGGAGGCAGGTTTATGCATTTTTTGGTCATTTTCCCACTAGGGACATGCTGTGTCCCTGTGCACCACCTTAGAGGGACTTGATGTTGTCATTCCTCCTCCCCCTGCCCAGCCCATTCCTGGTGCTGTTAAGTGTGACTACTGAAATGCTTGTGTTCTCCAAATGTCATAGGTATTGCAAAGGTATCTGTCTTCCCCTCTGTATTTTGTAAGCCCTCAGTGAAGCAAAACCTAGGAGTCTGCATATATGTGTTCCCAATACTCTTTCACTCAATAGATGCAACATAAATAAACATTCTTGCCTAAAATAATTATTACAATGGATGGTTGTAGAATATAATTTTCCATGTTTAGTTTTCTCTTTTCCTTTATCATATGGTATTCTTCCATAAAGGAGAGCTTTCCTTTACCTTGCCCTATGGCTTTGTTCTGTGTATAACCATTGGTCTCATGGTATGACGTTTTATTCAATGTGGTTTCACCCATTCTAGTCAACATTCCTTTTAATGTTCAATGTATTCATAATTTGCAAGTGGGACCATTAAAGCAGTTCCCAAGTCCTTTAGATATATCCCATGGGTTGATGTATATACTCTTACTTTCTTCTTCAGCAGGATGCTGCAGAGTTACCTTGTGCTTTCCTTGCTCCAACCCTGGAAGAATCAACCATTTCTCCAAGGAGGCTTATCTTGCATGGTAGATGGCATTTGGAAACAAAATGATAGGGGAATAGTCATGTGGTCATGGCTACTGGGTTGTATTTGCCTCTAGGCTTGTTCAGTGGGCACACTGATAGAATGAATGATCTACTGATGGCATGATCAATCAACTGAATGAGAATTTATTTGGTGACTTTGAATCCAATCCAGTCCCACTCCACATTGCATCTTTTTCTCCCACAGTGAGAATACTGGTTGATTAGAATATCATCTCCTGAACCCCAGGTACACATTGGACTCATATTCTCTAACACTGCATAGACTTTAAGTTCGGTTGAAAGTTGCTTATTTATATATTTTTTAAATAAATCTCACCAGCAATATTCTGTTAGAGTACTTGGTTATAAAATTACTTATATTAATTTTTTTCCCCTTCATCATTGTAGTTATACTATCAGTGTGATACATTGTTTAGGTTTACCCCATGACTATGTAATTTTATCTTTTATGTTTATTTTAATTTTATATTTATTTGGGATAGTGCAGTCATCTATGGTCAGCCCAATTTCAGTGACTCAGCATATCATGAGACTGGGATGCAGATCTTTAAAGAGTAAAAACAAATCATTGCTTTGTGTTCTATATTACCTGCATATTGGACACTCTATTGTCTCCAAATGTCCTTTAATTTATGTTTGTATAGCAACTCTGTACTTCTTTGTGGTGTTTATAAAATGATTGTAATTTTTTCCCTTTAATGGGAAATTTGGACTAAAAAGGATATAGAATACTGGATCAAACAAGAGTGGTTTTTACATCAAACTGCTATTGATTGACTTTAAATGTAGAAAGGAAACAGAGGATTTGGACACTGAAGGAAACTGAGAATCTTCCTGTCTTATCTCTTTTTCTCTGACATAAATATTTATATTGAATTTTGACTATGATTCTGTTTTCCCCCAAAATCTTCTCATCTCAAAAGAAATGCCATACAGCTTGATCTTCCTTGTCTTGCTTTAAAGATGAGTTAATAATCAGGGAAGAAGAAGGTTGCATGCTTAGAATAAACATCCCTGATCAAGCCCTGAAAGATGTCACCTGAGAACAGTCAGCTGACTTTTAAAATAATTATTGTTTCTTATTATATTATCAAAACCTCTGACCATCTCTGTAGGCCAAAAATCATTTGCTTTTATTGTTGCTGTGTCCCATCTTAAAATTGATTCTCACCACCAGCACATTTTCAAGGCCCTTCCTCTCTCAGTGTGAGCAGGAACCTGGCCTCTCTCTCCTCATAATGGTAAACTGCCCTCAAGGTGCTAGTCCCAGTGACTTGTTGTTGCTGTGTCCTCTCTGTCAGTGCTGTCAGCTCCTAAGGAGGAAAGCACAGTGTATACTTGTCTCTCTGTGTGGAACCTGGGGAATAGTGTGCAGGAGATCTGTGTTCAAGCTGAAGCCATGTTTTGGGGCAGGGCCAAAATGGCACCCTTGCCAGACTTCCAGTAAGCTGTTACGCTTTTAGTGAGTGACTGGGGCTGTGAATGGGCTATTTTATGGTCAGTGTGTAGTCAAGTTCAGGAACATGGTGATTCAGCATATGTAATCAAGGTCATAAACATTTGCTTGTGAGGATGCACCAGCTTGTTGGTAATGTGCCTTCTTAGTTTGTCCTTTATAATAAAAAGGAATATGGAAATGGCCCTGGGGGCTATTGACACCTCTGAATAAAAGATGACCAATATTCCCACAGTGCCTTGCATCTTCTTTCAACTGATAGATTCCTACATCTTGCTTCTTGGGTGTGACCCCTCACCTCAGTCTGACACTGCAGAAAGGCCCAGTGCTGACCATGCATCAGGCTCCTTGGGACATGCAAAGATTAGACTCAACCCTTGTACTCAAAGAATGTCTAAGTTCTTAAAAAGAAAGTCCATAAAAGATACTCCTCTATTATATGGTACAGGTAACAGTGATCTTGGAAACTAGAGTGCTTAAACCTAGTATTCACTAAGCTTTCTACTCATCAATTGATCAACCAAGAATGGCAGGTGCAACCGTGATGTTGGGAAGAAGGGTGTACCTGGGCTTTGCTCATCCTTCACTCTCATTCATTACTTCTTAGTGTTCTTTGTGTGGCTCTACTTCCCCTTTCCAGAGGTGTGGGCCCTCTTGTCAAGTGTTTCTTTTAGTTTCATTATTTCCTCTCTTTCTTTAGAGTCAAGAGGTTGTTCTGGCCCTGCCTGTAGCATCTGTGCTAACTGCAGGTGCCCTCACCTGAATCAGCTCACATCTGCTCTTGCCTACAGAATACATTGAGGTGGAAGTCATGGTCCTATGAGATCCCAACCATAGCTCATATTCTGTGGATTCCCCACCTCATCTAGTGCTCAAGCTTCCAGAAATGCCAAGTAGTAGTTCCCCAGAACTGAAGAGTGAAAGCAATGCAAAGCACCCACTGATGGAATAATGGATGAACATGTTGTCCACCCAAACAATGGAATATAATTCACCCCACATTATGATAAGTGTAGTCACACAATCATAAAAGGACACTTAGTATGTAATTCTGTAGAAGATGTATCTAGAGTCATCAAACCCACAGAAACACAAACAAACAATTACTCAGCATTAAAAGAGAATAAAATTATGGCATTTGTAGGTAAAAGGATGGAGCCAGAGAATATTATGCTAAACAATGTAAACCAATTCCAAAAAAACGAAGGCTGAGTGTTCTCTCTGATAAGTGGATGGTGATCCATAATGGGGGGGGGGGTACACAAAGGAGGGAAGATTGCTCAAAGTGGATGGAGGGTGAGAAGGGAACATGGGGAGAGGAAAGGCAATGGAATGAGATGGACATCATTAACCTAGGTACAGGTATGACTGCACATATGGTGCAATGCTACATCGGGTACAACCAGAGAAATGAAAAGCTATGCTAAAAGTGTATAGAAGGAATCAAAATGCATTCTGCTATCATATATACCAATTAAAATAAATGCATTAATTAATAAAAAAGATATTGTTTATGTTAATATTACAGTTTATATTGCCTTCAAATGAAGTAATAAATGAACACAGTATTGTTTAAATATCTCAGTTTTAATTTATATCGGGGCAAATATGAAAGAGGACACCCACATAAACAGAGCTCTTGGGGCCCTCGGTGTTGTGAAAGGGCTGTGAACCTTGTATCAGGTACCTGTCCAGGGGGCTGCTTAGGAGGGTCAGACACCTTTCTGAGGCCTGGCTGACAGCATATTGGGACTCACATAGGCAGGGGCTACTCCTCCACCTGGGGGCTGAGGTGCTGCTGTTCCACAGCTGTGAGTGCTTCATTTGTGCTTGGCACAGAGGACCATGTTGAACACCTAGGATCCTCTACTGCACCTCTCATGGCCACACATTCCAGCAGAATGTCCACAGGCTTGGTCTGAGTATGTCCTTGGCTTCTTTCACTTTATTTACTTACTCACTTCCATTGTATGTGCACCAGTGTTGGTGTGCCACAAGTTGGACAGGCTTAAAAATCACCCTTCATCCTGGAGACAGGAGAAGCCCTGGACTAGATGTCCTGTCACTACACAGCAACTGGGTGTTCCCTGTAGAAAGACATTAAGAACAGAAACTCCTTCTGGCTCATTAACAGCACCAAAGAGCGCTTCTTCTACACTCACCATGCCATGATGTATATTAACACAAGCCTTCTGAAGACAGAAATTGACAGTGTTAGAGGAAACTTACACACCTTACTCTTTGACAAATACTTTTCCCATGAGTCTCAGAAATTGACTACATTCATTAAGTTCATCTTGGCTAACCTCTGAAATTAGGAAACCTTTCTTCTAAATCTGATCAGGAGCTAGGAAAATAGCTCAGTGGTGAGTCTGAACATAGCATGCACAAAGACCTTGGATCTGGACCCAGAAACAACAAATAAATATTTTAAACATTTACTAAAAAATTAATTTTAAGCAATCTCACATTATTTTAATATCAAAGGGGAAAGGAAAACATTTACTGAATTCCCCATCTGGCCCCAGGATATGACCCAGGGGAGTCCAAGCCAACCTCACAGGTGCAACAGACACAGGAAGTGGATAAGAGTCCACATTCCACCTCCATCTCCCTCCCACACAGGCAGATCTAGTCCTGATTTTCATGAGCTTCCTCATTAATAAGAAGTCATAAGGCCAGGCCCATGAACAAATACCTTGTAGTTACCCTGGTCTAGTCCCTATTAGCTTCTTACTAATTGTGTGCTCATTGCCAAAACCGAGCACACCTTCAGGCTTCTATTTTCTCTCCTACACCATGCAGATCACATTTATCGAAGGTCCTTATGAGGATGGCAGAGCACAGTGAGTGCAAAATCCTGCCACTGGGACAGCACGCCCTGTTCACCAGGACCATCCCCTAGAGCTGCTGACCCACCACTGACAACAGCTCCCTGAGCTGAGTGTGTGAGGTACTGAGTCAAGAGACAATGCCTGAATTTAACCTGGGTTGAGCCACAACTGAGATGTGTGACCTGGGAAACTCACAAGTTCTCTCTCAGTGACAGTTTCTCTTCTAATACATATGATTCTGCTCATGCCACAATCTACCTGTGATACTCAGAACAGGTCAGAAGTCCGAGAACATAAAGAAGCTCTTTGTTTCAGGTTGTATCTCTGCACTAATCCACATTCATGGCCTGCAGAGCTTAGCTATCACCTCTTGGTTCATACCAGTGAGTGGCCAGCAAGCCTGTCATCACTGCTGGACCCTGAAATAATCCCATGAAGACCAGAACTGCTCTGGCTTTCTAAACTTCAGTCACCACTTAATAGTCAGCACTGCATGAAGATGTGGCTTTGAATCTATGGCTATTGTGCAGGGATGGCTCATGGGCTGATGTGTCAGAAATCCTGTCTGTCCTCATGGCACCTCTCACCAAGTGTCCCAGGAAGGTCTTCAGAGGCATTTTCAAGCTTCCCCACACAATTTCCCCACAGCAATTTCTTTCCTATACAATTTGCCCCCAAATGCTTTCTCTTCTCTAGCCGAGGACTTACAGGCTTCTGGGTCCAACTCTAGCCACAAAAGACAGCTGATTTAAAGGAATTCCTGACTGCATCCATCACAACCCTACTGTCAAGATAGTTTAAAAGAAAATGTGCCAGTGATTTCTGTCACTGCAGTCATTCAGAACAAGTGTGTCCCTTTGCAAAATGCAGAGTGGTTCTACCCACTACCATACAACTATCCTTTAAAGCCCCCTGTGTCACCTGGGCCTTTGGCAATGGGCTGTGAGAGAGAAAGCTTATTCTGATACCAGTGGGCAGAGCAAGTGAAAAAAGTGAGTGGCTGGCACCTAGATAGCCTTCACTTTCTCTCCACCAGGAAACAGTCTGCAAAGTGGTGAAATGCTAAGCAGGAACTTAGGAACACTTGTGATTGCAGGTAGAGAGATAGTCACTGCTAACATCACATGAAGTTCACTGCTAACATCACTTGACATTGTTTCTTTGTTTCAGAACTGCTCTTTAGAAAAGCCTTAGAAAAACCAGCATAAACCAGTCAAAAATACAGAGATCCTCTTCTAAGGGACCTAGGGCAAACTTTGCTCACTCTAACTCATTATAGTGCTAAATTCTCTGCTCTAAGTGAAGTGCATCTGCCATTAGTTTGATTTGGTACTGGGAATAGAAGCCAGGGGTGCTTTACTATTTTGTGGGAGAGATTTCTCAGAAGAAAGGAAAGAGAACATGATGCCATCTGTATCATTGTGAGCCCTCGGGAAATTGATTTTAAGCATTCTTGCTAAGTTGTAAAATAGAAATATAATGCTCAAACAAGAATGTGTATTACCTCATGTGAAGACAAAGTTAGTATGTAAAAGGAAACTAACCAGACTATTTAAGGGATCCCTCCCTACACTAAATGCTCAGCCTTTGGATAAGAATCCACTGAGCCTGGATGGACACAAATAAACACTGCTTCCTGTTGAATACCCTGGTGTCCCCTGTCTGTGTGAAAATTCCATGAAGCATTTTATTTTGATTTGTTTGAGGCAGGATCTCACTTATCTTATCCTTCTCAATGCTATATAATTATAATGACCAGCTTTCTTAGAAGTGTTTGCATCCTATGAGAAGTGTAAAGAACATCTGAAAAAGGATTGTAAAGACTCTTAAATAAATAGTAGTCTACAAAAACTGACATGAAAACCAACTCAAGTTTTAAGCTACTTCTTTAGAAACATTAGATATGCTATACTGCTTAAAAATAATTATTCAAACTGATTTGAGTCCATGTTTGCAACTCCTCTAAAATTACTCTTAAAATAGTCTAATGCAAGAGTTTTCTATGGCAAGAATTCACATGGCTCATATAGAAACTCTCAACAGGGCTGGAGATGTAGCTCAGTGCTAGAGAGCTTGCCCAGCATGTACTAGGCCTTGAAGTTTAACCACCAACAGTGCAAGAAAATGAAAGGAAGAAAGAAGGAAGAAAGGAAGGAAAAAAAGAGGGGACAGGAGGGGATGAAAAGGAATGAGTCATTAAAACAAAAGGGCAAGTCATACAAATATAAATATACGATGTACTAGCTGTTTAAAAAAGGTTTAGAATTTTAGTGACATCAAACTGGGTGAAATTATGACTGTATAGAGTTCTGCCTTGGCCTGTTCTAAACCAAACCAGTAGTGAGTGACCTGGACATGACTCCTCTCTGGCTTGATTGGGACAGTGTTGAACCTGTGCTGCTTCAGGATGCACAGCATAATGAAGGGGCCAAGACTTCTCTGACATGGAGCATGAGTGTGCTAGGCCTCTTGGAGCCCAGGACCAGGGCTCCTCATAGGCATGCCCCCTCACAGCTCCCCCCCACCACCACCACTGATGGTTCACAATGGTCTGCTCCGTTGCCTGGTGCATGTTTGTTTCAGACCAAAGGCCTGAGTGTCCACAGCCTGTTTTGGTATGGCTGGGCATGGTGTGGTTGTGGAGGAAATAGTCAAAGTAGCCTTAACATTACAGAGGGGCAATGGCTGCCCTTCAGCCCTACTTGCAGGTGGTCCTGGAAGAAGTAAGCAGGGTTGTGGTGTGCATTGTCTGAAGACATGGAAACACACCCTAGTCCTTATGGCTGTCCATGGGAATTGGTGATATGTACAGCTATTGGATTTTTTGTTGTTCTCTTGTTTTTGTGGTGAAGTTATCAGTCTGTGAGAAGCAGGCGTTACATGAGAAGAGAAAAAAGCTTGCTTTAACCCTTTCTGGAATACTTGGAGAAAAATGTGAATTACTTGAAAAAGTTAGCCTTGTTCAAAAACAGCATAAAGGCTTAGAGTCATCACTAAATGATGCCATTTTGATGAAGAAGTCAATATAAGCAGAAAATTTGGAGGCAGTATATGAAAACCTAGATTGGTCTATATCTAAACTTGAGGATGGAATAATCTTTATAGACAAAGAGCTAAAAGAAGAGAACACTAAACATTGTCAACAGGATGAATTGAAGGTGGATATATCAAAAAGGATTAAGTTCCTAGAAGATGAATCAAAATCCCTCAGATCACAAATGCCTGAAGCAAAAAAGACTGAGTATATTTCAAATGAATGAAGAAGGAAGTTAGGGTATCTATAAAAGATGTTTGGAATGAAAATTCTCAACTTCAGGAAAGTGAGAAACAGCTTTTAAAAGAAGTTAAGGTATGGAAAGAAAAAGTGAATGTCCCTAATAAACAAAAAAATGATATTTTAACACTCTAAAATACATGCAGAACAAGTTCTAATAGATAAAGAAAATCACATTAAATCTCTGACTGAACACTTGCTGAAGATAAAAAAATTGGGCTCCTGTGGTTGGAGAAGTCCTAACAGATGAAGGTAACTTGGCATTGGAAATGGAGAATGAATCAGAAATTGGTGCTCACTTAGAAGATCAGCCAAAAGGGGCTTCAAAGAAACTGGTTTATGTTGCTAAGTTAAAGGCCTCTTTTACAATCTTAGAAAGAGAAAGAAATTAAATTTTTACTTTATTATCTGAAGTAATTGAAACAAAGGAAGACGTTATCCAACATATTAAAAATCTTAAGACAGAACAAGCATCTTTGCAAGCAGAAAATACACAGTTTGATAGTGAGAATCAGAATTTTCAGCTGAAATTTAAAATCATGATGGAACTATATCAAGAAAATGTAATGGAACTCCAAAGGAAATTAATAGGAAGGGATATTACCAAGTAGAGCAAGAGGAGAAACGTTCCAAGTGGAAAAAAAGATCAGCCATACAACTAAACCACTGGAGACCTATAGAAAGTGAGCCAAAGATCTTGAAGAAGAATTGGACAGAACCATTCATTTTTTCAGGGGCATGTTATGTACTATGAGAAAAAAGCACATGGTAATGAGTGGGCAGCTCAGAGTGCTGAAAGATACCTCAATGATTTAAGGAAACAAAATGCTCACATCTGAGAAAAAATTACTGAAAGGAGTTCCAATTTGAACTTCTAGAAAAAAATCCTTCTGTGCCTGATGTTTCAAATACAGCCTTTGGCAGAGAGAATTCCCCAAATGGTCTCTCACCTTTGGGTCAAGCTTCATGTGAAACAAGTCCTTCTTATTTAGAAAATCAGGGTCCACTCATACTCTCAACTTTGGTGCAAGAGGAAGGAGATAGAGGTTCAAGGGGCCCAGAGAATCCTTTGGACCATCTGACTATCAATAAAAGAAGGGAATCAAACTGTGATAAGTTAACTGATCCTCAGAGAGCACCTTTCGACACTGGGCCCCTGGCACCTCCATGGTAACAGGCCCATAGGATAATGATCCCTCCACCAGGCCAACCATATTCTGATCCACAGCTTCCTCTAAAAAGCCCAACATGGATGTTATTTTAATTATTATAGGCGACCTGGATCAGCAGAACTCATAAGTTCCACTATGCTGCCTTTGGATAAAATGGATGGTTCTACATCTTCAGAAAAGGAATCCAGTAGAAATGAAACCAAAGTCAATCTTGGAGATTCCAATGTGTCTGATTCATCTCTCCTTGCTGAAAACCAAGAAACTGGCTCTGGCTTTGCTTTCTCACCTTTCCCTCCAATCAGATGTCCCTTGTTTCCAGTGGATCCAAGAAGTCATTTCATGAGAGGGCCCTTTTCCCCTTCACCTCCTCCAGGATATATGTATGGAGCATCTCAAGAATATCTTCCACCAGGCCCACCACTCCCTCCATTTCAAATGGGACCATGGTGTTTTCCTCATTATCTCCCCCCAAGAGCTGGATTTCTTCCCCCATCTCCCACCCCCACATTCTGAAAGTATATGTGAGTTCCTTTCAGTGTTGATTCCACCTTCAAGTGGGCCTGCTATTGAACATTCAGAAGCACAACAAGAAACTTGATAATAGTTTTTATCTGCCTTTAAAAGTAATATATCTCTCATTTTTAGTTTAAGTAGTTGCTTTTAAGTGATTATACATTTGCTCCAATTGAAGCTCAATGGAATGATAATTCTTAGGATATATTTTGTAAATAAAGATGGTTTAAATGTTAATCTCATGAGTAAATTATTTCCATTTTATCTTATTCCAGAAAGTATAACATTTAATTTGAATAATGCAATATTATAGGAGCAACAAGTGAAGTTTTATATATGTAATATTACATTGGGGATATTTTAAACTTCAGACAAAAGCTGTCCTTTTATACAAAGAAATGTATTTACTGTGATTGTAACAAATGTGAAAGTAACTTTATGCTAAATGAAAGATTTTAGTTGATTTAAAGTCTTGTTTTTTATTGATAATGATAATAAAAATCAGCTAATTTTTCCATAAAAAAAGAATATCTAGAGCATATTAAGAGTAAACCAGAAAACACAATAAACATGTCATGGAAATAGGAGACTTCTAAAAAAGGTTACAGTTCTCAGAAAACTTGAAGGAATTTGGAAACCATAATTTAAGTTCACTCTGTCCCTGTTTTCCCTTACGTCTTCTTTATTTTATACCCATTCTGCTGTGGTTCACTGATAGGAGGAGTGTCCTAGTCTTTGTTTTGTCTTCAGGGAGACTTTTGTGAAATACAAATGATTTATGAGGACACTGAAATGAAGAAACAAAGACATAACTCCAAATTTGTTATTGTTAGATTCGATAGTCTTAAAATGACTCTGCTAAACTACTATAAATGTTTGAAGTTCTTAATCTCAATTTCTATATCATTGCAAATAAGCAACAATTTACAAAACTGCACCAGTCCAGAGACAACACTTCAAACAATGTTTCCCTGATAGAGACCAAGAAAAAACATTTGTTAAAAATACCCTAAGTAAGAATTAGTGGTTAATTTTTTTTTCATGTGTTAAATATGCTCTTCATTTTTTGAAGAGTACACATTTAAGTCTAAAATAAATGCTGTAATATAAGTTTCTTCTTAAGTATAAGCAGTAGCTCTATAACAATTGATGGCCAGTGAAGACTAGAGCCCATGTTTAATTTAAATGAGGAAAAAAAGTTGTGCCTTGGAAAAGACACTCTACAAGTTCAACAAATCTAATATATTTTCCTTCAAGAGTAACTCAGGTTGTTAAGTCAATCATATAAATAATTTTTACTCCAGCATAAAACATTCCTTACTATAAACAAGTGGATGGTAGTCTACATCCATGGTCTGTATAAACTGGACTAGTGTTAATTCAGAACTATTTCTGCCCTACCTACTATGGGAGAATAGTTGCTAGAATATTTCATGTTATACACCAAGAAACTGGAAATAAGGTAATTTCAGGTTGAACACAGAACTGAAATGCCTAAATGCCATGATACAGTCCTATAAAATGTTATAGCTTCAGAAGAAACACCAGAAAGGTCCTTCTAAATATGAATACCATTTATTGAATCAGGTTCCAACTTTGTTTACAGTTCTTAATATAAATGACGGTTACATAAAATAAAACAATATTAAAAATTAGCAATTTATAGGAAAATAAGGAAGTATTAAGTCCAAAAATGAAGTCATATATACAGTACATATTTATATGCACTTTACTTAAATAGTTGGACTGTTATTATAAAAATAAAAATTCCCACAACTAAAGAAGAATCCTCCTGATATTTAAGCTGTATAATTAAAGGAATAGCCTTTATTAACATATAGCATGAGTGAATGAAACTAATAGGTATATGATTTAAGTGTTTAATTTATAAACATTTTTTTATTTGTTGATTGACCTTTACTTTATTCATTTATTTATATGTAATACAGAGAATAAAACCCAGTGCCTCGCACATTCTAGGCAGGAGCTCTGCCACTAAGCTACAATCCCTGCCCATGATTATGTTTTAATAACCACTAATAATAATCTAGAAAGGAAATGAGAATATCTCTATTATTAAAGAAATACAAGCTCAAAATAGATAACCAACAACAATTAGACCTGAATTATTTTCTAATGTTCTAGTAATTACAGGGATTATTTGATTCTATAGTGGTTTTACCAAAGGTCTGAAATATTTCCTAGCACTTGGACACCATCTACTCTTATACAATAGTGGAAATAGGTATGGTATAATTTTGCTGAAATGAATTAAATTCATATATTCAGGGATTTCAATATTCCTCAAATATGCGATGGACCTGAGAGCATTGATATTGAGTAAAAGGATTGTGTTTAAAAAAATATTGAGGTCTGGGGTTGTGATTCAGGAATAGAGCACTCATGTAAAACATGTGAGGTCCTCAGTTTGATTTTCAGCACCACGTATAAATAAATAAAAGTATTAGGTCTATCTACAACTAAAAACTATTTTTTTTAAATTAACATGGCAAATTTCACATCATGTGTATTTTAACCATAATAAAATGAAAAACAAACAACTGAGGGGTACCAGTGAGGGAGTTGTGAGTCTAAAGGAACAGACACGTGGGCTCTCAATGAGGATGGCAGGTGGCCCAATTTAAATAGGTGTTTTAGATGGTGCCTCATCCTGGGATATCCAGTCTGGTGAGATGTCCATTTGAGGATTAATTTGAAAGGGCTTGGTTGGTGATGGCATGCTGTTCCTAAATCCTTGCCTGAAATTTTGGTTGAATGAGTCATTATGCCATTATCTATATTAATATTGGGTAACAAGACAACATACAACTTTATTTTTTGTCTCTTTTTTTCAACATACAAATTTATGAAGGTCAAAAATCTGACAAATGTGGCCTCCCATTCTTAGAATGTTTTAAAGTGACAGATTCCTGGAAATAAGAGACAACATCCTTTGGGACATGTAAACCTGTATTCAAAACATGCATATACTTTATTTACCCCTATGAAAAGTCTGTGATATAAATTACATGATTCACTTTTTTCTGAGTCCCCTCTCTTTTATTAGCCCACGCCTCTAAGGAGAGTACTTCCTAGAGGCTGCAGGGCCTGCTGCCTGAGAGCAGTGAGCTTTGCCCTGAGCAACCTTGAAAGTGGCTCTCTGGTGAGGTCCAGAGGAAGGCAGGAATAGAGAAGTCTAGTTCAGGGCAATGGCATGGCATGACAAGAAATATTCTGGGAGATGCTGCCTCTGGACTGGAGGACCTGATGGGGGAACAGGTGTTAAAAGGAATTGTGGCATCCGGGAACTTGGGGGAAGGAACCATGCAAAGCATGCTGTGAATCCTGGCTGCTCCTAGCAACTTTTCAGTAACCCTGTCTCTCTAACTGTTCCTGGAGAGGTGTGTGACTGTCTACACATGGGACAAAGTGTCAAGTGGCCCTTCCTTCTTCAAGGATAAAATCGGTGCCTTAAGCAACTTAGTGAGAGCCTGCCTTTTGGTGACTGTCTTCTTTGAGTTGGCCTAATATTTTCAAGGTTCACATGTGTCATAGCATTTATCAGTATTCCATTTCTTTCTTTTACACAAAAACATTACATTAGATTGATATGCCATATTTATTAATCTATTTTGTTATTTGACTGAGTCATTTGTACTTTTTCTCTACTTGAATAATGCTGCTGTGAACACTCATATACAAACTTTGTGTGCACATCTACCTTTGTTTCTCTTGGGTGTACACCTAGGAGGTGGATTGCTGGGTCATTTAGTAACTCTGTGTCTAATATGGAAGGAGTTGCCAGACTGTGCTAAAAGCAGCCACATCCTTTACATTTCCTTGCCCAGGTCATTGTTTGTCCTCATCCCTGAGAACATATGCTATTGTCCATGTCTTTGATTGTAGCCGTACTTCTAGCTGTAAAGTGGTCTCTTGTTATGACTTTGATTTGCAATTCCTTAATGATAAATGATAAATGACTGCTCTTTTGCAAACATAATGATCTTTAGAGAAGTGCATATTCAAGTCTTTGGACACTTTTTTATTGGATTTTCTTTGTTGTTGTGACAGTTCTTTCTATATTTGTGGCAACAGTCATTTCTGAGTTATAGTCTATGATGTGCAAATATTTTTTTTCCATTTTGTGAGATGTCAATTTCTTAGTGCATTCTTTGATGCTCAAAATCTTTTATTTTCAACAAAGTTCAACTTACTTATTACTTCTTTTGCTGCTTAGCTGGTGCCTTATATTCATAACCACTAATAAATATAAGGCCAAAACGATGTATTCATATGTTTTTTCTAAGAGTTTGTAGTTGTAATTTTGCATTGAGTTCTGTGATATATTTTGAGGGTGTGTGTTTGTGTCGTGTGTGTGTGTGTGTGTGTGTGTGTGTGAGTGTATGAAGTGAGGGAGGGAGTCTGACTCCATTTGTTCCTATGTGTTATCTGTTCTCCAGCACCCTTTGTTGAAAAGGTTCTGAATCATTGACATGCCCATGCATTCTTGGTAATGCCTTAGCATATCATAATATTGCCCATATACAAAAGGATTTTCTAAAACTCATTCCTGATTTGCTCTTCAGGATAAGAAGCCATGAAAGCCCCATTGGTAACAGGTTTGCTCTCTCCATCCTTCCCAGCTCACTGTACAGCGACCATCTGCAGGTATAGGTACAGCCTTTCATTCCAGAGGCTGGGCTGTCTCTGGGCCTCAGGCTCGGAGGACTCTACTTCCATTGAGCACTCATGTCCATCCCTCTGTGTCTACATGACAGATTAGCACTTCTGCCATATGACACCCTAGTTGCTACTTGACAAAGCACATGTCCATCTAGACTGGCCAGAAACCCAGGCACATTAAACCCCAAATGGACTGTTAGTCATCTCAAGTGCATAGCTCCAGGTGGCTACCACACAGGTCTTTTCCTAGGATGTCATCCAAAGGGACACAGGAGCACATTCTGTTCTAATCCATCCATTAAGTAATCAGTTATTGATGGTATGGGTAGGGCTCTTGACACTTTGGACCACAATTTTTTCTGGTGAGAGGAGTGGATTGAGTCTTCTGAATTTATTCCATTGAGGCAGGAGACAGGTTTGGATTGGCACAGGGAGGAGTGGGCAGCCAGTGAACTGGGCCCCTCTAGATTGGCTTCCTGTGTTGACCTCTCCAAGACCCTGAAGGGGGTCCTTCCTCCTAGGATGGCACTTGGAGCCCTGCTACCCACACATTTGGGACTCTATGAGAGGTAACTATATAGCCTGAACCTGCTCATCTCTGAGAACTGATCACCCATTCATCTCTGTGAACAGAACTTTCTGCTTCATTTCTATCAAGATCCACTTCTTGGTAGAAGTGCTCCTCTCTCCACTCACATTTTCCCTCAAAAATTGCAAAGACAAAGAATGTGATTACTATTTTTGGTATAATTTATGTTAGCCCATCATGCAAACTTTAGTTCTCTGAAACTTATTTTATGTATGTAGGTATGCCCACAATTGTATTTGTATCTTAAATTATGTTCAAAATTTCATAACATTTTTACATGCCATAGCTCAGAGAGCCATACTAGGATTCACAAGCATTATTAAGAAACACCATTTTATTTTAAATATTAGATTTCTTTAAGATGTGAATAGGTCTTAAATGTAATTATCACAGACTCATAATTATGTGACAATTAATAAGCTTTTAGTTTCCACCCCATACTTTAAGGTTAAAGGAAAACTCCTTAGACATGTTACATTTAGTGGAGTATCTTAAGCAAGGAAATGAGAATGGAAACAAAATGACTCACTTACTTGTCAGCCTCAGGACTGGAACAGCTTCACAGCACTTATGACTCCCATGTGGCAGGAGAGCACTGATGAAGAGGAACAGTGAGGCTGAAAATAGCTTCTCAGGTCACATAGAACCCCATTCCTAGGATTCCGCAATTCACATGCTCAGCACTGCCATTCCTGAGACTCTGCCATGTTAGGAGTGTCCTCTGTACTAGGCTTTCATGAGGTAGGGTGAGCAGTACCTTCACTGGCAGATCCCAGACTCAAGGGTGGTGTTGTCCTTAGGCGCAACGTAATTTAATGTAATATGAAAAAGTTTTAAGAAATGAGTAGCACATCTGATTTCCACAATATATTTTTGAAAATGACCTTGAGACTGTAAATAACATCACTTTAAAATATTTTTATTCAAATCTAAATTAACAATAACTAATAGTTATTTAGAGTGGCTTGTATGTGACAAACAAAATAAATGCACCATGTAATAAAATAGTTGTGTGAAGTGTGACTAAGGAACTACCCAATGAAAAACAGTTCTTGGACCTGTATTTCAGAAAAACTTACAGTGTAAATAGTAATACACATAAAATCCAAGTTGAGCGTTGAATATGTATGAACGTGAAGTTTTTTTTTGTTGTTGTTGTTTTTTTTTTGGTACTGGGGATTGAACTAAGGGGTATTTAACCACTGAGCCACATCCCCACCCTGTTTTGTATTTTATTTAGAGAAACAGTCTCACTGAGTTGCTTAGTGCCTCACTTTTGCTAAGGTTGGCTTTGACCTTGTGATACTCCTGCCTCAGCCTCCCTGAGCTGCTGGGATTACATGCATGCACCAGCGTGCCTGGCAATGTTGAGCACTTTTCAGTATGCTCAAGAGCCTGGGCTCAATCTCCAGCCCTATAAAAAAAGAGAGAAATGGATTTAAGTTAAATTTTGAAAACTTTGGCTAGGATTGTGGCTTAGTGATAGATAGAGTGCTCGCTTAGCCCGTGCAAGGCCCTGGATGGGATCCTCAGCACCACATAAAAATAAATAAAATAAAGATATTTTGTTCAACTACAAAAACATAATAAAAAATATGCAAAAAGTTTTCAAAACTCAATATCTATATGAAACATATTTCAGACTGCAAAATATTTTAGTGCAATGATCATTACAAGTTCTCATTTTAATAGGGACAGTGACTCATGTCTGTAATCCCAATGACTTTGGAGGCCAAAATAGCTAAATTACAAATACAAGGTCACCTGCAGCAATTTAGTGAGGCCCTAAGCAATTTAGTGAGATCATGTCTCAAAATTAAAAAAAAAAAAGAAAAAGAAAAAGAATAAGTGCTGGAGATATGGCTCTGTGGTAAAAGATCCTTGGGGTAAATTATCATTACCAAAAAAAAAAAAAAACAAAGTGGGTGAAGTTTAACTCATATATAATCCTGAAATCCTAGTTACTTTGGAGCTGGGGAGAGAGAATGGAAAGTTCAGGGCAGCAAAGGCCTCATAGAGAGATCATGTCTCAAAATGAAAAATAAGTGTGGGGATGTAGCTTAGTGGTAAAGTGCCCCTGGGTTTGATACCTAATATAAATAAAGTTCACATATGACACAGTAATATGCCACTTGAAATTAAAATAGCTCCAACGGTAAGTCAAGTACAAAAAGAATTATGAACACTATATCACCGAAAAAAATTTTCTAATACTTGATCTCTTAGGTGATCTTGTATCTCTTTGAACTTTAATGATAGTCATTGTATTTACATTTATTAAAAAAGAGATCAGTGCTATGAGAATACTAATATCCACTGAGCACTTAATTTGATATTTATCTCTAACTAAGTTTACAAAGATCAAGGATGCTTTCTAAATTCAGGTCAGTACATTCAAGAAAAAGTTTTGGATTGATAGTAAACTGGCATGGTTATTTTACAACAATACAACAGCTTACCCTTTAAATCTTTGCTCAAAAAGGTACTATTATCAGGGATGGGGTTATAGCTCAGCAGTAGAGAACTTGTACCTAACATGAGAGGCAATGGGTTCAACTTTCAGCACCATATAAAAATAAATAAAATAAATAAAAATATTGTGTCCTTCTTTAAAAAAATCATAAACAAAGATAATATTGTCTTCTGAAGTTGTACACTTCTACTCACATTGCGAATTGAATAGCATTGAAAATCAGACATTTATTTTTCTGTTAATGAATTAGCTGTAATGTTGGTTTATGTTGCTGACCACTTTGTATATAATCACAACTAAATCCTATGAATGTTTATGTTCCAGGAAGTAGCATTCCTAAATACTAAAACAAAGTATTGCTCTTATGTTTGATAGAAAACTATTCAAAATCAATTTATGCTGGTTCATCATAGAAATGTAGATATATTTTAAAGGTAATGTGAATAAATCTTTCTGCTTTAATGGATTTCTAATAAATATATGATTCAGCTATGAGACTAAATATTAAGTATTGATCAAATCCATTAATGAATTCCTGTTTGTAAAGAGCAGGTGTTCAAAACCATTATCATCGAGTTGACTTTGTAAGATAGTGGTATAAACTGGGGCAAAAAGTCCTTGGTGGGGTGTCCCCGAAACCCTCCACCAAGTTCTGTCAGTGAGGATGGCAAACAGACTCTCACCCACTCACCCTGTTCAAAGGCTGGTGGGTAGTCACTATCTCAGTAACTATCTCAGTCCTGGGGGTTCCAGGGCCTCTCACATATGAGGCAAGTGTTCTGCCAGCAACCTATATCCCCAGCCTCCTTTAAATCTTATTGTGAGACAGGGTTTTCCTACATTGCACAGTTTGAACTCAAATTTATAATACTCCTGCCTCGACTTCCTGAGTCTCTGAAATTATAGCTATGTTCTACCATGGCTGGCATGATGAGCCAAATTTATTTTGAAATTTCAGTAAAAGACTGGAAGGTTTTTGACCTTTCTATACTTTACTAAATATCAAACGGTTCATGTGATCTATAGTTATCATAAAACTATTAGCAACATAACCACAATGCAGATGTAGGGGGCACCTATGAAGTCATGTCAGTTAAGCTTTGTTTTTAAAACTGGTATGCTGTCATTCAATTTGCCTTTAGCATCATATCTGCCTTTAAGTTGGACACAAAGATCTGAGTGTTTTTGTTAAAACCTTAAATACATTCCAAATGTAAAATGGAAAACAATTATTTTGTGTAGATCAGTTAAAATCACAAGCCACACTACTATCCAAATGCAAACTCCAGTTAGGTAAGTATTTCCTTCTAACAATGTCAAGTAGTGAAATACTTCACTATACATGTCTACCCTTCAATCCTGCTTCTCCTTTTTGTAATATCCAGGACTGGATATTACAATTACCTGCTGCTTCACAATGATGATGAGAAAGGTATGATTACTTTCATAATTTGTAAATTTGAGCCCATCTAGAGTTACTAAAAGTTGGATTTCCTTTTTTTCCTTCAGTATTGTCTGAACTATAGTAGAGTATTTCAAGAAGTCAGTGTATATCTCCCTATGATAATGTGGCAGAACACAAACTCAGAGGTATTTAATCTGTGAGACAGCATTCAAACTGAGACCATTTAGTTTTAAAAGAAAGTTCATATCCTTTTGTTGCTTTTTATGTGATCAAGTATTACCAAGATCATAGTTTTTTGAATGATAACTCAATGATTGGGCTTTTATGGTGACATAATGAAGTGTGATGCAGGGTGTCATTTCAGGAGTTCATTCACTGAGCAGGGAGGAAGTAGAGACTCGAGGCTAGACTTGAGGCTCCATCAATCCATATAAACTAAAATTTGCTGAACATTAAAACACAATAAAGATTGCTATGATGTGACTTACAGAGTGGAGGCTGATAATCTCTTCTCCACATTGAAGTCATCATTTTGACCCTGCCTGCCTCTCAGGTGGTTTGGGAGGTGCCATCGAAGGCAGAAAGTGCATGAACAGCTCTTCTCCCTGATGATCACATGTTGGAGGAAGGAGGTAAAATAAATTAAGAAGGTGTGTAGCACCTGAATAAACTGACAAGTCAGTGATGGTGACTACGGGAATGAACTCATGAAGCCAAATGTTCCCATATGAAGAGGAACAGGGCCCACACTGAAGAGAATGAAAGCCCTCCCCATTGGACCTGCTTCAAAAGGATCCCATGGTGCCCTAGAAACACACCATGCTGTCAATGCTGCCTGAGATCCACTGCCCATTTCACCTGGGGAAGGCAAAGAGAGGTTGAGGGAGGTTGAGAAGAGGTGTGAGAGGAACTCAGGAGGTGGATGGGCTCAATGAGCCTTCATATTCCTCTCTCCTCCCTCCATGGAACCTCCTGCACTTCTCTATCAGAGGCCCAATCATAACATACAGAGGTGGGAGAGCTGGGGTCACAAGCAGCTTAAAGGAGATTTCTGATGGGAGCAGTAGTAGCAGTTGGGTACTCCATAGGGAAACACACTCCTGGATGTTATTCACAGAAACAGCTCAGATTTTCTTCCTGTGTGTCCTCAGTAGCCAGAGAGGGGGAAGGATCCAGACCCATTATTGTCTGACTGTGAACTCAGCTCAGGACAGCAGCATCCTGGGAGCATCGGATCGCTGTCAGCATGATGGGGTGCTGGAGGTCAGACTGAGCTGGAAATAAATGTGCAAAGACCAATGACAGCCTGTCAGAGCCAAGAGGCTTACTGGAGATCATTTTCCCCCAGTGATCCAGTGTTGACGACAAAGAAGAAGCCCAGAGAAGGAAAGGGATTCCCTCAAGGCCCATGGTGAACTTTAGATTAGGCCTGGAGTCACCTTTCTGCTCCTTGCTCAGACACAGCTTATTTCCTGGAAAACTCCTTATTTTCTGGAAAACTCCAGCAGGGTGACACCTGCTGGCCAGAATCACTGTAGGTTCTGAAAATCCGTGCAGGCATTTTCAGGGGATTTTGGAATATTAACAACTCCAGTATGGCCTCCAAGACCACATGGGTGTGCCCTGTTTCTCTTGCTGAGCACATCTCCAGCTGCTTTCCTCCCTACTGTCCTGCTACTTCACCAGCCACCTTACCATACCTCTGCAAAACAGGACTGTGTACATTACAGGCTTTGGGCCAAAAAGGGCTTTCCACTGGTATTTTCAGGCCTTCCAGCTAAGATTTTCTACTTAAAATCACCTAAAAGGAACACTAAATGATGTCAAGAGAAATGTTTTAAATTTCTAATTCAGTGTCCTTTAATAAAATCATTTTTGGAGCACATTCATGTCTGGTCACTTAGGGGTTGTCAATGTCTGTTTTTCAATGACAGTGACAAAGTTGAGAAGTTGTCACAAACAGCATTGGCCCTCAAAAGCTGCAATATTTGCCATCTGGTTGTTGAAAAGAAAGAGTTGACCCCATGTTTTCTGGGAACACTGTGTTTTTTCCGGTATTAGGAGCATTGAAATAGCTGGCCTCTGCCTGGGACACTCTTCCTCTGATGGACATATGACCTGTCCCTTACTTCCCATTGTGACCTCCTCATAGTCTCTGTCTTGCTACATCTCCCTGCACTTCTATATATGCTCTTAGATTATTTATGCCCTTTTCTCACATGGACTCACCCATCTGACTTTGACTTCTCAAACTTGTAGCAGTCCCACTATAATATCAGTTCCTTGAGAGCAGGGACATCATCATTCCTCAGGAGTCCTGGTTTCTGGAACTAATGATGACCTTACAAAGAGAAAGTGCTCTATGACTATTTGTTGACTGAATAACTAAAGTCACATAACACAAGGAGGAGGCCTTTGAGCCAGGAGCAAAAGCCAAATTCAACCTTCCCACAGAAAATCTTACTACACTGTGGTGGTGAAACACACTTATGAAGGGAAGAAGTGCTGCCATGAATTTCTCTGTGAACAGGAGACAATGGTGTGTGGGATGCCAGCAGGATTGTGCACAGCACTACAGCATCTCCACCCTGAATCCTGCTCACAGGCATTTCCACCAGGAAAAATGGTGAGATGTTCCAAAGGCCTCTGGGAGGTAGAAGGTCACATGACTGTAACCTGGCCAATCAGAAGAGACCATCCTTTCAGGACACACTGATTGACTATGGTCTATGACCAGTCAGGCTGTATAAGTCAGGACTCAAGGTGGAACCAACCATCAGGGAGGGTTGCAGAGGGAGTTAGTGTCCATCCTGTCAATATGAAGTCATATCCCTAAAAACATGACACCCTATTAGAAGTCAGCAAGCAAGTCAGGAGAGAGCACTCCTGTTGACCTCACCAGCAACCAGATGCAGCTTTGCCTCAGGCCACCAGCCACTCAACTTCTTCTTTTCTTAGATCATTCTCCCTGCCTGCTCTACCATAACAATTTGAACTCATTTCTCTTTCCCTGTTCATCCAAAGATTCCTGAGAGTTCCTACCAGCTGTCTAAATGGAGAACTCTGGAACATTAATTACAACTAATTTACCGGAATGGTGGATTCAGCAATTATGAACAATAAAATCAATCACCATGAACTAGACCTGGGTTTAGTAAAGCAAACCATAGGTTTCAACTATATCATCCATACTAGTAATGATTGTATTATCATTAATAGTGGGGTCAGTGGTGATATAATCCCATTAGTTCTGAAGGATGGTAAATATACAGTTGATTACATTAAAATAAATCATTTTAGGAAGTTACAAAAGAGTCTTCAATTTCAAAATATGAACAGAGAATTCAGAAGAGATACAGCATATTCTCTTTCTATGGAAGGAGGGGGGAATAAAATAAGCAAGGTATTGAGAAAGAGGGAAAGAGCAACGGAATGTGGTCCTTAGTATAAGAAGAGACAAACAGAAACAAGAGGAAAAAAACAACAACAAAGAGCACTAGTACAAAAGGAAACCAAAATATATAATCCAAAAACACAAGTATCTATAGGAAAATGGTAGGAAACAATGGGTACATTTAAAAATGCTAAAAATGAGGGAAGAAATAAGTGTATGTCCTTGAACCAATCAGCATAGCCAGAATTCACTAAGAATGCACACATGTTCCCACTAGTATTTTTGTGTGTGATAAAGAAAAAAAACAAATGAAAAATAATGAACATTTAGAAATCCCAAGGTCTTGGTGTGTAATGAAGAAATTCTTCACTGAGGTGGTCAAAATAGTTGATTGGAATCAGTGGTCACTTTTCTATGCCCTAGTGTCTTTCTTTCCATTTCTTCTTGAGTTAAGTACTGTCAGAGCAAGGGGTGGGAGGGGTTAACACCATTCTGTCTTTGTGTTACTCTCTAAGTTGACAGTTGGAATGGCTTGAGACTGAGGTGTTTTGATACACAACTCAGCTTTCCTTCTCATTAGCATGAGATGGAAGGAGTTACTTAGTACTGTCAGTATAATTTTCTCCATTCACCCCAGTTTGGCACACTGGTATGCAGTTGGGGTACTCAGTTTGGATATGCTCAGGGTACCACTTCTACAGCACTCTGTGAGAGGAGTTCTAGCAGGTGAAGTTGGATCAGACCTAATGGGCTCTGTTTTATTGGTGCCACCTTGGGAGGGATAGAATGACTAAGACCTGGGGTAGACAGTAGCTCATCTCTGATGTGGGTCTGGTCCTCAGGAGAAAACCAACTATGGGGCAGAGGGGCCAATCCTCCACTGATTGCTTCCCATGAGCACAGCATTCATGGGTTTAGCCCCTGAGGTGTTCACCCTGCCAGCTCAAACTCCCAGCCCACTTCAGCTGGTCACATGAACCATCAGACATAAAGGACAAATGAGTTGATCTCCTCTTTGCCCTTCTTCCTTCAATCAAACAGGGTGAAGTCCACTCCATGCCTATTTCGCTCAATTGACCTCTCCTTGGCCACTCTATAGGTGTCAGCTGAGATATTGCAGCTATGGTCTTATTTTTTCCCCAATATCGTAAGAACTCTAGTAACCAGGACAGTGATCTCACCCAGAGATGACTCCTGCTTCTGGTCCCACAGGCCATCTGAAATACAGAGCATACTTTTCAAGCTCCAGCACACGCTAAAGTCTCTGCATCAGCTAAGATCAGGCAGCATTTTTACCATCTCAGACTTTTCTGAACCCAAACTCTGTTCCCCCTCCCTCTATTTGTGGTGAATTAGCACTAGAGGCACTCATAGGGCAGCCAGGTCATCACTGATATAGTCCTTCATTTTTGCTTATTGTACCAAAATTTCTGAGTCCTTAAGCTACTTTGAGTGTCTGATATGAAATGTTAAAAATCCCTTCTTCACAGACCATGCTCAGAAGCTATACATCATTACTTTTGTCCTGAGGCATATCACAGCCTAGAATGCAGCTTTCTCCATTCCACCATTTTCCATCTCTTAGTCTACACTACATCTATATCATTTATATGAGGTGATCATTGACATGGGTTTCCAGCTGCCAAGCTGTGCACTCAGACCCATGGTCCCTGCATAGAAGTTGTACCCTAGCAGTGGAATGGAGAAACAGTCATAGAATGGCAGCCCCAGGTGGGTTGGACACCATTGGTGAGTATGGCATGAGACACAGTTGGCCAGCCCTGCAGGAGAGCCAAGGCACACTGTCTTCCAAGCAACAACCAACTCAATCTCCCTGCAGGAGAGCTAAGGGACCTGTCTTCCCAGCAACAACCTACTAAATCTGGCCCAGGGCAGATCCCTGCTTTAGACAGGGCTGCAGCTACAGAACCTCAGCACCTCCTGCACCACCCACTGAGCCTATGGGATTCACTACCTCAACCTCTTGCCAGGAGAAGAGGCCAAGAGAAAATGGATGTAAGGAAAACATAAATGGGATTTAGGGCTAAGCAATAATATTAGTATTTTTCCTAACCCTAGTTACTATAAGTTTGGAAGAACAGAATTGATATTTTATTCAAACCCTAATTGGCATAAGTATGGAACCATAGCATTGACCCATGTGCTGTACACTCCCCTACACTAGCATAGGGAGACAGAAAACCTCTCACTGGTTCCCCTCTCACAAGTGGTGAGTACCATTCTTGTTTCTATTCCTCAATAAATCCCATTTTTTTTAGAAAGTTTAGAAAAGTTTTATTTCCTTTTAGAACATGGAACAAAGCTTCAAAGGACAATTCACAGAGATTCATGTTCACACAAGAAAAAAATAAGCATAAAAATTAAAAGGATTTTTTTGTACTTTTCTTTGAGGAATATTCTGGTGAATTATTGCACAGTGACAGAACAGGGGATCGGAGAATGTAACAGTAAAGTTAGAAGGGATCCGTAAGATGCCCTTATTCACATTGGTAAACAGTCCCTGGAGTGTGCGATGTGTAAGAATGGAGACTGAAGATGAATCTGACGAGTAAGTGGGTAATAACTGTGAAGCAAAAATAATGTGAAGCCCTCCCTGAGTGTCAGGAGCACAGTCAATACTCTTAACCAATTATTTGGTAAAGAATGATAACTTTTGGCATCTCAAAGGTTTATTTTATTTTCTATTTTTTTAAAGGAGAGAGAGAGAGAGAGAGAGAGAGAGAGAGAGAGAGAGAGAGAGAGAGAG
This sequence comes from Ictidomys tridecemlineatus, assembly GCF_052094955.1. NCBI lineage: Eukaryota > Metazoa > Chordata > Mammalia > Rodentia > Sciuridae > Ictidomys > Ictidomys tridecemlineatus. The sequence continues at coordinate 131,956,726 of NC_135484.1, forward strand.
AGAGATTGATTTTTAATAAATCCTATTCTTACTCTCACTCATCCTTGTCTGTGGATTTGATTTTTCAATTCAGAAGAGAAGAATTCAGAAAGCAGTAGAAATGGACAGTGTGGGGCTGGGGTCTTCTGCAGCATGGGAGGGCATGGCCTACCATTAAGAAGTGCAACAATTCTCAGTTTAGAGCTCTGAAACTTGTGCAGACCCCACCTGCCAGCAGAAGTGTAAACATTCCAGTTTCACTGTCACAGCAATAGAAAGCCAATTAAGGCAGAAAATAAGAATGCAACTGGAAGACAGAAGAACACCCATATCTCATTCCTTCAATCCTCCCTTTAATCCCCAGCCCCTCCCTACCAGAGTTCAAGTTCTATGAGTGTGAGTCCATCAGATAAATACCATTGAGTAGTGCATCATTTGGGGACCAGCTGAAGATCACAGGCCAGCCATGTATGAGATGTACTGGCAAATGACTGGTGGCAATGCATATTCAGCACTGAGGCTCTCAGGCAAAAGGAGGCAACAAACCAAGGACCTAGAGGAACAAAAACAAGGATCAGAATGTGCAGGAGTCAGAGAGAGGGAATGTACAGTTCATAGTTTATTTCTATGTATTGTGAAGTGATACTTCAGAGAAGTGGTACCATAAACAGTCACCAAAGAGCAGAGTGCAAGTGTCCATACAAGAACAGGTTCAGTGAAATTATCCATAGCTAATTTCACCCCCAAGGTAATACTATGTCAGGAAATGATCTACTGTTTAGTGCAACTACATCAAAACCCAGAGAAGGCAGTCTCCACAGCTGTTCCACAGTCGTCATGGGCCTGTGAGCATGGCATCTGATTTGGACCTTGCATCTGATTGGGCATGAAATAGTGCTTCTTGCCTATCCACTTAGCAAGAATTCTCAGACCAATTATTCAAGTCCAAGTGATGGGAATGCAATGAGACCTGCCCTCTTCTTTACCATTCTTTGATAAATATTTATATATGGCACCACTACTCTGGCTTATTAGGGAACCAGAATACAGACACAGAATATATGCAGTAATTCCACCTCTGTTGAATTACAAAAAAAATAATAATAATAATTAGAGGTACTGACAAAGGCTGATGTACTAAGTGTTCACTGCAGCTTCATTACAATAACTCCCAATTGAAAGTTACTTAAATACCTTCCAGTAAGATCTGTCCAGATTTAGCCAGTCCTTCAGACATTCCTAAGGGGCTTCTTCCCAAGCACAGCCTCTGGGTGATGCCACCCTATTTATGTAGCCTTCATACTCCCCTGCCTGTTCACAAGCCTTCACTTCTCCTGCCTGTGCTACCCCTGTTCCCCCACATTTCTTTCTCTGCCTTCATTCTCTCAACATCTCCTCCCTCTTCTCTTTCCCCTCACACATTGGAACCCCTGTATCATCCATCCCTCCCTTCCTACACTGCTCCACCAGTACCTTCCCTGCTCCTGGTGACCTCTCCCCCACCCCTCCCTCTTTCATTATCCCTTCTTTTTCTACAGGGATTCTATTATCTATCAAGAAAGCCTTATCTCTCTATCCATACCTGGAACAGGTTGAACACCTTCTTGACCACTGATTTCTCCAGCAGATACTCTGCTCTTGAGGACAAAACCCAAAGCGATTTCTGTGTATCTGAGTTTGGACTAGTGGTAGACAGAAGAGGAGATCAGCTGCTGACCAACCTGGCCAAGTTCTGAAAATCCTTCTGCTTCATAGACATGCCTTAGGCTCCTAAGAACCATGCCAGAAGCTGCCCAATGGGTTTCTCAAACCACACATTCACTGCCAAAGTTGGGAACACTGGCAGCTGGAAAACTTCAACTTGCCTTGGGAAACATCTCCTTTCAGCCAGCCCTCCATTCAGAGAGGTTCCTGTCTCCGGCCATAAATTCTCCCTCTGCACCTCAGGTTATCTGACCAACTATTCAGCACACCTTGGAAACTCAGGGTGGCTGAACTCTCCATTCCTCAATCAGGCCTTTAGAGGAACTGCCTCACCCAAGTGCTCCAAGGGAGAGAAATAAAATCACCATTGGAAGACCAAACTCCTTGCTTGACACAGTCAAGGAACTGAGCAACAGATAAGTAATACTTAACCTGTTCTGAGGAAATCCCCACCATCACTCCAGGACTCCCATCCTAGCCTTCATTCCAGGTTTTCCTGTTGCTATAATGGAGATGGCACCTTTGATCCTTAGGTCTCTTGTAGATGGGTTCACCAGGTGCCAACATTGTTGGGTCACACAGTGTCTGCATTTCAGCCCCCCAGGTAGTCAGAGCCAGCCCTTCCCAAAGCACTTTGAATGTATTTGATGATGCTGGGAGACCTCACTGCTTCTGTGGATGCCTCAGTATTCCTGTGCTATATTCCTAGGAGTACATGACTACCCACAGCTCCAACAGAAGTATAAGTAGCCCTGATTCTGCAAAGAGTGGTGAGAAAGAACAACTAAAATGGTAGAAATCGCCAAGTAACATATAAACATGTGCCAAGAATAAGAAAAATTTGAAAACAAAACATATATGAAATCTTTGAGGACAGTAGTAATCACCACATATCATTGGCCTAAAAAATATTCTATTGCCATAAAGTAGCAGGTGTACAAACTTTATCCTTTGCACTTTAGGGGCTTGAGAACTCTTAAAAGTAGTGGCAGGCAAATTAACAGAATTCACATAGGAATTTTTGTCAAGTTAATTTAAGAGTGGGATAAGGAGAGATTTACTACCAAAATGTACTGAAAAGTCTCAGGCATGGACAAACTCCAACCCCTTGGAGAGCACAAGGATGGTTCCCCAACAACTCCAACAGAAGTCCAACCATACTGACCACAAATGTTTTGAATAATTTATCAAAATTCTACATTAACTATATGACACAGGTGTCAATATACAGTTCAAGTCATTCTTTATATTTTAAAACTCTATGAAGTTAAGTCTAAAGTCAAAAAACAATGTTAATTACTCAAATGTGGTGCCCAGGCTCACTCCAGAGCCTGTCTCAGGACTGCAATGGTTCTTCTTCTATGCAACAGTGCTGTGTCACTAACATCAGTTATGTGCTTGAACAGTGCAAATGGGCAGCTCGGGAGTCTGCATATATGCTGTGACACATATACAAACAGAACGCATACCTCTGTCTAAAGATCTTTAACTTCCTTAGAATATTAAAAATGATAGCATGATAATCAAGTATTTTTAAATAAAACTAATTATAAAAACAATTTCTCGGGTCTTATCCATAGTATTGGCCAGTATAGACGGGTAACATGGAAAAAAATCTAACTTGCACATTCTGCTGGTATTTAGCCACACAGAGTGGCAGAGTATTACCTTGCCAATTTCACCACTGAGAGATACATGTGTTCAAAATAGAATTAAGTAATAAGAGTACAAAATTCCTATTTTGCAAATTTGTATTTGATAAGCATGGTCATAGTGTCTTAAACACTTGTTCAGTGACTTAGAACTTAAAGGCACCACCAGACACTCATAGGCATTGAGCACTTGACATGTAGCTAGTGTGATGGAGATGTGCAATTATTAATGTGTTTTAATTTAAACTTACACTGGTTCATGTTGTCATTGGCCACCACACAGAAGTACATCTCTGAAGACAAGCACCATCCCCCTTGCTTTGCCAAGGTCCTTAACTTTACTGCACAGCTTGGCTCCTGGTCCTGTCTCAAGGCCCACAGGAGAAGACTGCCTCTCATGGAACTCCTATGGAGTATTTCTGTACCATAGAGGTTATGCAAGCAACACCCTCTGTTAGCACACTGCAATCTATATAAAGAGAGGACCAGGTTCTTCTTAGTTACCTCAGCTTCCAGGAGAGGGCCTAATTCATAGTGGATTCTCATTACAGTTTTGTGAACTGAAGAGAAAAACCTTTGTTTTCTTACACTCATCAAAGACATTTCCACCTTATCTAAATCCAAGCTAGCAGCACAGCCTTTCTGCTACAGATATTTTAATTGTGCCTTATCCAATTGGCTACTTGGTACTCATGGGACTTAAAAGTTCCAGCTCATCCACTCACTTACCCTCCAACACCAGATATCAGAACCATAGTTTCACTGTACCACAAAAGTAAAAATGAGCCAGATGAGCACACTCACCATCACCAACATTGAAGTTCTTGAACGCCAGCTTGGAAACAGTCCTCAGCAAGGTCCTGACCCAGAAGGAGATATCCATGAATCCAGAGTCTCTGATGCTCACATGGTATATTGTTGAATATTAACAAAATCCCAGTTGCTAGTTCATGCTTTTGGGGACTATAGTATTTAAAAAATATAACTCCACGTATTTTCATATATATACCTAACTCTACATATTTTCATATATATATATATATATATATATATATATATCTCACCTGCTGGAGCTCAGACTCAGCCCAGAAATGTCTCCAACCATTGTCACATGCCCACGAGAGATAAGGCTCCACCTTGCACTGACTCTGACTACTGGAAGACACCTGCCAGAGTTCAACCCCAGCCCAGGTCAGCCTCACTGACAGGTGTGGGAGTCTGGCCCAAGATAAGCCAGGTTCTGTCCCACCACCGGCCAAGCCCCACCAGAGCTAAAGCCAGACCCAGGACTGCCTCTTCTCACAGGGAACACCTTCTGGAGCTCAGACTCCTGTCTGATCCACCAAGGCCAGCTGTGCGGGAGCCTGGGCAAGGATAAGCCAAGTTCCATCTGCCACCAGCAGAACCCTGTGGAGGTCAGGCCCAGGCCTGTTTAGCCCTGCTGAACTGCCTGCCACCCCATTCTCAGGGTAAGCCCTGGTTTATCCCACCACTGGATGACCACCTCCAGAGCTGAGACACTGCCCAGATTCACTTGGCTGGAAGTGCACAGGAGCCTGGGCACAGGGTAGGTCAGAGTTCATCCTGTCCCTGCCAGATTGCCACTATAGCTTGGGCTCGGCTCAGGACTGCCTTGCTCTCCTGCCTGGCAACCATGCCCAGGGTACACCCGGTTCCATCCTGCCACCGGCCGACCCTTGCTCAAACTGAAGCTTTGACCAGGAGCTGGGCTCCAGGAAAGGCCCAGATTCTACCCACCACCTGCTGAAATCTGTAGGTCCTTAGGCTTGGCCCAGGACTGCCTCCACTCATCAGCTCACAACCTTGGGAGCTCAGGATCCATCCAGATCTTCCCATGACTACCTGGGGCAGAAGCCAGCACAGGAGAGCCACATGTCCATCCCACCACCACTGACCACTGCCTGAGCTCAGGCTTGGCCCAGATCCGCCTTGCCAACCTTCAATGGAACCGAGGCTCAGTACAGGCCTGGGTTCATCCTGCCACCGTGGAACCAGGCCTGAGTCCAGGCTTTGCCCAGGACTGCTTCTGTCCACAGGCAGACACCTGCTGGAGCCTTGGAAAATTTTGACTTCCATTGCAAATTGAGAAGAAGAACCAGAATTCTCTAGCTGCCAAAGGGCTCTCTACAAGAGGCAAAACTGTTGTCAGTTGCTAGAAAACAGTATTTTGGTGATGTTCTTGTGGGTGTCTGCACAGATCACCAGAACTTAATCACATACCTAGCTCATACAAGTCAAAAAGAAGGAACAAACAGCTGATAAAAATGGAAAAACCCAATAGCGGCTGTTTATAAAAGATGACATACCAAAAATTGAGGTGACTTTCCACATCACAATATAGTAATTCAAAGGAAACATAAAGTACATGAGTGTTTTTGCCTATCAAATACAAAGAATAAAGAAAGTGAGAAAATCTAATGTCAACAGTGTTGGAAAATGGAATTGTCAAGCTCTGATAACTGCAATACAAAATTGCCATAACTCTTCTGCAGGGAATTTCAGAAAATATGCCAAAACTTAAAGTGCATGCCTACCGTTCACACAAGAATTTCAATTTAAATAAGTTATTCATTGTGACTGTGTCAATTTTTTTTAATTTTACCCTGAAATGGTCCATTGCAATCATTTTACATGCATATATAAAATATATTTTACTAGTTTTTTTTGGGGGGGAGTTGTATTTTGACACAATGCCTTTATTTTATTGATTTATTTTTATGTGGTGCTGAGAATCAAATCCAGGGCCTCTTCTATGCTAGTCAAACACTCTACCACTGAGCTACAACCACAGCCCCTCTAATGTTTTATTTCTTAAAAGTACTTTTACATATCTGTATTCATATTCCTATATAATTATATCTCAGACACATTCTTTAAAAAGGTACCACATGGTCTGGGACTGTAGCTCAGCCATAGCACACTTGCCTGGCATGTCTGAGGCCCTGTGTTCCATTCTCAGCACCATTTATAATAAAATAAAGAACTAAGAAAAAAACATTTAAAAAAGAATATAGATGGTGCTTTAAAAAAAAGCTAACACATTTTCAGTTGTATATGTTCATTATATGAGACAATTAACATATTAATAATTTAAAAAGGAGTATGGTTCTATGACATCAAAGAGAATTATGTTGTTATACAGCCATCACCATCATTTGTCCATCCTCAGGACTTTTCTACTCCCGAATTCAAACTGTCCTCATTCAATACTATCTTGCCACTTTTCCCTGTACCTCATCCTAGTAACCACCATTCTATTCCTGTCTGTATGAATTTCATCATTTGAAAGGATTATTTTAACACCACCAAAGTACAAGAGCAATGTGTGCTGGTGTATGTGTGTACATGTCCACACACATGTACAACTCCATATACATACAAAACATGCATTAGTAACCAAAATTGCCTTCTTGCTTTCCACATTTATGTTTAGAAATCCTCCTGTATTGTGTAAACATTCATTTATTTTCTTCTTTGACTTTGATGATTTATAAATTTAATTCATCAGAACATCTGGAGTTTATTTTGATGTGCATCATCATATAGGGATTGGATTTCATGTTCTTACCAATATGATTAGGCATCTTCAAAATGATCCCACTATCTTTTATAGAATCATTTGTCTCTCTCCAAATAATGGAAATATGACCTTTGTGACATTATAAAGTGTTTTATCTATGCCCTAGTGTTTCCTGGTCTCTCTTTTGCATTCTGTCTCTCTGTTCCCAGTTCCCATCCTTCAGATATTACAGTTCTCTATGTGAAGTTACCTCTTGGTGCTAAATTCATGTCTTACTTTATTTTTCCAAAATTATACTTTTGTGTTGGGCATGGTGGCCTATGTCTGTGATCCCAGTGGCTTGGGGGACTGAGGCAGGAGAATTGCAAGTTCAAATCCAGCCTCAGGAACTGTGAGGCACTAAGCAACTCAGTGAGACCCTGGATCCAAAAAAAAAAAAATACAATAGGGCTGGGGATATGGCTCAGTGATTAAGTGCCTCTGAGTTTCAATCCCTGGTATCAAAAAAAAATAACACTCACACACACACACATACACACACATATCTCACACATGTATACTTTTGTGACTTAATTTTTCAAAATGACTTTAGACCTTCTTTCCTCTCATGATATTTATTGGAAGGAAGATTTTATACAGATTGAAAGGAGGAAAGTAGATAGCTGGTCAATACTGGCCTCTCTCTGAAGGAACATACTTTACCTATTATGATGTGATTGTTTTTGTAGTTTTATTTATTTGAATCCAAAATACTTAGGAGAACAACATCTGAGTGCTGCATATAGCTATCTCAGTGGATTTCAATGGGATTTTCCTCTATGTGTTCAACCACATTATTTATTTTTATTGTATTGGGGATGGAACCCTGGGGAGCTTAACCACTAAGCCCCATCCCCAGCCCTTTCTTGTATTTTATTTAGAGTCAGGGCCTCACTGAATTGCTTATGGCCTTGCTAAGTTGCTGGTGCTGGCTTTGAACTTGTAATCCTTCTGCCTCAGCCTCCATGGAACAGGACACCAGGCTCAAGCACTTTCTTCTTCACACACAAGACACATTAATGTATGCATTTTTGTGCTCCTGTTATCTTTGTCTTCTTTCCAGAATGAACACCAACCAGGTGGAGTGAGATTTTCATAAATGTCCTGCCTTTTCTTAACCTCCTAGGATTCCTTTACAGTCTTCCTGTTCATAACGCTTTTTTTTTTTTCTGGTGGACTGAGCCCAAGCATACCTGTGGGCTTCTGCCTACCATTACAAGATCCCAGTACAGTAAGGATCTGGTTTTCAGAGTGTGGTCATGATCTGCTGATTCTCTGTCATGACCCCTAGCTGAAATCTTGAGTTTGGTCCTCCTGGTTGCAGAACCCTTGTCATTCTTCCTGTGCTAAGGAGTCCTCAGGGATATCCAATAGGGGAAAAGAGATGAGTGGCCAAGCAATTGACTAATTACACCAGGGTGCAGAGAACCTCAACCACCATGATGAGAACTGTGGGACTGCCACAACTCTGGGCTATGGGGACACCGAGCATAATCCCTACCATCATGGAATTCAGATGACCCCCTTGGAGAGGAAATGGCAGGCACAAGAGCCCTAATGCAGCAAGGAGGCTGCTATGACCCTACAGGCTCCGAAGGTGAGCTGTGGAATGAGTAGTTTCCAGTGGTCCTTGTGGGCCATCATAAGAGTTTGGGTTTGATATGGAGCATAATGGAAAATCACTGGAAAATTTTACATTATAGGATGACATGATCTGTCTTCTTTTTTCCATGGTATTGAAGATTAGTTTATTCTGGCCACATGTTGACCAAAGTCCTTATTGCTGATGTACTTTTTAAAATTTTTCACTTGCTTTAATTAGTTATACATGACAGTAGAGCATATTGATGTACTTGGATAGATCATATATAAATTGGTTTGTTTTTAAAAGGCCCCTTGTCCTGCTGGTTCAGCAGCAGAGTGAGGAGGCCTAGCTAGGCCTGGGGAGTGGCAGGAGGAGGATCCCACACCATGCTGGAGTAGAATGGAGCCTGGTCTAACTTAGGCTCCAGTTCTGCTCAGGAGCCAGGCCCCAGTGAAGGCCCAGTTTCTACCCACCACCACCTAATGCCCCATAGATCCTTGGGCTCGGCCAAGGACTGCCTCAGCTCATCAGCAAACATCCTTGGGAGCTCAGGATCAGCCCAGATCTCCCCTGACAACATGAGGCTGCAGCCTGGGCAGAGTGTAGTCCCAGGTCCATCACGCCTCAGGCTGACCCCTACCACAGCTCAGACTCAGCCCAGGAATGACTGGGCCCACTATGAGATGGCCAGCAGAGCTCAGGCTCCTTCCTGCACTGACTCCGCCTACTGGAAGACACCTGCCAGAGTTTAGCCCCAGACCATGTCACCTCAGTGACAGATGTGGGAGCCTGGCTCAGGTAGACCTGGCTCCATCCTGCCATCAGCCAACCCCCACTAGAGCTCAGGCCAGACCCAGGAAAGCCTCTGTCCACAGGTGAACATCTACTGGAGCTCAGACTTTTCCATGATCAGCCAAGTTCAGCTGCAGGAGCCTGGGCAAAGGTAAGCCAAGTTCCATCATGCCACCTACAGACCCCTGTAGAGGTCAGGCCCAGGCATGATCCACCCTGCTGAACTACAGGCAAGCTCAGGCAGAGGGGAGTCACAGGGCCATCCATTCTTGGGCTAATGCCCACAGCTGGGGACCAGGGAAATGTATGTGCTCATGCCAAGTCAAGACGTTCAGTTCCTGTCCGACCTCTCCCTCTGCTGAAACTCTCCCAACAGCAGGTCTGCCTGGGTTGTCTCATCTGCAAAAGGGTCACATGTGTTATGTTACCAGTTGTTGTAAAGGCGAGACACAAGAACACACTCACATGGATGCCACATAATGCACATATGAGAAATGCTAATGGTATGTTTCCTTTTTATTTTTGCTCAAAGAGGAAATACACAAGAACAGTGGTGGCATTCAGAATGCTTCATTATGGGTGGCACAGGCATGGACCAGCTGGAATAGCTGGATGCCAGCTTTGAAGCACACAGCTAGCGCCTCCCATGCCCCACGCTTGCCTGGCTCATGGCAGAGCTCAGAGAACAAATTTCTAAGTTTCAGTGGTCAAAATAATGAGATTTTTTTTCTGCTTTGATTTTTCTTTTCCCAGGAGGGAATCATGGGTGACTGTTTCTAATGTAACCACTAGACAGCACTGAAATACCAGGTTGTGGCCACAGATATGCCCTTTTCCCCTCCCTCAGAGGGCTCCAGAACACCTGAGGCACACTGGCTTTGCCTAGTCTCCCCTGAGAGTGAGCAGGGAGGCTCCCTTCTATCACCCACCTGCTCCAGCTGGCACCTGGTACCTGGCAGGATGGAAAGGCACCGCCTCCCTCCTCCATACCAGTGCAAGCCCCACAGCTAGATGGAAACCTAGTGGTCTTTTCCCCTCAAAACGTTTTACTATTTTTATTTCTAATGATAGGTGCTCATTATGAAAATTTTAAGCAACATATGGATAAATCAAAATCCCAGCACCCCCAGTATGACTCCCATTCCAAATAGCTCATCTAAGTCAATGCTGTGCAGAGAGAGCTGGCTGGACAAAGAGATGGGGGTGGACATTACACCTTGTAGCTGTGAGCTCCTGCTCTGCATGCTAGGATTTAAAGAGATGTCAAGTCCCCCATTCATTTCTACTTAAGAGGAGGCAAGAAATCTAATGTGAGATCTTTGCACATGAAAAGCCATCAACCACCACAAGGTACTGGTTTTAAAACATCTTGTCATGTTTACGGGGATGATTTTATGGTAAAAACAGATTAGTGATTGGAGCCATTACTTTGTTACTGTTACTAATATCACTAGTACCATGACAGCTGCATCCACTCTGTAAGTGGCGCCAGTTAATTGTAGTGTAGCACCTGCACTATCCAATATGGCAGCCACTAGTTATCTGTGGCTATTACAATAGGAATCAACTAAAGTTAAATAAAATTTAAGTTAGGGGTCTGGGGATGTGGCTCCAGCAGTAGCACACTCACTTGACATGCACGCGGCCAAGGTTGGATCCTCAGCATCACATACAAACAAAGATGTTGTGTCCGCCGAAAAACTAAAAAAAAATAAGTATTAAAAAATTCTCTCTCTCTCTCTCTCTCTCTCTCTCTCTCTCTCTCTCTCTCTCTCTCTCTCTCTCTCTCTCTCAAAAAGATAAAAATAAAAACTAAGTTAGTTCCTCAGTGGCAGTAGCCACATTTTGAGTGCTCTGCAGTCCCCTGGGGTGAGTGGCTGTCACATTTCCCTGGAGATTCAGACATTGTACCCTTGAAGACAGGGTGTTCGGTGGTGTGGGTGTTGACTAGCCCCTCACAGATAGGAACAAACAGCACTTCAGGCTCCAGCACCTTGCACGGATAAGTATCAGTTATGAATAAAGTTAACAAGATACATCCCGAGTGGCACGTGTAATTCCTAATCATGTGCATGTGTCTGCACGTTATAGGGCTATGGCACTCACAGTCTCTCCTCGAGCAGGGTCTCCACTTCAGCAGCAATGCGTTGTTCAGAGTCTTGCTTCCAAAACCAGTTCCTATTGATCCAGGAAGGACTTTTCTCTTTGTCACCGGGGGCTCCTTTGGGTCAAGATCTTTCTACTTTTCCATATCTTTAGTCTCACATCAATGAGATCTTGAGGGGGGATAAGGAAGTTCACCCGGTGGTCAGCCTGCGGTGTTGAACAGGAAGACACCTCTGCCTCCTGTGCTTGGTGAGCATGAAATGCTGAGATTTCAGGGCAGTTGGTCAGTCCCTCCTTCATACATGTTGGTGAGGGACTGTGTGCCCCTGGGCTGGGGGCTGGTAGGTAAGGGGCTCAATTCTTGACCTCAGGGACATCACCAAGCTCTCTGCCAGGAACAGAACTCTACATTTTTGTAAAATCTCTTAAGTGATGGAGGATGGATGCTACCCCAGGACTCAGGATAGAGCTCTGAACACTAATGTCCTGAGAGAGAATGAGGGAGCCATGGTCTCTTAGGACAAAACTGGAGAAGCCCTGGATTCTTTTCTGAGAAAAGGAATGAGAACACTTAGAGGAGGCTGAGAGAATTTGCCCTGGACTTGGGGCAGAATTGCCTACCTTTCCCACCTTCCCCCAAACTGCTGTGACCCTGGGAAGTTCTGCCCTTGGCTGGTGATGGTTGTGAGGCCAGCATTCCCTGCAGGAAGGAGCGCTGTGAGTGGAGGCATCAAGGTTTGGAGGGGCACAACGCAATCTGCCCTCCTGGGTGGGCTTTGTCCCCACCATATTTCCCTGTGAGCTCCCCTTGTTCCATTTCCAGGTCCATTGTGAAGCAGCCACAGAAAGCCAAGCTGGTTTCCACTGGATGGCCTGGCTCCATCCTGCCACAAGCGGACCCCCACCAGAGCTCAGGCCAGACCCACGACCACCTCTGCCCACAGGGAACATCTTCTGGAGCTCAGGTTCCTGCCAGATCAGCCAAGGCCAGCTGCTCAGGAGCCTGTGCAAGGGTAAGCCAAGTTCCATCCCACCACCTGCAGACCCTTGTGCAGGTCAGGCCCAGGCCTGATCTGCCCTGCTGAACTGCAGGGAGCTCATTCTCAGGGTAAGCCCGGGTCCATCCCATCACTGGCTGACCTCTTCTGTAGCTCACCCCTTTGCCCTAATCAGCCTCTGCCACCTTGTAGGAGTTCTTACCTAGAGTAAGCCTTGATCAATGCAGCCACCTGCTGACCCCTGCCAGAGCTGAAACTCCAGCCAGATTCACTTTGCCTGAACTGCAAGGGAGCCTGGGCACAGGGTAGGTCAGAATTCATCCTGCCCATACCAGATTGCTGCTGTGGCTTGGGCTCGGCTCAGGACTGCCTTACTCTCCTGCCTGCCAACCATGCCCAGGGTACGCCATCTTCCATCCAGCAACCAGCTGACCCCTGCTGTAACTGAAGCTCTGCCCAAAAGCTGGGCCCCAGGGAAGGCCCAGGTTCTACTTGCCACCTGCTGAAGTCTGTAGGTCCTTAGGCTCGGCCCAGGACTGCCTCCACTCATCACCAGACAACCTTGGGAGCTCAGGATCCCTTCCAGATCTGCCAGGATGACCTGTGGCAGAAGCCCTGGCACAGGATACCATAGGTCCATACGGCCACAGGCCAACCTCTTCAGGAGTTCAGGCTTGGCCAAGACCTGCCTTGACAACCTGCAATGGAGCCAGGGCCCAGTATAGGCCTGGGTTCATCCTGCCACCATGGAACCCAGCCTGAGTCCATACTCTACCCGGGACCACTTCTGCCCACAGGCAGACACACGCTGGAGCCTTGGAAAACTCTTGACTTCCATTGAAAATGGATAAGAAGAACCAGAATTCTCACTCTGCCAAAGGGCTCCATGCAAGAGGCAAAACTGTTGCCAGTTGCTAGAAAACAGTATTTTGGTGATGTTCCTTTGGGTGTCTACACAGCTCACCAGAGCTTTCATCACATACCTAGCTCATACAAGTGAATGAGGAGAAACAAACAATTGAGAAAAATGGAAAAACCCAATATCAACTGTTTTTAAAAGATGCCATACCAAAGATCCAGAGATCATTCCATGTCACAATTTAGCAATCCAAAAGAAACACAAAGTACATGTGTGTTTTTGCCTGTCAAAGAATAAAGAGAGGGAGAAAATCAAATGTAAACAGTGTTGGAAGATGGATTGTCAAGTTCTGAGAACTGCAATGCAAAGTTGCCATAACTCTTCTGCAGAGAAGTTTCAGAAAATATGCCAAAATTTAAAGTGCATGCCTATCTTTAGCCCAAGAATTTCAATTTAAATAAGTCATTCATTGTTACTTCGAACCATTGAGATGATGATTTGAGTTAAGCTATATATAATTGCTGTGATGCTGGATTGATTGAATTGTATATTTGACCTTTACTGTTGGGCAATAGGGCGGCTCGGTGCCTGCTACTTTGGAATTCCCAAGGAGTTCTCCCAGGGGTTGGGGGAGATTAGATGGAGCCTGGTGGAGGGAGTGTGTTCCTTTGTGGTGAGTGGAGTGCCGGTGAGAGTTGGGGAATAAAGAGTTGCTGTTTGATGCCATGCATTATCCTGTCTCAGCTGTGGCCCTCAACACCTAGTCACTGCACCCAGCATGGTGTGTGAACCTCTTCCTTGCACTCCTCAGGTCTGGATAAACCCCCTCATTCAGCCCCTTAACCAGGAGCCTACTAAAAACTAACCCAATTTTTGTATTACAGGCATAGGCCATCATGTCCAACACCAAAGTATCATTTTGGAAAAATAAAAGAAGTCCAGGATTTAGCACCAAGAGGTATCTTCACACAGTGTCATCTTTCAACCATTCTCTCTGGCAAATGCCAGGTGTCATTCTGACTTGGCCGTGGCTCTCAAGAGTCGTGGCCATATTTTCCCAGGACTACCTTCTTCCTGGGTTCCTGTGCACATCTGCAAGGCTTACCTGGTTGGATCCTGAGATCCAGTGGGGGGGGCGGGTGGTGGCTGTTGGCAGGAGGGAACAGGATCTACCCCTTGCAAGACTTCTGAGTGGATCAGAAAGGTGGATTTTGACAGAGATGAGCTCGGGCAGAGGTAGGCCTTTGGGCAGAGACTGTCCTGTGTCTGGCTTGAGCTCTGCTCAGGGCCTGTTTGAGGCAGTTGGGACCAGGCCTACCTTGGGCCAGGCTCCTGTGCCTGTCAGCAAGGCTGATCTGGACTGGGGCTGAACTTCAGTGACTGTCTGTCAGTGGGCAGAATCAGTTATGGTAGGAGCCTGAGCTCTGGTGCCAGTCTCATGGTTACTGGATTGCCTTGGGTTACCCTGGGCTAGGGCTTCATCTCCTGCCATGTCATGGAGTTGGATCTGGGCAGAGCTGGAGGTCTGGTGGGGTTTTGCATGTGGCAAGATGACATTGGGCCTATCTTTGCCTCTGTCCCCAAGCAGGTCAGAGAGGCCCATCTTGGCCGGATTTGAGCTCCACTTGTTGATCGAGTGGTCATGTGTCTGGCCTGAGCTCTGCTTGGGGCCTGCTTGTTTCAGTTGGTATCAGGCCTACCTTGGACTAGGCTCCCATGCCTGTCAGTGAGGCTGATCTGGGTTGGGGCTAAATTTCTGCAACTGTCTGTCAGTGGGTGGTGTTGGTCCTGGGCAGAGCCTGAATTCCAATGCCAGCCTCTTGATGACTGGAAAGACATGGGCTACCCTGGACTCGCGTTTTATCCTGCCAGGTCTTCAAGTTGGATCTGGGTAGAGCTGGAGCTCTGGTGGGGTTCTGCAGGTGGCGGCTTGCTACAGGGCATCCCCTTGCCTGGGCTCCTGTGCAGGGTAGTGAGGCCGATCTGGGCCTTGTGTGAGCTCTGGCAGGGTTCTGCCTGTGGCAGAGTCAGTCTTGCACTGAGCCTGAGCTATGGTGGTGGTCTTGCGTTGGCCATATATTCCCAGGGCTACCCTCTTCCCGGGCTCCTGTGCACATATGGAAGGCTTATCTGGTGGGAGCCTGAGATACAGCAGGGGTCTGCTGGTGGTGGGATGGACCAGGGCCTACTGTGGGCTGCAGCTACCACTCAGGTTGTCAAGGCTGAAATGGGCCAGGATTGGCCACCTGCAAGTGTTTGTCGGTGGGCAGTCTGTCCTGGTCCAAATATGAGCTCTGGAGGGAGCTGCTGGAGGGTGGAGGCAGTCCTGGGCAGAACCTGAGTTCTGGTGCCAGTCTCAAGATGAGTAGATGGACTAGGGCTACCCTGGGTCCCGTCTCCTGTGCAGGTCCTCATGGTGACTCTGGACAGGATCTGAGCTCCTGCAGTGGTCTGCTGGTGGGCAGAGGCAGTCATGGCCTGAGGCTCAGCTATGGGGAGGATCAGCCAGTGTTGGGATGGACCTGGACCTACCCTTTCCTTGGCTCCATGCAGGTTTGCTAGGCTGATCTGGGCAAAGCCTGAGCTCCAACAGGTGTCTGCTAGTGTGGAGAGGTGGTCCTGGGCCGGACTTGAACTTGGTGCAGGTCTCCCAGTTGAGGAATGGACACTGGCGTACCCTGTGTCTGGCCTCCAGCCCTGGACTGCAGGGGCAGATCTAGACTGTACATGAGCTCTGATTGGTGTCTGCAGGTGAGTAGAAGCAGTCTGGGCTGGGCCTGGGCATCCCACTGCAGCTCCAGTGCATCTGGGAAGGGCCTGAGCTCTGATGGGTGTCTCTGGACCTTTATTTTATCACTTGACAGAGATCCTGCAGAATGCAGAGCAGGTATGTTTTTGAATAAGATTTATGTATGGATAAAGTTTGTTTATTTCCCTTTTGCTGCCATTCATTTATCTGTAATTTGTTTTTCCTTTTTCTTTTTGGAATAGGGATCAAACTCATGGCTTTGGGAATGAGAGGCAAGCACTTTGCAGCTTTGCCATTGATCTCTTCCCAGGCCATTCATTCATTGTCAGCATGGGAATGTGGGGCTGCTTCTATGAATGAATCTACTATGAATATTAAAAAGAGACTGACCAATGGCGTTCCTATGTGTCCAACCCAATTATCATAACTTTGGGCCAATAGCATTGGTACTTCTTTCAAGTCCTAATTAGCATAAGTTTGGACCAATAGCATTGGACCAAATGCTATATAAACCCCTTGGAGGCTATTCTGAGGAAAAGAAGTTGCGGAGGCCATGGAGATTGCTGCCCTGGAGTTCCCCGGAGTTCCCCGGAGTTCCCCGGAGTTCCGCCTGAGTTCCACGGAAGTTCCAGCCTGCTTTCTTGGAGATGATTCCTCGACTTTGAAGAGACTGCCGAAAGAAGAAGAAATGGTTGAGGATCTGCTGGGGACTGCTGCAGCGCTGGATGGAGTGGCCGCCATGAAGAGCTAGGACTCCTCTCTGCTGCAGAGGCCTCCCTGCCCACTGCGCGCAGCCCCCCTACCTGCCAGCAGAAGCCATGGAGTTTTGTCTTTGAACTCCGATTTCAAAGGTATTGGTTATATTTTAGATAATTAGTCTAAATATTGAAAATTGTTAATTTTAATTTCTAATAGTGAAAATTAAGAGATTTATAAAGAATAGAAAATTATTTCCACAGTTCTGGAGGTAAGAAGCCAGAAAAAGTCTGTCCCAATAGTTGTGTCATCATTTGGCAGAAAAGTGGGAGAGACTATACCCACTCTTAAAAGCCCTTTTTCTTTCCATTCATTTGAAGTTAATTTCAGTGCTATCAAAATGTTTAAAGGAACCGAGGAAATGTTTAATTTTATTAATTTTCACTTATTGGTTGTTTTAGTTATAAAATCCATGTTTAAAAAATTTTTTAAGTTGTTAATGGACTGTTTATTTTATTTTATTTATATGCGGTACTATTAAACCCAGTTCCTCCCACATACTAGGCAAGTGCTCTACCACTGAGCCACAACCCTGGCCCATAAAATTCTTTTTGATATAGTCCATATTTGTATAATTATACTTTATCTTTTTAAAGTTGCATTCTTAGGATATACATGGCGTGGGATTCACTGTGTTGTTTCCACGCATATACATGGGAAAGCTGTGTCAGAGTCTTTCCACTGTCTTTCCTTTGCTTATGCCCCTTCCTTTCCCTCCATTCCCCATTGTCTAATCTACTGCACTTCTGTTCCCATCACCCCTGCTATTGTGGGTTAGCTTCCACATATCAGAGAAAACCTTTGTCCTTTGTTTTTTGTAAACTGGTTTAGCTTCATTAGCGTGATTGTCTCCAGGTGAATCCATTTATGGGCAGTTACTGTAGTCATATTTTTTTCTGCAAATTGGTATGTTTTCTTTAATCAACTTTTAAAAAAAGTTGTTCTAATTCTACATGACAATGGAATGCACTTTGTCATATCATACATAAATGTAGTATGATTTTTCATGTTTCTGGTTGTGCAGGATGTAGCATCATACTAGTCATGTATTTGTATATGTACTTTGGATGATAATGTCTGATTCATTCTACTATCCATTCTACCCAATATACTCCTTCCCCTGTCTTCAATCCTCTATGCAATCTAAAGCAACTGTATACTTCCCTACTCCCCCACCTTTTCATACTGTGATTAGCATAAGCATATCAGGAAAACTTTCAACCTTTTTTGGGGGGGGATGGACTTATCATTTAGCATGATAAGCTCCATCCATTTACCAGCAAATGTCATAATTTCATTCTTCTTTAAGGCTGAGTTGTATTCCATCATATATATGTGTAAAATTGTTTGTGTGTGTGTGTTTGTGTGTGTGTGTATATATGTGTGTGTATATATATATATGTATATATATACATATATATATATACACACACACACACACAGACATATATGTATGTATATCTATACTCATACACACTACATTTTCTTTATTCATTTGTCTGTTGAAAGGCACCTAGGTTAGTTCTATAGTTTAGCTGTTATGAGTTGAGCTGCTGTAAATATAATGTGGCTGTGTCATTGTAATATGTTGATTTTAAGTCGTTTGTGTATAAAATGAGGAACGGGATAGCTGTGTTAGATGTTGTTTCCATTCCATGTTTTCTAAGGAACCTCCATCCTGCTTTCCATAATGGTTGCACCAATTTGCAGTCCCAGAAGCAATGTGTGCATGCACCCTTTTCCCCACATCCTCGCCAACATTTATTGTTACTTGATGATTGTATTCTGGATAATCATGTTTGTGACTGGAGTGAGATGAAATCTTTGAGTAGTTTTTGTTTGCTTTCCTGTAATGGCTAAACATTGAACTTTCTTTTTTCATGTATTTGTTGCTTCTTCTGTGAAGTGTCTGTCCAGTTCCTTAGCCCATTTATTGATTTGCTTATTTGTTCTTTTGGTGTTAAGTTTTTTGAGTTCTGCATATATCCTGGGGATTAATGCTCTGAGGTGCATGTGGGGAAGATTTTCTCCCATTCTATAGGCTCTCTTTTCACATTATTGATTGTTTCCTTTGCTGAGAAGATGCTTTTTAGTTTGAATCTATCCTCTTTATTGATTCTTGAATTTACTTCTTGGAATGCAGCAGTCTCCTTAAGGAAGTCAGATCTTAGGCTGTCATAGTGAAGATTTGGGCCTACTTTTTCCTTCTATTAGGCACAGGGTGTCTGTTCTAGTACCTAAGTTTTGATCCATTATCAATTGAATTTTGTAAAGAATGAGAGGGCTTTACTTTCTTTTTGTTTTATGTGGCTTTACAATTTTCCCTGCACCATTTGTTGAATAGGCTTTTTTAAATTTAATGTATGTTTTTGGTGCCTTTGTCTAGTATGGTATAACAGTATTTTGTAAGTTTGTCTCTGTGTCTTCTATTCTGTACCATTCATTGGTCTCTGTGTTGTTTTGGTGCCAATACAATGCTGTTTTTGTTGCTGTGGCTCTGTAGTACAGTTTAAGCTATACTATTATGATATGTCTTACTTCACTCTTCTTGCTAAGTATTGCTTTGGCTATTCTGAATCTCTTATTTTTCCACATGAATTTCATGGTTGCTTTTTCTAGTTCTGTGAAGAATTGTCTTTGGGATTTTTATATGAATTCCATTAAAGTTTATGCCCAAGCACAAATTAGTTAAAATTATGAAAAAGAATCCCAGCTCACCATGGACCTGGCAGCTATCTGGTCACTGGTGTCTGTTGAGCCAGCCACTATCTCCTGCACACTGGGTGGTGGCTAAGCTGAGGTTACTTGTTGCATTTCGGTGTTAATGGTGTTTTAGAGTTGAGTCTACTCTGCATGTTGGTGCTGAGGTCTAGGTTCAGGTACACTTTTGCCACCACACAGCCTTGGATACTTTTCTGGGTTTTTTAAAACTTTTAATTGTGTCTGAAAATTTCTTTGGGTCCTTTAATCACTTTGCTTGATAGTGCTAGGCACTATACTAGATGTGGAGTACAGAGTGAATAGGCCAAATCCATGCTTCCATGGAACTTAATGAAGTTAGTAGGATAATTAGAGCATGTATATCTACCTCAGTGTTACTGTGAAACTTAGAAGACAGTATGTCTGTTAATAACTGCAGTGCTGAGGACTGTAATATTGTTGAGGAAATTCATAGAAGATTTCATCAGGCACTACCTTGTTTTTGTCTGGGAAGTCAGAGCAATATAAAGTTGTTACTTTTTCTGTAATAAAAACAGACATTTTTTTTAATCAGTTACACATGACAGTATAATGATCTTGACAATTCATACATTTGAATCAAATGGGGTATAATTTCTCATTTTTCTGATTGTACAGGTTGCAAACTCACATTGGTCATACAGTCACCTATGTACATACAGCAACAATAATGTCTATTTTATTCTGATGCCCTTCCTATCCCCCTTCCCCCCTCCCCTCCCCTCAAATCTCTCTACCCAATCTAATGTGACATACTTCTTTTTTTTTCTCCTCACAATATCATACATGTATTCTGTATAGCGATGAGGGTCTCCTTCCATCTTCCATGCAATTTCCCTTCTCCCTCCTTTTCCCTCCCACCTCTCTTCCCTATTTAGTGGTAACCTTCTTCTCATGCTCTTCCTTCCTATCCCATTTTGAATCACATCCCTTATATCAGAGAAGACATTCGGCATTTGTTTTTTAGGGATTGGCTAACTTCACTTAGCATAATCTGCTCTAATGCAATCTATTTCCCTGTAAATGCCATGATCTTGGTATTTTTTAGTGCTGAGTAATATTCCATTGTGTATAAATGCCACATTTTTTTATCCATTCATCTATTGAAGGGCATATAGATTGGTTCGACAGTCTAGCTATTGTGAATTGTGCTGCTATAAACATTGATGTGGCTGTGCCCCTGTAGTATTCTCTTTTTAGGTCTTTTGGGTAAAGTCCAAGAAGGCGAATAGCTTGGTCAAATGGTGTTTCCATTCCCAGCTTTCCAAGGAATCTACATACTGCTTTCCAAATTGGCTGCACCAATTTGCAGTCCCACCAGCAATGTATAACTGTACTCTTTCCCGCCCCCCCATCCTAGACAGCACTTATTGTTGTTTGACTTCATAATGGCTGCCATTCTTATTGGAATGAGATGGTATCTTAGAGTAGTTTTAATTTGCATTTCTCTGATTGCTAGAGATGGTGAGCATTTTTTCATGTATTTGTTGATTGATTGTATATCCTCTTCTCAGAAGTGTCTGTTCAGGTCCTTGGCCCATTTGTTGATTGGGTTATTTGTTTTTTTGTTGTTTAAATTTTTGAGTACTTCCTATACTCTAGAGATTATAGCTCTATCTGATGTGTGAGGGGTAAAAATTTGTTCCCAGGATGTAGGCTGTCTATTCACATCACATATTATTTCTCTTGCTGAGAAAAAACTTTTTAGGTTGAATTTGTCCCATTTGTTGATTCTTGTGCTTCAGGTTTCTTATTAAGGAATTTGGGGCCTGCCCCCAAGTGAGAAAAGCAGACATTTAACACAGTTTATATCTGAAACCTGAGAACTTCAGGGATCCCTGTGGGTTTCCTGTCTCTAGGTCAGACACACACTCCTGTGCTTACTCAATACAGGTTTGGAGACCCTTGAAGCCTCTCCTATAACCATGAGAGCCAGTGCTTCACAGTCAGCAGGCCAATTCTGAGTCTCCACGTCACATAGATGACATATCCCTATGGTACTGACTTCCCCCAATCAGTTCATCTCCTGCCTTCACATACTCACTGGTTGTCATTTAGCTGGAAGGCCCTGTTCCATAATGGGAATTTTCTAACCTTTGCCTTAATGGTTCAAGCTCTTGGAAAGGGGCCTGGCCATTCCTAATCCCCAGAACTCTCTCTGTGTCCTCTTCACATGGTCCTGTTATTACTGGCTCTGAGTGTGCTTTTTGCAGATGGTGGTGTACTGAAGCTCATACCACATTCATTTTGTGTTTTATTCCTTATATCACTTAAAAAAGGTGCTGAGAGTTGGTCTGAAAAATGACCCAAAACTTCATGACCATACAGTTAGGAAAACCTAGGGGTTGGAGGTGATGATAGTCTGGAGAGAAACCAATTCCTCCTAGGGAAACACATGCACACTCAAACTTTATTTTAGTAAAACGACATCCTGCACACCAAAACCAAGTAATTATGAATGGATTTCAGAGAGTTAAAAAAATGAAGGGAAAGCAGAAGTAGAACATAAAATTGAATAGTTTTTCAATTTCTGCTTGGGAGCCGGTTCTCACTGTCAGATCACACTGTGCTCTAGCTGGGAATCATGAATATATCACATGAAGTGAGAGATGTAGAAACACATATCCAGTTACTTGTCTTGTTGTGATACAGTACATTTCCTTAGTCTTTTATGAGGGAAAAATTACAAATTCCTTTAAATATTGCTCCTAATGAATGTTGTGCTAGGGCTGTTCTGCCTCAGCCAATAAATACCTGGGCTTTGTTCAGAGGGATCCAGATTTTTAGAAATAGGCTAAGCAGCAGAGAGAGACATACATATCAAATCAGTTGTCAGAACAGGACTCCACCATGACTATAAATGTTGAGCAATCGCTTCTGGCTCTGTGTTTTTAGTATCTGTGCTGCCTCTCCACCTGGTGGTCTATAACTGATAAGCTGGCTTTTCACATTAGCCTGCATGAGGACACCACAGGTGAGGACTTGGAGATGCTAGAGATCCTGGCTGTTGTTGGGTTAGGTGATTGTGTGAGACACCATGGATGATGTATTAGACCAATGTGCTTGTGGGTAGGGTCAGAAAAAAGTGCTTTCTTCTTGACAGATTGATAGACGAAGGAAGTCTGAATTTTTCCTAATGGCAATCCCCATATAATTAGTTGGATATTCAAGCAAAGTTTCAAACTCTACTCTTTCATGAGTTTGGAGGGGAAAACTAGTACTTACTATTCAGCTCACTGGGTGTTAACTATCATACTGTGCACTGGTTAGTTTATAAAATATCACTGCATATCTCTAATTTTAATCAGATATTAAGTGTACACATGTAAGGTTCTCAATGTCAACATACAAACAGAAAGTAGAGAATGAGAACCTCCTTCATTTTTCTGACCATAGGCCGTTGTGCTGAATTGAATATCTGTTAAGAAGATATGCTTTTCCAAGTTTTTTAAACAAAAATAGGTATATATTAACATACTTTTGAAAGTCAAAATAAGAGAACTCTTCTAAGTTCTCTGAGCACTTTAGACTTAATTGATAAACCTCTGTGGAGTATGGATCTTTGTTTTTTTTTTTTTTTACAAAGAGTATGCATGGCTTTTGTAATTGAAAAGCCATGAGACCAAGTAGTAAAAAAAAGAATTGAAGTAGTCCAATTTTGTTCCTTTCAGGAGAGGATTCAGTCCATCCTCTCACCCCTTCCAGAAATGCTTTCTGCTGGGTTGTGTGTGTAGCTCTATGGTGGAGCCCTTACCCAGTGCAAAAGGCTCTGAGCTTCAGTCCTTGGTGCTGCAGAAATAAGTAAAGCAGAACAATAGCAAACAGGGCTAGAGTTGTAGCTCTGTGGCAGAGCACTTGCCTAGCTCCTGTGAAGTACTGGGTTCAAATCTCAGAACCACATTTAAATAAATAAATAAAATTAAGGCTCATTGGCAAATAAATAAATAAATAAATAAAAACCAACAGTAAACATTTTCTGGAATACTGTTGCAAAGTACAGTGGTGAGTATTGATAACAGTTAGATATGGTATATTTCAACAAGGTTGAATAATAGAGCCCACATGTTTTCACCATATAAAAAGGGGAAATGTTTAAGGAGGAAGGTGTCTTTAACCTGATTTAAACGTTGTACCTTATTTGGTGTATCAAATCATCACATGGTACTCTCTAAATACATAGAATTTTTACATTTTATATATCAGTTAGCTACCAATTTAAAATATTTTCCATATTCTCTGAAGTTTTGTGACAAAACATGATTGAAAAGTTATTTATGAATAAATAACTTCTGAGAATCCTAGGCATTCTCATTTTTATTTCATTTTCTATAGGCTCAGTAATACTTCTGTATTTTCTCTAGGGTTTTGGTATTTTCATTTAATATATTTTGGCACACTGTTAAATGAAAATTAAAGTCAAGGTTGCTCTTCAGCAGACATAAGACAGGTTCTGGAAATTGTGTTCCTATGATAATATGTTAGGATGATACAGTAAGTCCCTCCCCCTGCATCAGATCCCTTGTGATACTCTGCACCCCCATAGATCTACTTTTTCTGAATTACTGGATTATTTATTTTACTTATTATTTGTTTTCTACTTCTCTTCATCAGAATGACACCCACAAGGCAGGTGACAATTTCTCATGTTTATTGATGTATCATAAGCTACTGTGAAACAGTGGTTGGCAAATAGTGGTTACAGTATAAATGATTGTATGAGTGAATGAAAAACTAACAACAACTCTAAAATGTGGATCTGGTGAATAAAGATAAGGAATTCTGCCAGGTGACCTGCAAGTAAGAGAGATTACGTAAGGAAAGCATCATGAGGCACAGGCTATATATTGATGCTAAGGATGCTTCAGAAATATTATTGGATTACTCCTTCATTGACCCATGCAAAATTAACTTTTATTGAGTGCATACAGTATGTTACTTGGAGCTGGGAAAACCAGGATAACTGCCCCTGAATGGCAGGAGATTTTCTACCACAGGGGTAAGTCTTTTGGGATAAAGGTCAAGACAAGGTGTAGATCCCCATCTGAGCTACTCTTTTCCTTGGCTCTGAATGTAGATTTAAATGCAGAAGTACATGGAAAATGAAATCCTCTTTTCTTAACAAAGAAGATAACTGGGAATCAGCAGTTTCTTAAAGCAGAAACAATTTCGCTTTCCCTCTTTTCCCAAAGCAGCATATTTCTGGTCTCACCAATCAACTAACCGTGTTAGTGGGGGACAAGGCAGCTACATTTGTCACTGGGATCAGTTCCCTCACTCCAAGGAAGGTGGCTACAGACTCCTCAGTCCCCACCCAGTTAACAACTGAAGCTGCAGACACTCTTCCTGCCAAGAGCACCTTCCCAGTGGTTGATTTGGTGGCAAAGGGGGAACCAGGACTCTTCTGGGGTCTAGACTGACAGTTTCCCTGGACCAGGTAAATGCTGCCTGTTCCTGCATTACCTGCTGGGCCCTGGCCAGGCACCCTCAGCTAATGGGATAACAGAAACAAAGTTACAGTCCCCTGTCAGGGACAAGAATTCAGGCCAGGGGAACTGGGGCTGTCATTGCTGCAAAGCAGATTTCTCTGACATCTCCCTGCATATTGCTGTTTTTCCCCAGTGGTGACCATTAACATTCTAAGGTGAAAGAGTTTTTTATTGTCTGGTTGTGCAACAAAGGAAGGAGAAACATAGGCCTGACCTTATGTCTCCTATTTATTTCTTTAAAAAAAATTCTCTTGTTCTGCAAGGGATGGAATCCAGGGCCTCACACATGCCAGGCAAGTGCTGTGCCCCTGAGCTCCACCCCGGTGCCATATTCTCTTTCTTTATGCTCCATTCAGTAGTCAGCAACTGTGTTGGTTCTTGCTTCCATGCATCCAGAACCTGGCCTGCACTCCATGCCTCCATTGCTCTGGCCTCCCTGGTCAAGATCCTAGCCATCTCCTGGTGGCTAGGATGACCCCAGTGGGCTCCTGGCTTCTCCACCTCTAGATTCCTATCTGTAGGAAAAGACCAGTGGAGGGTATACTTCCAATCCTTTGCTTTTAAAATGAAGCACTGCCACTACAAAATTTGGAATCTGGAATGATCCCTACAGGCCCAGGTGGGAAAGCTTTGGTCACAGCCACAGGTGCTGTTGGGTGGAAGTGGGACCTTTAAGGGGGAGGCTAGTTTGGAGCTTCCTGTTAAGGGCCTCTTTTCAGGGGACTGAGGAACCCTGGTCTCTTAATTTCCCACTCTCTGCTTCCCAGCCACCATTAAGTGAGTCACTTGCCACCATGCACTGCCAGGGTGATATGTGGTTTCACCCCAGGTCCAAGAACAATAAGGCAACCAACTATGGAGTGAAGCCTGCAACATCAGCCAGAATATACGTTTGTCTTTCTAAGCTTATTGCCTCAGATATTTGTCACAGTAATGGAAGGAAATACAAGTACAAAGCAGGGAAGGGGACCACAGTGAAAAAGGTATGACTTAGTGAAAAATTATGTGAAACACCCTAGAACCAAGTCAGGAAGAGCACCTTGTCAGCATCCCACATGGCTGCATCCTAGCCCTAGTCCCTCCTCCCTCCAGAAGTAACCAGCCCCAGGGCCCACATGCTCAAGGGCTAAGACAGACACCCCATGCACCACTTGGTATGTCTTCTGTGCAGTTCTTGATTTGCAGGTTCCCTGCCCTGTGTGTCTTTTCCTTGGTCTCTTTGTTATAGTGGCTGGCCCTGGGACCCATGGAGGTCCTCACATCTGGTTTTTGCTAATTCATATTTAGAATATAGTACACACCTCCTTTATCTTTCTTCCATATCTCTTGCAAAATGGCAGCTGGATGTAGAGACCTGTTCAGAGTGATCTGTGATGCTGAAAAAGTTCTGAATTTTAAAGTAGATATTGGGACCTGAGGGAAATAACATTAGAAACAAGATCATGATGGGAATGTCCACCAATTGAAGCTCATCAGGCTGTCACCTGTGATCAGAGTCAGTTTACCTAGATTTCTGGTGGCTCCACAGCCACACAGAAGCATCTTAGAAAGAAACATGGAGCAGTGACCCTTAGAAGATTCTGTCTTCTATTCAATGACTCCAAGATGTGAGTCAGGACAGGGTCAAGAAGTGAGGCAGCTTGGTGATTGAGTATCTTAACTACTTTTGTCTCAGGGGTGGGAAGATTACTGGAGAGACACAGTCCATGTTGGTAAAGAGGCATCTGTCACTCATGTAAGAAAAAGGTAGGACTCAGTGTTTTCTGTTGCCTCAGAGTCAGTCTCCACATAGTTTTTGATATGACCACCATGTAGTCCTGCCTGGATTTTCATTCTATTAGCAGTGCTTTTGTTGACTTGGGGAGATCATGGATGAGCCACCTATTATCAGGAATGCCATTTCTCTTTCTCAGTTCCTTTCAGGGTCTAGATGAAAACAGCAGTGACTTTATTTTATCAAAGGCCATATTGCTGAAGGCCTTGAGTTTCAGTGAGAGGAGGTTTATACCTAGTAAAGTATGTGATATTTAGAGAGGAGGTGTCTCCCAAAACTCGTGTGAGACAATACAGAATTGTTCAGAGGTGAAATGATTATATCCTGAGAGTTGTAACATAATCAGGGGATTGATCAATTTGGTGGGTTAATAATTTGAAGGGGTCAATGGGTGATAATTATAGGTGAGTAGGATGTATGCAGGTCATTGGGGGGTACCTTTTTGTTTATATTTTGTCCCTGGCTAGTGAAGCTCCCTCTCTCTCCTGGTGGCTATGAGCTGAGAAGCATTCCTCCACCTTCTAATATGATGTTCTGCCTCACCTCAGGCCCAGGGTGATGGAGTCTGCCACGCATGGACTGAAGCACTGAAACCATGAGCTGGAATAAGCTTTCCCTCCTCTAGGGAGTTTATCAGGTATTATGGTGACAGTGATGGTAAGTCAACTAACAAGAGTGGTTAAAGATCCACCAGCACAATTGGGTGCTAGAGTGCGCATCCGAGTATCATGCTTTAGGATTCAGCATCTGTCCTTATTTGGGGAGACAGATGATCTGAGTCAGGTCTAGGAAAATGCATTTCCAGTGGTGCACCTGAGGGGAGGAAAGGAAGAGGCTGCAGCCCAGGTAGGACACTGGCAGAGAAGGGAGTGAGTGGGGAAGCCGAGGTCTGCCTCTGGACCAGGCCAACTTCTCTGCCTGCTGCATGGTTTTTCTAGGCAAAATGGAAAGAAATGGTGAGCGGTCACACCAGTCCTGGCTCTCCCAGTCACTTGATCAGACTCTTCTGGGCTCCTTTTTGTGAGGGCTGCCCATGACCTCATGCTGGCCAATAGGGTCCTGGGAAAGGTTCTTATATCTTGTCAAAGTAGGAGTATAAAGAGGTTGCTCACTAAATGGCCATTTCCCCTTGTTCTGGGCCAACCTGGGTTAGGTAATGCCTGGTGTCATCTTTCCAGGTTTTGTTCTAAATTTCTCAGCATTTTCAGAACTTACTTAGTTGGGATTGTGGTTCCTTGTAGCCCAAAGCATCCCCATCACAGTACCAGAGACAACTGGACTGTCTGAGGTGGCAACACAACTGGCCATGGACTCTGAAGAGGTATGAGAAGCTGGGGGAAGAGCTGTACTTGGGGTGGATAAAGGAAAAGAAAACTTTGTTAGAATCTTCTAGGGGGTATTTTGACAGTGAATATCAAGTTCTGGGTCTTGGCTACAGCCTGTGAGGGAGCAGGCAGAACCCTGGCCCAAGGCTGTGGTTTATGTCAGAAGAGAGGAATCCAGCAAGTGATCAGGGATCCTTGGTAAAGAGGGACTAATTTTTCTCCATGTTTTTAGATATTGCTGTTAGGCATTGGTGAGATCAGGGCCTGGCTGGGCTTCTGTACTTCCAAGCCTTGCCAGGAAAATAAACCACATCCCTTGTAACTATACAGCTACTGCCACTCCTCACAGGAGATTTTCTTTCTCCTCTTCTGTGCCTTTGTTTTCTACTTTTGTTTTTCTTTGCATTTTTCAATATTCCAAATGCAGCAGTCACCATACTTTCTAAGAACCTGTGCATCAGCAGGGTGGCCTGCAGGTGATATAGAGGCTGTGCAAGCAGGAAGAGGAGGGCATGGAGGTGTGGGGTGCAGGGCTATTACTGTGGATCAGAAAGCACCGGCCTCATCATGAGTCAGAGTTCGAGGGTGGGGAGGAGGCCTGGGAGGACTCCTGGTCTGCTAACCCCTCTCTCTTTTAAAATATCCACCTCTAGTGACATTAAAGCAGGAACATATGTGGGGAAAGTGAGTAACAGAATTGACCATTTTTCTAGAATCAGGGAAGAATTTGGCATCGGAGCCAGATCTACTTCTTGGTCTTGCTCTCTTCCCTTAATATCACTGAGAATTAGATGAATAATCAACAGAAGGCTCGCTTCACTAGACTTGCTGTTGATTCTGGAACCAAGACAAAGATGACAGGAGTCTTCTATGTTCACAATAGTGTGCTTCAGCTTGGTGTCCTGTCACATGGAGCCTGAGGCAGAAGTTCAAAGCCAGCTTCACACATGCAGACTTTGAAGAGTAGAGTGCCAGTGTCTGATGGAAAAGCAGATCTAAAGAGGCAAATTTGAAGTTGTGGACAAAGTGGCCCAGAATCACTTGGGTATAGAGGGGGGTCTTATGGATAGTTGGAGGAAAATTAGGGATCCCACTAGGTGGGCTAGGGACCTGCTACTCATTTTGGTGGAACCCTTACTTTTCTGTATTTTATTAAAATTGTGTAATAGGACACACATCCAGAAAGAGCACATGCCTTTATGATCTTTGACAGGCAGTTTAAATGAACACTCGGGTGCCACATTAGGATGCAGGCACTCCTGGCATGCTTCTGTTCCCTTGCCCTACCAAAGCCTCTAAAGTTATCACTTGGTGACTCAGGCAGCGGCTTCCTGTGTTCCTCTGTTTCCACGCTGCCCAATGCTGCTCACTAAGGCCACATCTGAGTGTCACCTGATTCAGATTTCATGTACATTCTTCCATGTCTGATTTTGTTGGATGTGGCTTCATCCTCTCAGTCATGGTGCATAGTGCACCTTCAGGTGGGCATGCCCAGGTGCATATCTGTGCTGCAAAAGGCTGCTTGGGTCATCTGAAGGCCCAGGGACTCTTCCCCATGCCATGGTACTGTGGTGGAGACCTTGAACATGTGTCCCATGGCATTTCTGCTGAGGATACACCAAGAGTGCATTGCTGGGAACCGGAATCTCCATAACATCAATTCCATTAGACAAGCTGCTCTTCACAGGGTTGACAGCGCCCAGATGCTCCATGGACATGGTGGATTCCTGTCACTTATGTCCTCACCAGTGCTTGTCAGGAGCTTCTGTGCTCACTCAGTTCCCTTCACTAGGCCACAGGGTTCCTTGTATACATGGAGGCCAGGCCAAAGGGTGAGCCTCTTCAGGCAGCAGTGGGGACAGTGTGTCCTGTCTACTCAGCAGGCCAGTCCTCAGAATGGCTTAGAAAAGCATCCCTGGAACTCCCATCTTGGCTGCCCCTCTTGCTAACTCTGTAATCGAGTGATTTAATTAACCTCCCTGTGTCTCTGTGTCCTTGGGTGTGGAGCATTGGTGAGAACATTTGCCTCCCTGGGCGATCTTGATTATTAACAAGTGAACGCTACAGAACATTTGGAAGGAGGCAAGTACGCCTTAGGGGATCCATAACTGTGAGCCAGAACTGGAACCTTCCTAGGGCACAATGATGACTATGTTCTACAGATGACTTAGAAGACATAAATGGGGCTTGTTCCACAACACTGATAGAGGTCTGCATGTCTAAGTGTGTCACCTATCACGGAGGGACAGGCATCAGCCTATCCAAGCTGAGTCCAGATGAAGGAGTTGTTTGTTTCAAGGACCTGTGTTCACCTGCTACTCATCGCAATGACCAAAATGCCCCACAATAACAATTTACAGGAAGAAAACTTTATTTAGGCTCATGGGTTCACAGGTCTCAGTCCATGGTTGGCCCAACTCTAATGCTCTGGGCCTAAGAGTGAGGCAGAAGATTATACAGCAGGGTATACCAGAGGACATCTGTTCAGCTCATGGCCACTGGGAAGCAGAGAGAGAGGGAGGAGCTTGGTGGACAAAATATAATCCCCAAGGGCATGTCCCCAGTGACCTACCTCCTCCAGCCATGCCCCACCTGGGTATGGTTACCACCCAGTACAGTAGTCTTCAAATCCATCAAATGGATTAATCCATTGATTAGGGTCATGGTTCTTGTAATCATTTCAGCTCTGAACACTGCAACCTTGTGCAGAGGACAGCAACAGGCTGGGAAAGGAGCACATGGGCTTCTGGTCCATGCTCACCTGGTCTTGTGAGTAGTAGGTGGCCATAGTGGCCAGGGCTAGTACTTCCTTTTGGCACAATGCACAGATGAAATTGCTTCAGGGTTTCAGGCAGCTGAGGATGTGATGGTACTGAAGTCCAGTGGAGGGTTGCAGGACCTAGCAATGGGCAAGACCGCAGCCCATCCAGCACTGGGTCAGTTCAAATTCATTTTCAATCTTCTGATCACATCAGGAGGAAGTTTCAGGATAGTGCTGGGAGTGCTGAACCACTAACGTGTGTATCTTTTTTTGGGTAAAAAGGAGAAAACTGGCCTTACCCAGAGCCACCAAAGCCCATGACTGTGCAGAATGTATCATTAAAGTTTGTCTTCATTGGCTAGGATTCTCTTCTCACTGACCAGCATCTGAGGGCTGTGGCTGGGTGTCATCCATGGGGCATGAGTCTCTGCAGCTACTCAAAGATTAAGTCCAATGGAGTCACATCAGCCTTTGAAAACCCTTAACGAGCCTGGTGAGCAAGGTCCTGCATACCTAACCCTAAGCAACTGACCCAGTGATGATCACCTTATGACAAAGGACACGTGTGCAAACTCAGGTGATGGTACATTTTTAAATGGTTTCTTTCAATTTAACCCATGCATCATTAAATCCACCCTTGTAAAGCAATCCTCTCTCCCTCCTCAGGATATGCATCCTGTGCACAGCCCCAGAGGTCTTAGCCATCACCACCATCTAGTTTGATGACAATGTCACTGATTTTCAAACTGTGTGGTTTGACCTCTGGTAAGGAGATGCACTTCCTAGTTTGCTGCCCTGGAGGAGGCTCTGAGATTTATCCCACTACCTGCTTTTACTCTTCTCTGCCTTAAGAGTTGCTTTTGAATTGCTTTTATTCATCTGTGTTCTTTGTAAATTTTAGGTTTGATAATCTATGGTTTGCAATTTTTAGGAGAAAGCTTAAAAAGTTCTGGCTTAGGCAGTTCGATTTTTTTTTTTAGGTTTCTTTTAGTTTTAACAGTCCCTGATTATCTGTACCCATTTTCTTACCTGCATGATAACATACATCCTGCCTGATAACCCCTGATACTATCTCTGAGATCTGTTGTAATCCCCCAATCCTAGGCCCAAGCCTGGGAAAATCAGAGGATTTCATGAATGTCTGTCAAATCAGTGAGTGGACTCTGGGCTAATTGCTGCCAGTGTGCAAGAAAGGCCAGGGACAGAGAAAGATTTTCACTATGTTGTAATAGGTCATCAGTGACATTTCACTAACCTTGTTGTATCCTACACTGAGCCTTGCATCTTAGCAAACTTTCTTTTTCTTAAAAACAAACAAGCAAACAAATAATCAAGGGGGCCCTCAGTGCTGGTGGTCATGAAGACAAGAGGCAAAATGCTTTTTATGCCACAGGGTAGTGAACATGGCCAGCTGACTCTATTAGCAGCTCCTCTGATTTCCCAATGCCATTATTTTCAAGTCTGTTCAGGCTTTTGCCACCTGCTGTGCACCCTTTCCATCAGTGGACCTGCTCTTGCAATCTCACCTTTTCAGGCCTATGCCTCAGCAACTGGCCCTCCACTATTGGCACTCTGTGACATACTGTGCCAGAAGGTTCTTGTTCCGTGCTGTGACTCAGTTCTGGTCACATGTTGAAGTTAAAATGCCATATCACCACTGCTCAGAGAAGAGGACCATTGTCTTAGGAACCTTTTGGTTAGACAGACATCTTTAATGATGCAGCACATCCTGCAAATGCTGTTATGGAGAGTGGGCTGTTGATGAAAAGCTACTAACAGGTAGTGGAGGACAGTTGAGGAGCAGAAAGTCCCATACCGATTCAGTCTCTTGTTTTCTACTGGTATGTTTCCTCTTTTCTAGAGAGATGCACACAGAGGCATGGTTGATTGTTCTCATCAACTGGGTTTAGCATGTCCCTAGTGACTGCATTTCATGGCACTGAAATGGCTTGCCTCTTCTCCACAGTATTGAAATCATGGCAGAGGCCCCACACTGGGGGCCAAGAGACTAGGGTAGGATCCATGTGGTATCTGGTATCTGTCATCTTTTGTAGTACTTATGTTCTTCCTGCAGACATGGTAATAGCCAGCATTTGAGTCTCATTTACTCTATCTGGCCTCTCCATGTTGTGTGTGTCTGTCTGGATTGAAATGGAACTTTGTATTCTAGGACCCCTTATCTCTGAGGCCCTACCTGTGTTTCACAGTTCAGGGCATGTATAATCTGCTCCATTTTCTATGCAAATTATACACCCAGCCTGGCTCTCAGCAAGCAGCTTCTGTATATATATAATAAAATATATATAAACTTATTTCCATATTAAAAATTTCCAGAAACTATATATCCTATTATTAAATTAGTAAAATTTTTTTGATTTGATGAAACATAACAGAACCAAACATCTCCTATTAATTGTAACTGTTGATTTTAAGGTACATCATATATAGAACTTTAAATGCGAAAAACTTTATCTTGCAAAGATGGACATATTTCTTTTGAGTAGCTTGCCTTTTTTTCATATAGTTCTCTTAGGAGGTAAAAACGCATTGCTCTAAAACACACATAATTGAGCTTTGCAATATTAGATTAGAAGAAACTAAATTTACAGTGGAATTATGAGAATTTCTAGGGGAATTTTGTTGTTTAATTAGCTAAATAATAGCACATTGTATTTGATAACTTAAGGGTTTTTTTACTTGTCATTACACATTTGAGGAAAAAAAACATACTAAGTTTATTTTTTGAGAGGGAAGGAGGGAAGGAGGGAGGGAGAGAGAGAGAGAGAGAGAGAGAGAGAGAGAGAGAGAGAGAGAGAATTTTAATTTAATTTAATTTTATTTTTTTTAGTTTTTGACAGATACAACATCTTTATTTGTATGTGGTGCTGTGGATCCAACCCAGGCTGCATGCATGCCAAGCAAGCATGCTGCTGCTTGAGCCACATCCCCAGTCCCTAAGTTTAATTTTATCAAAACCAGGATCCATTTATATTAAAATAAAACTAGTATGAAAAAATGTGGCAGTCTGGCTGGGCAGCACTGCCCTCAGGGGCAAGCAGTTTACCTTATCACTTACCCGCAGGCGTTCCCTGCATGGGCCACCATATGCCACAGTCTGGCTGGGCACAAATCAGAAGCCACTTGAAGATTCAAGCAGGAATGAAGTTTATTTTTAGAACCCACACTGTACACTGCCCACGCGAACTGTCTAGGAACTCCATGAGGGCACCCTAGGCAGCAGGAACCACTCCTTCTGGCAAAATGCCAGGCACCATCTTGACCTGGCCATGGCTCTCAACAAAAAAACTCAAGATATACATTACAAAGTCAAAGTACCTTATGAATTGTTCTCTTTATTTAATCCTTTTAACAGTTAGTTGAATGTTCTGAAATGCAAAAAAAAAAAAAAAGAAACAAAAGAACGCCAAAAATGTACAATATCAGGAAGGTGGCCCATGCTTGTAATCCCAGTAGCTAAGGAGGTTGATACAGGAGGATGCTGAGTTCAAATCCAGCCTTAGCAGGGAGGCACTAAGCAACTCAGTGAGACCTTATCTCTGAATAAAATACAAAATAGGGCTGGGATGTGGGTCAGAAGGTGAGTACCCCTGAGTTAAATCCCCAGTACAAAAAAATAAATCGTTTTTTGCTAACTTGTATTTTTAAACATTAAGGCTTCACTTTAAGAAAAGGATTTGTTTTTAGGAAGTTTGTGAATGTAGCATGGGTGTGTGCATGTGAAGTAGCAAAAATTCTTTCTTAAATTTCTTTTTTTCCAGATTAAAAATAACTTCAGCAAAAGTACATTAAAATCATATCTAAAGTGTGTGAATTATAGAATTCTTATTTATAAACTTTTTAAAGAGTAAAGTATTTAAATATTTGACCAAAATCACACTTAGAAGACATCTTTTTTAATTTGCAATCCTGTGATATTCTGGAATATCTAAACAATCTTGCAAATTGGATATCCCATTATACAAATACTACTTAAGTATTTAAGCATGTATTAATGAGACAGGGCACCTATAGTCTGATATTTTGGCTGTAAGTTCTGAGGGTCTAGGAGCAATCCAACCCAGTTGTAACCAACTCGTAATAAGCTGTGTGGTTGAGTGTAATGATAATGTACAGGTTGTTATGGCATCAAAGTGTGGGCCACCCACCCTGTGTGGAATTCAGGTGGAGAAGAAAGTAGTTGCAGAAGTGGAGAAGGTTTCCCAGAGAGATATTGTTTTAGTCCAGCATTCCTTTTTGAGAGTCTTCAACTGGGTGAAGAGGGGCTATATGTAGCATGTGGAATGGGGCCCATCCCTAGATTTCTGTAGTTCTCAGCTCTGTTAAAATGTTGTGTACAGTATCTGTAAGATCATAGTGAGGAATGAGTCTCAGATGTATGTAGAGAGAGGACCATAGTCTAAGGTGAATTTTTTAATTGTATACATTTTATTCTAAGGACCTTTACAAGTTTTTGAAGAATTTCATGTAAAAGTATTATGAGTTTTGTGACCATGGAGTTGAGATGTGTCACTGGGGGAAGGGAAGGCAAGTTGCAATGCTGGTGGCAAGAAGTTTATATATATATAACTTTCTTGCCACCAACATTATATATATATATATATATATATATATATATATATATATATATATTGCCACCAACAATATATATAGTTGTTGTTTTGTTTTGTTTTGGTTGTAGTTGGACACAATACCTTTATTTAATTTTTATGTGGGGCTGAGGATTGAACCCAGCACCCTGCATGTGCTAGGTGAGCACTCTACTACTGAGACACAACCCCAGCTCCATCACATATTTCCTTCTAATTCTACTCAACATTAAAGAGTGTTGCCATCCAAGTTGAGCAGGACCATTTTGATGTAGAAAATGTGGAAAATTAAAGTTCTCAAACATTTTTGCTTACTTATTTTTGTGGCTGTGATTCACCATATTTCTTATTTTTATTTTATTTTATTATCCAGTGGAAGAAGACAGAGAATAAAGTTCACAATCAGGAAGAGAATCTATACCTACAGCCAGTGATCAGCCTTTGCACTCTCTGGAGAGAAAAATAAATGGGAACCAAGAGAAAGGGGACCATACTAATACGAAAAAGAACAAAATGGGAAAAGAGAAGGAAAAAAGAGAAAAAGAGAAGAAGGGAATGCTGAAGGGATTGAGAGACATGTTCAGGTAAGTCGTTACCACCATAAACTGGAGCATCCTTAAATATACATTCATGCCCTTAAAAACAGGGATACCTCTGAGAAAAGCATCTTCGGTGGTTTCATCATTGTGCACACATCTTGGAACTTACATGGTATAGCCTACTGCGTACTCAGCTCTATGGTACATGCTATTATATATGTGGTCTTGGTTTACCAAAATATTAGGCGGCATATGACTGTATATTATGGTGACATTTAAATAAAAAACACAAGAAGCACCAGTTTGAAAAAAGTAGCTTTGAAGACAATGAAAATTCTTTTATCATTTCCAGCCTTAGCTACTGCACTTTTACTCTTTTCAGGATTTTGCTTTAGTGATTTCAACAGCTTTCAATATGATATCTTGCCAACAATGTAGATAATCCTGGAGAGGAAGTAGGGAGTCTTCTTTGTTTTCACTGTGTACAACAGGAAAAGGCCCATGGAAACAAAGGGCTATTAAAATAGTGTTTGTTCTTTTTTTGTTTGGCACCATTGGTTCATTATCTAGATCTAAACCAGAGTTCAAGTTGTGGTAGCATTTAAAAGTCCATTAATGACAAGTCTAATAAAAAAATGTTACACATAGAGCTTTAATTAAGCTGTGTTGATTAATTTAATACTTATTAATTTAAGTCTGCAAAAATTGATTAAATGTAATCTCTGCCTAATTCTTGACAGTTGTTTTTGTGTCCCTACATTATACTCTAGGATTACATCATATCATTTTTTATAAATCATTACTGTACAATAAAAGTCACAAGTTGTTCAGAAGTTTCACTGAAACTCCCCCTTAAATGTTCATCTAAGGTGATTTATAATATTCAGGTATTTAAAGTTAAATATAAAGATTGCCTCATTGTTCCATAAATTAAAGCCCTAAACATATCAAGATGATAGTTTAAAAATGAAATCATGTAGCACAGCCTCTTGACTTTTCAAAAAGGAGTTACCCTATGTTAAGAATCCCTTTTTTTAACTTGTTTTTAATTGCAGAATGTGAAAAAGAGTTTTATTTTCATGGACTTAGGATCCTCATGTTGACCTCAATAACTTGGGGTGTTACAGATATGTCAGATCTGGAAACATGAGGAATCAGGACTCAGCCAGAAGGTCACAGAACAAAACATATGTGTTCTGTAAATGTGTTGAAGACAAGTGCATGCAAGAAGCAAACTATAGATCCATATTAACCTAAAATTTGGCCTGTTCAGAGTATTATCTTTGGTTTAAAATAGGATTCATTTCTCCAATCATTAAGAGCAGTG
This sequence comes from Ictidomys tridecemlineatus, assembly GCF_052094955.1. Taxonomy (NCBI): domain Eukaryota; kingdom Metazoa; phylum Chordata; class Mammalia; order Rodentia; family Sciuridae; genus Ictidomys; species Ictidomys tridecemlineatus. Next base: position 131,994,044 of record NC_135484.1, read on the forward strand.
AGATATTCATCACTTTTATTGGAGTTTTTCTTATTTATATAATGCTCCTTCTAAATCCATCTTCAGTCAAATCATCATTCTTCATTATATTCCATGTCCAAAAATATTTATGGAACAAAATAGCTCTTACTGCTCCTGTGTTAGCCAGGGGTCTTTTCTTCCCATATATACAATCTGACACCTCAGAAACTGGCACTACCCAAAGCACAAGACACAGGCTGCTGTACATCAATTAAAATTTAAGGAATTTGTGCTAATGTCAACTTTAGAGAATAATGGGTAGAAGGAAACCTCCTGCAAGACTGCAGCATAGTCAAATTTCTAGGGCTCTCCTGAAGGCATATTGAAAACTAATGGCTTGCTAGTTTTCATTCATCAACCAACATTTTTCTGATGGATAAAAGGGTTCTGGACTTGGGGATGTAATGGGTAAACAAATTTCTAGTCTTTTTGAGATTACCTTCATTATAAATCATCTTTGTCTGCAATTTGCAACTTCAATGGTCGACTTACAATTTGGGGCCAGAGAAGTAGACTTTGGGCAAAATGTATATTGTTTTAAAGGAACCTTGACCACTTCATGACCCTCCTTTTCTTAAATGGCTTGCAGAACATTATATGAAGTTTTCTCCAGCTCTAAATCCATAGATTTTGTGTATAATATGTATAGAGAGCCAGCCTTGTAGTAAAAAATTTTGACCTATTTATAACTTCAAAAACCTGCTTACTCTTGAAAATCAAATTATATATTCTGGGGCAGGAAGTAAAATTTCTTTTCTTTTTAAATTAGGCTAATATTCTTCTAGTACTTAAGAATCGCTGGTAAGGAAATCATAGATACCTAAACTTCTCTGGATACCTGGAATCATTGGTTTGCTAAAGTCAGCCCTCATTTATTTATTGATGGGATTAGTTTTTATAAATTTTGCAAATCATTGTTAAACACTACCATTATTAAAAGTTAAGTAGATCATATAAGAATCAGGAATAATTAATACTCAAAATTCATCCCTTCCTAATTACTTTTACCATACTATGATCCCATGTTCTGAGACGTTGTATATCTGCTTAAATTTTGGAGTTAATATATGTTAATTAACATACATATTTCCACAAAATTGACTTCGAGAATTTGTAATGAGATGGCATCAAATATGTAGATAAATTTGGGGAGAACTAATATCTTCATAATATTCAATTTTCTAACCTATGAGCAGGGGATTTTGCTATGAGCCACAATACCATTCCAGCAGAAGTAGCACAGCACCTGGCAGGATGGTCATGAGAGGACAGTGGTAGCCAGGAGAAGGGAGTGCTGGAAAGGGAGGACTCATAGTTCCATGGGCATCTGGAGAGGGGACTTCCAATGGGAAAATGAATAAGGGGCCAGTTGACACTGGGCTGCTTGGGTGTGGGGTCACAATGAACACGACAGTACTCACATGAATCTGAGAAGGGGCACTGAAGGAAAGCTCAGAAAGTTCTCTGAACCTTGTGGCCACTGAGGGTTGGTGGAGCTGATGAGGATAGGAACACTGATCTCCATGGAGTGGCAGTTGTGGGATGCATGAAAGGGCTTGTTTGCCCTGGTGAGGGAAGTGAAGGAGTGGGGATTTTTGGTGTTCTTTTTGGTGTCAGGAGTGCTTTGGGGCAGTGCTGCTCTGGGCAGCTGCTGAGGTATATGTTTAAGCATCAACACCTAGCATGGGAGGCTTATTCCATTCTGTTAGCTGCTTAGCATCCAAGTTAAACTCAATGTAGGAAATTAGAAATATTCCTATTTATTCTGCCAACATTCCTTCAGCACAGCTTACATCCACTCTTTGGATCACAGTCAGAACATCATCCTTAACAAATGGAAGGCAGTCATTATCTGCTGCTTTTTTGTCTTTCACTTCAAAGTCATATAGTGCTTTGTACTGAGGTGGGGGCTGAGGCAGTGGTTTTATAATCTGCACTAAGTTTGTTGGGAAAACGCTATGGACCCCATTGACTTACCCTGTGAAACCAGTTTTCAACAACATGTTATCAAAAAATGATGATGTCACATTTGCTGAATTTAAAGTCTCTAGGCTCCTTTTATTCATAGTTTCTTAATGCGTTAGGACACGGTAACAGGTATACCCCTCACTGGGGCCTCCAGCCTTGCACCCAAGTCTGCCATCCACACTGGGATCTCTACAGATCTTTTGCACTACAATTAGCCATAGTTCTGTCCTGAATCCTTAATGCCTTTGTTCAATTTGTTCCACTGCCCCCACTGGCTAGGTTTCCAAGGCCTGTGATTGATGCCATCCAGAAGCCTGACCAGCAGGATGTTACCTAGAAGCTCATCATGGGAGCCAACAAGAGTCCTCCACTTGGAAAAACTGAGGGATCTTACAATCCCAGCAAACATGCTTTTCAAAATCTGTGCTGGCAAGGCAAGACTTTGCAGAAGCACACAGGACACTCCAAAAGATCCAAGGAGAGAGATTCATCCATCTTGATGTACTTTAATGAGAAAAGGCTTCAGAAATGTTCATAGTTGTGTGCAGCTCTTTTAATGATTTATAGAACATCCATATCATAATTTGCTCTTGCGTCTTGGCTCCTCCTCCTTGTTCTTGGTCCGACAGTGGTGGCCATGGCCAATGCAGATTCCCCCTAGCTTTGCCTTCTGATCCCTGTTTCTCTGAAGCAGGCACAGTGGCCTCTGGATACTCCTCTCTGCTGCCCCCCTCTCTGCGCAGACACATTACACAGGTGTCACTGCCTCCCATTTGCCCAGTCTTAAATGTTATTGTTTAAATCAATTGAATGCTCGGTGGGTTAAAAACCAATACATGAGAGATGGGATAGTACAAATTTCTATCCTGGCTTGAATATTTTGTGTCTGTGTGACTTTGGAAAAAGGACCTAACTTCTCTGCTTTCTTTTTTCTCTGGTGGTAGTAATAATCCCTGTGGTAGGGAACCACAGGCACTACAGACAAAGCTCCAATGCAGTGCGTGTCAGGATACACACTCCAGACATGACAGCACATGTTACCTTGAGTGTAATAATCTATGAAACAAGAGCAGTGATGACAGTTGACTTATGGTGATGGGCAGATGCCAGTGCAGAGGTAGCAAGGACCTTCACTCTTTCTGTGAAGCAGCTGAAGGACAGACACCAAGGTAGATGGGGCCTGGATACTTGACACTGGTGACATATTCACAACTCTCCCACTTTTCTTGCAGAATGTGCCCCAGGACCTGACCATCTAGAGCTTTTGGCTGGAGTAGTCCCTCTTGTTGCAGACCTTGCAAGAGATTCTGGCTAACACAGTGGAGAAGTTGGAAGGAGCAAGTACAATTTAGGCTGGAGTATTTTAATGTGCTCAAGTGCTATGAGATGGTGTCTCTTACAGGTATTGGAAATCGTGTTTGCAGAGATAAGTCAATGGCTTTCACTTGTGATTCCCTTGGGGTTGACCTTCTGCTTTACCTAGCCACCCTATCAGATCTTTAACTTAAAACAGAAATTCAAGTGGAATGTGATCTGTGTGGCTGCCTCTTGTGCTCATGGAAGCATCATTTCTTAGACATCTGTGTGTCTCTCTGTGTCTTCAGAGGTCTGACTATTCCTGTTTTGACCAATTGTTTTGTGCATGGCTCTTTCTTATTGGTCATTATTTATTGTCATAACTTTAACTGTGTGGCTATGTTCTAAGCTGTTGTTTGTCAAGTAAAATTTCATGGCACTATTACATACGTTAGGTAATGAAATCACAGTGATATGGCTTTAGTGAATTGTAAATTTGCAAATACCTAATCATTTTCTCTTGAAAATTAAGACTTTTATTTCTGTCTACAAATTCAGATATTTTTCTTCAAAAATTTATATGATGATTTTAATTATTTTCCATGTGACAAGCTCTTACTGAGTGGGTAGTACTCATTTTTAACCAATGCATCCAGTTTAACGTTAAGCAGAAGGAATAATGGTCATCTTTTTGAGTCTTCTCTATAATTTTAGGGACATTCTAAGTGCTACACTGTTGTGTAGTTTAATAAACTCGAGTATTTCCAGGAATAGAACCAAAAGGTTTCTTTTTCATTAATGATCTCTGTATAACTTTTATGGTTGAATTGTTATCCTAGTTGGGATGAGTAAATAGATTAGTAATATATGGTTCCAAAAAAATGAATGGTTAATTATATTGTAATATAGTTTTGCACCATCCACGAGGAAATACTATATCTCTATAGTTTAAAAAATTTAGTGTCACAGCTTAGAACTTTAATCAGGCTGTGTATGAATTCTAAATTAAATTTTAACATACATAATTTGGTGAAAATCTCCTCTAGGGAAGAGATGCATTTCATGGAGTTAGATCTTGCTTTCAGCTGCTAGTATTTTTAATGTAGAAAACACTGTCAAATAGTTCAAGGGAAAAGTGTATAAAATTTTAGGGGGGAGAAAGATTCTTATTTAAGAAGCAATTTTGATAATACCTAGGAGTGATATTCAAATATTTTTCAACTGCCTTGGCATAAGTACCAGTCAATCAGAGTAAAGGCATAGTGCTGCAGGTTGTGGTGGTCTGAGTTATTTGTGGGGCTCCTGGAGGACCCTTGGTGTGGTCCAGTGATGTTTACCAAGAGGGATAGTTTTTTCCCACTGTAACAATAATTTTAGTCATGAGAGTGTTTACTGGTTGTATTTGATCCATGGATTCTACTGGGACTCATAGGAATCATCCTCCGGACTCCCTGGATGCCCATAGTGTCTCTCCTTGAGTTTTTTGATGTCCCCTTCAAACTCTTATGGTACTATGATGGTGAATCCTTTTGTCAAGCAAATTGACATGTCTCTGTAAATTTTGCACTGTAGATTCTCTGGAATGAAGATTCCCATTTCCTAGGGTAATGTGTCAGAAAGGAAACATTAATCTTTTCATTTGGTGATGGTGGGGGGGTACCAGGGATTTAACTCAAGGGCACTTGAACACTGAGCCACATCCTCAGCCCTAGTTTGTATTTTATTTAGCAACAGGGTCTCACTGAGTTGCTAAGCACCTCGCTTTTTGCTGAAGCTGTCTTTGAACTCATGATTCTACTGTCTCAGCCTCCTGAGCAACTGGAATTAACAGGCATGCACAACCATACCAAGTTAACTAGTTTCTAATTATAGGGTGCTACTAATTCCCTACAACAGAATGTTGCACTTACAAATAAAAACATTTTGTACTAGAATTTTGGTAAGAAATGTTATTACAGGTTGTGGGAAAGTGTACAAATAGCTGTTCCTGAACTCTAGAAATGTTCAGGAAGCACATGGGGTACTGCATCTGTCATCATCATCTCTGGTGATCTGGGGAATGATGATGTGAATGGTGCAAAACTATCTCACATTTAAATAAGTGGTAAGGCCAGGTGCTCATGTCACAGAGTGGAAAGTCAAAGGTAATTGACTAAGACTTAACTCTTTTGGCTGGGTGTGGTTTGGTATCTTATTAGTATTTGATATGCTATTATAGTTTCTATACCAATTGAAAATCCTATAATCCTTCAAAGTAAAATGATTTTCAAGAATCTTCACTTTTTTTCCTTTCTACTAAGAAACAGGAAAAGGAGAGTGGAAAAGAATGAAACAGCATTTGATGTCTGTTCTGTTTGTCCTTTTAATGATGGGAATAACTCTTTTATAGTGAAGATGATGATGATGATGATGATGATGATGATGATGACGATGATAATAGTGTTATTGACCTACATGTTCAGATGAGGAAAAGGCTCAGGAAGTTCACTTGAATGTAGGTACTTGATACAGATGCTGTAAATGCAAGCAAGCTACTCTCATTTAGTGACTTTTACATCCAAACAGAAACATCTCTGGCAGATAAAGAGAAACTTCAGCCTGGTTTTTATGTGTTTTACTTGATGGCTAACTGGTTCTATTTTGTATAAAACTGGAGACAATTGGTTTGAGTCCCAGAGTTGTTTCTTTTTAGTTGTGTGCCTTGACCAGTAATCTCTCTGAAACTTAGTATGATTTCTGTTGCCATATTGAATATCACCCTTGGTAAATTATAGAGAAAAGACATTTTATTTAGCATCCAGCGAGGCCTATAGGGTCATGAGGTGACAGAGGACAGCAGGACATGGTGTTACAGCTTAATGGATCTGGAAGAGCCTGTGATCTTTTTTTTTTTTTTTTTTTAAACAGGGTCTCCCTAAATTGCTGAGCCTGGCCTTGAACTTGTGATATTCCTGCCTTAGCCTGTTAAATGGCTACTAGGATTGCAGGTGTGTGACATCATGCCCAATTGATAATTTGATTCTGATACAGGTATGTATATTGTGAAATATTCACCACAAACTAATTAACATATTTGTAACCTCACATAATTACATTTGTTAAAATGTTTCTAAACTTTCATACCCTTTGTAACTGGACAAGAGTTTTAGTTTACATTGATAAAACTCTGGCCCTAGAAATAGAATTGGTCTAATCATACATGGTGGCATAATGCCTTTGAACTTTAGAGACATTTAGGAAACAAAAGACTACTAGTGAATGCTATCCTTCAAACACTAGATTTGGCTGATCAAAAACTCAAGCACAACTAGGAACAAAAATATATTAGATGTCTTTTATTTACATCAAGCAATGAACTCTATGTTAACAAGAACTTAATTCATCTACAGGATCTAAAAGCCATCTCAGAGAGTCACATCTTATCCTTCTTTTTGCTATATATTTATAATTACCCAGTTACTTAGAAGTTTTACATCCTATAAGGGGTCAAAAGAACATCTGAAAAATGATTTTGAAGACTTAAATAAGTTGTAGTCTAGAAAAATTGACATGAAAGCCAACTCAAATTACAAGTTTCTTTTTTTTAAAGAAAGAGAGAGAAGTTTTTTAACATTTACTTTTTTAGTTTTAGTTGAAACAACATCTTTATTTTATTTGTATATGGTGCTGAGGATTGAACTCAGTGCCCGCGCATGCCAAGGAAGCGTGATACCTCTTGAGCTACTTCCCCAGCCCCCAATTTTTTTTCGAAATATTACATATGCAGTATTTTTAAAAAACAACTTGTTACAACTGATTTGTGCCCATGTTAGCAACTTTTCTAAAAAATTACTTTTGTAACAGTCTCACGTGAGAGTTTTTATATAGAAATAAATCAGATTACTTCTAAAGTAAGTGTCAACAGGATGCAGATGTATCTCAGTGGTAGAGAGCTTGCCTAGCATGGAGAAGGCCTTGGTTGGTTTAACTCCCAACACTGGAAGAAAAGGAAAGGGAGAGAAGGGAGAAAGAAGGAAGGAAGGAAGGAAAAAGGGAGTGGACAGGAGGGGATGAAAAGGAATGAGTCATTGCAATAAAAGGGCAAGTGGTACAAATAAAAATATATGATGTACTAGCTCTTTAAATTATTTTACAAAGTTTTAGAATTTTAGTTACATTGAACTGGTTGACATTATGACTGAATGGAATAGCACATAATAAGCTCCACCTTGGCCTGGATGAAACTAAACCATTGGGTGGGTGGGATGGAGAGGAGTCCTCTCTGGCTCAATTGGGACAGACTTGAACCTGCACTGCTTTAGGATGCACAGCATAGTGAAGGGGCCAAGACTTCCCTGATGGGCACTTGAATGTGCTAGGCCCCTTAGAGCCTATGGCTGTGGCTTCCTATGTCTATGCCTGTGGTGAGCTGTGTCAGCGGACCGTGGTCGCCATTACAAGATGGCGCTGATAAGCGCCGTGGCCTGTGATAAACAACTTCTTATTTTGGGAGAGTTGGCACGTAGCTGTAAAACACCCTATGAGAAAGATCCACGTGGCAGCTTTGCATTGGGGCTTGGTATGCTTTATTAGGCTGGGGGGTACGGGTTAGAGGAAGAAGCTTCCAGAGACACATAAGTAAAGGCCTGAATAAACTGCTGAAAGAAGAATCCTGTGTCGTGTCCTCCTTGCTGGCGAGGGGTCGCGACATATGCCCACAGCTCCACCACCCTGCACCCTGGAACTTTTTCACAATGGTATACTCTGTTGCCTGGTGCAGGTTTGATTCCTGACCAAAGACCTGAGTGTCCACAGCCTTTGGGCGTAGATGGGCAGGCTGTGTCTGCAGTAGCTGATTGATCCATGGAATCTGCTGGGACTCATAGGAATCATCTTGCAGACTCCCTGGATGCTCATAGCGTTTCTCCTTGAGTTTTTTGATGTCTCCTTCAAACTGCAAGAAGCCTTAGTGTGATGGAGGGGGCTAAGGTTTGCCCCTCAGCTGTATTTGGGGTTTGTCCAGGAAGAAGTACACAGGGCTTTGGCATCATTGTCTGTGGATATGAAACCAGGCCATCATCCTTATGGGTATCCTTGGGAGTTGGTGATATATGCAGCTGTTGGATTTTTTGCTGTTCTCCTGTTCATGTGGAGATGTTGTCAATGTGTTAGAAGCAGGTGTTATGTGAGAAGAGAAAAAAAGCTGGCTCTAAAACTTGCTGGACTAATTGAAGAAAAATATCAACTCTTTGAAAAAGTTAGCCTTGTTCAAAAGGAATATGAAGGCTTAGAGTCATCTTTAACAGATGCCATTTTGGAGAAGAAGTCAATAGAAGCAGAAAATTTGGAGGCAATATATGAAAAGCTAGGCAGATATATCAAGAAGGATTAAGTTCCTAGAAGATGAATCAAAACCCCTCAAGTTACTAATAGCCAAAGCTGAAACAACCTTGAGAATATTTCAGATGAATGCAGAAGGATTTAAATTAGCAATAAAAGAGGTTTTCAAAGAAAATTTCCAACTTCAGGATAGTCAGAAACAACTTTTACAAGAAGCTGAAATATGGGGAAAAAAGGGAATGACTTTAATAAACAGAAAATAACATTGGAAGACTCTACAGTATATGCAGAACAAGTTCTAAGAGAGAAAAAACAGTCTCTGACTGAACACTTGGTGCAGATGAAAGATTGGGCTTCTGTGCTTGGAGAAGAACTAAAAGATGATGGTAACTTGGAATTGAAAATAGAGTGAATAAGAAATTGGTGCTCACTTAGATAATCAGCCAAAAAGAGCTTTGAAGGAACAAGTTTATGGTGCTAAGTTAAATGCCCCATTTAAAACCTTAGAAGGAGAAAGTAATAAAATGTTTACTTTATTATCTGAAGTAGATGAAGTAAAGGAAGACCTTATGGAACATATTAAAAATCTTAAGACAGAGCAAGCATCTTTGCAGTCAAAAATACACAATTTAAAAGAGAGAATCAGAATCTTCAGCAGAAATTTAATGTCAAGATTGAACTAAATCAAAAAATGTAATGAAACTCCAAAGAAAATTAATAGTAGAGGAAAATTACCAGGAAGAGTGAGAGGAAAAACTATTTGAAGTGGATGAAAACATCATCCATGTAACTGAACAGCTGGAGAACTATAGAAAGCAAGTCAAAGATCTTGCAAAAGAATTGGAGAGAACCATTCATTCTTATCAGGGGCAGATTATGTACTATGAGAAAAAAGCACATGATAATGGGCTTTCAGCTCTGTAAAAGATACCTCAAGATTTAAGGAGACAAAATGTTCATAACAGACAAAAATTAACTGAAAATGTGGTTAAATTTAAACTTTTAGAAAAAAAGATACTTATGCACTTGATTAAAATACAGCCTTTGCCAGAGAGCATTCCTCAAATGGTCCCTCAGTATTGGGAATTCAACTGAAATGAGAGGTCCTCTTTTGGAAAAGAAGAATCCACTCATATTCTCATCTTTGGTGCCAGTGGGAGGAGAAAGAGGCTCAAGAGGCCAAGAAAATCCTCTGGGATCTCAGTTTATCAATGAAAGGAGAAAATCAGGCTATGTTGAGTAAACTGATCTTCAGAGAGTGCCTTATAATACTGAGCCCCTGTCACCTCCATGGGAAAAGGCCTGTAGGATGAGGATCCCTTCACCAGGCCAAGCATAGTTTGATTCACATCTTCCTCTACAAAGGCATATATTATATCAGGTCATTAGGTTAAGATGTGCTCATTCAAGCCAGGATTGTTTGGTAGGAGTATGAGTAATTCTATGGGTTAAAATTATATTCCAATTAGCAGGAAATTGTGCAAAACCACAGGGTATATATGTAGGGGCGTTATCTGTTTTTAAATAAGCAGGCTTGTCCATAGTTGCAAAGCAGAGTAATAAATGGGAATTGTAAGGAGGTAAATATTTACATCAATCTTCAGTAGCCCAAATAAACCCAGAAAGATATCAGTGGAAATATGAAGAAAGGAAAAAGAATCAAAAGGAGGAAAATGGGTTAATACCCATTTGCCTAAGTGCATTAGAATGTTACTCCTTGTGGGTTTACAGATTCCCACATAGGGACCCAGAAGGGTGTACAATGAAAATAGTTATTGACAATGGCCTGAGCTTTTGGGGAAGAAATGGAAAAATCTTTTCATTAGCAGAAAATCCATGAGTTTTTTGACTAGAAAATCCTTGAGTTTTACCGCATCTGACAATAAAAGATTAGGAACCTTACAGCGGTATCTGTGTGGGTATTATTCTCTGTCAGAGGTCTAGGAATCTTGGTGTGTCTGTGCATATGTGCAAGGAAGATGGGGGACTTGTGATGCTGTAAGTCTGAAGTGGTAAAAAAAGAGATAGTAAAGTGGAATCCAGACAAGGGGATAACACAGCTACAGAAATATGAGGAACAAAGTTTAGATATATATTCAGAATCTGTAGTAATGTTTAAAGTAGTAGAAAATAATCTCAGTGCCATGTTAATGGAGGTTAATTCAGCTTGCCTTTGAGAGATTTGAGGCTGGATTCTGTTGTTTCTTTAACAACTGAACAAAAAGGGAGAAAGTAGTTGGATGTCAGTTGAATTTCTAATTTATTCATTTAAGAAATCATATTTATGGAGATTAAGCCCAATTATGTTAAATTTAATTTGCTTATTTTAATTGTAAAATTACAATATCAGAAAAATATGATTAACAGTATTAATCATCTCTTCTCTGTTGAAGAAACATTTAGAAGCAATGGACATTATGTTCCACTTTAAACATTTTTTAGAAATAAAGACTTTATTTTCTGGCCATCTAGAATTTTTTTAAATTTATTTATATGCAGAAGTTTCTTACTCATTGGTGGCATACAAATTAAAACACAATATGTCACTATTGCTCACCCCTATAAATCACTAAGATAATAAAAGACAGACTGCAATAAATGTAGTTAAGGATATGGTTAGATTAGAGTGTCCCCATGTTACTAGTGGATTGAATTCATACAGTTGTTTTGGAAAGCATTGGTAATATATACTAAACTTCAAATATGTGTAACTGATGATCCAGAAATTTACTCTTAGGATATAAATAACAAAAATACTTACATGCAGTTTACCCAAACACATCTACAACAGCAATCATAGGAGAATACTTCTTCATCCTCCCAAATCCCCCAGGTGATAAAATTCTTCAAGGCACCTCTTATTCATAGGAAAAAAAAAAACACAATAGGAGGCTATCAAAAGGCGATGAAGAGACATGGGCTTCAGGCAGTGGGACAAACAATGCTGAAGTTAAAAAGTTACTTCTTTCACTATATAATTCCATATGCATAAAATATAAAATGGACACAAAAATGCATTCCTATATAGCTAATAGGGTTATCTTTAGTGGGTTATGACAGGAAGCGAAAATGGAATTAGAGGCTGCAGGCTCTGCTCTAGTTCTTTTTTGTTTGATTGATTGTTTCAGTTATAAATGAAAGTAGAATGCAATTATGCAGTTTGGTATATCATACGTGGATGGGATTATATTGTATTTCTTATTTTTCTGGGTTTACATGTTGCAGAATCATATTGGTCATGCAGTCACATATATACCTACAGTAAAAATGTCTGTTTCATTCTACTATCTTTTCTATCCCCACATCCTGTCCCCTCCTCTCCCATCACTTTTCTCTACCTAATCTAAGGTAACTCTATTCTTCCTTACTGCCCCCTGCCTTATTGAGAATTAGAATCTGCATATTAGTAAAAAGAAATAGGTGTTTTGGGGGGAGGATTGGCTTATTTTGCTTATCATGATATTCTCCAACTCCAACCATTTACTGGCAAATTCCATAATTTTACTCGTCTTCAAAACTGAGTATATGTTCCACATTTTCTTATCCAGTCATCTATTAGGAGACACCTAGTTTGGATCCATACTCTAACTATTGTGAATTGAGGTGCTAGAAACACTGATGTGACTGCATCACTACAGTTTATTGATTTTTAAGTCATTTGGGTATAAACCAAGGAGTGGGATAGTTTGGTCAAATGGTGGTTTCATTCCTAATTTTCTGAGAAATCTCCATGATGCTTTCCATAGTGTTTGCACCAATTTTCAGTCCCACCAGCAGTGTATGAGTGTACATTTTTCACTGCATCCTCGCTAACATTTATTGTTGCCTGTATTCTTGATGATTGCCATTTTGGCAGGAGTGAGATGAAATATTAGTTTTTATTTGCATTTCTCTAATTTCTAGAGATGTTGAACACTTTTTCATATATTTATTCATTATATTTCTTTTTCTGTGAAGTATCTATTCAGTTTCTTAGCCCATTTATTGATTGGGTTATTTGATTTTTTTGGTGTTAAGTTTTTGGAGTTCTATATTTATCTGAGAGATTAATGTTCATCCTGCTCTAAGGAGTTCATTCTTTGAAGTTTGGCAACCAGCACCTAGGAAGAAGAAATTGAGGGTGATCTTCTGGGGTATGTGCAACATTGGAGGGCATGGCCCACCTTTAAGGGCTACGATATTTTTAGGCTGGAGAACTGCAGCTTATGCATCCATTATTAGCACACAAATAAAACATATTATTTACATTTTGATGGCTCATACTGTAAACACTATTCCATGGTTTACTTTTTCCCTCAGTGTCTGAGTTTCCCTCTGTGCTGTGCTGTGCTGTGCTGTACATGTGATGTGTAGTCTGCCCCTGTGGCACGGTCCCTAGTCCACACTGCTGTCATTCTTCTCTGACTTGGGTAGCTTCCTCTGCCCTGTTTGGTTCGTGTTTACTGATAAGTATTACAACACAACATAGTGTAATTACATTAATACCGTTCTTCTTTCTCTTAGACTGTAAACTCCTATGGGAAAGAAACACTGTTTGAGTTTCCTCTGCATTCCAGCACTTAATGAGCTTGCACCCATGCAGTACACAGTCAGATGAATGCTGGAGGTGTGGCCAGGCCATATGGCAGCCTCTCCAAGGACAGGATGCACCTGACTAGGGAAGTGATTTTCCACTTAGCAGTGAATTTCCCCCAGAAGCTCACGTTTGGTTACAAAGAACTGTGCAGTGTTGGAGGGGTCCTTGACCTGCACTGTCCATCTGGGGAATGTGACTGCAGATTGTGTAAATGTGGCTGATTTATGGAGAAACTGAATTTTAAATTTTATGTAATTTTAATTTAAATTTAAACGGTCATGTGTGGCTTGTGGCAGGATGTAAGGAGCAGATGATGTCTGCTGATAGCGAAAATAGTTTTTGTTGTTGTTGTGTCCTTAAATGGTCATCCTGATACTTAGGAATGGTGAGTAATTTAGCAAACATTTAGTGAGGAGCCAAAGCAGCATACTGTGTGCTGGGTTTTTTCACCTCCATGGCAAAGTTGGTGGCATCTCTTGTTAGGACTGTGAAAGTGATAAGACGTCTCTTTGCAAGGCCCTTCAGCGAGTGCTCTTAGAAAATGGTAGCAATCAATCTTCTCAGCCCTTGGTCCTTCGTGTGTAGTGGGGAGGGGTAGATGTGCATCTGACCTACAGCTCCTGCTCTTTGAGTTTGGAGAGGATAGAGTGGACTGTTGCAGTCAGGGCACCCCCATCCCAGCTGTGTTCCTGAGACACAATGTTGGGGTCATTGCTGGGTTTCTAGCTTGAGTACTGCTGTGCACCATCTGAGAGTGCCAGATGTTTTAGCACCCTCAATGATGGTCTGAGCACCTTGCTCCTTTTTTGGCCTTTTTGAAAGATTTCAGGACTTGTGCTCTGTGTCTGGCTCCTCACTGGCTCCCTCTTTGATTCAGCAGATCACAGGAGCCACTTCCCAAAGCCCAGCTATGGTCTTGCTGTGTTGCTGCCCAGCTCCTCCAGGGTTCCTTCTTTCCTGGAGGTCAAAACCCACTTCCTTGGACGTGGGTGCATCCAGTCAGTCAGTGTCTCCCTCTCACGGGTTCTGCTCCCCTGTGTCCTTGCCATTGGGGCCCAGAACATGCTCAGCTCCCCCACACAGTGCTCTTGCTGATTGCCCTTCCCATCCACAATGCCTCCATCCTCCCTTCCTGCCCTACCCAGGTGGCCATGTCTCCTGGCTCTCCTTCCTCCCAGAGCTGTGACCCCAGTGCTCAGGCAAGCACTAACTCCATGTGGAGAAGGCCCAGCCTCCTCACTGCCCCTACACCTGTTTCTGCCCGAGTTTGTGTCTGGCTGTCTTGTAGAGTGTAAAACAGGGATTTGCTTTCTAAACTTGAAGATTTGTTAAAACAAGTGGAGAAGTTTACAGCAGTTTCAGGATCTGGGTCCTTCTAGAGCAGGGTCCTTTCCTAATGAGAAGGACCCCTGGGCACTCACAATGCAGCAGCTCCAGGGAAGTCCTTTGTGTATGAAACTGCAGAATGTATCTCTCCTTCACAAAATCACGGGTCTCTGTGTAACAATAACTTTTAAATATTTGCCAAGTGAGGATGGCCATTGTGGAGAGCACATCCCCCACACATGATTCCTACAAACTAACGCTTGGAAATATGGGCTGTTTCTCATGTTGCTGGTAAAAGACAGCATCAGCTCCTGCTTCATTGAGTGGGTATGCTTGCAGCCCAAAGCAGAATTTAAAGTGAAATTTACCTTGTTGACTTCACTTTGAATTTGCTTCAGATTTAGGTGCAGTGTTGACACTTCTAAGAAAGCAACTTGCTTTTGTTCCCAATTTGAGCTGGGGACAGATTTCTGGTTAGCAGTCCTGTCGTGAATGTCTTTACCAGATATGCTGATGGTGTGACCCTGCACAAGGTATGACAGGGCTTATTAAGAATGATGTGCTGGGGCTGGGGATGTGGCGCGCTCACCTGGCATGCGTGCAGCCCGGGTTCAATCCTCAGCACCACATACAAACAAAGATGTTGTGTCCGCCAAAAACTAAAAAATAAATATTAAAAAATTCTCTCTGTCTCTCCCTCTCTCACTCTCTCTTTAAAAAAAAAAAAAAGAAAGAAAGACGTGCTGACACCCATCATAAAACAAGAGAGGGTTTGATAAGTCATCAAGGTGTACAGGGAGTGCTGTTGATTTCTGGATTAAAGTATAAAAGCAGCTTTTGAGTGCTGCTCTGTGACCAAAAATGGTAATGGAACAAAAGCTAAGAAGGGTCGGAAATGACTACAAATGGAAATCTTAAAATCCAGCTGTTTATAGTTTCTATAGTGGAAAATTAAATTAGCACATTATCAAGCTTGTGGGTGAGATGTGCAGTGGGGTCTTTATCAGAGCTGCAGGGAACAGGCCAGGAGGGGCATGGAGCTCTTGGGCAGCTAATGTTTTTATTCATGGTGAGATCTCCTTGCTCTGGTTGTCATTGCTGTTTTCACATCAAGGGAAGATGGGTGCTACTGCTTGACAGTGACAGTGACATTCCCCTTGGGGTTTATAATGTAATTTATGATCAGACAAAGAGAAGGGATGGGACTTCAGCAGGAAAATAAAGAGAATAGCATTCTTGTAGAAACCTGCAAATGGAAAGGAGCCAAGATCAGAGAGAGCTGGCCCATGCACAGTGTGGCTGCACAGCAAACCCTGGTGAAAGCTGTTTCTTCTGAGGCATGGTACCTGTAATGAGCCAAGAGGAGCAGCAGGGAAACTACCAGCAAACCTCAGAGTACATGCACATTTGGTGATGTTATCATGCTTTGTGATCTATCAAGACCTTAATTAAACATATGAATATTTCTCCTTAACTGGGAAAGCCAGTAATGCAACATGGTATGTGTCCCTTTAAACAGCCCTTGACAAACAAGCAACACTCGGTGCATATGTTCTGGAAAATGTGAATGAGGCAAAGGCACTTGCTGTTCATCTGGTCCTTAGATAAGTATCAGATATTGAAAATCTAATATTGAGTGCATGGCTGCGTCATCATTGTTACCAGCCATGCTAATGGAAGTTTTCATTTGTATTGTGCTTTTTTAAGACTACAAGTATTTTGCCTAGAGATTTGCTCTGGACCTCATAACACTGGTGGGGTTTGGGGATGTTACTCTCACTATAAACATGAGAAGACTAGGGTAGCAGAAGTTCTTGGGTTGTTACTGAGAGGGTGGTGAGTCTTACAGTTGGGAGCCAACTGTTTCTAGGTACTAAAGCTAAAGAATCTTTCCCCAACCAGTGCATAAGAAGAGTCCAGCAAGGAAGATGGCAGGATGTAGGTGGACGGCATAACCTATCCAGTGATGTGCACCTTTCAGTCTCTTGAGTGACTCTTCTGTTTCTCATCTTGGGGAAGTGAGCACGGATGATGTCCTCTTTGGTTTAGGTGTACCAGCATCTTCTTGGCTGGCTGTCCTCATTAAGCCCTCCTGGTGCTGCAGGCTTGGGAATAGCAGTCTCCTGCTTGTGCAAGCTGTTGGGAGCCCTCACCACTGGCCTGCAGGGAGCCAGCCTGTGCCCAAGGCCAGCTGTGCTCCTTGCATGAAGCTTCCAGTCTGGCTGTCAAGTTGTAAATGGCATAAGGATACAGTCCTACACATTTTTTTTCTTAAGGAAGCTTTTTTATTTGGTAATTGTTTTTTGGATCTGCACACAGTACAGAGAGTTCCTATATCCCCAATACCAGGTTCCCATCAGATATGAGTGGGTACATTTTTCACAATGCTGAACCCATGTGGAAGCATTAGTATCCAGGTAGGTGCTTGATTAATCCAGGTGTCCTTACTTACCTTAGGTCCTTCTGTGTCCTAGGACCACCTCCAGGATCCACCATGCCTCCTTATGCTCCTTGGAACTGTGGCAGTTTCCTAGTTTTTGTGTTTTGTTAGTTTTTTGTTTGGTTTATTCCCAGGGATTGAACCCAGGGGTGCTACATCCCAATCCCTTTCTGGTTTTTATTTTGAGATAGGATCTCACCAAGTTGCTGAGGCTGCTTTTGATGTGCTTTTTGATGAACTTGTGATCCTCCTGCCTGATCCCCAGGTGGAATTACCGGCCAGCTCCACTGTGTCCTGGACATTCCTTGTTTTTGATGACCTGGATGGTTTTGAGGAATGCTGATCAGGCATGTTGTAGACTGTCCCTTGGCTGGTTTTCTCTTGAACACATTCCTGTTGGTGACTGGGGCAAAAGATTGCATAGACCTTTCCCATGCTCTGGTTTTGAGGCTGCCTGCCACCACCTTGACTACACTGCTGCTGTCAGCCTCCATCACCTGGCTAAGGCAGCATGAGTCAGGGTTCTCCAGGACATGGGTGACTCTTGTTAAAAGGGAAAACCCCTGGACAAGCTTAAACTGAGTTTTATTTTTGAGCAAAACAAAAATGATTGTAAATCAGAAAGCCTCAGGAACCAGAAGAGGCCAGCCAGCAGTGTGACCAGGCAGGTTGTGTGGAAACTGGAGCAGGGAGTCAGAACAGGGTGCCTGCTCTGTTAGTGCCTCCTTTGACTGACATCAGCCACAGAGATGGGACATCTTAACCATGTGGTCCATCAGGCCTGGGACAGGAGCTCAATCCAGTCAGTTCCTTCTGCAGGTCCTCCTTCACCCTTTTCCCTTCCATACTGTACACATTGGAGTAGGTGCCATGCAGGGCCCACCCTGGAGGAGCAAGGAGCAGGAGCAGAGCCTCCTCCTTGGGGGTGGACTTTCTGCTGGTCACTCAGATTGCTTCCAGGAGAGGGGATCCTCTACATGCCCTACCTACCTGCTTATGTAGTATTACTCCTGGATACTTGTCTTTGAGTGGATATTGACCTGGATATTTTTGACCCTCAACTTGTGTCACCTTGCACTTTGCTCCAGTTTTGTCCCCAGGCATTTTTTGGGGGATGCTGCTGTGTCCCTTGACACTTTTCATCACTTTGCAGGGCTCTGTGCTTCCTGACTTCTGTCTCCACTAGAGGCTCTGGGGACACCTTGTTTATTTCTTGCCCTTGCCCCACAGTCAGCTATCACACCAGGGAGTCTGATTCCTCTTATTGAAGAGTGAGATTGGAGAATGAGATATGGTGAATCCCCATTTTTAGCAAGTAGATATTTTTAGGAAATGGAAAAGAGACAGGTGACATATGGTAATGTGTGCCTTTTAATCTACTTGGGCTTCTAGGGGTCACAGAGAGCAGCATCAAATCCTGGGTCTCAGTCCACAGGCAGGCTAAGTGTTCGTGCTACTTTTACAAAGTCACCGAAGAGCACAGCTTATGATTTTATGCCATCAGACACAATAGTACACAATGTGATTGCAAGCTTTTCACATAGTTGAGAAAGATCAGATGCTTCCATAGTTGGGCCTGCCTGAGGGGTGAGCCTGTGCTTGTTCCACAACCCACAGTCCAGTGAACTAGAGGCCCAACCTAAAGAGGGAAATGTTACATTTATTGGAAAAGCATGTGATGTGTATCTGCTAAGCATGGAGGAGAGCCACCCTTTCAAGTATACTCATCAAAATCAAAATTCCTAAAAGGGAATCTATAGTTAAATATAACCACACCAGCAAGTTTGAACTTGCATGACAAAGGACAGGAATCCAGCCCTAAGTTGGGAGGATGGTACACAAAGAATTCCTACAACAAGAGTAAATAGACCAAAAAATAGAAAATGAGAAATTGTGAGCATTCAGTAGGTAAAAAGGAAAGTCAGAACAGCCAATCAACTGAGTGACATCCACCTCACAAAGCCTTGGGTGCCCCCTACCCCAGCACCAGCAAGGTAGGATTGCACAGGCCTCACGCTGTCATGGCAGGTGCTGTGGGAGAAGCCACCAGTGTCACCAAGGGTCAGCACTCATGCACACTGCTGTTGGGGTGAGTGACTGGGCTCTAGGTGAGGGCAACTCATAGAGCCAAACCCACCATGATTGTGCTTCCTCCTCAAATTCTACAGGTCTGTCCTGGAGGAATGCACGCAGGACTCACATGCATATGACAAGTAAGAATGCTCTACATTACAACAGCAAGAAGCCCTAAGACCCAGGGCCTATCAGGGGAAAGATGAATGGACAACAAGTAGCAGATGCATAGGAGAGGAACTAAACAGCTTCAAAAAGAATGAATAAAGCCTATCCTTTCATCTCTTTTCTATCTGCTTTACAAAATGCATCTCTTAAAAATCCTTCTGCTGAAAAACAAAGTGTGGAATGAAGCAAGCAGAGGATTATAAATTATTATTTCTCTGTGTGATAAAACATGGAATAATGGAAAGTATTTTCTATAGGTATATCCGTGTGGTTATAAAAGTATTTTTAAGGTGGGTAAAAACACTCAAGATACTATAGTAATGGTAATAATTGGGGATGTTTGAGGGAGGAAGTTTGGAAATGCAGAATATCATACATTGTGATGATCTAATCTGCAGTAAGAAGAATGGATTCCTGTATCAATAGTAAAATTTAAAATTTATTTATTTATTTTTATGTGGTGCTGAGGATCAATCCCAAGGCCTCAGACATGAAAGGCAAGCAAGCACTCTACCACTGAGCTACAACCCCATTCCTAAACATAAATTTTGAAAAAAGAAATATTTTACAGATATATCAGAAAAAGAAAAAAACACAAGGTTTTAGCTCTTAACAAAGACAAATTGTTTTTCTAATCATATTTGCCAAAATTCCAAGAGCTGTCATTGATTGCTGAGGAGAGAATAGCCTTCCTGTTTAGAAGTCAGGTCATTTTCTGCTACACACCTTTCATGCCCTTAGTACAGGGATCACTATAGTTTTCATTTATTGCTCCTTTTCAAATGGCTTTTCTCACTTCTGCTTTTGGATTCGTCCTCTTGCCTGCAGATTCACAACTTTTTCAGTTGTGAATCTTTAACTTAAGATGAAAATGCATTGACTATAAAAGCAATAATCTTCAGATAAAAGGGACTTATTTAAGAGAAGTGTAAGGAAGAAATCTTAAGCAAGAAATTAAAGAGGTATCCTTAGTCCTCTAGAAGAAATGGAATCAGGACATTCCTCTGCTTGGATTTTGAGTAACCAAGACTTTAGTATATTGCCACCAGCTCCTCCCCTCCTCCCATGGAGGCTGGGGATAGTGACCTGGCTTTCTGGAATCTCTTTCCCCTGGAAAACATGACCTGTGAACCAAGCTACAGAAATCTGTAAGTGCACCTCTACCACTGGGAGAAGACTGGAACTGAGACTCCTGAGGAATCCAGGAGAATTGGGGACTTGCGTGGTTTCTCCAGCTTTCTAGTTCTAAAGAGCAAACCTCATAAACAGGCTCTACTGACCCCTTATTCCTGTGGTTCTTGAACTTAAAGAATGAGAAAAATTCTCATGAACATCGTTGTTTTCTTAATCAGTAGAGACATAAAGGTTTCTCTGCTGGTGCACAGAACTTTCTGTATTCCAGGTGCAATTCTAGTATGGGATGTGGTGACTCAGGTTCCCCCGCCTCTGTCTTTTAAAGCTACAAAACAGAACACCTTTGGCCTGAAGGCACCATTCATCCATTCTTGCCTCAACTATTTGCTCAGCACTTGGGACACATGATTGAACAAACACGCTTTTTTGTGATTTGGGGTGTGGAGTGAATGAGCTGTGCAATTTTAAGGGGCTGAGAATGTGACACCTGGCAAAGCCTTGGAGAGACAGCCAGCCTTAGGCTCTGAGGGCAGTAGCTGCAGGCAGAGGAGGAGTGTTGTCTTGGCTATGTCCTGCTCATGTTCCTTGACAGCTCTTACTACATCAACTACTGCAGGCCACCAGCCTGCCCCTCAGGACCCTCTGTCTCATCTTTTCTTGGTCAGCTCTAAACTCACCTTAGATTTCTGGATGCTGCCTAGTTGATAGCTGTTCCCAATTTGTGAGGGTGATAGAGAATCAAAAATCTTCCTTAAGTTTGCAGACTGATCCCCAGGTTTCTCACCCCTTTTATTAAGAAGTGGGGTACGTGTTCATAAAGAATAAAACCATGTTTTAAATTTTGATTTTGTTTTGTGACACAACCCTCAGCCCTTCTGCTGCTGCTTCAAAGCAGCCACAGTCCCTGCAGCCACAGCACATATCATCACATGGCTTAAATAAAATAAATATTCTAATATTCTAAAAAAGTATTTTTCTTCATGTTTTAGGTAACCATGCTTTTGTGATGTGCTTAAAAGTTAGCCAGAATCACAGTGGATATCTTTTTATGTTTCCTAAAATTTCTGTCTACTGACAAAAGCAGACTAGACCATTTGATAACTTTCTTAAATAAAATGAGGCCTTGAAGCAGGAACCAGTGGCAGATTCCTTTTCTCCTTTTTTTGGACTTTCAGATGTCTTAGGAAGCATCACAGAGGTCTATGCTGGGTGCCTCTGGCAACTCTGTGTGAAGATTCTTGTGGGACTTAATTTTCTTGGATACATGCTACAAATTTATTTCAAGTTTAAATTGATTCAAGCACAATGCTCCTAATTCCATTAAATTTATGGCTGTCTCATACTAGCTTGAGGAATGGCATCACATAAGGTTCCTTCCAACTACAATTTTTTTTTTAAATTTTGCTTTTCCAAGACTTAAGATGAGAGCAATAATTTAAAAAAAAAAGGCAGAGAGAGAGTGCACCAGTGAGAGAGAACACATTTCCTGCCTCCATACTGGAGGTATAAGGAATAGCCCAACAACCTCACTCAGCTCTGCTGACCCATAATGTCTGCCCTACTCCACACAAGACTCCTGCAGCTCCTGCACCGTCTTCACCTGGCAGGGTTTAGGTACAGAAAGAACCCTGTTACTCTTTGAGACTATGCTTGTCTGCACTGCACAGAAACTGTGGTGCTTTAAAAAGTCCCTCTTTATCCCAGACAAAGGAGCCTCAAGGTGGCATTTAAGGACTTGTTTTACAGAACCCATGTAGGCTAGGCAAAAGCAGGAGGATACATTCAATGTGCTAAAAGGAAAAAAAATGAAAAACTCATCATCCAAGAATACTTTGTCCAGCAAAACTGTCCTTCGGAAATGAGGAGGAAGTAGGTGATGACTCTCCCAAAGAAAAGCCACGTTCCTCACCACGAGGTCTGTCTGGAACTGCTGAAGGGAGTGAAGTTGAAACAGACAAAAAAATCACCAATTTTCAACATAAAACATATGAAAACACAGACACCAATACTGTAAGTAATACTGAGTCAATATTTCTCTCCAGTATGTGGAGAGAGAAAAATATTTAAGAGAACTATAGATCAAACACATTGTCAAGATACTTGGTACAAAATGATGAAAATGTTGATATCAAAAGCATAAAGTGTATGTTTTAAGTAGATAGTCAAAGCACAGAGTTGTATATGATTGAGATTAAGTTGTTATCTGCATAAAATAGTCTAAGAATTTTATATAAGCTGTGGTAACCACAAAGCAAAAATCTACCCCAGAAGCACAAAACACAAATAGAAGAGAGCCTAAGCACACTAGGTGCTGTGGGTCAAGTATGTCCCCAAGGGTTCACATGTCATTTGCATGGGAGCATCAGTCCAGGGTTTCTGTGTACCTACTGTCTTAGTCCCCCAATACCCACAACTCTGCACAGGCAGGAAGAGCAAGTGAATGGGCAATATCATTCAGGTTGCACCCAGGGCTCCATGATCTTCCTGCCAGGGCTGGACTTCTGGATCCAGCAGTCACTGATTCTGTGATTACCTTTGGCAAGTCACTTAAGCCCATAAACCCCACTCAGTTCCTGAGCAACAACAGAGTGTACTTTTCAGAATTGCCTGGGAGAGTTATACAGAACAATGTGGGAAGCACTTGATCTTTACTCAGGATGGCTCTGCTCCATCAAATCTCTGTGAGAACTGAGCTGCTGCCCATGGGATCCAGTATGGGGACAGGATCAGGATGCCCCAAATCAGTAGTCAGCTGCATAATAGTTCTTGTTACCCATGGCAGTTTTGCTCTGCAAAGTCAACTCAAACCCTGAGCCAGGGAATGTTGGGGTGCTGATCCTAAGTGCAACAGGGCCAGGTGCCTGCCAGCCTCTGGTAGCACTTGCTTGCAGCCATCCACCAATATGTCACCTTGTGGTATGTGTGTTTCTGTTTGAGACACATTAATTGATACATGCTGCTAGTTGGTTAGCATGAAACAGGGCCAGCAGTGCCACAGCTTGTGCTGGAAGGGAGAATCTGTGATGTGTGTGTGTTCTCCCTGAGGCCATCTCAGCCTTCCTTTGCTCAGGAATGCAAGAGTACTTCAGCATGATGTGTGGAGGGTGTTTTAAACAGGGTCCTGGGCATGTGGAGAAAAATACACTTGTTTACAGTGTAATAACAAAAAGGAAGGCAGGGGCCTCATTCAGCCTCAGCTGGTGCATAGCTATCAGGAGGGCTCTGTGCGCATGGGCACTGATTTGTGGGTTACAAGTAAGTTTTAGCGAGCAGTAAACTTGCAAATACAGAATGTGAATAATAAAGATTGGCTCACCTAAGGTGGTAACTTCTGGAAAATGTTCACTCCTCTTGCCATTGCTCTCATCAGAAAGGCACTGAAGGACAGGGGCATTACAAGGCCTTCCTTCAATCTGGCAGTTCTTCAGGATGCCCCAGGGGAGCATGGGAAACAGAAGTCAATCTCCAGGTTGCTCTGCACCAACCATACCCAACTTTTCTCCTATATTTTCTCTTTTCCTTTCACTTCTTCCATACCTTTATGCCATTTGCAAGGGTCTGGCTTAAAGTAGAACAGTGGCTACAAAGACCACAAGTGATCTTCCATCTCCCAGGAGCCATAGCACTGGGTGCTGGGAAGATAAGACAGACATGCCAATGGCAAGCTGCAGAAGACAGGTAACATTGGAAACATATTGCTGAGCCCAGGTGGAGATACCCACATCATCCAGCCGACCTCCCTGTCCTGCTTGGCCAGGAGACACAGTCATATGGACAGAAACTTGAGCACTGGCCAGAGTTCAATTCTGTGGACACTCCTCAACACATATCCCAACTTGACAGATGTCTGGGGTCATCTAGGAGGTTCTTTGGTTTTCTCATAAATTTTCTTAAGCATCTACCTTTTCTCTGAGTGTAATATCCTTGTTGATTGTGTTCCTGGATGACAAAGTGCCTTTCTGGAGAGGATGAATTGCAATCATCACTTACATTGATAGTTCAAAAAATAGCATCCCAAGGTTTGAAGATGATAGAAGAGCAAAACTTTATTCTTCTGCACATCCCAACCTGGCCAGGTAGAAGCAAGTGCAAATGTCACCAGAGTGTGTGCCCAGTGTGGGGCTGCCAGAACCAGAGTCCAAGGCAAGATGACTTCCAGCCAGGCCTGAGAGGAGATCTCTGATTGTTTCATTGCCTCTGCAGCATAGCGAACTACCTGTCACTTGTATGTTCCACCCTACATTTAGGGTCAATATGGTCACATGTCAGAAAGTATGGATCTCCTGAACTGTGGAGTTGCAATGCTGAAAGGGAGAGAGAGAGTGAGGGAGAGCCTTATTTTATGGAACTGGCTCACCAACTGTGGAGAGGAGCAAGTTTAATGTGATGTGCAGGGCAGATTGCAGGCTGGAGGCCCAGGGAAGTGCTGAGGTTACAGCCTAGTCTGGAAGCAATCTGCAGGCAGAGGTTCATTATCCAGAGAGAAGCCCAGTCTTATTACTTAAGGCCTTTCATTTGATGAGGCCCACTCACATACTCTCTGACTGCAGAATTCAGTGTTAATCACATCTTTCAAATACCTTTGCAGCAACAACAAGGCTGGCCAACCACCTGGGAACCATAGTCTGGCCAAGTGGACATACAGGATTAGTCATCACACTCCCTTCCTTTCTCCAGGTATCTTCAAGCCCAACTGTGGTGAGCCGTTCCTGCGGACTGTGGTCGCCATTACATGATGGCGCTGGCTCCGTTGTGGTCTGTGAAGGACAACTCCATATCAAAGAGAGTTGGCGTGTTCCCAGCTCCTTATCAGAGAAAGTTGGCGTGTCATTTTCTAGCACCCTGTGAGAAGGGTACACGTGGCAGCTTCGCATTGGGGTTCGCGGTGCTTTATTAAGGCTGGGAGGGGCATCCGAGGTTTAGTAGAAGTAGTAGTAGAAGAATTATTAGAAGAATATCAAGGGCCTGAATAAACTGCTGAAAGAAGATTCCTGAGTCGCGTCTTCCTTGCGGGCAAGGGGGGTCGCGACACCCAACACCTGTGGGTCAGTCTGTGATTAAAACTCAGGCCTCAGAAAAAACACACAAACTCCTACTGTGCTTGGCATCCAAGTCACCTACTGAGAGGATGCTTGAATCTGATGAATGTGAAGTCTGTAGTTTCAAGAGGAGGAGAGTGGGTCAGTGACAAACTTCTTGGTCCACTCAAGGGCAGGTTCAGTTGCAAGGTAGCCTGGTATCTGTTGCTTTAGGAAACTGTCAAGCAGTAACACAAGTTTAACACAATGACATTGAGTTAGACAATAGGGTTAACCTGTGCCTCTGGGGCCCTCCTGAAACCACTTGAGTAAGCTCCTACACAGCAGCACCCCCCATGCAAGAATGAACTCCTAGCCAAAAGGGGACTCTACCTTACTGTTATCCAGGGGATGTCACAGTGGTGCCCTTTCAGTCTTTCTGACTAACTTTTAATGTATTTTGTTTCTACTCGTCTTTTTGCAGTTTCAAAGGTCCCATGTTTATCTATGGATGAAGGCCCTTCTGGCTGGATTTCCACTTCTGTCATAACAAACCGCTCTTTTTGTACTTAGAAGTATCCTTAAAATCATGGGAACAGGTGGACTATTATTACCAAATCCTTATTCTTCTTGTTCTTTCCAAATTGCAAACTCTAACATTCAATGGAGGTGGTACACCTCCTTTTTCTCTCTCTCTCCTCCTCTTATTCCTTCCCTCTCACAGCCTCCTTTCTTTCCTTCCTTCCTGTTTTTTTGTTTGTTTGTTTTAGAAATTGCACTTCTGGCTTCTAAACTGGCAGTTGGAGGATTAGCTGTTAGCTCAAATTCTAACTATTCTTGAAGTTCATTCTTTCTTTTAAATAACTCCCAGGATCATTAGGTTGAGAAGATTGTGATTAGCATTAATCCTTTCAATACTACAGAAATTATTTTTATTGTGAATTAATTTCTTTTTTCTGAACAGAGTAAAAGCCCAAGATCATAGGCTGGGAAATGGCTTCAAAGAAGCAGAGCAGTTGAGGATGTCCTACAAACCCCTGATCAGCGCCTCTCAATGCTTCTGGGAAACAAGACCATGCCCCCTAACATAGCATCCTGGGTGGGTTCTGCAGACAGAAGAAAGACATTAGGGGAAAACTACAGAGTGAGTAATGCGCTGACATTAGTCAATATGTCAGCGTAGATTC
Source organism: Ictidomys tridecemlineatus (assembly GCF_052094955.1). Classification (NCBI taxonomy): domain Eukaryota; kingdom Metazoa; phylum Chordata; class Mammalia; order Rodentia; family Sciuridae; genus Ictidomys; species Ictidomys tridecemlineatus. Next base: position 132,020,570 of record NC_135484.1, read on the forward strand.
ATTGATTGTGATAGACATTCAAAGCCATGAATGTGCTAACATTTGGTGGAACTAGCTGAGAGATATCATTAGCCTTCTGCACTGTCTTTTCAGTTTTTGATAAACTAAAACTGTGCTAAAACTAAAAGTTTGTCTTCAGAAAAGAAGCCTGGGCATAGGGCTCAGGAGATACTTTCATTTGACTGGTGCAGGGACAGTGAGTGGAAGGTGATGTGGGAGACACTGTTAATAGGAGTGGATGCCATCATGCAGGGCCTCATGGCCTGCCTCAGCCTCATGCTCTTCCCAGTGTGGACGTGGGCAGCTGTGTAGAGGCTCTGAGGGGCACAGCAGTGTGATGAGTGTTACATCCCAGGCCATCTGGAGTGGTGTTGAGAAGGAGGGTGGGATGCTGAGTGACAGGTGTAGCAGGAGCTATGCTCCAAGCTCAGCAGGAATAAAGGAGGTCTGGACTAACTCACTCCAGGAAGGCAGGGAAAGGAGCTGATGGACATGAGGGTTGTTGAGGAAACAGAATGAATCAAACTCAGTGACAAGCTGTGGGGATAAAAGGGGAGTAATTTTATTCCTTCCACTCATTCACTTACTTACCAAAAATTCATGGGGAACCTAGAATATTGGTGCACCCAGCTCAGGGGTCTCACATTCCAATGAGGGAGGCAGACCACAGAAGGGCATGGTAGGCTTTTGGCAAGGCCTTTGGTGGTGAGAGCATGTTGGGATACCATGTTTATCAAAGCCATGGTTCAAGAGGGGAATTGATTGCCCAGGGGTAAAATACAAAATGTAGATGGCAGGAAGAAAGAATTGACCTACTGAATCCAGGTAAACTGCAGAGGTGGATTGAATGCTTAGCTAGCAGAGAGCAGCAGAGCTGTGTGCACTCTGAACACAGGAGTGAGGGCCATGAAGAGCAGGGCTAGGCTTTGTGACCGGTAGGCAGAGGGCCTGGCTGGAGGCTGCCTGTCTTACCCTCCACTCTCCTTGCAGCTCCACCATTAGGTAATGGGCTGTGCAGAAGTAGGCAGGTTTTTGTGAACACAAGGATTAACCTGAGCCTGTGAGCTTCAGAAACTTTCTGGCTGTTGTCAGTCTCACTGACTGTGGTCAATCCAGTGATGGTAGAAACCTCTTCTAAAGAGTGTCCCCTGGTCTCCTCCATCTGCTAAACATCATCCTTCTGGAAAAGAGGACCCAGCCAAGATGGGTACCATGAGGTTGTCCTGGTACCCATGAGGTTGTCTGAGGGCTGGGGCAACCATAGCTCCCCTGTCCTTCCCGTCACCAGGAGGATCTAGAGGGGGAGTTTTGCTTTAAGAAATGGAAATCTTGAGAATGTTTATGCATTGCAGGGAGAAACAGGCAAGCAAGAGACTCTACAGAGCAGCGGTCACTGGTAAGGATAAGAGGTGGAATTCTTCTTGAAACTGTAGAAAGTGATGTGAACAGGAGTGTGGCTACCTACAACTGTGTGTGCCAAAATGGGAACGGGCCATTCCCAGCAGGTCACCTTTATTCCTGGGAAGTGGGAAGATGTCTGTCCAGAGAGGTTGGCAGGCTGGAGTTAAGATGGGGAAGCACAGAGAGGAGATGACTGGAAACCAGTGCAGACAGTGCATCATCAGGGGCTCATGTCCTAGCTGGGCCATTGATAACTCAGGTGTGAGACTTCAGTGGTAATAATGGAAATGTCTACTTTATAATAAATTCTTCTTGAAAATTTGCTTATAAATGACATTTTGACAAGTTTTTCCTCTTTCATGCAGAAAGACAAGTCAGAAAGTCATGTTCTCATTTTGCTTGGGGCTGGGAAATAACAACAATTAAGGCAGAGGATCCAGCCTCATGAAAGAGCTCTGTCTACAGGGGAAACAGGCCATGCACAGACCCAGGCATACTGTAAGGGGGCACTGTGGAAGCTGGGCTATAAGAGCAAAGTTAAGGGCATGCATGACTGCTTCAGAGTCTATAGAAAGTTGATAACTCTGTTATTCTACTTTCTTTCACTGTCACAAATACATGAGCTAATTAGCTTATGAATAGAAAGGGTTTCTTTGGGCCTATAGCTCTAGAGATTCCAGTCCATGATGGATTGGTGCTGTTGCTCTGGAACTGTGGTGAGGTGACCCATCATGGTGAAAAGGAGTAGCAAAGAACTGCTCCTGTCATCAGCCAGGAAGTCAAAGGGGAGGAGGGAATGGCGAGGGTCTCACACTCATCTTAAAGGGCACACCCCAGGAGCCGCAGGACCTTCCACTAGTCCCACCTGTCAAAGGTTCCACCTCTTCCCAGTAGCACCACCCAGTGAACAAGGCCTTAGTAATGAGCCTTGGAGGATCTGTCAATACCCAGACTATAGCAAGGAAAGATAATCAAAGGATCCATGGAATGGACAAACATGGCTTTTACTCACTCCCATCCTGGTTGCAAGTCTAGTGGCTCTGTGGTCTCTTTACCAATGCTGATCCAGGGATCCATGCTGGTTCTGTCTGGCACTGCAGCCACCTGAAGTGCATGGCTGTGTGTTCTCCACAGAAGAGAGAGACTGGAGGAATTTGCTCTATGCCTGAAAGTGAGCGAGATGATCCATCCAACCTACTGTGAAGACTCAGTCTCATGCACCCAGCCCAACTGCAAAGGGAACTGTGCCAGAAAAGATGGAAGGACTCAAGAGCAGCCACCCAGCTGTCCATCTTGATCCTGTCCAGTGTATTTCAATATCTATCTATCCACCCACCCATCCCCACGTGCACACACACACACACACACACACACACACACACACACACACGACTTCAAAAAGAATAGTACACCTACAGCATATTTTATAATTATACCTACAAATACTATGCTAGTGCTTTGTCCATTATATAACAAAGTTTCTGTTTGCCAATTGGAAGGTGAATGAGATTATTTTCTGTTGAACTTGATTCTTGTGAAGGCTCAGTTTTTTTACATGTGCATATACCTGGAACAGTGTAACAGCATAAAGGTATTCATTACTCATATTGATGAGTACATCTTTAGATTTATGGGTGGTTGATACACAGATCACATCAGAATTGATTTTGTTGTTTTGGAAAAGTTAAACAACTTGTGGGGGGGGGGTTGGGGGGTCAGTGTTGTTTTAGAGTTCTCTCAAGTGGGCCTATTTAACCCATGTCCTTCTTCATTTGAAGCAAGAATTATATTTGGAGCATGTAATTTATTAGTAATTTAGTAATTTATTTTCCTTAGTCTTTATAGTGTGTTAGATGATGTACTCCCCAATTAATGTTCACCTTGAACTTTAGAATGTGAGGTTCATTGTGTTTGCAGATGTAGTTCATTAAGGATCATAAGATGAAGCATCAAGATTAAGGGTGTACCTGAAATCAAAAATTAGCAACCTTGTAAGTAAAGGAGAGAACACAGAGAGACAGAGAAGAAGACCCGGTCAAGATAGAGCAGGAACTGGAGTGGGTAGCATCAGTTGAGGACCACCAGCTGAAGCAGAGACCAGGAGAGATAAAGAATCCACCTATGGTCACAGTCTCCAAGGAGCAGAAGACTGGCAGCCACCAGGCACCCACGTGAGAAGAACCAGGAGAGAAAGAACCGCATGGCAGCCAGTCTTTCCCAGAATTAAAAAAAAAAAAATTATCTGTCCTTTTTGATCCATTGTTAATTTTAAAAATAATATTAGGCTATACATGAAATTATACAGATACATAAATAATTCATGGAAAAATTCATTTATTCATATGTAATAAAACACCCTGACAGTAGAAAATATGACTCCCAATCTCTAAAACTGCTGAGCTACATCTGTATAAACAAGAAGACTATTGTAAGACCAAAAGGAAAAATGCCTAAAAGTTGGCAAGCAATAATAGTTCTAGACACTTGGTTATGTAGTTCTTGATGAAGTTTTCCTTGTCAAATTGCAGAAGTTAAAAGTGATCTCCTGACAGCACATGAGTATCCAGCATATGCGTATCCACATTTCCACTGGTTATATCTGTGAAGACTAAAATAAAATTTTATTTGAAAATAAATTATATTTACTAGTACAACTAAAGACTTATTTCCACATATCATTTCTCTAGGAGCTGATACCAATGATAGAGTTACTTTCAAGGTGTCAGATTTTTTTGTGTCCTATATCTTTAAATTCTCTAAGACCTACCAGTATACTGTGGTATTATTTGTGTTCTCCCATTTTACATGAGATCAGTATGTCTCCACTCACACTACATAAAACTGGGATGAGCTTTCTATTCACAGCAATAACTATTAGTTGACATTTGCTGAAAACCATAAAACACGCATTTTAATAAATACTCAAATTTAAAAAGTAATTTTCCCTGTTACATCCTTTGCTAGGTCTTTAGATCTAATAAAGCATGTTAAGTCACAAGAAAGAATGGCCTTAGAGCTATAAGCAAGAAAGAGCTAGTTAAACAACACCCCAGAACCTCTTCCTATTAATAGCACCACTGACATGAAACAGGAGGCCTCACCTTTTGCTCTTCCAACAATGAAAACATTTTTTCACTAGGACATTTCTTTCTATCAGAAACTGCCTGAGACTTACTGTGATCCAGACCATTTTTCAACCTCATCTAAGTTCTAGAATCTACAGCTGGTAGAAGGATGGTGCTGGGGGGGCCCAGAATCAGAATGAGTCTGGTTTCAACAAGTGCTGTTGGCCATGTAGCCCAGATATTACCTTCCTGAATCCTCCCAGCTCTCTCCATGGCCCAATGAAGATTCTCATGTAAAGAACAAGAGTGGGTTTGACATCCATTTTACCATGACAGCACAGATATATTTACTGAGCAGGATTCTGGGTGCAGGGGACCTGCAAATAAACAAATACAGGCCCCACCCTCCTACATCAGACAGACTGGCTGCAGAGAGAGATGTGAATGAAATAATCAGACAACTGAAGAGAGATGGAAGTACTACCAAACCAGGTGATTGGGAGCATGGGACAGGAGTGAGGATAGGCTAAGATGAAGGTGGGTCTCCCTAAGGAAGTGGAATGCATCTGAGAGAACTAAGAGGAATGCACAAAGAGGTTCTAAAAGGAGCTAGAGTTTTGACAGGGGTTGGGGACAATGATAGTGAACTTGGAGCATACTGAAAATGAAACCAGCTAAAATTAAGCATAGTGTGAACATGGCCAAAACCCAAACAAACAAAAAACTGTGTCCTGTGGGTATATAATACCATTCAGTTCGACATAAGTGTAGCTCAAGTCCCAGGACAGTAGAGAAGAACAAAACAGAAAGACATTTAAAGAAATAATGGTTGAATATTTTCAAATCTGACAAAAAATTATAAAGTCACACATCCAAGGAGGTCAAGAAACCCAAACAGAATAAGCAGTGAAAAAAACACTGAAGCAGGTTATAATCAAATTGCTAAAAATACAGTCTAAAAAACCAGAGGACAATATTGGGGGAGGACAATTGTCGAGCTGGAATTCTGTAATTTGTGACTATTTCTAAAGTGAAAGTCAAAGGCATTTTTAGACACAAAAATCCAAGAGAATTCAATGCATCAGACTTGCTCTTAAATGTTAAAAAGAACTTATTTTAGGCAGAAGAAAAATATCAGATAAAATTTGAATCTACATGAACAGAAAATGATTTATATAAATATAAAAGGATTTTTCTAATTTTGAAGTCACAATAAAACACACTGACTACACAGAAACAATATGTAGGAATTTGTATATTATGAAAGCACAAAGTTCAAAATAAGGAACGAAGTGACATTCTTTTCCCTCTTATAAGGGAAAATGAAGTGGTAAAATAAATTGAAGTAGACTGAGGTAACTTAAAGATGCATGTTTTGGATTCTAAACAAATACCTAAGGAACAAAGCAATGATCTATAGCTGACAACCCAATGATGGAATAAAATTTTTAAAAAATTAAAAATTAATCCATAAGAAAAGAGAAGGTGAAAGGAAAAATAAAACCATGGGACAAATTTAAAACAAATTGCAAGATGGTAGACTTAAAGGTAACCATATTAATAATTAAAATGGCATGATAAATTCCAATACTGCAGCTGAAAGGCAAAGATGACTAAACTGACTTGCAAAGCAAAATCTATCTACATGCTGTCAACAAGGGACACATTTTAAGTATAAATCCCAGAAACAAAGTACAAGAATGGGATAAGATAAACCATACAAACAATAATTAGTATCAGAACAACTACACAAAAGACTTGACAATAAGAGGCCGGATGCAGCTGTGCACACCTGTAACCCCAGTGACTTCAGTGGCTGAGGCAAGAAGGTTGAGGCCAGGCTCAGAACTTAGTGAGACCCCCAGAAACTTAGTGAGACACTGTCTTAAAATACAAACTAAAAATTAGTACAACCACTGTGGAAAGAAGTGTGGAGACTCCTCAAATAAACAAAAAAAGATACAAAAATTCTAGGAATGGAAGCACATTGTGATTCAAGTATCTCACTCCTTGATACGTGTCCAAAAGAACTAAAATCAGCACACTATAGGTATACAGCCACTTCACTGTTTAGATCAGCACAGTTTACAAGAGCCAAATTGTGGAATCCACCTGGATGCCCATCAACAAATGAATGAGTCAAGAAAACCTATATATATATGCATATATAGATAGATATATAGATATATCCATACAATGAAGTTTTACTCAGCCATAAAGAAGAGTGTAATTATGGTATTTGCAGGTAGTGGAAGGAAGTATAGAAATTCATGCTAAGCAAAATAAGTCAGAGTCAGAAAATCAAGATCCCAGTGTTTTCTCGCATATGTGGAAGCTAGGGGCAAATAAGGGAAAGAAGGTGGTGAGGGAGGGGATAAGATATGAAGATATAGGGTCGATCAGTGGAGGAGAAGAATAAGAGGGATGGAAGAAAAAAGGTAATGGGGTAGACATATGAAATGAATTCAACAATATCATGTTATATGCATATAGCAATGTAACAAAAAGAATTTTACCTGTATGTACATGTAGAAAATACCATGTAAAATTAAATAAAGGAGTGAAAGGAAGATTAATAAAGGAGAAGAAAGAGGATAGGGAGAAGGAGGAGGGAAGGAAAAGGGCAAGGGGAATGAGGATTTTGATCAAATTCCTTGCACACACTATTTTTTCAAAGTGAACCCAAATACTATGTATAATTACAATGCTCTAATAAAATTAAAAATAATGAAAATACAAAATAAAAAGGTCAGAAGATATAGCTATCCAGGGTAAAGTGCCCCTAAGTTAAAAAAAAATATCTATCTGTCCATCCATCCATCCATCCATCCATCCCAGGAAAAGAATATGAACATCATACTAAAGAGTTTGCACACATAAGAAAACAAGAGTAACTGGCCACAGTGGCACATAATGATAATCCTAGCTACTGGGGAGGATGAGGCAGGATGATTGAAATTTTGATGCCAGCTTGGGCAACTTAGCCCAAGAGTGGAGACAAAGGATGTCACTGGGGATATGGAAACTTCACATACATTGGGACTGCTGTACTCCTTAAGTGGAGCAGTGGCCAAGGTCAGAGTTGTGGTATTATACATTTTCATATATCCATTGTTTGAAAAATTGTTTGAAGCAATGGCCTTTAATGTATATATTAAACATTAGCTTGACTAAAAAAACTATAAAAGAACTTCCAATTGTTTTGAAAAAGTCCATTCATGCATGAATTATAGGGCTCTCTTCTTCCAATGGCAGCATGAGCTTGTGTGAGACCTGCTATTAGAGCAAGGGTGACAGTAGACAGGAGAGGACTTGGAAAGCTTGGGGGACAGAGGACTAGGGCTGGAAAGAAATTTTCAGGTCAGAGAGGGACACTATGGTAAGGGGAAATGTCTCTTGGAGGTTTGGTAGGGAAAATAGAGAGGGGCTGAAAATAACGGTCCTACAGAAATAGAAAATATCAAAGAATTCCAAGAATTCTGAATCCCTCACCCACAGGAACACAGATTTTTAAAACTGCACTTCACTTGAGCAACAGAAGAGGGCACTCTGAAACCAGCACCTCAGCCCCAGGGGCTGAGCCACCTGTGACTGCTGGTCAAGAAAAATCCACACCCCATCAGGAGCAGAAATAAACTGACACAGCACACAGAGTCTAAATCAGCTAATGAAAGCAGTTAATAAAAAATTTATAAAAAGTTAGAAAATACCCCAATATGAATTAAATGAAATCAAACAAATAAAAAAACCCCTGTAACTTTGGATTTTAAAATTCTAAATAGAAATAGAGAATTGCACAAAGATGTGACAGAATATTGGAAAGAAACCAAATATAAAGATTAATGTTTTTCCAAAATGACAAAAACAAATAGTTTCCCTGACACAGAGATGAAAAATATTTAAGTGGAAAGAAAGGGAGGAATGAAAGAGATAAGAACCAAATAATACAAGTATAAATCAGAAATATGAATATCAGATTTTCTTTTAAAGGGCTTCTTTCTAATTTCATAAAAACATTGTTAACACTTGGATGAAACAGCAACAACAACAAAACCACAAAATTAATTATAGAACATTTAAAAGTGATTTAAAAATTTACTGTTTGTCAGAATTTACATGATAAAATTAAAGTACTAATCAGAGGAAAAGTCACACCTTTAGGAAGATATGTAAAAAATGAAAATAAGTGAATTGAATAGCTCAAGTCATAGATATAGAAAAATAAATTACCTGGGAAAATGTAGAACAGAGAAAATAATAAATAAGAAACTATGTTTATGCGTTAGGAAACAGGACTAATCAATCACAGGAGACTGATTTGCAATACTCTATGCAAAGCATTTGGACATTTATATAAAGTCTGCATATCTTTAAAAGAAATTATTTAATAAAATTGACCTCAATAAAATAGAAAATTTAAATTCATGATTTTAAATAGAATACCGTTACTGAAGAAGTATCTCCATACAAATGTACACTGGGCTCAGATGATTTCATAGGAAAATTCTTTGGAACTCTCAAAGGACTTTGAGAATTCAGTGGTACTTGAATTCTCCAGGGCACAGAAAAAAAAGGTAATATTCCACATTCTTTTTATGCAGTAGCTATAACAATCACACCTAAATGTGAAAAGATTAGAAAATACCAGCGATTTTAGGCTGATCTTACTTGTGAATGCATGTAGATGTAGGGATTGGTGTGAATCCTGATGTCAAGAGGAAAAAGCCTTAGCAGGCACCTGAGTGTGTGCAGGGTCCAGCTAATAAGCTGTTAGGAGGTCAATCCTTGTCCTCTGGACAGCAGTCCTGGCTCACTTCCAAATATGTTTGCCTAGAAATGGGACCTGGGGAAATCCCTCTTTTCATTAATTCTTTAGAGTAAACTATAGAAAACATATTTTTATTCTGACATAAACATGTATGTGACAAGAAAACAATATTTAAAAATCATAAAACTCAAAAGATACTGTACCTACTTCCACAATCCCAGTTCATTTTCACAAAGGAAGCCCTTATTGCCAGTTTTGTATATTCTTATGTCTTTGTGTATCTTCTACATCATTGTGCATTTTTATATGAACTTCTATTGTATTCATGTGTATGCATGTGTGTGTATCCTTTTAATTTTTTGCACAAATAGGATCATACTATGACTTCATGTAACAATTTGCTCCCCTACTTGTTTGTATAACATAGACCATGACCCTACCTGTCCATGCAGATTTCATTGATTTTTTAATTGATTTTATTTTTTAAATACATGACAGTGGAATGCATTATAATTCTTATTACACATACAGAGCACAAATTTTCATATCTCTATTTGTATATAAAGTATGTTTGCACCAATGTGTGTCTTCATACATGGACTTTGGATAATGGTGTCCATCACATTCCACCATCCTTACTAACCCCCTGCCCCCTCCCTTTCTCTCTCACCCCTGGGCCCTATCTAGAGTTCTTCTATTCTTCCCATGCTCCTCCTCCCTACCCCACTATGAGTCAGTCATCTTATAACAGAGAAAACATTCTCCATTTGTTTTGGGGGGATTGGCTAACTTCACTTAGCATTCTCTTCTCCCACTCCATTCATTTACCTGCAAATATCATGATTTTATTCTCTTTTATTGCTGAGTAATATTCCATTGTGTCATTCATATTTAAGAAATAGCATCATATCTAATAGTAGCTATATTCTATGATTTATTTAACTAATTTTCTATTAATGGACACTGATGCTTTATCAGGGTTTTATTTTGTGTTTTTTTTTCAATATGTTTGGGTATTTGGTCACTAGAAACAATGTCATAAGCCAGGTTTGGTGGCACACAACAATATTCCCAGTTACTTGGGAGACTGAGGTAGGAGGGTCACAAGTTTGATGCTAGCAAGACCTTATCTCAAAATAAAAAAGGGGTGAGGATGTAGCTTACTATTAGGGTGCTTGTCTACAATGCATGAGCCATGAGTTAGATCTTAAGTACCTCAAAAACAAGGAAAATAAAACTATAGTCTAGAGTCTTGTACATACACTTTAGCATATATTGAGAAATATAGCTTTAATTTAAGTTCACAGAACTGATGTTCAAATAAACCATAATAAGAAGGCTGTTCAAGAATTGAACACAATCCAAATGTCTCCCTTTAGAGTCGATAAAATACATAGAAGTCAGTACATAATTTCATAAGACTTCCTAGCTTTCAGAACTGGCACATGTGACTTGGACAAGTCACAAATTTAAAATGGCAAAGAAATCATCTCCCATTTAGTTTATTATCTCATTTAACCTGCAAAGCTTAAGCAAATAAAAGCAGGTCATCTTGCATTGTGTAAATCATCTAACTGAAAAGAAAGGGTGGAAAAGGCTCCTGAGGATCTTCAGATGAGCTAGTTTTAAACATACTTGAGGCTGAACTCCAGATCATGTATGTGGTACTCCCTCCCTGGGGAGCTGGGACTCACTACACTAACTGTCTTGGGAATGACCTGCTTCTGAGGGTAAAGTAATTTCACAGCAGAGAAACCTGTGAACAAGCTTATTCTCACATGTGATGAGCCATGTTAACTGCATGTGTCCTCCAATAAATGATGAGAATATCTCCAGTAGGCTTTTTCTTACCCAAAATACATAATCAAGAGACTAAACACTATGTATTATATATTATACAAATTATAGAGCCGGGGCTCCCTTTCCTGGTCTAACTCACAGTGGTTTCCTCACACATTGGCCTCTAAGACCTTTTTCACTTTATAATAAGTTTAAGGAAGGACTTCAGAAGTTTCTGGCTTCAGTGGGTTATGGAGGATGATATTTACCCATTTAGAAATTAAGATCTGTAGGAGACTTCAATGGCTCTTCCATTCCAAGTCTGAAAATCCATAATGATTTTTGCCTTTTAAAGAAGTGATCATACCTAAACTCAAGGTGTGCAATTTCGTTCTCTTCCAAGTCAAAACAATTGGTGTCCAAAGGATGGTAGTGCATTATTCCCATCCTGACACTGGCACAAATGATCCATTCTCTAAGGCACCAAAGGCTATGTTGTTCACATCTATGGGGCTGAGAGGAAGGGTACTTGGTTATCATTTCCTCATAAGGTCCTCACCACATTTCTCCTCAGAAACCCTGAAACACAGGAGACAGTAGTTTGAAATATTCAAAGTGATGAGAGACAAATCTGTCAGCCAAGAATCTTCTGGTCAGCCCATGTTTCCTTCCCACAGCAGGAAGCATTGAATGGATTCACTGTTCAACTATGTCAGACAAGAGAAAAATAAACTTGAGTGAATTGCAAACTCAAATTCAAATCATTACCAAAAAATCATCTATGCTGGATGAGAAATGAAATGAACAAGCATTATGCAATTAAAAACACTAGAAACAGAACTTTGACAGTTGAATAAAGGAAGAAAAGAAGACACAAAAAGACTCCCAGCTTCTGGTTTTACCTAAAAGAAGATTGGAAGTTGTCCACCCTTGTAATAAGTCAAATACTGAACTAACCCCAAATTAGCCACTCTTCTTATATCCATCAAAGAATTGAGATCTCAGTGCAAACTGTTGGCCAAAAAATGGTGGATACAGGGCTGAGGCTGTAGCTAGTAGTAGAGTATGTGCTTAGCATACATGAGGCACTGGGTGAACTCTAGAAAGACACATTGATGGGGAGAATGACTGCTCACCACAGCCATAATCCATAAGCACAAGCCTGGGTGGAGTTTCTACAAGGATAGGAAAACCCAATCTATAATAGACAAATTGCTGGAGTCTCAAAGGTGACAAGTCTCAGAGTTAAAATCTTCAAGCTGCTTACACTGAGAAGAGGTCCCACACCTTCTCAGGTCATCTGCAGGAGTCTACCATGTCCTCAGAGTGCCAGCTTCTGGGTATTCCTTAAGATCCTCTGCTGGCTTAGTGCATGTGATAGCAGGACAGCTTTGGAGCTTGGGATGGGACTAGCCTGGTTCTCTGATGTTGGGAATTGGTCAAACTGACCCAACTTTTCTAACAAGCCAGATTAAATTTTTATTTTTTATTTTCAGATAATATCATGCTTAGCTGTCCAGTCTGCCTTATGATTTTTCTGCTCCCAGCTACTGTGTAGCTGGGCTTATTGGCTTGCCACCTTGCTCTGTAGTGTTTTTCTCTTTGCTTTTCAATTTGGGGGAATTTCTATCAAAGACATTATTTATTTGTTTTGTTTTTACTGTATAATATTTCTTTTTGCTTTTTCTTTGAATATATATATTATACTTGTATAAAACATCTGTTCTGTCATGTTGTCTGCTTTTTCCTGTAGTGTCTTTACAAATTATAGTTGTTTTAATTTTCTGCTTGATCATTTTGACATCCTGCCTTATCTGAATCTGGCTCTGACACTTCTCTGTCTGCCTTCTCTGCTTGCCTTTTAGTATTCATGATAATGCTGGGCATGACTTCAGGTCAAGAAATTCAGGCAGAGAGATATTGACGTGGTTAGTGACATGGTTGTGAGGTGTGGGTTGAGGGGAGGTGCTGTTCATTTCAGTGATGAAGTTGTGTGCTATTAGTGAACCTGTGTCCCCCAAGTTTGTCTCTTAAAAGAACTCCTCTGTTTTGCCTGCCCCTCAAGTGGAACAGGAAAGTTCTAGTGGACTGGAGTTGAGCATTTCCTTCTCCAGGTTGGTGTTTCCCTGATTAAACCCAGTCAGGAGGGGTCAGTCCAAATACTTTCTCTTGATGGCAGGCCTCATTGAGAAGCAGCAAATGTTCTAGGAGTATTTGAAAATAGTTGTTCACCCTTCTCTTCAAGCTCCCACATCCAAGAGTGTTTTGTGGACTTAAAAGGGCTATAGACATGAAATGCTTACAAGATTGGCTGAAAATGGACTATTGCACAGGCATTACTATCTCAGAAACCCAGCCTGCACTGTGATAGGAGCAAAAGCCTACCTTAATCTTTCACAGGAGACTTGAAGCAGAATCCCGCCAACTGTTCACATGATATACTTCTGAAGAAAATTCTCAGGCCAATCAATTATATTCCTTTTATAGGTGACTTTATTTCTTCTTTGGTTTTCCAACAAATTCTTTGAGATTTTGATAACTTCATCAGAATCAGTCGATCCCTTTCAAAAGTCATAATTTTTATCCAGGTAGAGCACTTATGGAGAAAAATGCATATCACTACACATGCAGCTTAATGACTTGTTATAAAACACAGAACCTTGTAATTGGGACCCAGGAAAAGTTAGGGGACATCTTCATATTCCAGAATCCCCCACATGGACTTCAAATCACAAATTAGTAGACCTGCCTCTAGTAGATTTGGTGAACACCCCCAGGAAAATCAAAACTCAAAAATCTAAGCTGTTAGGTTGGGGTTGTGGCTCAGCAGTAGAGGTCTGGCCTAGCATGTGCAAGGCCCTGGGTTCAATCCTCAGCACCACATAAAAATAAATAAAATGAAGGTATTGTGTCTAACTTCAATTAAAAAAATAAATATTAAAAAAATCTAAGCTGTTTAATTCTTCACTATGATGTGAAGTTTGTCAGATCTTCAAGCATCATATTGGATTGCTTTTGTGTTTTAAACAGCACAGCATACAAATCACCACTGAAAGCACATACTTCCTTGCCACAAGGACACACCTCTGTGCCCTCCAAACCTTTGAGGACCTCTGGACTGGTGGTCCCTCCCGCAAGGGTACAGTGATGGCACCTGCATTATTGTTACCTAGTCACGGGGCTTCACAGCCCAGCTAGGTTCTGGATGGGGTCCATGCTGTTGCTGTAGTTGCCCACATGCTGTTGCTCAGGATTCTACTCCTCCTGGATCTTCCTGGCTGTTCTCTCCCTTACTTAGGGTGGGATGTCAAAGTCTCCACTGTTAACATGAAATGATTTGTTGCTCCCTTAATCTTGTTACTTTTCCTTCCTAATGGGGCTCTGCTGTTTTATGCATGTTTGTTTATACCTTCTTATGTTCTTAATAAATGACCATTTGCCATAAGATGTCCTTCTCTTTCTTTGTAACCAATTATTCTCCAAAGTCTATTATTCTGTGTCAGTGGAGTCATGCCAGCCAACTTTGCTTATTTGCCATGTCATCTTCCCCCATATTTCTTTGCACGTATTTGTATTCTGTTTTCAATCCACTCTGGTGATTTGATTTTAGTGTTTAGTCTATTTCCGTTTGGCATGATTACTGAGAAGATAGAATTCACTTCTGGTTCATGATTCGACATGGTATGTGTGTGATGTTTCTGTTTCTCCACTTATGCCTTCTTCTTTTTTTCTTTTAACCTTTAATTTTGTGTGGAGCTGAGGATAGAACCCAGGGCCTCACATGTGCTAGGTAAGTGCTCTACTACTGAGCCACAACCCCAGCCCCCCTTATGTCTTCTTTACTGCTAAGTGGGTACATTCTAGTGTACTATTTTATGTCTCTTCTTGTTTCTTTTATTGAATTTTAAAATTCAACTTCTTAGTAATTGTCCTAGGGAGTACCATGAGCTTTTAAAAACAATCTAATTCAGATTAATATTAAGTTCAATATTGTACAAAAACTGGACTCCAATATAACTCCATTTCCTCCCACTTTCTTTGGGCTATTTTGTAAAACAACTCTTCTCTTTGTTCATTTTAAGTCCTTCAATACAATTTTGTAACTCTTGCTTTCTGCAGTTGCCTTTTAAAACAAACATTGGAAGAAAGGAGTTATAGGCATGATGTTTGCATCCTGTTCCGTATTCCACAAGGTACAACTGCCTTAGCTGCTGCTTTTTATTTCCCCATATGGATTTGAGTTATGTGTAGTGTCCTTTAATTCTAAGGAACACCCTTTCATAACTTTGTAGGGAAGGTTACTGGTCTTGAGATGGAGAGGACAGGGAGCAGCCCCTGTGAAGATGTAACAGACATCACTGTCTTACCTCCATTACTTTCTCTTGGATAGACAATGCTCATCTCTTCTGTGGCTTCAGTTAATTTCACAGTTTGGAAATGGCTGACTGTAGTTGCTTTACTTATGGGTCAGTATGTGTCTATCAGGTCCTTGTTCTCTGTTTACAGATGACCATTGCCCTAGGATGTATTAAAAAATTTTAGCTGTTGATGAAGCTTTACTTTATTCATTTATTTATATGCAGTGCTGAGAATTGAGCCCAGTGTCTCACACATTCTAGGCAAGTGCTCTACCACTGAACTACAACCCAGCCCCCTTAGGATGTATTTTAATGTTTTTGGTTCATCTGTTTTTGTCACTTTGGGGGTGGGGACATGAGGTGCCCTTTTAATAACTAGGTAAAACCCTCTTTTATTTCTCCAAATGTTCTTTAATTGTAAATCAGAGTATTTCTTGAGTTCTGTTATTTCTATACTGTGTTTCAGGAACACTTATTGTATAGAAGTTTTAGAAAAAAATCCTAAAAAGTCAATAATAAAATCCCCAAGAAAAGACACATAGAATTCACAAGATGTGAGCAAACTAACTGGGTTAAAAGCCAAGCTGTCCTTTGGCAGGGACAAGTTTTGTGCAGTATTGAATTCACCCTGTTTGAAGTCCTTTTCTTTTCAATGCAGATCATGGGCTTTCTGTTACTGAATTCCAGTGTTCTGGCACCCTCTAGTGCTACTAATGAGTAAAGGCCACTGCCCTTTAGCTTTCCCTTTTTTAATTATTATTTTTTTTAAATACATGACAGCAGAATGCATTACAATTCTTATTACACAGATATACAGCACACTTTTCATTTCTGGTTGTATATAAAGTATGTTCACACCAATTTGTGTCTTTATACATATACTTTGGATAATGATGTTCATCATATTCCACCATCATTTCTAACCCTATGCCACCTCCCTTCCCCTCCCACCCCTTTGCCCTATCTAGAGTTTGGGTATTCCTCCTATGCTCCCCCTACCTATCCCACTATGAGCCAGCCTCCTTATATCAGAGAAAACATTTGTTTTGTTGGGATTGACTAACTTTACTAACTATTTCCTCCACTCCTCCTCCCCACACTCTTCCTTTCTCCTGTAATAATTTTCTAAGTCAATATTTTCTAAGTTAAACTAATCACATATTAGGAATTCCTACAGTCTTCCTGTCCTAATTTTCATTTTTCTTTATACCTACTGACTGAGGTTAGCCCAAAGTACTTGTTCTCTCCATGTTATTCTTTCTTTTGTCCCCATGAGACTCCCATCATGATGCACCATCTCAGCTTTACCTGCAGCTGAGGTGGGGGAGAGCAGGACCCCTGCCTGAGATCCCTGGAGCTGCCAATTTATGGGCAGCTTCAGAAGTGGCACACTTCCATTCTCTTCCAGCTCTCTGCCTATGAGGAACACATCACTTTCTGTTCCTGATCCTTTAACAAAGGTTTTAGGGTTTCGGACTTTCAAGCTGATGGAAAGAAAATTGAAAAATTAAAAAATAATCCATTGAAAAGAAGCCAAAAGAGAGCAAAGAAAAAGAAGGATGAGTTGACAAGATGATATAATTAAATCCAGAATTCTTCTGGACACATGGAAAAATAAGATTATGTACCCCATTTGAATCAACTGTATGATATGTCAAGATCATTGTAATGTTTTGAGCAACTGATAAAAAAATTTTAAAAAGATAAGATGATTAAGACAGATGAGAGGTCAATAATCATCCTCTGTAAGGATAATTATACTTCAATACATTATCCTCTGTAAGAAGAACAACAATCACTATTAAACCATATCAATTATTCATGATGTCAAAAAAAGAGCTATGCTAAATGCAGTAGGGTAAATATTCTAATTAAGAGTGCTGAGGGCCATTACCAAGTAGGAATGACGCATAGAAATTTCCTTGCCAAGCGTATCTCATGCTGCTTAGAGGACATTCGATGGGACATTGCATGCATGCTTTAATAAGGTGACCTTGCTCAAGGACCAAGGCGGATCTGGGTTTAGAGCTGATCAGGTTTGAGGAAGTAACCGGCTCCTTGAGTTTAAAGCGTTGCCAGTTTAAGACAATGGGTTTTAGGGAAGTTAGAGGTTGAAGATTATTGCTGGGATTAGGGTGTTCCTGCTGCTTGTTCCCGTTGAGTTCTCGTGAGATTAAAATGGGATTTGGAGATAGCCTCGTGGAGTAGGTGAATGGTGCGGGCAGACGGCAGAACGTGATTGCCCCTGGACCTGTGTGGAGGCAGTGTGAGAGCGGGAATAAAGAATTGCTGTTTGAACCTACAAAGGTGTGTGGTGGCTCGTGATTCTGGTGCCAAGCCGAGACCTTGGCAAAGAGCCATAAAATCAGACTAAATAAAAACTCATGTTTCTTATATAAAACATCCTAGAACATAAGGACACAGAAAATTGAAAAGAAAATTATGCAGAAAGATAAGCCATACAAATACTAACCTAAAACCAGTAGTGTGACTGCATAATATCACACAAAATAGAATTTAAATACAATAATACTGGAGAGATACTGCATGATCACTGAAGGCTCAATTCTTTGGAAGATTTTTTTAAAAATTATTTGCTTACACCTAATAACCTGGTGTGCATGTATATATCTGTGTGTATTTTTATAGATACCTATTATGGGTATGATGATTTTCTCATATTTAAAATTTAAAATAAAAAAGTTGTAGATGGGGCTGGGGTTGTGGCTCAGCGGTAGAGCACTCACCTTGCACATGTGAGAACCTGGGTTCAATCCTCAGCACCACATAAAGATAAATAGGTGAAATAAAGGTGTTGTGTCCAACTACAACAAAAATATATATATTTAAAAAGTTGTAGATGGACAGAATGCCTTCATTTGTTTATTTTTATGTGGTGCTGAGGATCCAAGCCAGTGCCTCACACATGCTAGGCAAGTGCTGTACTCCTGAGCTACAGCTCCAGCCCTGATTTTCTAAATTTTTTTTTATTTCTCATTTGTTCTAGAGAAAATGCTCTGAAAACTGAATGATTTCACTTATTCATTGAGGCTTGATTTATGTTGAAGAATATAGTCTAATGTGAAAATATTTTGCAGACTTTTTTGTGTATGTATATGAATTGAACAAAACTTAAAAAGAGAGAAGTAAAACATAGAAGTTTTTTTAAAATATTTGTTTTTTAGATGTAGGTGAAAATCACCTTTATTTTATTTTATTTTTATATGGTGCTGAGGATCAAACCCAGTGCCTCAGTTTTGTAGTTGCTAGGCAAGTGCTCTACCACTAAGCCACAATCCCAGCCCTAAAAGTTTTTGTCTGCTGGAAAAGCAGGTCTAGGGATGTAGCTCAATGATAGAACACTTTTCTAGCAGGCATAGGGTCCTGGGTTCCATCTGCAGCAGTACACATATGCACATGGACAGTACACATGGACACATACATGTGGAACAAAAAATGGTATAAATAAATAATGGAACAAATTTTAGCAGATTTAACCAATGTACACTTAGAGAATAATGCAACTTTTCAGGGCATATAAACCATTCCTTTTAAGCACATTTTCAAAACTGATCATATTCTTCATCATAGATTTTCATCAATCACTCAGAGTTTGTTCTTTGTAATTCAATGAGGAATCAAACATTTTTAGAAAATGCTCCTGTGTACTTGTACCCATTTAGAAGCAATATACTTCTAAATAACATAAAGAATCTTAATAGAATATAGATATTATTTTGAACTGAACTATAAGAAAGGCTCTCAAAATTTGCAGGATGCACCTAATGCCACTGTTAGGGGAAAACATACAGGTTTCCCTGTGTACACAGGGTGGACAGAGGGAGCAAACACAGAATAGAAGCACCTGTATCAAGAAGTAAGAAAAAGAGGAACAATGGAGCTCAGACATTGTGGCATGTTGGGAAACACAAAGAACACAAATTAACAAATAGAAAACAACCTTCGATGGAGAAGGTCTACAAAGCCAAAAGGTTTTTGCCAGAGAAAGAGTAAGCAGGGGATGGATCCCTGATGACTGATCTTGGGCAACTGAGAAGGGCAAGGGCTGTTGTAGGATGAAAAGCCTCACATCATCGCCTGGCTCACAGTCATTTTAAAAGTCCACAAGAGGACATTTGGAAAACTTTATATCCATACAGCAGGACTCTCAGATGAAGTAGACAAATTCCTAGAAAAATATATTAATGAAAACTTTTATAGCACCACAGAAGGCAATTCCTGTAAAGTGAAAAATTCCTAGAAAAATGCACTTACCAAAAGACAAAGTAAATATTCAAATGGACTAAAATCATTAAAGAGACTGCATTAAAAATCTACCTGCTTGCTTCTCGGGGAGTAGTTGTTCTCTAGGCCTACTCTTTGTGAGTTGTTGTTCAGGGAATTTTCTGAAATTTCTTTTTCCTGTTTCCACAGCTTGCTCCTTGATCCCAGACTTCTTCTTCTCAAAATTATTGTCTCCTTCTCATGCAGTAGGTTTTCTAGCAGCTCTGAGGGAAGGTGAAAGGTGTACAGCAGGCCTGTGGTGCCCTCTGTGGTGCAGATGAGGGTACTTAGTGCTTGATTGGTTTTGGGATATTAAACCAACCTGGAATTTGGGGGCAAATTTTATCTGTTCATATAATATACTCCTTGTCATTGTTGATCCATTCAGATGATCAGTATTTTTGCTTTTCTTAAGGAGGGACAATAAGTGGTCTGTGGTTTTCTTGTCATGTTTGCTCTTGATTTTGTATAAGGGAATATTTGCCTTGTAGAATGAGTTGGCAAGTATTCTTTCTTCCCTATTTTCTTTTTTTTATATTTTTTATTTGTTGTTCAAAACATTACAAAGCTCATGATATATCATCTTTCATACATTTGACTCAATTGGGTTATGAACTCCCATTTTTACCCCAAATACAAGTTTGCATATGAGAATAACAGCTCTGTTAAGAGCCACAATTCCCTTCCACTTAACAGCTTCTCCTCTGTAATAATGGCCTGTTATTCTACTTTCAATCAAAGCAAAAGTTCTTTAAATCTTAGGAAGACAAATCACTATAATTTTTAAGCATCTCTCTTGCTTTTCTTATTCATCATTCATGGGGGTCATTTTCTCAGGGTTTTTAGCTTTCAAACTTTTTTGTTGTTCCTGGGATTGAATCCAGGCACACTTAAACATGTGCCACATCCCCTGTCATATTATTATTATTAGAGACGGGGTCTCTCTTACTTATTTAGGGCCTCATTAAGTTTCTGAGCCTGGCTTTCAACTTAGAATCCTCCTGTCTCAGCCTCCAGAGTCAGTGGAATTATAGGCAGCATACCACAGGGCTCAGACTTAATTATAATTAATAATTTTTTACTTTTTGCTCAGAATTATGAATGAGGATCTCTAGACTTAAGATCTGTGATAAATTTTCTAAATGACTCATTTCTATAGCAGGTGTGATTTCACTCATCTGCTTATCCTAAGAGGCCTTGGGGAATAAAGTTAGTGAGCAGGACTCCCTGGGGTCCAGGGCTGAATGCGGACTGAGGATGAGGTCTTGCTCTTGAGAAATATGGATCCTCAAGCAACAAAATTATCTTTTGGTTTAAGGTCTGTGCAGGTAGAGCATGGAGAGAAGCTTTGGAGTATCCTCTAAACACCCACAGCAGAGTACAAGGAGAAAATCTTTCCTCTCTTGGATGTGTCACCCTGTTAGTTGGCAGTAGCTGTGGGCACTAGTGCTGCAGTCCACAGGTACAGGCAGAAGATGAAATGGAACTTCAGTCCCGGGGAGGAAGGTGCAGAAGTGGCAGTATGCAACCCGTGTGGAGCATGTGAGGCCAAAAGAGCATGTAGGAACTTGCCAGAGTACACCTATGGTGCGGTGTCCTATGGGCAACAGCTGCTCTCCCATGTGGGCCCCACTCAACAGGGGCTGGTACCACCACCACCAGTAGAGAAAGTTTCTCCAACAGCTGCAACCTCTACCTGAGACTGTTCCTGCAGCTGTTGCTGCTGCTGCACATGGTGAGTCCCTCAGCACTTAGGGTAGGTGGAAGAGTAGGAAGGCACTACAGACCCAGGTCTATTTCAAGACAGAAAGCTGGTGTGTGTAGGAGGTGTCATGATTCTTAAGAGATGGGAACAGAAGAACTTCTGGAATTTGGTACAGAGAATGCACAGGGGCACTGGGATTCACCAGAAGGGAAAGACATAAAGATGACTTGAGGGTCTGAACTCATTAAGAATTGATGCTGGGTGAAAGGTTGAGTCAGACCCTGCTTGACCCTATTTTGTAGGTGCATAATCTGAGTCCTCATAGCTTGTTATCCTGGGACTGTATTTGGTATAAAATATTGTACAAGATAACCAAAAGGCAAAAGGAAGTGTCAGAGCTAGCCTATTTCAGTGGTTGGCCTTCCACTCCTCCCATTTTGCTTTGAGAATGAAGGTTCAATGATCACTTACTCCCCTTGCAAGTTCCACACCACTAGGGGAGAGTGATATGTAGAGAGCTGTAATGGATCAATTACTATATGCTAAATAAGCATTGCAGCCCCTCGATGGAGCTTGATGCTTTCATGAGGTTGTGATAGGTGAATATTTGATGAATATTCATGTTGATAAACTTCTTAGCTAAGTTAAATATATATAACTAATTTAATATTGAACTTTTAAAAAATCAAAACAGCAATACAAAAATTTTCATATCCTAGTGCCAGTGTGCCTTTAGTTATTAGAGAGGAGTAGTAGGTGGGAATGTTTGTTGTGAGGCTTCTTTTTCATACATCATCTGTCTCGTTGAAACAATGCTTGCTAGCCTATCCTTACTCTGGCCTTATGGTTTCCAAAAGTGCTCTCAGAAAAAGAAGGTCCTGGGCTGAGGTTGTGGCTCAGTGGTAAAACACTCGCCTGGTGTGTATGAAGCACTGGGTTTGGTCATTTATAAAAAAAAAAAAAATGAATAAAATCAAGGTATTGTGCCCATCTATAAGTAAAAATAAATTAAAATTAAAAAATAAAAGAAGGGTCCCTACCCCACCAAAACTTCTCTTCTCTGGTTGTGAGCCTTAACTATATTCTTCTGCACTTCAGGGTTGCTTATGAGTGTTAACATATTCAGTTTGTTCTTCTAATACAAATTTGGTTAAAAACAATACCTTACTGCATACTGATAGCAGGGATGTATTCTTAGTTCTGTTATTTAATATGTCCTGAACATTTATGGGTTTTGCACAATTTTAAAGATCTTTAATCAAGATAGTCCCACTGTTGGAAGGATTCACCTTTTAGTTAAATAGGAACCTTGAATACCTATGTAAAAATTTTATTAATTACTAATTATTCAAACTCTTCTTAGCCCTATAATTTATTTAGATTTGGTTGGTAATATTGAAAATAAGTTATTTGTTTACAAATGACTTATAAGTTTATGGTTAATGCTAAAAATACGCAACTAAAGCATTAGGCCAAGTTGGGAAATTTTCAGGTTTTAATCTGCTTTATTAACAAGCTAATTTTCTGAAAAATGAACTGTATACAGAGATATTTAGACTTCCATTTTTTGCACATGGTCCTGTGTGTAGTCTTTGAAGTTGACAACTGAGGGAGGTGCAGGTGAGCTTGGAACAGGAGCACTGGGGGCCTGATACTGACCTCCTATGTGCTCCATGAGTCTTGGCTCATGTCCAAAGACATTGTTCCCAGTCTTCAGCTCAAGTTACCCCACTTCTTCAGATCTAGTTCTACCATCTGTAACACAGGGACACTATGTTTCTTTTGGTAAAGTAGCATCTGAGGTCCCAAGAGAGCAGGTTATTTGCCCAAGATTCTATAGAGAGGAAGTGACAGGACTTGGAATGTTAGCCAAGGTCCAGTTGTGTCCAGGTCTTTGGCCTTACACAACACCATGCTGTCTGACATGGTGTACACCAGATCACTCTGGGCTCCAAGAAAACAGTAGACTCACTTATGTTTGGGTTATGACAATCATGGGGCATCATGGTGAGCCTAGTGGCAAGGAAGAGCTTAATAATGAAGAATGGAGGGGCATGCACATTCTTCATGACCCGATGAGGCAGCAGCATATACAATGCCCAGGCCTGGTAAGATGGGCTACCCCTTCTTCCCTGTAGAGAGCCTGTGCTTACTCATGGCCTAAGTATTGCTGCCTTTCTTGTGCCTGTATTCGAGACAGATTTGCTATTTTTCTAATTGTGCTTTTTGAATTTTTCCATGGGAAATTTCCTTGGTTAAGAACCCCTTTATTTCTAATTGCTATAATTCTAATTAAATAGGATACTCTGTCAAGTCCTAGCATAGCCCTGGACATACAGCAAGTCTTGGGCAGGCTAATGTTTATTTTCACACCTAGTTGATGGCTCTTCCATGATATACTGCAGCCACTCTCTTATTCTGCAGCAGCAGCACCTCTGCTTAGGTTGTGCATTTCTTTGGCCATTCTTCCTTCCACCCCACTTCTCATAGATGTCAGATTTCCATTGCTGTCAAAAACAACTGGGAAAAATCGGCTTAAAGGATTGAATATTTAAGATGGCTTATGGTTTCAGAGTTTCAGTTCCTGGTCTGTTGGCCCTGTTGCTCTGGGCCTGAGACAAGGCAGCACATCATGACCACAGCCCATGGCCAAAGAGGCTGCTCATATCATGGCAGCCAGGAAGCAAAAGAGAGAGGTCAGACTGGACTCCCAATATTCCTTTTGAGGGCATTTCCCTGGTGATCTAACTTCCTTCTACCATGCTCCAGTTCCTATAATTTCCACTATCTCCCAGTAGCACCACAGGCTGGTGACCAAATCTTAAGCACATGGGTCTTTCGAGGACTTTTAAACTATAGCAGATACCTTTGTGTGAATTATGGAAAGGAAAGTTCCACCAAAAGTTATCCTTTGCTAGCATGTTTGACTGCAGTATCTGCGGGCTTCTGTGTAGGATACTACCTGCACACCCTTATGTAACAAGTCTAGCCTGTTCTACTCAATGTTGTTTTGACCAACTGCTCGATGTGTTGCTGTTTCCAAAAGGATTGCCTCTCATCTTGATCATTACTAGCATTTATATTCAGTTTCTCTGTCAGAAAGCCTCTTGATGTAATTGAATCCATGGTCCACATTTTCTTTACTCCTTGGACTCCCAGAACCTCATTATCTGGGCCTTCCACCTCTAGGCCTTCATTTACTATCATATTGAGATTCCTGACCATTTGCACTTTTCCTGTTATTCACTGGAACATGGCAACCCCTCCTCCTGCCCGACGCTGCATGAAGTACAGTGGGGTTTGAGGTGAAGAGCTCACAGCTGGAAATGCCGAAAAGACATTGCTCCCTGGTCCATGGGCCTTCACAAGAAGTGAAGACCACCAGCTGGATTTGGGGTGAATGCCATCTATGGCAGTTGTCCTAAAATGCCCTGCTTTAGATAACTGCTTGCATGTGGTGCAAAGGGCCAGTTCTGTGCAGGGATCCACTTTCCTGAAGTACACATTGTGATGAGGGACTTCACCCACAGTCAACAGGGCACTCATCTTCACTCTTCTTGTGCTGATGCCACCTCCTGTGAGTGATGAGTCCACCCTTCCACAAAATTCCTCCCATGTACTCTCACCCTCCCAATAGACCAGGCACATCTTCAGTATGGTCTCTGCACTCAGCTTATGTTTCTACAGAGGGCCCAGCCCCTGCTGCACTGGGAGGTTGGGTGAAACACCCTCCACAATGGGGTCAGTTTCCTTTTTGTTTTAGTTCACCACTAGATTCACCATTAGATTCCTGGCAGCTGGAACTGTGTCTGCACCCCTGTTCCCTGAGATCCCCCTTAGCCACTGGTTAGGGGTTGGGTAGTGCTTTCCTAGGATAAACCATGTTTCCAATACTCTCCAATGCTCGTGTGCCCTATCATTTTGTTTTTACGGGAGACGCAGCTCAGTCAGTTTGATCTCCTTTGCATGGTACTAGGTACTTGCAGGTGATTATTGTTTTCTAACTTTAATATCTTAAATGATGAACTCTAATTATCACCTAGGCTCATTCCCATTTTATTTGCCCTGAATCACTTCTTGCTTTCTATGAAAGCAAAACATGGAGTGGTTCTTCATGGTGCTAGATTTCATTTTTTCTAACGGATCTTCCCCCTTTGTTCCAGAAATTGTATTATTTTACTATTATTACTGGAACCGATAACAACAACAGATAATGCCTATTGAGTACACATGAGGCAGGTGCCTTTGTACCATCCCATCCTCATCATGCCCTGGGGAGGCCCTGTCCCTATTCCATTTTCAAGCTGATAAAACTGGCACAGAAAGGTCGATTAACATGTTTTTGGATGCACAGGCAGCCGTGCCCTCACCAAGCAGCTGCAGTTCTTATCCACCAAGCCTTCCCAACTATCCCAGGTCATTTCCCAGCATGTGCTTGTATTGGCATACATGGGCAGGAAGACACACAACACTGACAGTGTGCACAAGAGCAGGGGGCAGAAAGTGAATTTTCCTACCATACTTGTCCCAGTGTGCCCCTTGATGGGCAGCCTCTGCACAGCCCCCTGTGTTCTCCTCCCATGTCATTGTGTACACAGGTGAGTGGATGTTTGCATGTGATGGTCTGAGGTTTGATCATATAGCACCTTTGTTACCCAGTGTCCCATTTGTCTATAGGGTTTCCCTACCCTGAGTAGAAAACATGGGCAAGCATTGTGGTGACAGGCACCCAGATTCTATTCCTGCTCTCAGAGACACAAAAAAATTAACCTGGATTGCAGAATGTCTAGCTCTACACAGCAATCAAAGTAATCAAAGTGCTCAGTGAATTTCCCAGGCAGGAAGGGGTAGGAGGATGGCACCTTCCTCCTCCCTCACAAAGGGGCTCACATTTCCCATGTCCTTGGCTGGAGAGCAGGGCCTTCTTGGCTGATGGACATAGTGATAAACTGTCCTGGGGCTTCAGAATATGGTACATATTCAGCTGTTCCTGGGTGTGCAATCTTATTTTCCTACTTGACAGAACTCCTGACTCTAGAGAGCTCTTATGTCCATGTGGTTTGTCACCACATATAAAGGTAAACTCTCTGACTTATTTGTATTTAGGTAACTTATTTGGATATTTGAATTTGATGCAGAGTTGAACACACATGTAACACCTGAGATAAGCTGTGTGTCCTACTATAACAGCCAACTCAGCATCTCTCTGACTTTATTCTCATTCAGGCTACATGTCATGTGTGGTCAGGGGACTTGAGGGACATCATTAGTAGGAGGTTAAGCTCACTGTAGGCCTGTAGGGACACAGAGTAATTGAAGCTTCACTTTGAGTTGGCTGCTCTATCATCCTCACCTGATCCTCGCTGATCCTTGCCAGACAGGGTGGCAGAGGCAGAGAGAGTGACTTCAAGAACTGACACTTAACTTTTGCCTGGAAGTGGAAGATGAGCTTTTCACTCAGACATTGAGATCAGGGCAAGCCACACGGCATGGCTGTCCTCAAGAGAGAAGACTGCAGCCCCAACTGTGCCCCAAGAAGTGCTGGAGCATCTGTGGAACAGAACGAATGTTCATGACAGCAGTCAACCAAGTGTCAGGTGTTCTGGGTTTACTGGGAACAGCAGAAGAAGGTAGACTGATCTCAACCCTGATAAGGTTAGCAGACAAGGATGGGCAGACCTGAGTAGCACATGACATGAACCACGTGAAGGAGGCTTAGGGGCTCTGTAGTGAAGTTAGGGACTGACACACTGTGTCTAATGGAGAGCTCTTGTACAAATTTCCCTGACAATATTCTGTATGACTGGGATTTTTGTTTTCCTGGATCCAAGATTCAGTCACAAATCATTCATGGCTTCTGGTTGCTTGGTTAGCTCTTGTTATAGAAAAAGTTCTTCATACCTTTCTGTTCTCTCTTGTGGCATTGACAGTTGTTTTGCAGAAGGTATTAACATGTACATCTCTGATTGATCCCTTTGAGACTGGAGGCATGATTATGCATTTTTTGGTCATTTTCCCACTAGGGACATGCTGTGTCCCTGCGCACCACCTCAGAGGGACTTGATGTTGTCCTTCCCCCTCCCCGTGCCCAGCCCATTCCTGGTGCTGCTCAGTGTGTCCACTGAAATGCTGGTGTCACCCAGATATTATCTGATTTGCAAAGGTACCTGTCTTCCCCCTCTGTATTTAGTAATCCCTCTGTGAAGCAAAACCTGAGTCTGCATATATGTGTTCCCAATAGTCTTTCACTCAATAGTTGCAACATAAAGAAACATTCTTGCCTAAAATAATTATTACAATAGTGGTTGTATAATATAATTTTCCATGTTTACTTTTCTCTTTTCCTTTATCATGTGGTATTCTTCCATAAAGGAGAGCTTTCCTTTACCTTGCCCTGTGGCTTTGTTCTGTGTATAACCATTGGTCTCATGGTATGACTTTTTATTCAATGTGGTTTCACCCATTCTTGTCAACATTCCTTTTGATGTTCAATGTATTCATAATTTGCAAGTGGGACCATTGAAGTAGTTCCCAAGTCCTTTACATAGATCCCATGGGTTGATAAATATGCTCTTACTTTCTTCTCCAGCAGGATGATGCAGGGTTAGCTTGTGCTTTCCTTGATCCAGAGCTGGAAGAATCAACTATTTGTCCAAGGAGGCTTATCTTGCATGGTGGATGGCATTTGGAAACAAAATGATAGGGGAACAGTCATGTGGTCATGGCTATTGGCTTGTATTTGCCTCTAGACCCTTTCAGTGGACAGAGCTGGTAGAATGACTTATCTACTGATGGCATGATCAATCAACTGACTGAGAGTTTATTTGGAGACTTTGAATCCAATCCAGTCCCACTCCACATTGCATCTGCTGTTTCTCCCACAGTGAGAATCCCAGATGATTAGAATATCATCTCCTGAACCCCAAGTACACATGGGACTCATACTCCCTAACACTGCATAGACAAGTCTTTAAGTTCAGTTCAAAATTGCTTATTTATTTATTTTTAAATAAATCTCACCAGTAATAACCTGCTAGAGTGCTTGGTTATAAAGTTACTTATATTAATTCGTATTTTCTCCCTTCATCTTTGTGGTTATACTATCAGTGAGATACATAGTTTTAGGTTCCCCCATGAGTATGTAGTTTTATATTTTCTGTTTATTTTAATCTTATATTTATTTGGGATAGTGCAGTCATCTATGGTCAGCCCAGTTTCAGTGATTCACCATACCACTTGACTGGGATGCAGCCCTTTAAAGACTAAAAACAAGTCATCACTTTGTGTTCTGTCTTGCCTGCATATTGGACACTCCATTGTCTCCAAATGTCCTTTACTTTATGTTTGTATGGCAACTATGTACTTCTTTGTGGTATTTATAAAATTATTGTAATTTTTTCCCTTCAAAGGGAAATTTGGACTAAAAAGTCTATAGAATACTGGATCAAACAAAAGTGGTTTTACCTTCAAACTGCTATTAATTGACTTTAAATGTAGAAAGGAAACAGAAGTTTTGCACACTGAAGAAAACTGAGAATCTTCCAGTCTTACCTCTTTTTCTTTGACATAAATATTTATATTGAATTTTTAATGTTGTATATTTAAATTTTTTATTATTATTAGTTGTTCAAAACATTAAATAGCTCTTGACATATCATATTTCATACATTTGATTCAAGTGGGTTATGAACTCCCATTTTTTCCCTGTATACAGTTTGCAGAATTCCATCAGTTACACATCCACATTTTTACATACTGCCATACTAGTGTCTGTTGTATTCTGCTGCCTTTCCTATCCTCTACTATCCCCCCTCCCTGCCCCTCCCCTGCCATCTTCTCTCTCTATCCCATCTACTGTAATTCATTTCTCTCCCTTGTTTTTTTCCCTTTCCCCTCACTATCTCTTATATGTAATTTTGTATAGCTATGAGGTTCTCCTTCCATTTCCATGCAGTTTCCCTTCTCTCTCTCTTTCCCTCCCCCCTCTTGTCCCTGTTTAATGTTAATCTTCTTCTCATGCTCTTCTTCCCTGCTCTGTTCTTATTTGCTCTCATTATATCAATGAAGACATTTGGCATTTGTTTTTTAGGGATTTGCCGCAGTCTGGCTGGGCACAAATCACGAGCCACTGAAGCAGGAACAAACTTTATTTTTGAACTGCAAGAAAAAACCTCACACACGCTCCTGGAGAATTCTCCCGAAAGCCACGAGGCTCCTGCAGGAACCCTCAGCCAGAAATAGCTCTCCAGGAAATCCCTCCTCCTGCACTTCCCCAACCAATGTGAACTCCCTGGGAATCCCCGGAATTCCCCATGAGAACCCCAAAATAGCACGAGAACTCAAAAGTAGCGGCAGAGGTGGATATTTATGCCTCGCCTGCCAATCAATACTGTTGGCAAAATGCCCAGGGGCCATACAGACTGGCTGTGGCTCTCAGCAGGGATTGGCTAGCTTTACTTAACATAATCTGCTCTAGTGCCATCCATTTCCCTGCAAATGCCATGATTTTGTCATTTTTTAGTGCTGTGTAATACTCCATGGTGTATAAATGCCACATTTTTTTATCCATTCATCTATTGAAGGGCATCTAGGTTGGTTCCACAGACAAGCTACTGTGAATTGTGCTGCTATAAACATCGATATAGCAGTATCCCTATAGTACGCTCTTTTAAGGTCTTTAGGGAATATTCCAAGAAGGGGAATAGCTGGGTCAAATGGTGGTTCCTATTCCCAGATTTCCAAGGAATCTCCTTACTGCTTTCCAAATTGGCCGCACCAATTTGCAGTCCCACCACGAGCAATGTACAAGTGTACACTTTTTCCCACATCCTCGCCAGCACTTTTTGTTGTTTGACTTCCTAATGGCCGCCAATCTTACTGGAGTGAGATGGTATCTTAGGGTGGTTTTGATTTGCATTTCTCTGACTGCTAGAGATGGTGAGCATTTTTTCATGTACTTGTTGATTGTATGTATGTCATCCTCTGAGAAGTGTCTGTTCAGGTCCTTGGCCCATTTATTGATTGGGTTATTTGTTATCTTATTGTCTAATTTTTTGAGTTCTTTGTATACTCTGGATATTAGGGCTCTATCTGAAGTGTGAGGAGTAAAGATTTGTTCCCATGATGTAGGCTCCCTATTTACCTCTCTTATTCTTTCTCTTGCTGAGAAAAAGCTTTTTAGTTTGAGTGAGTCCCATTTGTTGATTCTTGTTTTTAACTCTTGTGCTATGGGTGTCCTATTAAGAAATTTGGAGCCTGACCCCACAGTATGTAGATTGAAGCCAACTTTTTCTTCTATCAGATGCAGAGTCTCTGTTTTGATATCAAGCTCCTTGATCCACTTTGAATTAACTTTTGTGCATGGCAAGAGAAAGGGATTCAGATTCATTTTGTTGCATATGGATTTCCAGTTTTCCCAGCACCATTTGTTGAAGATGCAATCCTTCCTCCATTGCATGCTTTTAGCCCCTTTGTTAAATATAAAATAGTTGTAATTTTGTGGATTGGTCTCTGGGTCCTCTATTGTGTATCATTGGTCCACCCACCTGTTTTGGTACCAGTACCATGCTGCTTTTGTTACTATTGCTCTGTAGTATAGTTTGAAGTCAGGTATCACTATACCACCTGATTCACTCTTCCTGCTTAGAATTGCTTTTCCTATTCTGGGTTTTTTATTTTTCCATATGAATTTCATGATTGTTTTATCTATTTCTATAAGAAATGCCATTGGGATTTTGATTGGCATTGCATTAAACCTATAGAGAACTTTTGGTAAAATCACCATTTTGATGATGTTAGTTCTGCCTATCCTCAAACAGGGTATATTTTTCCATCTTCTAAGATTTACTTCTATTTCTCTCTTTAGGGTTCTGTAGTTTTCATTGTATAAATCTTTCACCTCTTTTGTTAGGTTGATTCCCAAGTATTTTATTTTTTTTTTGAGGATATTGTGAATGAAGTGGTTGTCCTCATTTCCATTTCAGAAGATTTGTCGCTGATATACAGAAATGCCTTTGATTTATGTGTGTTGATTTTATATCCTGCCACTTTGCTGAATTCATTTATTAAGTCTAGTAGTTTCTTTGTAGACCTTTTTGGGTCTGTTAGATATAGTATCATATCATCCACAAATAGTGATAATTTAAGTTCTTCTTTTCCTATTTTTATGCCTTTAATTTCTTTCATCTAATTTCTCTGGCCAGTATTTTGAGAACTATATTGAATAGAAGTGGTGAGAGAGGGCATCCCTGTCTTTTTCCAGATTTTAGAAGGAATGCCTTCAGTTTTTCTCCATTTAGAATGATGCTAGCCTGAGGCCTAGCATAGATAGCTTTTACAATGTTGAGGTAAGTTACTGTTATCCCTATTTTTTCTAGTGTTTTGAACATAAAGCGATGCTGTAGTTTGTCAAATGTTTTCTCTGTGTCTATTAAGATGATCATATGGTTCTTATCTTTAAGTCTATTGATGTGGTGAATAACATTTTTTGATTTCTGTATATTGAACCAGCCTTGCATCCCAGAGATGAATCCTACTTGATCATGGTGCACAATTTTTTTTGATATGTTTTTGTATCCAATTCACCAGAAATTTATTGAGGATTTTTGCATCTAGGTTCATTAGAGCTAATGGTCTGTATTTTTCTTTCTTTGAAGTGTCTTTATTTGGTTTCGGGATCAGGGAGATGTTGGTCTCATAGAATGAATTAGGAAGAGCTCCCTCTTTTGCTATTTCCTGAAATACCTTGAAAAGTATTGGTATTCTTCTTTAAAGGTTTTGTAAAACTCCACTCTATACCCATCCGGTCCAGGGCTTTTCTTTTTTTTTTTTTTTTGCCATTATTCCAGCTTCTTAAAATAATTACTTTTTTTTTTTTATTGTTGGTCGTTCAAAACCTTACACAGTTCTTAATACATCATATTTCACAGTTTGATTCAAGCGGGTTATGAACTCCCAACTTTACCCCGTATACAGATTGCTGTATCACATCAGTTACCCTTCCATTGATTGACATATTGCCTTTCTAGCGTCTGATGTATTCTGCTGTCAGTCCTATTTTCTACTATCCCCCCTCCCCTCCCCTCCCCTTTTCTCTCTACCCCTTCTACTGTAAATCATTTCTTCCATTTGTATTATCTTGTCTTACCCCTCCATTACATATTTCTTGATATATCATATTTCACATTTTGATTCAAGTGGGTTATGCACTCCCATATTGCCCCTTATACAGATTGCAGATTCACATCAGTTTCACTTCCATTGCTTTACATATTGCCATCCTAGTGTCTGTTGTATTCTGCTGCCTTTCCTATCCTCTACTATCCCCCCTCCCCTCCCCTCTTCTCTCTCTACCCCCACTACTGCAATTCATTCCTCCCCCTTGTATTATTTTTCCCTTTCCCCTCACTTCCTCTTGTATGTAATTTGGTATAAACCTGAGGGTCTCGTTCCATTTCCATGCTATTTCCCTTCTCTCTCCCTTTCCCTCCCACCTCTCAACCCTGTTTAATGATGGTCTTCTTCTTGTGCTCTTCTTCCCTAGTCTGTTCTTAATTACTCTCCTTATATCAAAGAAGACATTTGGCATTTGTTTTTTAGGGCTTGGCTAGCTTCGCTTAGCATAATCTGCTCTAATGCCATCCATTTCCCTCCAAATTCTATGATTTTGTCATTTCTTAATGCAGAGTAATACTCCATTGTGTATAAATGCCACATTTTTTTTATCCATTCGTCTATTGAAGGGCATCTAGGTTGGTTCCACAGTCTTCCTATTGTGAATTGTGCTGCTATGAACATCGATGTAGCAGTGTCCCTGTAGCATGCTCTTTTTAGGTCTTTAGGGAATAGACCCAGAAGGGGGATAGCTGGGTCAAATGGTGGTTCCATTCCCAGCTTTCCAAGAAATCTCCATACTGCTTTCCAAATTGGCTGCACCAATTTGCAGTCCCACCAACAATGTACAAGTGTACCCTTTTCCCCACATCCTCGCCAGCACTTATTGTTGTTTGACTTCGTAATGGCTGCCAATCTTACTGGAGTGAGATGGTATCTTAGGGTGGTTTTGATTTGCATTTCTCTGACTGCTAGAGATGGTGAGCATTTTTTCATGTACTTGTTGATTGATTGTATGTCCTCCTCTGAGAAGTGTCTGTTCAAGTCCTTGGCCCATTTGTTGATGGGATTATTTGTTATCTTATTGTCTAATTTTCTGAGTTCTTTATATACTCTGGATATTAGGGCTCTATCTGAAGTGTGAGGAGTAAAGATTTGTTCCCATGATGTAGGTTCCCTATTTACCTCTCTTATTGTTTCTTTTGCTGAGAAAAAACTTTTTAGTTTGAGTAAGTCCCATTTGTTGATTCTAGATGTTAACTCTTGTGCTATGGGTGTCCTATTGAGGAATTTGGAGCCCGACCCCACAGCATGTAGGTCGTAGCCAACTTTCTCTTCTATCAGATGCCGTGTCTCTGATTTGATATCAAGCTCCTTGATCCATTTTGAGTTAACTTTTGTGCATGGCGAGAGAAAGGGATTCAATTTCATTTTGTTGCATATGGATTTCCAATTTTCCCAACACCATTTGTTGAAGATGCTATCCTTCCTCCATTGCATGCTTTTAGCCCCTTTATCAAATATAAGAAAGTTGTAGTTTTGTGGGTTGGTTTCTGTGTCCTCTATTCTGTACCATTGGTCCACCCGCCTGTTTTGGTACCAGTACCATGCTGTTTTTGTTACTATTGCTCTGTAGTATAGTTTGAAATCTGGAATCGCTATACCACCTGATTCACATTTCCTGCTTAGTATTGTTTTTGCAATTCTGGGTCTTTTATTCTTCCATATGAATTTCATGATTGCTTTCTCCATTTCTACAAGAAATGCCGTTGGGATTTTGATTGGCATTGCATTAAACCTATAGAGAACTTTTGGTAATATCGCCATTTTGATGATGTTAGTTCTGCCTATCCATGAACAGGGTATATTTTTCCATCTTCTAAGGTCTTCTTCAATTTCTCTCTTTAGGGTTCTGTAGTTTTCATTGTATAAGTCATTCACATCTTTTGTTAGGTTGATTCCCAAGTATTTTATTCTTTTTGAGGATATTGTGAACGGGGTGGTTGTCCTCGTGTCCATTTCAGAGGATTTGTCGCTGATATACAGGAATGCCTTTGATTTATGGGTGTTGATTTTATAACCTGCCACTTTGCTGAATTCATTTATTAGCTCTAACAGTTTCTTTGTAGACCATATTGGGTCTGCTAGGTATAGAATCATGTCATCTGCAAATAGTGATAACTTAAGTTCTTCTTTTCCTATTTTTATGCCTTTAATTTCTTTCGTCTGTCTAATTGCTCTGGCCAGTGTTTCGAGAACTATGTTGAACAGGAGTGGTGAGAGAGGGCATCCCTGTCTTGTTCCAGATTTTAGAGGGAATGCCTTCAATTTTTCTCCATTCAGAATGATGCTAGCCTGAGGCTTAGCATAAATTGCTTTTACAATGTTGAGGTATGTTCCTGTTATCCCTAGTTTTTCGAGAGTTTTGAACATAAACGGATGCTGTACTTTGTCGAATGCTTTTTCTGCATCTATCGAGATGATCATATGGTTCTTATTTTTAAGTCTATTGATGTGGTGAATAACATTTATTGATTTCCGTATATTGAACCACCCTTGCATACCAGGGATGAATCCTACTTGATCATGGTGCACAATTTTTTTGATATGTTTTTGTATCCGATTTGCCAGAATTTTATTGAGGATTTTTGCATCTAGGTTCATTAGAGATATTGGTCTGTAGTTTTCTTTCTTTGAAGTGTCTTTGTCTGGTTTCGGAATCAGGGTGATGTTGGCCTCGTAGAATGAATTTGGAAGTTCTCCCTCTTTTTCTATTTCCTGAAATAGCTTGAAAAGTATTGGTATTAGTTCCTCTTTAAAGGTTTTGTAAAACTCTGCTGTAAACCCATCAGGTCCTGGGCTTTTCTTAGATGGTAATCTTTTGATGGTTTCTTCTATTTCCTCAATTGATATTGGTCTGTTTAGGTTGTCTATATCCTCCTGACTCAATCTGGGCAGATTATATGACTTAAGAAATTTATCGATGCCTTCACTATCTTCTATTTTATTGGAGTATAAGGATTCGAAATAATTTCTGATTATCTTCTGTATTTCTGAAGTGTCTGTCGTGATCTTGCCTTTTTCATTCCTTATGCTAGTAATTTGAGTTCTCTCTCTTCTTCTCTTCGCTAGCATGGCTAAGGGTCTGTCAATTTTATTTATCTTTTCGAAGAACCAACTTTTCGTTTTGTCAATTTTTTCAATTGTTTCTTTTGTTTCGATTTCATTAATTTCAGCTCTGATTTTAATTATTTCTAGCCTTCTACTTCTTTTGCTGTTGTTTTGCTCTTCTTTTTCTAGAATTTTGAGATGAAGTATGAGATCATTTATTTGTTGGTTTATTCTTTTTTTAAGGAATGAACTCCAAGCAATGAATTTTCCTCTTAGAACTGCTTTCAATGTGTCCCATAGATTCCGATATGTTGTGTCTGTGTTTTCATTAAACTCTAAGAATTTTTTAATTTCCTCCTTAATGTCTTCTAAAACCCATTGATCATTCAGTAACCTATTGTTCATTCTCCAAGTGATGCATGATTTTTCCTTGCTTCTTTTATGGTTGATTTTTAGTTTCATTCCATTATGGTCAGATAAGATGCATGGTATTATCTCCGCTCCTTTATATTGTCTAAGAGTTGCCCTGTGACATAATATATGATCTATTTTTGAGAAGGATCCATGTGCTGCTGAGAAAAAAGTGTAGCTGCTTGATGTTGGGTGGTATATTCTATATATGTCAATTAAGTCTAGGTTGTTAATTGTGTTATTGAGTTCTATAGTTTCCTTATTCAACTTTTGTTTGGAAGATCTGTCCAGTGGTGAGAGAGGTGTGTTGAAGTCTCCCATGATTATTGTATGGTGGTCTATTAGACTCTTGAACTTGAGAAGAGTTTGCTTGATGAACGCAGCAGCACCGTTGTTTGGGGCATATATATTTATGATTGTTATGTCTTGTTGGTGTATGGTTCCCTTGAGCAGTATGTAGTGTCCTTCTTTATCCCTTTTGATTAACTTTGGTTTGAAATCTATTTTATTTGATATGAGTATGGACACTCCTGCTTGTTTCCGCAGTCCATATGAGTGATATGATTTTTCCCAACCTTTCACCTTCAGTCTATGTATATCCTTTCCTATCAAATGCGTCTCCTGTAGGCAGCATATTGTTGGATCTTGTTTTGTGATCCATTCAACTAGCCTGTGTCTCTTAATTGGTGAGTTTAAGCCATTAACATTTAGGGTTATTATTGAGATATGGTTTGTTCTTCCAGCCATATTTGTTTATTAATGCTGTTAGACCTGATTTGTTTTTCTCTTTGATTTTTCCCCCCCTTTACTGTCCTACCTCCCACTGTTGGTTTTCATTGTTGTTTTCCATTTCCTCTTCCTGTAGTGTTTTGCCAAGGATTTTTTGAAGAGATGGTTTTCTAGCTGCAAATTCTTTTAACTTTTGTTTATCATGGAATGTTTTAATTTCATCTTCCATCCTGAAGCTTAATTTCGCTGGATACACGATTCTTGGTTGGAACCCATTTTCTTTTAGCGTTTGAAATATGTTATTCCAGGATCTTCTAGCTTTTAGAGTCTGTGTTGAGAGATCAGCTGTTATCCTGATTGGTTTACCCCTAAATGTAATCTGCTTCCTTTCTCTTGTAGCTTTTAAAATTCTCTCCTTATTCTGTATGTTGGACATCTTCATTATAATGTGTCTAGGTGTGGATCTCTTATGATTTTGCACATTCGGCGTCCTGTAGGCTTCTAGGATTTGGGGTTCTGTCTCATTCTTCAAGTCTGGAAAGTTTTCTCATATTATTTCACTGAATAAGTTGTCTATTCCTTTGGTTTGGAGCTCTGTGCCTTCCTGTATCCCAATGACTCTTAAGTTTGGTCTTTTGATATTATCCCATATTTCTTGGCTGTTCTGCTCATGGTTTCTTAGCAGACTTGCTGAGCTGTCTATGCTCTTTTCAAGTTGAAATACTCTGTCTTCATTGTCTGATGTTCTATCTTCTAAGTGATCCACTCTGCTGGTAGTTTTCTCAATTGAGTTTTTAAGTTGGTTTATTGCTTTCTGCATTTCTAGGATTTGTATTTGTTTATTTTTTATTTCCTCTATCTCCCTGTGAAATTGATCTTTTACTTCCTGGATTTGTTTATGAAGTTCCTTGTCAATGTGATCTTTCATTGTCTGATTTTGCTGTCTCATGTCTTCCTTGAGACTCCAGATCATCTGAAGCATGTATATCCTGACCTCTCTGTCTGACATTCCATCTGTTGCAGCTATTACCTCTTCTAGAGTTGAGTTGACCTGCATTGCCTGTGGTCCTTTCTTTCCTTGTCTTTTCATACTGCTGGCGTTTCTTTCTGCTTGGTGAAGCTGTTGTGTTTTTGAGATTTTCCCTCTATTTATTTATATTGCTCTTGTATAGTTGAAAAGTCTCCCTTGCAGGACAGATGGTGGCTGTGATCCTCCACCAATTGGTGCGATCTGTCTACCACGCTGGCGGGCCCTAGGTCTGCTCTGCTGGCCGGTTGAAGGTCCGCCTACCCAGCAGGCGCGAGGGGCACTTCTGTCTCTCCGTAGGTTGCTGAGCCTAACCTCCCGATGGGTCCCCGGTATGCCTACCTTGCAGGCACTGGGGGTGGCGCTGGCTCCGGCCCGCAACAAGCCGCTGGGCCTGATCTGCCGCTGGTCGCAGTCCCGCCTACCTTGCAGGCACTGGGGGAGGGGACGGGCCTGCCCCACAGAAGGCCGCTGGTGGGTCGCAGGACGCCGTTCCCTGCAGGCGCTTGTGTCAGCTCTGTCTCTTCGCAGATTGCTGGGCCTGACCTGCCTGTGGGTCGCCGGTTCTCCTACTTTGCAGGCACTGGGGGTGGGGCCGGCTCCGGCCCGCAACCAGCCGCTGGGCCTGATCTGCCGCTGGTCGCCGTCCCGCCTACCTTGCAGGCACTGGGGGAGGGGACTGTCCTGCCCCTCAGCAGGCCACTAAGCCTGATCTGCTAGAGGTGACAGTCCCGCCTACCTTGCAGGCTCTGGGGGAGGGGACGGGCCTGCCCCACAGAAGGCCGCTGGTGGGTCGCAGGACCCTGTTCCTTGCAGGCGCGTGTGTCAGCTCTGTCTGTCCGCAGATTGCTGGGCCTGGCCTGCCCGTAGGTTGCCGGTTCTCTTACCTTGCAGGCACTGGGGGTGGGGCCGGCTCTGGCCCCAACCAGCTGCTGGGCCTGCTCTGCCGGTGGTCACAGTCCCTCCTACCTTGCAGGCACTGGGGGAGGGGACGGGCCTGCCCCACAGAAGGCCGCTGGTGGGTCGCAGGACCCTGTTCCCTGCAGGCGCGTGTGTCAGCTCTGTCTCTTCGCAGATTGCTGGGCCTGACCTGCCTGTGGGTCGCCGGTTCTCCTACTTTGCAGGCACTGGGGGTGGGGCCGGCTCCGGCCCGCAACCAGCCGCTGGGCCTGATCTGCCGCTGGTCGCCGTCCCGCCTACCTTGCAGGCACTGGGGGAGGGGACTGTCCTGCCCCTCAGCAGGCCACTAAGCCTGATCTGCTAGAGGTGACAGTCCCGCCTACCTTGCAGGCTCTGGGGGAGGGGACGGGCCTGCCCCACAGAAGGCCGCTGGTGGGTCGCAGGACCCTGTTCCCTGCAGGCGCGTGTGTCAGCTCTGTCTCTTCGCAGATTGCTGGGCCTGACCTGCCTGTGGGTCGCCGGTTCTCCTACTTTGCAGGCACTGGGGGTGGGGCCGGCTCCGGCCCGCAACCAGCCGCTGGGCCTGATCTGCCGCTGGTCGCAGTCCCGCCTACCTTGCAGGCACTGGGGGAGGGGACTGTCCTGCCCCTCAGCAGGCCACTAAGCCTGATCTGCTAGAGGTGACAGTCCCGCCTACCTTGCAGGCTCTGGGGGAGGGGACGGGCCTGCCCCACAGAAGGCCGCTGGTGGGTCGCAGGACCCTGTTCCTTGCAGGCGCGTGTGTCAGCTCTGTCTGTCCGCAGATTGCTGGGCCTGGCCTGCCCGTAGGTCGCCGGTTCTCCTACCTTGCAGGCACTGGGGGTGGGGCCGGCTCTGGCCCCAGCCAGCCGCTGGGCCTGCTCTGCCGGTGGTCACAGTCCCTCCTACCTTGCAGGCACTGGGGGAGGGGACGGGCCTGCCCTACAGAAGGCCGCTGGTGGGTCGCAGGACCCTGTTCCCTGCAGGCGCGTGTGTCAGCTCTGTCTCTTCGCAGATTGCTGGGCCTGACCTGCCTGTGGGTCGCCGGTTCTCCTACTTTGCAGGCACTGGGGGTGGGGCCGGCTCCGGCCCGCAACCAGCCGCTGGGCCTGATCTGCCGCTGGTCGCCGTCCCGCCTACCTTGCAGGCACTGGGGGAGGGGACTGTCCTGCCCCTCAGCAGGCCACTAAGCCTGATCTGCTAGAGGTGACAGTCCCGCCTACCTTGCAGGCTCTGGGGGAGGGGACGGGCCTGCCCCACAGAAGGCCGCTGGTGGGTCGCAGGACCCTGTTCCTTGCAGGCGCGTGTGTCAGCTCTGTCTGTCCGCAGATTGCTGGGCCTGGCCTGCCCGTAGGTTGCCGGTTCTCTTACCTTGCAGGCACTGGGGGTGGGGCCGGCTCTGGCCCCAACCAGCTGCTGGGCCTGCTCTGCCGGTGGTCACAGTCCCTCCTACCTTGCAGGCACTGGGGGAGGGGACGGGCCTGCCCCACAGAAGGCCGCTGGTGGGTCGCAGGACCCTGTTCCCTGCAGGCGCGTGTGTCAGCTCTGTCTCTTCGCAGATTGCTGGGCCTGACCTGCCTGTGGGTCGCCGGTTCTCCTACTTTGCAGGCACTGGGGGTGGGGCCGGCTCCGGCCCGCAACCAGCCGCTGGGCCTGATCTGCCGCTGGTCGCCGTCCCGCCTACCTTGCAGGCACTGGGGGAGGGGACTGTCCTGCCCCTCAGCAGGCCACTAAGCCTGATCTGCTAGAGGTGACAGTCCCGCCTACCTTGCAGGCACTGGGGGAGGGGACGGGCCTGCCCTACAGAAGGCCGCTGGTGGGTCGCAGGACCCTGTTCCCTGCAGGCGCGTGTGTCAGCTCTGTCTCTTCGCAGATTGCTGGGCCTGACCTGCCTGTGGGTCGCCGGTTCTCCTACTTTGCAGGCACTGGGGGTGGGGCCGGCTCCGGCCCGCAACCAGCCGCTGGGCCTGATCTGCCGCTGGTCGCAGTCCCGCCTACCTTGCAGGCACTGGGGGAGGGGACTGTCCTGCCCCTCAGCAGGCCACTAAGCCTGATCTGCTAGAGGTGACAGTCCCGCCTACCTTGCAGGCTCTGGGGGAGGGGACGGGCCTGCCCCACAGAAGGCCGCTGGTGGGTCGCAGGACCCTGTTCCTTGCAGGCGCGTGTGTCAGCTCTGTCTGTCCGCAGATTGCTGGGCCTGGCCTGCCCGTAGGTCGCCGGTTCTCCTACCTTGCAGGCACTGGGGGTGGGGCCGGCTCTGGCCCCAGCCAGCCGCTGGGCCTGCTCTGCCGGTGGTCACAGTCCCTCCTACCTTGCAGGCACTGGGGGAGGGGACGGGCCTGCCCTACAGAAGGCCGCTGGTGGGTCGCAGGACCCTGTTCCCTGCAGGCGCGTGTGTCAGCTCTGTCTCTTCGCAGATTGCTGGGCCTGACCTGCCTGTGGGTCGCCGGTTCTCCTACTTTGCAGGCACTGGGGGTGGGGCCGGCTCCGGCCCGCAACCAGCCGCTGGGCCTGATCTGCCGCTGGTCGCCGTCCCGCCTACCTTGCAGGCACTGGGGGAGGGGACTGTCCTGCCCCTCAGCAGGCCACTAAGCCTGATCTGCTAGAGGTGACAGTCCCGCCTACCTTGCAGGCTCTGGGGGAGGGGACGGGCCTGCCCCACAGAAGGCCGCTGGTGGGTCGCAGGACCCTGTTCCTTGCAGGCGCGTGTGTCAGCTCTGTCTGTCCGCAGATTGCTGGGCCTGGCCTGCCCGTAGGTTGCCGGTTCTCTTACCTTGCAGGCACTGGGGGTGGGGCCGGCTCTGGCCCCAACCAGCTGCTGGGCCTGCTCTGCCGGTGGTCACAGTCCCTCCTACCTTGCAGGCACTGGGGGAGGGGACGGGCCTGCCCCACAGAAGGCCGCTGGTGGGTCGCAGGACCCTGTTCCCTGCAGGCGCGTGTGTCAGCTCTGTCTCTTCGCAGATTGCTGGGCCTGACCTGCCTGTGGGTCGCCGGTTCTCCTACTTTGCAGGCACTGGGGGTGGGGCCGGCTCCGGCCCGCAACCAGCCGCTGGGCCTGATCTGCCGCTGGTCGCCGTCCCGCCTACCTTGCAGGCACTGGGGGAGGGGACTGTCCTGCCCCTCAGCAGGCCACTAAGCCTGATCTGCTAGAGGTGACAGTCCCGCCTACCTTGCAGGCACTGGGGGAGGGGACGGGCCTGCCCTACAGAAGGCCGCTGGTGGGTCGCAGGACCCTGTTCCCTGCAGGCGCGTGTGTCAGCTCTGTCTCTTCGCAGATTGCTGGGCCTGACCTGCCTGTGGGTCGCCGGTTCTCCTACTTTGCAGGCACTGGGGGTGGGGCCGGCTCCGGCCCGCAACCAGCCGCTGGGCCTGATCTGGGTCCAGGGCTTTTCTTGGTTGGTAGTCATTTGATTGCTTCTTCTATTTCTTCCTTTGTTATTGGTCTGTTTAAATTGTGTGTATTTTCCTGACTCAATCTGGGCAAATCATATGACTTAAGAAATTTATTGATATCTTCACTATCTTCTATTTTATAGGTATATAGTGTTTCAAAATAATTTCTAATTATCTTTTATATTTCTGTAGTATCTGTTGTGATATTGCCTTTTTCATCCCGTATGTTTGTAATTTGAGTTCTCTCTTTTCTCTTCGTTAGCATGGCTAAGGGTCTGTCAATCTTATTTATTTTTTCAAAGAACCAACTTTTAGTTTTGTCAATTTTTTTCAATTGTTTCTTTTGTTTCAATTTCATTGATTTCTGCTCTGATTTTAATTATTTCTTGCCTTCTGCTACATTTGCTGTTGTTTTGCTCTTCCTTTTCTAGGGTTTTGAGATGAAGTGAGAGCTCATTTATTTGTTGTTTTTTTTCTTTTTTTGAGGAATGAACTCCAGGCAATGAATTTCCCTCTTAAAACTGCTTTCATTGTGTCCCACAGATTCCGATATGTTGTGTCTATATTTTCATTTATCTCTAAGAATTTTTTATTTCCTCCTTTATGTCTTCTGTAACCCATTGATCATTCAGTAACATATTGTTCATTTTCCAGGTGGTGCAGGATTTTTCCTTCCTTCTTTTATCATTGATTTCCAGTTTCATTCCATTATGATCAGATAAGATGCATGGTATTATCTCCACACCTTAATATTTACTAAAGGTTGCCCTGTGGCATAATATATGCTGTATCTTTGAGAAGGATCCATGTGCTTCTGAGAAGAACGCATATCCACTCGATGATGGTACATATATTCTATATATGTCAGTTAAGTCTAGGTTATTAATTGTGTTATTGAGTTCTATAGTTTCTTTATTCAACTTTTGTTTGGAGGATCTGTCCAATGGTGAGAGCGGTGTGTTGAAGTCATCCATAATTATTGTGTTGTGGTCTATTTGATTCTTGAACTTGAGGAGAGTTTGTTTTATGAACATTGCAGCTCCATTATTTGGTGCATACATATTGATAATTGTTATGCCTTATTGGTGAATGGTTTCTTTTAACAGTATATAGTGTCCCTCTTTATCCATTTTGATTAACTTAGGTTTGAAGTTGATTTTATTCTTTATGAGTATGGCCACTCCTGCTTGCTTCAGAGGGCCATGTGAGTGGTATGATTTTTCCCAACCTTTCATCTTCAGCCTGTGTATGTCTTTTCCTATCATATGAGTCTCCTGAAGGCAGCATATTGTTGGATCTGTTTTTATAATCCAAGTTACTAACCTATGTCGCTTGATTGGTGAGTTTAAGCCATTAACATTTAGGGTTACTATTGATATATGGTTTGTACTTCCAGTCATGTTTATTTATTTATTTATTTTAATTTGGCTTGTTTTTCCTCTTTGATTATTCCCCTCCCCCTTTACTGAGTTACCTCCCACTGTTGGTTTTGGGTGCTGTTTTTCATTTCCTCTTCTTGTAGTGTTTTGCTCAAAATGCTTTGCAGTGCTAGTTTTTGGACTATAAATTCTTTTAACTTTTGTTTATCATGAAATATTTTAATTTCATTGTCAAACCTGAAGCTTAATTTTGCTGGATACAATATTCTTGGTTGGAATCCATTATTTTTCAGCATTTGAAATACATTGTTCCAGGATCTTCTCAATTTCAAAGTCTGTGATTAAAAATCAGCTGTTAACCTAATTGGTTTATCCCTGAATGTAATCTGCCTCCTTTCTCTTGTAGCTGTTAATATTCTCTCCTTGTTCTATATGTTGGATATCTTCATAACAATGTGTCTTGGAGTTGGTTTATTATGGTTTTGTATGTTTGGGGTCCTGTAGGCTTCTAGGATTTGGCAATATATTCCATCTTTTATGTCTGGAAAGTTTTCTAAAATTATTTCATTGAATAGATTGCTCATTCCTTTGGTTTGGACCTCTATACCTTCCTCTATCCCAATGACTATTAAGTTTGCTTTTTTTATTACATCCCATATCTCTTGGATGTTTTGCTCGTGGTTTCTTACCAGGCTTTCTGCATTGACTATACTCTTTTAAAGCAGAAAGGTTTATTCACATTACCTTTAAAATATATCTACAGTTCTCTGATGAATCATCATAAATTGATTTTGAATAGTTTTCTATCAAATGTAAGAACAATTCTTTATTTCAGTGTTTAGGAATGCTACTTCCTGGAAGATAAACATTCCTAGGATTTAGTTGTGATTATGTACAAAGTGATCAGCAAAATAAACTAACATTACTGCTAATTCATTAACAGAAAAATAAATGTCTGATTTTCAGTGCTATTCAATTCGCAATATGAGCAGAAGTGTAGAGCCTCAGAAGAAAATGGTACCTTTGTTTATGATTTTTTTAAAAGATGAACACAATATCTTTATTTATTTTATTTATTTTTATGTGGTGCTGAGGGTTGAACCCAGTGCCTCTCATGTGAGGGGCAAGTGTTCTACCACTGAGCTATAACCCCAACCCTGATAATGGTATCTTGTTGAACAAAGATTTAAAGGGGAAGCTGTTGTATTGTCGTAAAATAAACATGCTAGTTTACCATCAATCCCAAAAATTTTTCTTAAATGTACTGATATGAATTTAGAAAGCATGCTTGACTTTGGTAAAATTAATTAAAGATAAATATCAAATTAAGTGCTCAGTGAATATTAGTATTCTCATAGCACTGATATCTTTTGTAATAAATGTAAATACAATGAAGTTCAAAGAGGTACAAGATCATCTAAGAGATCAAGTGTTCAAAAATGTTTTTCTCTGATATGGTGTTCATATTTCTTTTTGTGCTTGACTTACATTTTGAGCTATTTTAATTTCAAGTGGCATATTACTGTGTCACAT
This sequence comes from Ictidomys tridecemlineatus, assembly GCF_052094955.1. NCBI lineage: Eukaryota > Metazoa > Chordata > Mammalia > Rodentia > Sciuridae > Ictidomys > Ictidomys tridecemlineatus. The sequence continues at coordinate 132,065,543 of NC_135484.1, forward strand.
GTGAATTTTATTTATATTAGGGATCAAACCCAGGGGCACTCTACCACTGAGCTACATCCCACACTTATTTTTTATTTTGAGACAGGATCTCTCTATGAAACCTATGTGCCCTGAACTTTCCATTATCTCTCCCCATCCTCCAAAATAAATAACTGGGATTGTAATATTATATATGTGTTAAGCTTCACTCAGTTGATTTTTTTTGGTAATGATAATTTATCCCAAGGATCCTTTACCACAGAGCTATGTCTCCATCCCTTATTCTTTTTCTTTTCCTTTTTTTAAAAAAAAAATTGGGACATAGCCTCAATAAATTGCATAGGGCCTCATTAACTTGCTTCAGGTGACCTTGCACTTGTAATTCTAATATTTTAGCCTCCCAAGTCACTGGGATTACAGGCATGTGTCACTGTACCTAGCAAAATGAGAACTTTTAATGATCATTGCACTAAAATATTTTGCGGTCTGAAATATGTTTCATATAGAGATTAAATTTTGAAAATGTTTTATATTTTGTTGTAGTTGAACACAATATCTTTATTTATTTTTATGTGGTGCTAAGGATCCAAGCCAGGGCCTTGCATGTGCTAGGCGAGTGCTCTATCACTGAGCCACAATCCTAGTCCAAGTTTTCAAAATATTTAACTTAAATCAATTTCCCTCTCTTTTTACAGGGCTGGTGATTGAGCTCAGGCCCTTGAGCAAACTAAAATGTGCTCCACATTGCCAGGCATGGTGGTGCATACATGTAATCCCGGCTGCTCAGGGAGGCTGAAGCAGGAGGATCATAAGTTCAAAGCCAATCTTAGAAAAAAATGAGGCACTAAGCAACTCAGTGAGACTCTTTCTCTAAATAAAATACTAAACAGGGCTGGGGATGTGGCTCAGTGGTTGAATGCCCCTGACTTCAATCCCCAGTACCAAAAAAAAAAACCTTCACATTCATACATATTCAGCACTCCACTTGAATTTTGTATGTATTATTATTTACACTGTAGTTTTTCTGAAATACAGGTCCAAGAACTATTTATCATTGGGAAGTTCCTTAGTCGAACTTCTCACAATTCTTTTATTACATGGTGTATTCATTTTGTTGGTTACATACAAATCACTCTATTCAGCTATTAGTTATTGTTAATTTAGATTTGAATAAAAATATGTTAAAGTGATGTTATTTACAGTCTCAAGGTCATTTTCTAAAATAATTTGTGGAAATCAGATGTGCTACTCATTTCTTTTTTTTTTCTTTTTTTCTTTTTTTTTTTTTTTTGCTGCTCATTTCTTAAAACTTTATCGAATTACATTAAATTAGGTTTCGCCTGAGGATGACTCCACCCTTGAGTCTGGGATCTGCCAATGAAGGTTGTGCTCACCCTACCTAGTGAAAGCCTAGTGCAGAGGACACTACTAACATGGCAGAGTCTCAGAAATGGCAATGCTGAGCTTGCAAATTGCAGAATCCTGAATGGGGTTCTGTGTGACCTGGGAAGCTGTTTTCAGCCTCACTGTTCCTCTTCATCAGCGCTGCCCTGCCAAGTGGGGATGCATAAGTGCTGTGAAGCTGTTCCAGTTCTGAGGCTGACAAGTAAGTGAGTCATTTTGTTTTCATTCTCTTTCCTTTGCTTAAGAAACTCGACTAAATGTAACCTGTCTAAGGGGTTTTCCTTTAGTCTTAAAGTATGTGGTGGAAACTAAAAGCTTATTAATTGTCACATAATTCTGTGTCTGTGATATTTACATTTAAGACCTATTCACATCTTGAAGAAATCTGATATTTAAAATAAAATGGTATTTCTTATTAATGTTTGTGAATCCTAGTATGGATTCTGAGCTATGACATGTAAAACTGTTATGAAATTTTGAACAAAAATTAAAATACAATTGTGAGCATACTTATGTTCATAAAATATGTTTCAGAGAAATAAAGTTTGCATGATGCTCTAACTCAAATTATACAAAAAACAGAAATCACACTCTTTGTCTTTTCAAAATTTGAGAGGAGACAATGAATGGAGAGAGGATCACTTCTGCCAAGGAGTGGATCCTGTTAGAAATGAAGCAGAAAGTTATGTGCACAAAGATGAATGGATGATCAGTTTTCAGAGATGAGCAGGTTCAGGCTATATAGTTACCTCTTATAGAGTTCCGAATGTGTGGGTAGAAGGGCTCCAAGTGCCATCCTAGGAGGAAGGATCCCTTCAGGGTCTTGGAGAGATTTACACAGGAAGCCAATCAAGAGGGTTCCAGTTCACTGGCTGCCCACTCCTCCCTGTGCCAACCCAAACCCGTCCCCTGCCTCAAAGGAATCAATTCAGAAGACTCAATCCACTCCCCTCACCAGAAAAATTGGGGTCCAAAGTGTCAAGAGCCCTACCCATACCATCAATAACTGATTACTTAATGGATGGATTAGAACAGAATATGCTCCTGTGCTCCTTTGGATGACATCCTAGGAAGAGACCTGTGTGGTAGCCACCTGGAGCTATGCACTTGAGGAGACTAACAGTCTATTTTAGGTTCAATGTGCCTGGGTCTCTGGCCAGTCTAGATGGACATGTGCTTTGTCAAGTAGCAACTAGGGTGTCATATGGCAGAAGTGCTAATCTGTCATGTGGACACAGAGGGAAGGGCAAGAGTGCTCAATTGAAGTGGAGTCCTCAGGGCCCGAGGCCCAGAGACAGCCCAGCATCTGGAAGGACAGGCTATACCTATAGCTGCAGATGGGCACTCTTCAGTGAGCTGGGAAGGATGGAGAAAGGAAACCTGTTACCAAGGGGACTCTCCTGGCTTCACATCCTGAAGAGCAAATCATGAATGAGTTTTGGCAGAAAACCCCTATGTGTATTGTCAATATTAAGATATTCTAAGGCATCACCAAGAAAGCATGAGCATGTCAATGATGAAGAACCTTTTTAACAAAGGGTGCTGGAGAACAGATAAACACATAGAAAAGAATGGAGTCATTCTCCCTCCCTCATTTCATACACAGACACCCACACACAAATACACACACACAAACACAACCCTCAAAATATATCACAGAACTCAATGTGAAATTACAACTACAAACTCTTAGAAAAAAAATAGAAATACATTGTTTTGGCCTTACATTTAATAGTGGTTACTAATATAAGGCATCAGCTAAGCAACAAAAGAAGTAATAAGTAAGTTGAACTTTGTTGAAAATAAAAGCTTTTGAGCATCAAAGAATGCACTAAGGAATTGAATTGACAACTCACAGAATGGAAAAATGTATTTGCAAATCATGGGTTATAATTCAGAAATGACTGTTACCCCAAATATAGAATTTATTGGATTTTCTTTGTTGTTACAGCTAAACAACAAAGAAAATCCAATAAAAAAGTGTTCAAAGACTTGAATTGCACTTCTCTAAAGATCATTATGTTTGCAAAACTTATCCTTTATCATTAAGGAATTGCAAATCAAAGTCATAACAAGAGACTATTTTATGGCTAGAAGGATGGTTACAATCAAAGACATGGACAATAGCATAAGTTCTCAGGGATAAGGACACACAGTGACCTGGGGAAGAAAATGTAAAGGATATGTCTGCTTTCTTGCGCAGTCTGGCAACTCCTTCCATGTTAGACACGGAGTTACTAAATGACCCAGCAATCCCACTCCTAGGTGTACACCTAAGAGAAACAAAGGTAGACGTGCACACAGAAGTTTGGATATGAGTGTTCACAGCAGTTTTATTCAAATAGCCAAAAGTACAAGTGACACAGTCAACTAACAAAATAGATTAATAAATATGGCATATCCATCTATTGGAATGTTGTTCTACAATAGAAAGGAATGGAGTTCTGATAACATGCTATGACACATGTGAACCTTGAAAATATTAGGCCAACTCAAAGAAGCCAGTCTCAAAAAGACACAGTCTCACTAACTTGCTTAAGGTCATGATTTTATCCTTGATGAAGGAAGGGCCACTTGGCACTTTGTCCGATGTGTAGACAACCACACACGTCTCCAGGCACAGTTAGAGACAAGCTTACTGAAAATTTCCTAGGAGAAGCTAGGTTTCAGAGCATGCTGTCCATGGTTCCTCCCCCAAGTTCCCAGGGGCCGCAATTTCTTTCAACACCTGTTCCTCCAGCAGGTCCTCCAGACAGAAGGCAGCATCTCCCAGAATATTCCTTGTCATTGAATGCCATTGTCCTAACCAGACTTCTCCATTTCTGCCTTCCTTTGGACCTCACCAGAGAACCACTTTCAAGGTTGTTCAGGGCAGAACTCACTGCTCTCAGGCAGCAGGCCCTGCAACCTTTAGGAGTTGATGTCCTTAAAGGCATGGGCTAATGGAAGAGAGGGGACTCAGGAAAAAGTGCATCATGTAATTTATATCACAAAATTTTCCTATAGGTAAATAAAGTATATTCATGTTTTGAATAGAAGTTTGCATGTTCCAAAGGAATTTGTCATTTCTTATTTCCATAAATCTGTCACTTTAAAACACTCTAAAAATAGGAGGCCACATTTGTCATATTTTTGACCTTCTTAAAGTTGTATGTTGAAAATAAAAGGCAAAAAAATAAAGTTGTATGTTGTCCTCTGACCCAATATTAATATAGCTAGTGGCATAATGACTCATTCAACCAAAATTTCAGGCAAGGATTTAGGAACAGCATGCCATCACCAACCAAGCCCTCTCAAATTAATCCTCAAATTTACACCTCATGAGACTGGATATCACAGGATGTGGCGACATCTAAAACAACTGTTGAAATTGAGCCACCTGCCATCCTCACTGAGAACCCCCCTGTCTGTTCCTTTAGACTCACAACTCCCTCATGGTAGCCCTCAGTTGTTTATTTTCCATTTTCTTGTGGTTAAAATATACATGACTTGAAATTTGCCATGTTAACCATTTTTTTAAAAAATATTTTTTAGTTGTAGATAGACATAATACCTTTATTTATCTATATGTGGTGCTGAGGATCGAACCCAGGACCTTGCAGGTTCTAGGTGAGCATTCTATGGCTGAGTCACAACTCCAGGCCTCAAATGTTTTTTAAACACAATCCTTTTACTCAATACTCTCAGGTCCATAGCATATTTGAGGAATAATAATATCCCTGAATATATGAATTTAATTCATTTCATCAAAATTCTTCCATGCCTATTTACACTATAATAGAAAAGTAGATGCTGGCCAAGTTCTAGGAAATATTTCAGGCCTTTGGTAAAATCACTATAGAATTTTTAAAAACCCTGTAATGAATAAAACATTAGCAAATAATTCAGGTCTAATTGTTGTTGGTTATCTATTTTGAGCTTGTATTTATTTGATAATGGAGATATACTCATTTTCTTTTTACATTATTATTAGGGGTTATTAAAACATAATCATGGGCAGGGGTTGTGGCTCAGTGGCAGAGCTCCTGCTCAGCATGTGTGGGCACTGGGTTTTATTCTTTATACTACATATAAATAAATGAATAAAGTAAAGGTCAATCATCAAATAAAAAAATGTTTATAAATAAAACATTTAATCATATACCTATTAGTTTTATTCACTTATGCTATATGTAAAAAAAAGGCTATTCCTTTAACTATACCAGCTCAAATATCAGGAGGATTCTTCTTTAGTTGTGGGAATTTTGATTTTTATAATAATAGCCCAATTATTTAAGTAAAGTGCATATAAATATGTACTGTATACATGACTTCATTTTTGGACTTAATACTTCCTTATTTTTCTATAAATTGCTAATTTTAATATTTTTTATTTTATGTAACTGTCATTCATTTTCAGGGCTGTAAACAAAGTTGGAACCTGATTCAATAAATGGTGTCATATTTAGAAGGGCCTTTCTGGTGTTTCTTCTGAAGCTGTAACTTTTTATAAGACTGTATAATGGTATTTAGGCATTTCAGTTCTGTTTTCAACCTGAAATTACCTTATTTCCAATTTCTTGGTGTAAAACATGAAATATACTAGCAACTATTCTTCCATAGTAGGTAGGGCAGAAGTAGTTCTGAATTAATATCAGTGGGGGATCACCAGTCCATTTTATACAGGCCATGGATGTAGACTGCCATCCACTTATTTAAAGCGAGGAATGTTTTATGCTGGAAAGTGAAAATTATTTATAGGATTGATTTAACAACCAGTGTAACTCTTGAAGGAAAACAGATTAGATTTGTTGAACTTGTAGAGTTTCTTTTTCAAGGCCCAACTTTTTTCTCATTTAAATTAATTGTGGGCTCAAGTATCATTGAAAGTCTTCACTGACCATTAATTGTTATAATGCTGCTGCTTATATTTAAGAACAAAGTTTTATTACAGCATTTATTTTAGACTTACATGTATACTCTTCAAAAAATGAAGAGCATATTTAACACTTGATAAAAGCTTTAACCACTAATTCTTAATTAGGGTATTTTAATAAGTGTTCTTTCTTGGTCTCTATCAGTAAAACATTGTTCGAAGTGTCCTCTCTGGACTGGTGCAGTTTTGTAAATCGTTACTTATTTGCAATGATATAGAAATTGAGAGTAAGAACTTTAAACATTTTATAGTAGTTTATCAGGGTCATTTTTTGATTATTGAATCTAACAATAACAAAATTTGGAGTTATGACTTTGTTTCTTAATTTCAGTGTCCTAATAATTCATTTGTATTTTACAAAAGTCTCCTTGAAGACAAAACAAAGACTAGGACACTCCCCATATCAGTGAACCACAGCAGAATTGGTATAAAATAAAGAAGATGTAAGGGAAAACAGGGACAGAGTAAACTTAAATTATGGTTTCCAAATTCTTACAAGTTTTCTGAGAACTGGAACCTTTTTTTTTTTTTTTTTTTTTTTGAAGTCTCACATTTTCATGACATGTTTAGTTGTGTTTTCTGGTTTACTCTTAATATGCTCTAGATATTCTTTTTATGGAAAAAATTTGCTAATTTTATTATCATTATCAATGCTAAACAGGACTTTAAATCAACTAAAATCTTTCATTAAGCATAAAGTTACTTTCACATTTGCTACAATCACAGTAAATAAGTTTCTTTGTATAAAGGTACATCCTTTGTTTGGAGTTTAAAATATCCCTAACTGCAAGATTACATATATAAAACTCTGGTTGTTGCTCATATAATAATACATTATTCAAATTAAATGTTATACTCTCTAGAAGAAGATAAAATGGAAATAATTTACTCATAAGATTCATATTTAAACCATCTTTATTTACAAAATATATCCTAAGAATTATCATTCGATTGAGCTTCAATTTTAGCAAACATATAATCACTTAAAAGCAGTTACTTAAAATAAAAATGAGAGATATATTATTTTAATGGAAGATAAAAACTACTATCAAGTTTCTTATACTTCTGAATGTTCAGTAGCAGGCTCATTTGAAAGTGGAATCAACTCTGAAGGGAACTCACTTCTATTTTCAGAATGCAGAGGTGGGAGTCAGGGGAAGAAATCCAACTCTTCGGAGGGGATAATGAGGAAAACACCACGGTTTCATTGGAAATGGAGGAGGTGGTGGGCCTGGTGGAAGAAATTCTTGAGATGCTCCATACATGTTTCCTGGAGGAGGTGAAGGGGAAAAGGGCCCTCTCATGAACTGACTCCTTGGATCCACTGGAAACAATGGATCTCTGATTGGAGGGAAAGGTGAGAAAGCAAAGCCAGAGCCAATTTCTTAGTTTTCAGCAGGGAGAGATGAATCATGCACATTGGAATCACCAAGATCTACTTTGGTTTTATTTTTACTGGATTTCATTTCTGAAGTCATAGGCCCATCCATTTTATCCAAAGACAGCCTAGTGGAACTTCTGAGTTCTGCTGATCCAGGGTTTCTACCATACTGCTGCAGTCCTGCTGCAGCAAAATAACCGGGGGGTGACGAACAACTTGTGTACATTGATACAGCAGGAGTGGGAGCCATTTATTGTAGGACCGGAGGGGTAGTTTTACATTCCACACAGCTTATCTTAATTAACATAAACTAGATACAGCAGTCAACCAATCAGGAATCTCCACACTTAATGGCTCACTGGCATTACTTCACAAACCACTCCCTCTGCAAAATGCCAGGCACCATCCTGACTTATCTACAGACTAACATTTGCCAGGCGCCATCCTGACTTGTTTACAGACCTTAACACCATACTTAGAACAACATCTATCTTGCCTTTGTAGAGGAAGCTGTGGATCAGAATATGGTTGGCCTGGTGGAGGGATCATTATCCTATGGGCCTCTTCCCATGGAGGTGCCAGGGCCCAGTGTTGGAAGGTGCTTTCTGAGGATCAGTTATCACAGTTTGATTCTTTTCTTTTATTGCTATTTGGATGGCCCAGAAGATTCTCTGGGCCCCATGAGTCTCTATCTCCTCCCACTGGCACCAAAGGTGAGAGTATGAGTGGACCCTTATTTCCAAATGAGAAGGACTTGTTTGACCCAAAGAGGAATTCACTCTGCCAAAGGCTGTATTTGAAACATCAGGCACAGAAGGATCTTTTTCTACAAGTTTAAATTTGAACTCCATTTCAGTTAATTTTTGCCTGTTGTGAGAATTTTGTTTCCTTAAATCGTTGAGGTATCTTTCAGCACTCTGAGCTGACAACTCATTACCATGGCTTTTTTTCTCATAGTATATAACACAACCCTGATAAAAATGAATGGTTCTCTCTAATTATTCTTCAAGATCTCTGGCTCGCTTTCTATAGCACTCCAATGGTTTAGTTGTATGGCTGATCTTTTCTTCCACTTTGGAAGTTTCTCCTTTCGCTTTACCTGGTAATATTCCTCTCCTATTAATTTCCTTTGGAGTTCCATTATAATTTCTTTTTTGATATATTCCATCATTACTTTAACTTTTAGCTGAAGATTTGATTCTGATTCTCACTTTAAAACTGTGTATTTTCTGCTTGCAAAGATTCTTGTTCTGTCTTAAGATTTTTAATATGTTGGATAACGTCTTCATTTCTTTCAATTACTTCAGATAATAAAGTAAAAATTTGATTTCTTTCTCTTTCTCTTTAACTTAGCAACATAAACCAGTTTCTTTGAAGGCCCTTTTGGCTGATCTTCTTAGTGAGCACCAATTTCTGATTCATTCTCCATTTCCAATTCCAAGTTACCTTCATCTGTTAGGACTTCTCCAACCACAGGAGCCCAATTTTTTATCTTTAGCAAGTGTTCAGTCAGAGACTTAATGTGACTTTCTTTATCTCTTAGAACTTGTTCTGCATGTATTTTAGAGTGTTCAAATATCTTTTTGTTGTTGTTGTTTTTTTAGGCCATTCACTATTTCTTTCCATATCTCAACTTCTTTTGAGAGCTGTTTGACTTTCCAGAAGTTGGGAATTTTCATTCCAAGCCTCTTTTATTGCTACTGTAACTTCTTCTTCATTCATTTGAAATATTCTCAAGGCATTTTTAGCTTTAGGTATTTGTGATTTGAGGGATTTTATTCATCTTCTAGAAACTTAATCCTTTTTGATATATCCCCTTCAATTCAACCTGTTGAAAAGGTTTAGTTTTCTCTTCTTTTAGCTCTTTTTCTAGAAAGAGTATTTCATCCTCAAATTTAGATATGGGCCTATCAGATTTCATACATTGCCTCCAAATTTTCTGCTTCTATTGACTCCTTCACCAAAATGGCATCTTTTAAAGATGACTCTAAGCGTTTATACTATTTTTGAACAAGGCTAACTTTTCAAAGTAGTTCACATTTTTCTCCAATTAGTCCAGAAAGATTTAGAGCAAGCTTTTTGCTCTTCTCATATAATGTCTGCTTCTCACAGACTGATAAATTTACCATAAATACAAGAGAATAACAAAAAATCCAATAGCTGTACATATCACCAACTCCCATGGACAGCCATAAGGACTAGGGTGTGTTTCCATGTCTTCAGACAATGCACACCACAACCCTGCTTACTTCTTCCAGGACTACCTGCAAGTAGGGCTGAGGGGCAGCCACTGCCCCTCCATCATGCTAAGACTACTTTGGCTATTCACTCCACAACCACACCATGCCCAGCCACACCAAAACAGGCTGTGGACACTCAGGCCTTTGGTAAGGAACAAACATGCACCAGGCAATGGAGCAGACCATTCTGAACCATCAGGTGTAGGGGGGCTGCAGGTATGGACAGGGAGAGCCCTGGTCATGGGCTCCCAGGGGCCTAGCACACTCATGCTCCCTGTCAGAGAAGTCTTGGCCCCTTCACTATGATGTGCATCCTGAAGCAGCACAGGTTCAAGCCTGTCCCAATCAAGCCAGAGAGGAGTCATCTCCAGGTCACTCACCCATTAGTTTGGTCTAGGCCAGGCCAAGGCAGAACTCTATACAGTCATAATGTCACCCAGTTTGATGTCACTAAAATTCTAAAGCTCTGTAAAATTTTTAAAGAGCTAGTACATAATATATTTATATTTGTACCACTTGCCCTTTTGTTTTAATGATTCATTCCTCTCTGTCCCCTCCTGCTCCTATTTTTTCCTTCCTTCCTTCCTTCCTTCCTTCCTTCCTTCCTTCTTTCCCTCCTTCCTTCCTTCCTTCCTTCTTTCTCCCTTTCCTTTTCTTGCAGTGTTGGTGGTTAAATTTCAAGGCCTAGTACATGCTGGACAAGCTCTCTAGGACTGAGCTACATCTCCAGCCCTGTTGAGAGTTTCTATGAAAGCCATGTGAATTCTTCCCATATAAAAACTCTTTCATTAGACTATTTTAAGAGCAATTTTAGAAGAGTTGCAAACATGGGCACAAATCAGTTTGAATAAGTTATTTTTAAGCAGTACAGCATATCTAATGTTTCTAAAGAAGGAGCTTAAAACTTGAGTTGGTTTTCATGTCAGTTTTTGTAGACTACTATTTATTTAAGAGTCTTCACAATCCTTTTTCAGATGTTCTTTACACTTCTCATAGGATGCAAACACTTCTAAGCAAGCTGGTCATTATAATTATATAGCGATGAGAAGGATAAGATAAGTGAGATCCTGCCTCAAACAAAACAAAATAAAATGTTGCATGGGATTCTCACACAGACAGGGGACACCAGAGTATTCAGCAGGAAGCAGTGTTTATTTGTGTCCATCCAGGCTCAATGGATTCTTATCCAAAGGCTGAGCATTTAGTGTAGGGGGGTGGGATCCCTTTTATAGTCTAGATAGTTTCCTTTTACATACTAACTTTGTCTTCATATGAGGTGATACTTAGCAACATAAACCAACATAAACCATAAACCATAAACCATTCTTGTTTGAGCATTATATTTCTATTCTACAAAGTAGCAAGAAGGTTTAAAACTGATTTCCTGAGGGCTCACAATGATACAGAGGGCATCATGTTCTCTTTCCTTTCTTCTGAGAAATCTCTACCACAAAATGGTAAAGCATTCCTGGATTCTATTCCCAGTACCAAATCAAACTAATGGCAGATGCACTTCATTTAGAGCAGAGAATTTAGCATTATAATGAGTTAGAGTGAGCAAAGTTTGCCCTAGGTCCCTTAGAAGAGGAGCTCTGTATCTTTGACTGGTTTAAGCTGGATCTTCCAGGCCTTTTCTAAAGAGCAGTTTCTGCAAGAAAGAAACAACTTCAAGTGATGTTAGTAGTGAGCAGCTCTCTACCTGCAATCACAAGTGTTCCTAAGTTCCTGCTTGGCATCTCACCACTTTGCAGACTATTTCCTGGTGGGGAGAAAAGTCTGAAGGGGGCAGAACTTGACATCTGGATCTCTTGAGGAAACCCCTTCCTCTTAGGCTATTCTATCCGACTCCCTGGCAGCACATCCAGTATCTGAAGTGCAGAGAGTTTGAATGGCCTCCGAAGCTAGAGCTTTGATCCCCAGTCCCAGGCCTTGACCTCACTTCACATCCCTGGTTTGTGGTTGCTTTCTGGGACAACTCAAGGCCCAGATTTTGGAGGATTTCACTTCCATCCCACCACTATGACCTCCAGTTCACTGAGGGCTTCAATTGTAATACCTGGAATTGGGGAGGTTCTCCAGGCAGGTGATTCAGTCTTCCTAGCAGTCTGTCTTGACCTTGACCCTACAGAACACAGTGCCCTTGGGGCTACCCAGTAGACCACCTTTGAGCTGTTACTTAGGTTGAGTCTTAGTTGTTGCCAGGCAGGCATTTCTCCCTTGTGCCCAGGATCTCCCTTCCTGAGGTAGTAGTTACCCTTTGATGGAGGCTAAGGGCTATCTAGGTGCCAGCCACTCACTTTTCTCACTTGCTCTGCCCACTGGTATCAGAATCAGCTTTCTCTCTCACAGCCCATTGCCCAAGGCCCAGGTCACCCAGGAGGCTTTAAAGGCTAGTTGTGTAGTAGTGGGTGGAGCCACTCTGCATTCTGCAAAGGGACACCCTTGTTCTGAGAGGCTGCAGTGATAGGAATCACCTGCACATTTTCTTCTAAACTATCTTGACAGTGGGGTTGTGATGGATGCAGTCAGGAATTCCTTTAAATCAGCTGTCATTTGTGGCTAGATATTGACCCAGAAGCCTGTAGTCCTCAGCTAGAGAGGAGAAAGCATTTTGGGGCACATTGTACAGGAGAGAAATTGCTGGTTAGGGTACAAAGGGTGTGGGGAAGCTTGAAAATGCCTCTGAAGACCTTCCTGGGACACTTGGTGAGAGGTGCCAAGAGGACAGGCAGGGCTCCTGACACACCAGCTCATGAGCCATCACTGCTCAATAGTCATAGATTCAAAGCCACATCTTCATGCAGTTCTGACTGTCAAGTGGTGACTGAAGTACAGAAGGCCAGAGCAGTTCAGGTCTTGATGGAATGATTTCAGGGTCCAGCAGTGATGGCAGCTTTGCTAGGCAAGGAATCCAAAGATGGTAGCTAAGCTCTCCAGGCTATGAGTATAAATTAGTGCAGAAATACAACCTGATACAAAGAGCTCCTTCATGTTCTGGGACTTCTGACCTTTTCTGAGTATCTCAGCTAGATTGTGGCATGAATAGAATCATATGTAATAGAAGAGAAACTATCACCAAGAGAGGACTTGTGAGTTGCACAAGTCACACATCTAAGGAGTGGCTCAACCCAGGTTAAATTCAGGCATTGTCTCTTGACTCAGTCCCTCACACACTCAGCTCAGGAAGTTGCTGTCAGGGGTAGGTCAGCAGCTCTAGGAGATGGTCCTGGTGACCACTGTGTGCTGTCCAAGTGACAGGATTTTGCATTCACTATGCTCTGCCATCCTCATAAGGACCTTAGGTAAAGGTGATCTGCATAGTATAGGAGAGAAAATAGAAGCCTGAAAGTGTGCTGGGATTTGGCAATGAGCACACAATTAGTAAGCAGCAAAAAGGGCCTAGGCCAGGGCATCTACAAGTTCTTTGTTCATGGACCTGGTCTCATGTCTTCTTATTGATGAGGAAGCTCATGGAAATCAGGACTAGACCTGATTGTGTGGGAGGAAGATGGAGATGGAAGGTGGACTTTTAACCACTTTCTGTGTCTGTAGTACCTGTGAGGTTGGCTTTGACTGCCCTGGGTCATGTCCTGGGACCAGATGGAGAATCCAGTATATGTTTTCCTTTACCCTTTGATATAACCATAATAAGATGTTGCTTAAAATTAAATTTTTAGTAAATGTTTAAAATATTTAATTGTTGGTCCAGATCCAAGGTCTTTGTGCATGGTGCAGACTCACCACTGAGCTACTTCCCTAGCTCCTGATCAGATTTAGGAAAAAGTTTTCCTATTTTCAGAGGTTAGCCAAGATGAACTTAATGAATGTAGTCAGTTTCTGAGACTTGTGGAAAAAGTATTTGTCAGAGTAAGATGTGTAAGTTTCCTCTATCACTGCCAATTTCTGTCTTCAGAAGGCTAGTGTTGATATACATCGCGGCAGTGTTAGTGTAGAAGAAGTCCTCTTGAGTGCTGTTAATGAGCCAGAAGGAGTGTCTGTTCCTAATGTCTTGCTGCAGGGAGCACCCAGTTGCTGTGTAGTGATAGGACATCTAGTCCAGGGCTTCTCCTGTCTCCAGGCTGAAGGGTGACTTTTAAGCCTGTCCAAACTGTTGCAACCCAACACTTGTGTCACATACAATGGAAGTGAGTAACTAAGTAAATGAAGTGGAAGAGCTTAGGACACACTCAGAACAAGCCTGTGGGCAATCTGATGGATGGTGTGGCCATGAGAGGTGCAGTAGAGGATCCTAGGTGTTTAGCATGGTCCTCTTTGCTGAGCACTTATAAAGCACTCATGGTTGTGGAGCAACAGCACCTCAGCCCCCAGGTGGAGGTGCAGCCCTCGCCCATGTGAGTCCCAATATGCTGTCAGCCAGGCCTCAGATAGGTGGCTGTCCCACAGCCTCCTGGACAGGTACCTGATATAAGGTTCACCACAGCCCTTTTCCAACACCAAGGGCCCCAAGAGCTCTGTGTATATGGGTGTCTTATTTCATATTTTCCCTGATAGAAATTAAAACTGAGAAATTTAAACAATACTGTGTTCATTTATGACTTCATTTGAAGGTAATATAAACCTGTTAATACTAACATAAACAATATCTTTTTTATTAATTAATTCATTTATTTTAATTAGGTATATACGACAGCAGAATGCATTTGATTTCTTCTATACAATTGTAGCACAGCTTTTCATTTCTCTGGTCCTACCCAAGGTAGCATTGCAATATAAGTGCAGTCATACATGTACCTAGGTTAATGATGTCCATCTCATTCCACCATCTTTTGTTTCCCCATGCTCCCTCCCTACCCTCCCTCCACTTTGTGTCATGTACCCTCCTTTTTGCCTCCTTCCCCCCATTATGGACCAGCATCCACTTATCGGAGAGAACACTCAGCCTTTGATTTTTTGGGAATTGGTTTACTTTGCTTAGCATAATATTCTCCAGCTCCATCCATTTACCTACAAATGCCATAATTTTATTCTCTTTTAAAGCTTAGTAATATTCCATTGTATGTATGGATATATATATATATCACAGTTTCATTATCCATTCCTCTATTGAAGGACATCTAGGATGCTTCCACAGTTTAGCTATTATCAATTGAACTGCTATAAACATTGGCTGCATTACTAAGCCATAACCCCAGCCCACATTATCCTTTTTTAAATCACATAGAATTCAGAAGTGCTCAGTAATTCACTATCACTACCATCTGTTGCTAGATTTCATCTTTATAACAGAAACCCTGTACCCATAAAATAATGCCACACCACTGCCCCTTATCTAGTCCCCTGCTTTCTGTTTCTGTGGGTTTGATGACTCTAGATACATCATCTACAGAATTACATACTAAGTATCCTTTTGTGATTGTGTGACTACACTTAACATAATGTGGGGTGAATTATATTCCATTATGTGGATGGACAACATGTTTATCCATTCCTCCATCAATGGATGCTTGCATTGCTTCCACTGTTCAGTTCTGGGGAACTCCTACTTGGCATTTCTGGAAGCTTGAGCACTAGATGAGATGGGGAATCCACAGGAAATTTGGTGTGACTGGGATCTCATGGGACCAAGACTTCTACCTCAATGTAATCTGTAGGCAAGAGGAGACATGAGCTGATCCAGATGAGGGCACCTGCAGTTAGCACAGATGCTACAGGCAAGGCCAGAACAACCTCTTGACTCTAAAGAAACGAGAAAATAATGAAACTCAAAGACACCCTTGACAAGAGGGCCCACACCTATGGAAAGGGGAAGTGGAGCCACACAAAGAACACTAAGAAGTAATGAATGTAAGTGAAGGATGATAAAAGCCCAGGCACACCCTTCTTCCCAACATCACAGGTTGCACCTACCATCCTTTGTTGATCAATGGATGAGCAGACAGTGTAGTGTATACTAGGTTTAAGCACACCAGTTTCCAAGATCTCTGTTACCTGCACCATTTAACAGAGGGATACCTTTTACAGACTTTCCTTTTAAGGACTTAGAAGTTCCTTGAGCACAAAGGCTGAGTCTAATCTTTGCATGTCCCAAGGTGTCTGATGCATAGACAGCATTGGGCCTTTCTGCAGTATCAGACTGCAGGCAGGGGTCAGGCCCAAGAAGTAAGATTTAGGAATCCATCATTTGAAAGAAGATGCAAGGCACTGTGGAAATATTGGTCATTTATTATTCAGAGGTGGCAATAGCCCTCAGGGCCATTTCCATATTCCTTTTTATTATAAAGGACAAACTAAGAAGGCACATTGCCAACAAGCTGGTGCATCCTCACAAGCAAATGTTTATGACCTTGTTTACATATGCTGATTCACCATGTTTCTGACCTTGACTACACACTGACCATAAAATAGCCCATTCATAGCCTCAGTCACTCACTAAAAGCATAACAGCTTACTGGAAGTCTGGAAAGGGTGCCATTTTGGCCCTGCCCCAAAACATTGCTTCAGCTTGAACACTGATCTCCTGCACACTTTCCCCCAGTTTCTACACACAGAAGCCAGGATGCCCTGTGCTTTTCTCCTTAGGAGCTGACAGCACTGACAGAGAGGACACAGCAACAACAAGTCACTGGGACTAGCACCTTGAGGGCAGTTTACCATTATGAGAAAAGAGAGAGGCTGAGTTCCTGCTCACTCTGAGAGAGGAAGGGCCTTGAGAATTGTTCTGGTGGTGAGAATGAGTTTTAAGATGGGACAAAACAACAATAAAAACAAATGAGGTTTTTTTTGCCTGAAGAGATGGTCAGAAGTTTTAATAATATAATAAGAAACTGATTATTTAAAAAGTCAGCTGACTGTTCTCAGGTGAGATCTTTCGGGCTTGCTCAGGGGTATTTACTATAAGCAGGAAACCTTCTTCTTCCCTGTTTATTAAGTCATCTTGAAAGCAAGACAAGGAAGATCAATGAAACATAAGTATTAGCTATGTGGCATTTCTTTTGAGATGTTGAAGATTTGGGGTGGAATTTTGAGTCCAAATCCATTCAACCTGGAAAGTAAAGTTGATCACATAGTGAAGATAGTTAGAAATCATAAAGAGAACATCCAAGAATTATGGGACCACATCAAAAGACCAAATCTAAAAGTCACTGGGATAGAGGAAGGCACAGAGTTTTAAACCAAAGGAATGAACATTCTCTTCAGGGAGATAATATCAGAAAATTCCCCAAGCATGAAGAATAAATTAAAAAACCAAACATAAGAGGCTTACAGGACACCAAATGTACAAAATTACAGCAGATCTACACCAAGGTATAGTATAAAGAAAATTTCTAGCATACAGAATATAGATAGAATATTAAAAGCTGCAAGAGAGAGGAATCAGATCACATATAGGGGGAGAAAAATCATATCTCAGCATATTTTTCAAATCAGACCCTCAAGGCCAAGAGATTGTAGAACAACATATACCAAGCTCTGAAATAAAATGGATGCCAACCAAGAATCATATACAGCAAAATTAAGCCTTATATTTGATGATGAAAGCAAAAGACTCCATAATAAACAAAGGTTAAAAGAATTTACAACTAGAAAGTCTCCACTAGAGAACATACTCAGCAAAATATTTCAAGAAGAAGAAATGAAAAACAATGATGAAAACCAGCATAGGGAGGGCTTACACTAAAGGAAAATCAGAGGAGAAACCAAGTGATGTTAAATATCAAATTAAACAAAAATGGCTGGGAATACAAATCATATCTCACTAATACCCTGAATGTTAATGGCCTAAACTCATCAATCAAAGACATGGACTAGCAGGTTGGATAAAAAAAAAAAAGACTCAACAATATGCTGCCTCCAAGAGATTCATTTTATAGGGAAAAAAAAGTCCACAGACTGAAATTGAGGAGTTTGGAAAAATCATATCACTCACATTCACTGTGGTAGTAAGTAGGAGTTTCCATCCTCATATCAAATAAAGCAGACTTCAAACTAAAGTCAGTCAAAAAGGATAAAGAAGGACACTAATATACTGCAAAAAGGAATCATACACCAACAAGACTTGACAATTATAAATATATATGTCACCAAATAATGGAGCACCTATGTTTATCAAACAAACTCTTCTCAAGTTCAAGAGCCTGATAGACCACAACACAATAATTTTGCATGACTTTAACAAACCTCTTTCATCATTAGATAGGTCTTCCAAACAAAATCTGAACAAATAAATGATAGAAATCAATAATACAATCAATAATTCAGACTTAAATGACATATGTAGAATATTTCATCCTGCAAAAAAAGAATACAATTTCTTCTCAGCAGCACATGGATCCTTCTCTAAAATAGACCATACACGATGCCACAAGCAACTCTTAGCAAATATAATAAAGTCAAGACACCACCCTGCATTCTATCAGATCATGCTGAACTGAAATTAGAAATCAATGATAAACTAAAATATCAACATCTGAAGACTAAAGAATATGTTATTGAATAAACAATGGGTTGCATAAGACATCAAGGAGGAGATTTTTAAAAATTTAGAGGTGAATGAGAACACAGATACAACATATTGAAATCTATGGGAAACTATGAAAGCACTTCTGAGAGGAAAGTTTGTTGCATAGAGTTTATTCCTTAAAATAAGAAAAAGTCAATGAATAAATGACTTAACATTACATCTCTAAAACCTATAAAAAGAAGAACAAACAAACACTAAAAGAAACAGAATACAGGAAAAAATAAAATCAGGGGTGAAATCAATGAAATTGAAACAATTGAAAAAATTGACAGAACAAAAAGTTTGTTCTATGAAAAAATAAATAAAAATGGCATACCCTTAGCCATGCTAATGAAAAGGAGAGAGAAAATCAAATCAATAACATACCTGATGAAAAAATAAATATCACAACAGAACTATAGAAATATAGAAGATAATTCGAAATTTTTTGAAAACTTATACTCCAGTAAAATAGAAAATATCAAAGGCATCAGCAAATTTATAGAATCATATAATTTGCACCAACTGAATCAGGGCCAGAGGAATCACAGCCAAGTTCTATAAGGCCTTTAAAGAAAAATTAATGGCAATACTCTACAATTTATTTCAAGAAACAGAAAAAGAGATAGCACTTGCAAACTCATTCTATGATGCAAATATCACTCTGATTTCAAAACCAGGCAAACACACATCCAAAAAAGAACTTTTCAGACCAATATCCCTTATGAACATAGATGCAAAAATTCTCAATAAAATTCTGACAAATTGAATCCAAAAACATATCACGAACATCATGGACCATGATCAAGTGGGATTCATCCAGGGATGTAAGGTTGGTTTAACATACGAAAACCAATAAGTGTAATTCATCACGTCATAAATTTAAAGATAAGAATCATATGATCATCTTAAGAGATGCAGAAAAAGTGTTTGACCAAATACAGCACCCCTTCATGTTCAAAAACTAGAACATAACTAGGGATAACAGGAACATATCTCAACATCATAAAGGCTAACTACACTAAGCCCCAGGCCAACATCATTTCAAATGTAGAAAAATTGAAGGCATTCCTTCTAAAAACTGGAACAAGATAGGAATGCCCTTTTCACCACTTCTATTTAACATAGTTCTTGAACACTGGCCAGAGCAATTAGACAGATGAAAGAAATTAAAGGGATACACAGAAAAAGAAAAAGTCAAATTGACACTATTTGCTGATGATATGATTCTACACCTAGAAGATCCAAAAATATCCACCAGAAAACTTCTAGAACTAGTAAATGAATTCAGCAAAGTAGCAGGATATAAAATCAACACCCATAAATCATAGGCTTTTCTGCATATCAGTGATAAATCCTCAGAAATGGAAATGATAAAAACTACCCCATTTATAAATAGCCTCAAAAAATGGGTAATCAACAAAATAGGTCTATACAATGAAAACTACAGAACCCTAAAGAAAGAAATCAAAGAATACCTTAGAAGATAGAAAGATCTAACTTTCTCTTGGATAGGCAAAGTTAATATTAGCAAAATGACCATATTACCAAAAACACTATACAGATTTAACTCAATTCTAATCAAAATACCTCGTAGAAATATAAAAAGCAATCATGAAATTCATCTAGAAACATAGGAGACCCAGAAAGCAATCCTTAGCAGGAAGAATGAAGCAGGTGGCATTACTATACCAGACCTTAAACTATACTACAGGTAAAAGTAACCAAAACAGCATGGTATTGACACCAAAACAGGCTGGAAGAACAATGGTACAGAGAAGAGCAAACAGAGACTAACCCACACAACTATAATTATATTATAAAAAGAAGCCAAGAATATGCATTGGAGAAAGTATAGCCTCTTCAACAAATTGTGCTGGGAAAACTGGAAATCCAGATGCAACAAAATGAAATTAAAGCCCTGTATCTCATCATGCACAAAACTCAATTCAAAGTGGACCAAGGACCTAGGAATTAAACCAGAGACTCTGTGTCTAATAGAAGAAAAAGTAGGCCCTAATCTTCATCATGTGAAATTAGGCCCCAACTTTCTTAATAAGACTCCTATAGTGTAAGAATTGAAACCAAGAATCAATAAATGTGATAAATTCAACCTAAAAAGCTTCTCAGCAACAGAAACAATCTGTGAGGTGAACAGAGAACCTACATCTTGTAGCAAATGTTTCCACTCACACATCAGATAGAGCACTAATCTCTAGGGTATATAAAGAACTCAAAAAGCTAAACACAAAAAATAACTCAATTAATAAGTGGGCCAAGGACCTGAACAGACACTTCTCAGAAGAGAATATACAATCAATCAACAAATATATTAAAAAAATGTTTTTCATCTCTACCAGTTAGAGAAATGCAAATCAAAGCTACTCTAAGATATCATCTCACTAGTTAGAATGGCACTTATTATGAAAACAAACAACAATGATTGTTGGTGAGGATGTGGGGGAAAAGGTACACTCATACATTGCTGGTGAGACTGCAAATTAGTGCAACCAATATGTAAAACAGTATGGAAATTCCTTGGAAAACTGGAAATGGAACCATAATTTGACCCAGCTATCCCTCTCCTCAGTCTATACCCAAAGTACTTAAAAACAGCATACTAGATACAGGGACACAGCCACATCAATTTTTATAGCAGTACAATTCACAATACCTAAACTGTGAAGCCAAACTAGATGTCCTTCAGTAGATGAATGGATAAAAAAAAATGTGGCATATATACACAATGGAATATTACACTGCAATAATAAAAGTAAAATCATTGCATTTTTAGGTAAATTGATGGTGTTGGAGAAGATAATGCTAAGTGAAGTTAGCCAGTCCCCCCTAAAAAAATGCCCATTGTTTTCTCTGATATAAGGTGACTGATTCATACTGGAGTAGGAATGGGTAGCATGGAAGGAATAGACAAACTCTAGATAGGGCAGAGGGGTGGGAGAGAAAGAGAGGGAGCAAGGGATTGCCGCAGTCTTGGCTGGGCACAAGATCACGAGCCACTCACACTTTGTAGATTCAAACAGCAATTCTTTATTCCCAAACTCACAATGATAGTCTACAAACACATTCTGCGGGAAATCCCAATTCTGCCCGCACAATTCACGTCCCAAATACTTTCTCAATTCCACGAGAACTCAATGGGAACTCATGCATCAGGAACGCCCTATTCCCAGAAGCCATAATCTTAAACCTGGAACTTCCCTAAACCCAGATTGTCTTAAACTGGGAATGCCCTAATCTTGTCTTAAACCCAAGGAGTGGGATACTTCCTAAAACCTGGATCCACCCTGGTCCTTGAGCAGGGTCACCTTTCTCAAACACACATGCAATGTCAACAACGAAATTCCAAGGCAAGTCCATTTAACATGGGGGTACGCTGGCAAGGAAATTTCGAAGCATCATTCCTACTTGGCAATGGCCCTCAGATCTGCCCCCTTCTGATTAATTAAACAACAAGCAATGTGGCTTAAGGACCGTGGCTGGTAGGTTGTCCAGTTCAACATATGGTTCTTACCTGTCATGGGAAAACTGACCTTTAGGCATCAGCCTCCTGTCTTAGATTGATACCACTGCATTTAGATCAACCCGTCACTGACTACCGGTCCAGCATTCAGCCATACTTGTAGATAGGCCTATGCACCAGTGGGGGGGGGGGTGAGGTTCTTGCCTCACCTCTGTTGGCCCCCAAATTTAGCCTTGGTGCCAGTGGGGGGTGAGGTTCTTTGCCTCACCTCTGTTGTCCCCCAAATTTTAGACCATCACTAGTAGAAGGGAGGAGGATACAGAAATGCCACGACACCAAGCCAATTGACGGCTCCTTTGGAAAAATTGTGTCACTGGTGACACCATCAGCAAAGATATACCAGCATTACCACAATTAACATGGGGTGCTCTGGCAAGGAAATCGCATCACTGGTGACACCATCAGCAAAGATATGCCAGCACTACCACAATTCGCTGCACCAAAAGATAGTTCACAATGCATACAACTGATATATAGTCCAGGCAAGTTCTGCAGGCGGTTCAAAGTGGAAGAGTCTATCAATATGTCCATTTCCTCCCAAAGTAAATTGAGTCCTTGATTGAGCATTACTTGTTGAGTTATATTCATTGATGCATCAGTTTATACAGTTTACTGTGATAGCTATCATAGAAGCTATAGTTTGGTTTTATCTTAGTATTCACCGGCACTGGGATGGAGATGGGATTCTGGCAATATTGCTAAAGAGACATTATCCTGAACAGAATTATAAAATATAATGAGAAGGAAAGGTGAAAGTAAACAAACAGATCTGTTAACCACCTTTAAAAACAATCCTTAACAGCTGTTTACCTAATTTAAATTAAACCATTTAAATCATGTGAATAAAAAAAAAACTCAGATCCATTTTTTCATGAGCGCTCCTCATATATGAAATATAGACATATGCACACACAGACATACAACACAAAACACAAATGTGCACACAAACGTACAACACATAAGACAATAATAAAGGCCTTGTAGCTATACCTAGGTGAAATCTCCATTGCAATGTTTAAAAACTCCACAGTCAAAAAATAAAACTGATCAGAAAAACATTAACCTAGGTTTGTATGAGCTCAAAAAATAAAATAGAACTTTATGGTGTGGGAAAAATGCAATAATAAAATAGATATGGAAAAAAGCACCCTGGTTAATCACTGTTACAGATGTAAGAATAGCCAAGCTGGAGCTCTGGATATCAGCTGTTATGGATTTGAGTAAAATAATTTTCTTTTTCTGTAGAAATTGCTTTAGTTAATCTCTCTGGAATCCAAATCGGCTGCTGTTCTCCCTGTGGAAAAACACAGACAGAGCCCCGACTCCAGACTATCACTGGGTCGGGACCTTTCCATTGTCCTGTTAGAATATCTTTCCAAAGTACCTTAGGCTTATGTACATTTTTTGGATACATATGTCTTTCCACAGCACTAAGTCCTGATGAATCCAAATTTAGAAAGTTTAGAGTAAAAAGGGTTATTTTAAGTTTATCTTTGGGGGATATATACCCCTTTCCAATTCCCTCTTTTTGCTTTAATAAGTACGTTTTAATAGTTTGATGAGCTCTTTCAACTATGCCTTGTCCCTGTGGATTGTATGGGATTCCTGTTATATGAGTAATACCAAATGATGAGCCAAATTGTTTAAAAGAGGTAGAAGTATAACCAGGACAATTATCTTTTTTTAACTGTTTAGGAACGACCACAGAGGCAAAATTTTGTAAGCAATGAGCTATAACATCTTTAGTTTTTCTCTGGCATGAAAGGAGCCCATCAAAAATCCAGAAGAAGTTTCAACTGTAACATGTAAATATTTTAATTTTCCAAATTCTGGCAAGTGTGTGACGTCCATCTGCCAAATATGGTTAGGTATCAGTCCTCTAGGATTGACTCCAAGATTAACTTGTGGTAAAAAGGTCACACAATTTTGACATTGTTTTATTATATGTCTGGCTTGTTCCTTAGTTATTTTAAAACACTTTTGTAAAGTATTAGCATTAACATGAAACCTTTTATGAAAATTTGTAGCTTCTTCTAGTGTAGAGAAAATATGTACATCATTTGTAGTTTTATCTGCTGAATCATTGCCCAAACTAAGGGCTCCATGCAATCCTGTATGTGCCCTAAGATGTCCTATAAAGAATGGATCTTTTCTGTCCCGGATTAGACTTTGTATAGAGGAAAACAAAGAGAAAACAGTAGAGGAAGGGGAAATCCTACCAGCATCTTCAAGGGATATTATAGCATTAACTATATATTGACTATCAGAAAATAAATTAAATACAGAATCTTCGAACATCACAAAAGCTTGTAAAACTGCATTAAGCTCTACCTTTTGAGCTGATTGTTTGGGTACTAAAAATGTAAAAGTTTGATCAGGGGTAACTACTGCTGCTGTACCATTATTAGACCCATCAGTGAATATATTTGGAGCATTCATGATAGGTGTTTTCCTTGTCATTTTAGGAAAAACTACAGGATGCTTAAACCAAAAAGACAACAAAGGATTAGATGGTAAATGATTATCAAATGAAACATTAGATTTACACATGATTATTGCCCAAGTATTTAACTCATTAGCTAACTCATCAATTAGATCCATAGTATATGGAGTAATAATTTTATTGGGAGAAATTCCAAACACTCCCTTTGCTGCTCTTATTCCTTTGAGTATTAATTGTCCGACAGCCTCAGGATACCTAGTAAGAATAGTGCTAGAAGAATAAGATAAATGTATCCACAATAGTGGACCTTCTTGCCAAAATACTCCTGTAGGAATATTTTTTGTTGGTAGTACAATTAATAATAAAGGCAAACTTATATCAATTCTATCTAGATGCATATTTTCCATATATGTTTCAATAATTTTTATGCCTTTCCTAGCTTTAGGAGTTAACATTTGGGGTGAATTTGGATCTGATGGACCTTTTAGAATATCAAATAAAGGTCTCAACTCTTCTGTTGGTATGTCTAGATAAGGCCTTATCCAATTTATGTCTCCCAATAACTTTTGAAAGTCGTTAAGTGATTTGAGTTGATCTACTCGTATTTGAATTTTTGGTGGACGGACCATGGTTGAGGATAATAGAACTCCTAAATAATTAATTGGAAAATTTAATTGTACTTTATCTATTCCTATCTCTAGATTATAATTTTTTAATAAGTTTGTAAGTGTGGCATAACATTCCAGCAATGTGTTTTTATCTTTATGTGCTAATAATACATCATCCATATAGTGAAATATTTGTAGTTCAGGATTTTGATTTCTAAGTAGCTAGGTTGCTTTATTAACATAGATTTGACACATAGTTGGACTGTTAGCCATCCCTTGAGGGAGTACTTTCCATTCATATCTCTCATCAGGACCTTCATGATTTAATGCAGGGATAGTAAATGCAAAACGTGGACTATCCTCGGGATGAATTGGAATCGAAAAAAAACAATCTTTAATATCTATAGCTAAAACATGTCACGTTTTTGGTAAAGCAGACAATTGAGGAATCCCTGATTGAGTGGGTCCCATAATAACCATCTCATTATTAAATCTTAAATCTTGCAATAATCTCCATTTACCCGATTTCTTTTTGATGACAAAATGAGAGTATTATGGGGAGATACAGAAGGTTGTATATGTCCTTCCACTAATTGTTGTTTGACCAGATCATGGGCTACTTGTATCTTTTCTTTAGTCAGGGGCCACTGAGGAACCCACACTGGTCTTTCTGATTTCCAAGTAATTTTGATTGTCTCAGTGGCCCTTTCTGAAAATCCAACCCATTTCTGTCTGTTTCTTGATCTATTTGAATTGGTGCTGCTATACCTTGTTCTTGTTTTCCTAATCTTTTTTTCTTTCCTACAACCTTGTCTAGCCCTAATAGTGGGTGCATTAGGATTGATGTTATTTGTTAATGTCAAACCTAGTTGATCTAGGACATCTCGTCCCCATAAATTTATAGGAAGATGATCTAATACATATGGCTGTATAGTTCCTTTACATCCTTCAGGATCCTTCCAATCTAATATCATTGCACTTCTATGGGAATTAGTCGCCACTCCTAGGCCTCGAAGCGTTTGAGTGGCTTGTTGTAATGGCCAATGTTTTGGCCATTCTTGAAGAGATATGATGCTAAGGTCAGCACCTGTGTCCAGTAGCCCATTAAACTCGTGACCTTGAATATTTAGTTTTAGCATTGGGCGAGAATCTAAATTTAAAGACAGCATAGCCCAATCTATACCTGTGGAGCCTAATCCCCTGGAACCTCTTTCTACACTACAACTAGAGAATTTATTATGTAGGCTGGGTATTATTAACAACTGTGCTATCCTATCTCCAGGTGAAATTACTGATATACCTCCTGGAGGACTAGGTATAATTTTATTTCACCTACATAATTGGGATCAATTCCCCCAGGACTTATCATAAGTCCTTTTAATGTAGATGAACTACATCCCAATAATAAGCCTACTGTTCCTTGGGGAAGAGGTCATTTTACTCCTGTGGGAATGATTTGAACTCCCATCTCTGGAGTTAGTACTGCTCTGGCAGAGGCGCAGATGTCCAACCCTGTGCTCCCTCAGGTTTGTCTGATGAGGGATTTAATGGACAATGTGTCCTGGGCACCACCCTGATGGTTTTGCTGGGTTCCTCCACTATCCCATATATTTGTGGTTGTGGTCCCTGGAGCATTGGGCCCGCCAGTCTGTTTTTTGGCAATGAAGCCTGATGCCTTTCTCCATGATATCATGGGTAAATACCTGATCCTTGTCCGTTTTTTGATAAGGGAGTACCTTCTATGGTGGCTTGAGAATGGCATTCATTAGCCCAATGTCTCCCTCTACGGCATCGTGGGCAAATACCCGGTATTCTATTCCTTTGATTTCTAGTTTTGTTAAACCCTCCTCCTATGGGGCAGCTCCTTTTAAAATGTCCTGTTAGTTCACAATTATAGCATGTTTTTGGCCTGGCATCTAAAGCCTGTTGTACTGCAGCTGCCAAGACTTGCCCTTGTTCATTAATATCTCTACATAATTTAATATATGTGTTTAAGTCTTCATGTCTCCATGGTCTAATAACCTCTCTGCAGCAACGATTTGCTTGGTCATAAGCCAGTGTTTTTATTAATGGCATTTCTTGTGCTGTATCCCCCAAAGTTTTGGCAGCTGTTTGAATAAGCCTATCTACAAAGTCAGCGTAAGGTTCATTAGCTCTCTGTATGTATTACCTTAGATAGCTGACCTTGTAAATCTCCATGTCCTTGTAAAGTCTTCCATGCCCTAACTGCGTCTGCAGCAATTTGTGCATATATAGCAGGATCATATTCAATTTGTTGCCGTTGACCCTCATAAGGTCTTTTTCCTAACAACATATCTAGATTTCTTTGAGGGTGATCGGCTGCTTACCGATTACCATTTCGCCTAGCTGTCTCCGTGCAAAATTCCTCATTGGCAACCTTCCATAACAAATATTGTCCTCCATTTAGCACAGATTTACACATGCTAGCCCAATCTGCTGGCGTCATGTCCAAGTTAGTAATGGACTCGACCATGCTTACCGTGAAGGGAGCTTGGGAACCATAGGTTGTTACAGCCTCCTTTAACTGCTTCACTGTGCTTTAGATTTTAAAACAAAAGGGGGGAGACAGCACCTCCCTGTGGTCTCCCCATGATATTCTTTTTTTAAAAAATATTTATTTTTTAGTTGTAGTTGGACATAATACCTTTATTTATTTATTTTAATGTGGTGCTGAGGATTGAATACAGGGCCTTGCATATGTGAAGCAAGCCCTCTTCCACTGAGCCACAACCCCAGTCCCCTGATATTCTTAATACTATCCTCTTTACTTTATATTTTTTAACAGTGCCTAAGTGTGATGACTGTAAACCTGCCTTCAAGAATTGGGCCTCCTTGATGAGGCCATCCCATTTACCCCTACTTCAGTATAAATATCCCTTATCCAATCAGTGGTCGGACCCTTGCTGCTTCTGGTGTTGGGTAGGGGTGTGGCTATCAACAAGGAACTGCAACTATACAGGCACCTAATTTGCAACTCAGAGAGACTAAGAACAGGGAGGCTCCAGGCAGAAGCTCAAGCCCTCTCACACTGGTTACCTCTACCACCCTGAGGGCAGAGACCAAAGCTTGGAATAGACAATACCACCTACTGGAAGAAAAGAAAACAGAATTCTAAGAGATTTTTTCTTTTTCCTCTTATCATCTATTCTCCTGTACCCTTCCCCCTCTGATCCTCACAATCCCAATATATGTGAAACCAAGAACTTTGCATGAAATAAGACTTTAAGAACTGAACCACCAAAATAATATAATATAGAGGAATCACAAAAGCCCACCCCCTCTTTTTTCTTTTTCTTTTTCTTTTTTTTAATTTTCTTTCTCCCTCTCTCTTTTTTCTTTCTTTTTTTCTTTTTATTTTTCTTCCTCCCTCTCTCCCACTTTCAACCTTCTAACTTACTTTAGGTAATTTTCTAAATACATACAGGTGTTTGATTTTATGCATTCTTCCCTAAACTACCTCCAGTCTATTCATTAGAGTTCTCCTCCAAAGTTGCTAAGATATATTAACCCGATACTCTCACACCTTTCTCCCTTAACATAATGTCCTATGGCCAACCCTCAGTCTTCTATATGCCAGCAGAAACTGTATGCCTTTTATGAAACTAATAACTATATTTTAAATAATAATTGAATCCAACATCTGTAGACATAGAGACTATAAATGTAATGAAAACTTGCACATAGATGATGTATTGTTGATATTGGGAACTGGTAACATTGTTTTTCCCAACAAAGGAGAAATTTCAGAACTATACAATAGCAATATAAATTTATAGGGCAAAAACAATAACACAACAGTCTCACAGAGCTAGAAAGAAACATGAGCAACATGGAAAGATAAGGAAAGAAAGGACCACAAACAATGCAAGACAATACAACATTAGAAGAGGTAACATTTACAGCAGAAAAAAATGTCAGATAAAGATTTTAGGATATGCATGGTTCAGATGTTCTGGAGTCTCAGGGAAGACATTAGACAACAAATGCAGACAATAAAAGATCTCTTTGACAATGAATTCATAAACAAATCCAACAAGCAAAAGATAAACTCTACAAGGAGATAGAGCTTATACAAAAAAAAATCCTAGAAATGAAAGAAATGATAAACCAAATTAAAAACTCAAATGAGAGTACCACCAGGAGAGTAGATCACTTAGAAGATAGGACATCAGACAAAAAGACACAGTATATCATCTAGAAAAGAATGTAGACAGCACAGCAAGACTGATAAGAAGACATGAACATATCATCCAAGATATATGGGATAGCATAAAGAGAAAAATTTTAAGAGTTATTGGGATAGAGGAAGGCATAGAGGTCCAAATCAAAGGAATTAGCAATCTTTTCAATTAAATAATATTAGAAAACATTCCAGAAATGAAGAACGAAATGAAAATCCAAATCCTAGAAACCTACAGGATGCTGAATGCGCAAAATCACAAAAGATCAACACCAAGACACATTATAATGAAAATGCCCAACATATAGAACAAGAAGAAAATTTTAAAAGCCACAAGAGAAAGGAAGCAGATTACATATAGGGGTAAATCAGTTAAGTTAATGGCTGATCTTTCAACACAGACCCTGAAAGCTAGAAGATCCTGGAACCACATATTTCAAATGCTGAAAGATAATGGGTTTCAACCAAGAATCTTGTATCCAGCAAAATTAAACTTCAGGTTTGAAGATAAAATGAAAACCTTCCATGATAAACAAAAGTTAAAAGAATTTTAAGATAGAAAACCGACACTTCAAAACATCTTTGGCAAACCATTTTATGAAGAGAAAATGAAAAATAACAATGAAAACCAACAGTGGGAGGTACTACACTAAAGGAAAAACTAATCAAAGAGAAAAATCAAATCAAGTTAAATAACAAAAATAAACAAATATGACTGGAAATACAAACCATATACACTTCAAGTGTTGTTGGTTGACATAGTCTATATATGTCAACTAACTCTAAGCTATTAATTGTGTTATTGACTTCTATGATTTCTTTATTCAACTTTTGTTTGGTGGAAGATCTGTCCAGTGGTGAGAGATGTGTGTTAAAATCATCCATGATTATAGAGTTGTGGTCTATTTGACTCTTGAAGTTGAGAAGAGTTTGTTTGATGAACATATCTGCACCATTGTTTGGGGCATATATATTAATAATTGTTATGTCTTGTTGGTGTATGATTCCCTTGAGTAGTATGTAGTGTCCTTCTTTATCCCTTTTGATTACTTAGGCTTGAAGTCTACTTTATTTGATGTGAGTATGAACACGCCTGCTTGCTTCTGAGGTCCATGTAAGTGGATAAAATCCTTGGTGGTATCTTTATTCCTTTGTATTTGCTAAGAGTTGCCCTGAGGCATAATATGTGGTCTATTTTTGAGAAAGATCCATGTGCTGCTGAGAAGAAAGTGTTCATCAAACAAGAAGAAAAAGCCAACAAATAAATGACGTCACAGTAAATCTCAAAGCCCTAAACAAGAAGAACAAACCAGCAGCAAATGCAGTAGAAGGTAAGAAATAATTAATATCAGACCTGAAATCAATGAAATAGAAACAAAAGAAACAATTGAAAAAATTGACAAAACTAAAAGTTGGTTCTTTGAAAAAATAAATAAGATTGACAGACCCTTAGCCATGCTAATGAAGAGAAGAAGAGAGAACCCAAATTACTAACATACGGGATGAAAAAGGCAACTTCACAGCAGACACTACAGAAATACAGAAGTTAATTAGAAATTATTTTGCTTCTTATTTTAAAAGTGTCCTGTTTTTTTTTTCTTTTCCTCTTCTCCATCTCCCCCTTCCAAACCTGGGGGCAGAGAACATATTACCTTAAATTATCTGTCCTCCACAGGAAGAAAATGTCAAATTAACAAATGAATTTTAACACATCTTCAGGGAAGACTTGGGGACCCCTCTGGGGGAACCCCTGGAATAAAGTCTTGAATTTGCTTCTTTAAATAGCCTCTCTTCCCAGAAGGGCAGAACCACAGACTCTGGAACAAGAGTCCCCTGTGTTTCTCTTTTGCTAGCAACCAATAAAAGGTTTTTTTTTTTTTTTTTTTCTCAAAATCCTGACATCCTTATAGGATTGGCATCTGGGTTAGGACCAAACTTTTGGTAATAATGTCTTCACTGGGCAGTCACTTACATAATGGCTGTGGCACTCAAGAATTGTGTTTCCAGAAATAATAATTTTTCTCAAATTAAATTTTTACCTCTATAAGTAGGAATCACAATATATATGATTTTTTTCTTTTATCTACAGTAGGGACAATAAGAAAATAATTTTAACTATTTATTTATGCTATGGTGAATCAGATTCTGGATAATTTCCTAAAAACACAAAGGGAGACATTCTGTTTGCATACACTCTAAATCTTGTAGCTACTGCGTCTAAAATTCCCCAGTATTGGACATTGGACATAATGGAGTCACTAGTTCAGAGGATGATTGGCCTGAGGTAGAACCTCAAAAGCCTGTGCTTTGGTGAGATATCTAATTATCTCAAAGTAACATGATAGAAGGGGACATAAGATACTTTAACAGTGCTACTCTTCACCTTTTAAATACAGCCTTTGATGCACTATGGCTCATGGTAAAGTGAACATGTTTTTGTTTTCTTCTTCTCTTTCTCCCCCTCCCTAACCTGGGGACAGGATTATATTGTTTTGCTCATCTTAGACTCAGCTACTGGTGTTTAAGCACAGAACTTTCACAGGAACCAAGAAATTCAGCCTTCAGGGATAACCCCAGCAGAATTTCTATCTCCAAAATTAACAAGTAAATCACAACCTCCATGAGAAATGCCTGAAATACATTTCTTCTTAAAAAGCCCTCTGTTCTCCTAGAGGGGCAGAATCACAGACTTTGAACCACAGTCCTCTGCATTTCTCCTTTGCTAGAAATACAATAAACCTTCTTGTTCCTTGTTTTCAAAACTGTATCCTACTTATTAATTTAGCATCAAGAACATGGACCAAGCTTTTGGTAATAATATCTGGAGACAGACTGCAGAATTAAATAGCCAGTCAAGTAGGTCAAGTCTCAGTCAAAGAACAGTTGGCATTATTCAAGAGTTATGGACTTTAATATTCCTACAGAACAGCCTCAATAGAGAAGCAGAGAGAAAGTGCAGCTTTAGAGGGGGAAGTATTAACCTACCAGAAAAATGTGACCTGAAGGAAAGAGGCAGATACTGAATGCTGGGTTCTGGCCTTTGACCTTCCCCCATTGCAAATTAGTCCTAAATGGAGACACAGAAAATATTGAAACTCCTGGAGATAAAAAAAAATCCCAGAGAAAGAAAACCAATGGGAAAAATTTAAGTACTCATTTCTCAGGATCTGGCTGAATGGGCAACATATAGATGTAAATGTGTCTTTGTTACTGATGTTTCACGGTAACAATCTGGTATCTGAATATGTTTTGGAAGCATTGTACAATCTTGCAGCTAAAAATTTATTTGTCAAAGATAAAATAATTAATAAGGAGTCTTAACGGTCAAAAACTGAGTTGAATGCAAAGGTGCCACCTCTAATGCATGAGCACAGCAAAACTTTCAGGAGGATCCCTCTCCCCCTTCCTTCAGCTCCTCTTTATCCTCTCACTACAGGTGTCACCATGCTGCTTTCTTTCTTTCTGGAGGATGATATGAGCACCCAATGGCTACTTAAATGCAGCGAGTGCATCTGCAACTCCTCAAAATTTGGGTAAAAGGTTTCCTGGGCTAGGTAGCTCTCAATCACCATTCAATACAGAGCAGGCATGTTGGGCTCTGCCTACCAAGACCATTTCCTACTTTTCTGTACAGGCCCAGAAAGCCATTGATCTGAATATACAGTGTCCCAAGTTCTGATCTGCCTTAGACGTGTGGAGGTAATGTTAGCCAAACTTTAGCCTCAAATGTCCCTAGTACGCTTCTCCTGCTTCCCTGTAAGGGACCACAAGTCAATTTACCCTTGAATCGAAACACCAGCTTTTCTGTTCTCCCCTCTTACCTTATACCTCTTAAAATATCTGAACAGATTATTACCAAAAGTTTTACTAGCCCTGAGTTATGAGCAGGCTTTAGAGCAAAATTTATCCTGTTTGTCACTGAAAGAGGAAGACAAAACCTAGGAACGGCCACACAAAGAAGTAGACCTGCTCAACAGCAAATGGCTTATCTTAGTAAGGAACTTAACATCATAGCTTTGTTCCCAAAGTTAATAGAAAGTATCAAAATTTTAAACACCCAAACCTGTCCAACTACCTACTAAAAAATGATTAAAATACCTTAGGCATGAGGTTTCAGCTTAGAACAGCAGTTTTCTCTAACTCCTTCCTGACCTAAGCCAGGACTTACATTGAAATGCAAATGAAAGCTCAGTAGGAGACCAGTCTCAGACCCTAAAAAAAAAAAGAAAATAAAAGTGTCCTTTACCTGAACTTACATTAGACTAAACCAAAAAGTAAATTATGGAATACTTTACTAGTTACTGACTGGTCATTTTTTTCTAGAACTCTTGCTTTTTTCTTAGAGTCGGTATTTTTGAGTTCATGATTTTGAGCCTACAGACCTAGGTTAATGTTTTTCTAATAAGCCCTATATTTTTTTCAACTATGGAGTTTTTAAACAGTGCAATGGAAATTTTAACTGCAAAAAGCTACAAGGCTTTTTCTATTGTGTTATGTGTGCCCACTTGTGTTATATGTTGTTTGTCTATATGTGCATATGCACATATATTATGTATATAATATGAAAATTGGTAGATATATAAGGAACACTCATAAATTTAAAAATTGGATCCAAATACCTTTAATTCATGTGATTTAAAATGGTTCAATTTAAATTGGGTACACAGATTAAAATAAATATGTCTTTTAAATTATTCTTAATTTGAGGCTGGTGAGACTGAGTTGCTAGATGTTTAAGATCAAGTCTTAAAAATTAAAGTTAAATAAAAAGGGATCAAGAATTAATATTTGGCTCTTGCCCTTTGAATCAATGTAAACCCAGGGAACAGGAAACTTCTCTAAAGAGCTTTGCAACTCTGGGCAACATAACCTCCTGATCAAGGAGATTAATGAGAACCCTGGAGAACAGAAAGCCAATTGATGCACTTTCCATGAAGAGGGGGTTATTGTAAAAGGGAGACATCCCTGATGCTCCCAAGGGAAGCCACATGGTCAGCAAGACCTGGACCCTACCTAGTGCAAATGGCCCTGGTGGAACTAAGAAATTGCTCTCAAGTTCACCTAAGAGTGACTCCTGTAAAACTCGCCTGAATCTTTTTTTTTCTTTCTTTTTTTATTGGTTGTTCAAAACATTACAAAGCTCTTGACATATTATATTTCATACATTAGATTCAAGTTGGTTATGAACTCCCAATTTTTACCCCAAATAGAGATTGCAGAATCACACCATTTACACATCCACATTTTTACATAATGCCCTATTAGTAACTGTTGTATTCTGCTACCTTTCCTATCCTCTACTATCCCCCCTTCACCTGAATCTTAATAATACATAGAAACAAAAGGCAGTTTGACTTGCTTCATCTTAAACACCTAGCAAAAATAGTTTAAACCAAAGTATAGCCACTCCTGGGCATTTAAAGATAAATAATAATAGTTAAATATAACTTAAGATATGCACTTATGTTAGCCCCCAAAATAAGTAAGACTGGAGGCTACAAAAAGGGATTCTCAGGCAGGAATGCCTGATAACTATCAAAATAAACTATCAAGAGGAACTGCCAGAGTAAGAAGTTTTTAGTTAATTTAAGGCCTACAGATATTTCTAATTTACACAGGTAGGCTTGATGTTTGCTAGTATAATTATCCATCCTAAGTAACAGAAATAAAAGGATCTCTACTAGATATGGAGGTCATACCAGTAAAATCTTTGAAAATCAGATGACACTGAGGAGCTTAACTACATTTCATGGGGATGGACTTCTGCAACATTAAAAGTTGAATGTGTTTACATTCCTGATAATTTTAAGGATGTTAAAAATTTACATTACTATATAAAGGTTTTGTCCACTCTGGCCTTATTATGGGGACAGCTTCTCAATTTTCACACCTCCTGGTGACAAAGTATTAACTTCTGCCATCTGCATGATATTTATTGACATGTTCCAGAGGTAGCGATATTTGTTCAGTACTCATGGTTTTTGTTTCTCTCTCATAGAAGCACCCATCTGCACAGGACTTTATAACCTGTTCTTCCCCAATGGGACTTCAATCTGCAGTCCAATGCAGCCTGAACTCCAATGCAGCCTCATTCCACATTGCCCCCTCTCAGCTCAGAAAAAGTCAGAATGAGCACTGCCCCTTTTCTTACAATAATAGAGCCAGAAACTTATAGGCAGTCAATATAAATGGGTAAATTGAGTCAGGTCGAATAAGGGAGACCAGTTTTGGGTGAGTCTGTTACCTGAGGGATTAAAATTCCTTCAGAGCTCTTCCCCTATCCTATCAAAGATTTGAAAGGGACACATAAGACAAGGGGGAAATGACAAAGCCAGCCTAATTTCTTCATAAGATTGGGAGCCATCTTGTCAAAAAGGCATGAAAAGTTAATTTTGACTTTACTATAAATTACTGTGATTTCTAAACTTGCTTGGAATGACTGTCCGTGCCTTCAACTTACCTATGCCTGGCTTTCCATGAGCAGATAACAACCTTCTCTGAAACTTTAGCAGCACCTCATAAATTGTGATGTTGGGATCTAAATTTACTCCCAAGTGCTGGACCATTAACCTACTACCTGCCTTTTTGTTATGCTTGCCAAAATTGTGTTATCTGTAAGTTCTCAAGGCACCACCCCACCCCTTTTGCAACTTTCTGTGCTATAAAGATGTGCTCCTAGAGAGCTGTGATGCTGTCTTATATTCCCATGGGTTTCAGGAGAGTCAGCCCCATCCAGTCAGAATTACAAGCTTGCTTTAAATTGGAGTCGGTGGTCTTTCTTTTTTCTTTCTTTCTTTCTTTCTTTTTTTTTTTTTTTTTTTTTTGTGGTGCTGGAGATTGAACCAGGGCCTTGTGCATGCAAGGCAAGCACTCACTAACTAAGCCAAATCCCCATCCCTCAATGGTCTTTTCTTTGCATTGTGGTTTAACAAATCCTAACAGATATCCTGGCACCCTTGGGACCCCATACCAGAGCACACCTGCTATGTAACCCTTAAGAGTTTCTTTGAAACCCCCTTGTCTCTGCTGATCTGGGATGGGAGTCCCCTGTGTTTTTCCTTTGCTAGCAAAGTGATAAACCTTCTTTTTCCTTTTTTTCAAAACTGTGTCCTTATTATTAAATTGGCATTGACTAACTTTGGGATGAGGTACTGAGCTTTCTGTTCACTCTGAGGTGATTCAGATCAAACCCCTCAGCTATTCTAGTGGTCTCTGGCCATTTGAGGCATCTGAGATGTTCTTCTTGATGTTTGGAAAAACAGCAGCAAAGAGATTCTGCACATAAATACCAAAAGGTGGGAACAGAATTATATATTTCATACTTTTTTTTTTGAAGAGGGGAGAAAGAATCTTGAGTGCCCTTTCCATTAATGGGCCCACTGGATTTTCCTTGATATCAGCCAACTTCTTAAAACACTCTGTGACAGTAACATCCCACTATGATGACCCTTTCCACTTACAGTTGAAGTTTTGCTTGTCCTCAGCTTGCAGATCTTTGTGCCCCCCTGAGCCCTTGGTGTTTCTACCTGGGTTCAGGTATTGCTCTCTGAAGACTCTTTTCTTAAAATTCATTCAACTTCCTCATTCAAATACTCCCCCACTGTTCCTATGCTACTTGTCATGCAGGCTAATACCACCTGCTTCCATTTCACTATGTGATAATGGCCAGTATATTCTTATTACCTAAATAGGAGAACCCATTCAGGTTTAAGCATCTCAATACTGGTAATAAGATATTATTCACGTGAGAGAAACTCCACAAGCACCTTTACTGACAGGAAGAGGCATCAGTTGCTGAGAGACACAGAAATAAGGCAGAGTGAGGTGGAAATTCCCAATATTCCTTGGATCAGAAATTTCTCTTTGTCCTAGGGTTGTGGCACAGTGGTAGAGGTTGTGCCCAGCATATTGGAGGCACTGGTTCCATCCTCAGCATCACATAAAAAATTAATTAACAAATAAAATAATGGTTCTAAAAATCTCTCTCTCAGCACAGACCATTCAGGGGAAAAAATTGCACCATCATCAAATGCACCTATTATAGGAAAATAGAAATTTCTCCCTAAGCAGCTATTTAACTGAATTTTAAAGGACATCTTTGGACTCTTTGGTCTTCAATTATATATTCTTATGCAAAAGTTTTGCTTTTATTTAGGAGTTGTGATCATCGGTAATACAACTCTAGAAAAACAGTATTACTATTAGCTACTAAAACTGCTGATTGAATGCATACATTTTCTAGTTATCATATATAGAGAGCATAAATTATAAATCATTCATTTAGAAAATTAATAGCAATAATTTTTCAAAATATTTATATTTATATATTTGCCATGTAAAACAGGCTGCAACATGGCTCAGATGGCACTGGCCTGTGCCCAGCTCACTGTATCTTATTTTAGCCACCTGTATCTGCTGGTATATTTGAAGCAAGAATGAAAAACAGGAAGTCAGTGTAAGTAAGTAATTGGGATGGATTGCAAAAATGGAGAGTGGTTTGGGTCTGAGAAGTTGGAAACCACCCCCATGAAATTTAAAATGTACATGTCTCCAGAGCCCTTTTCCCATCCGTACCAAGATAATCTGCTCCTGCTCCAACTTGTTGCTAAGATAATAACCTGTCTCAGGTCCACTCCCCAAAATTCCCCAGAAGCACTGAAATCATTTTCTCTTTTTTATTCTTTATTCAATAGAATAAAACTCAATTTATTTAATAAGATAATTTAAGGTAAATGTTGTTTGCATAGACATAAATAAGTCATTCATAACATTCTGTGCTAACTAGAACAGAAATCTCTGTAATAAATTATGTGTATTTTATTTTCTAAGAAGTAATGCTGGGTGTGTTGCTGCTGCACTCCTATAATCCCAGCAACTAGGGAGGTGAAGAAGGGGGACCACAAGACTCAGCAACTTAAGAAGACCCAAAAAAACTTAGTGACACCATCTCAAAATTGGGAAAAAAAAAGCCTGAGGTTGAGTGTCAGCAGTTAAGCACTGGTAGCCCCCATGAATTTTTTTACCATCAAACAAGGATATTAAGTTAATCTTATTTTGGTTTCACCTTTATATAAATTAATCAAAAAGAATATTTAGAAAAGAATAATATTTATTGTACTTAAATAACATTTGGAAAACTTTAGCTTTAGAAATACTTCAAACAGCATTCAGTTACAGATTCCATATTGGGCTCATAGAGAATATGTTTTTTTCCCCCCTGGAATTGGCTAAGCCACATGTGGCATAATTTTTTGAAATTCCTAAAATAAAATTTTTCCCCTCACCATGAAATACATGATAGATGTCTTTTTACATGTTGAACATCAGTGTGGCTTTTATGTTGTTGTTCAATAATGCAGTTATTTGAACAAGGCCAGTGAAACTTTGTAACTGTGGTTTTGTCAAAAAAATGCTTCATAGGTCATGGCAGGTACTTTCACAGTATGTTCCTTTTAACATAAGAATTCAAAAGGTCAGTTCTATTTGAACAGACTCCAGTGGACTGCAAAATATTACCAGATGTGGGGTTTTTCTCAATAATTTAGTTATGGCCTGGCTTACAGTGCTGAGGCAGGCTTTGAACTTGCAATCCTTTTACCTCAACCTCCTGGGTGCTGGTATTGCAGGTGTGTGACACTGCACCTGGATCCTAGCCTTTATTGAGACAGAGTGTCACTAAGTTGCAAAGGGCCTCAAAAAGTTTCTGAAGCTGCCTTTGAACACATGATCCTCATGCCTTGACCTTGCCAGCCACTGGGATTACAGGCATGTACTGTGCCCAGCCTCTATGTGTACACTTTTTGCAGGTATTTTTTTAAAGTGCTTAAAAGCTAAAATATTTTAATACAATTTCAGAAAATCCTAGTGAAATATTAGTGACACATTTTCTTCATATTTATTTTGTGTTTTGTTTTGAAATGAGGTCTCAATCTGTTGCCCAGACTGCCTCAAACTTGTGATTCTCCCTCATTAGTCTCCTAATTAGCTGGGAGTAGAGACAGATACCATGATCCTTGGGCAGTTTAATTTCTTTTTTCAAAATATCTGTATGAAATTAAAAAATTAAATAAATATTTAATATACAGATTAGAACATTTTACATAATAACATTAATGTCCAAATGCAATACTGAAACATGGCTTGTATCCTGTCAGAGAATTATAGAAAAAAAAACATAAATATATAAAGAATTTACTAAGTGCTCAATGCAGTGTCACAGACCTTGAATCCCAGAAATTTGGGAGGCTGAGGCAAGAGGATCACAACTTCAAAGCCAGCCTCAGCAACTTGGTGAGACCCTATCTCTAAATAAAGTATAAAAAGGGATAGGGATATGGCTCAGTGGTTAAACTCCTCTGAATTCAATGCCCAACACAAATACAAAAGAAGCATTAACTGAGTGCTATCAGGTACCTGGCAACATACTGACCCCATTAGTGCATTTATTTACTTGATTCATAAGAAATCGACATGTCCTAATTACAACTATTATTCACATTTTAACAGATGAGAAAACAGCACTAAAAGGTTTAATTTCCTGCCCAGTTCACACAGTAAGAAAAAGAATTGAGTTTGAGTCTTTTTCTAGAAATCACATATTCCACACCAGAATTCCTTGGAGTTTAATGTACAAATCAGGAAATCATTTTAAAAAAATCTTAATCTGATTCAGTAGACCCAGGGATTGAACCTGAGATTCTGAATGTCTGATGATTCCCCCAGGTTACAGTATGTTGCTGGTCCATGCAGCACACTTGGAATAACAAAAATCTACACCACCAAGCTGGGCATGGTGGTCCATGCTTGTAATGCCAGGGGCTCTTGAGGCTGAGGCAAGAAGACTGGGAGTTCAAAGCCAGCCTCAGCAATTGAAGAGGTTCTAAGCAACTCAGTGAGACCCTGTCTCTAAATAAAATATTTAGATTTGCTCTGGGTTTCATACCTGGAATGATTTTTGTTTTATTTCAAGAGATCTACTTTTTGCATTGTCAGATTGATATATTCTCATGTATGACTTGAGATATATTTAAATGTACCCAAAACAGTTTGCAAGCATTTTCTAATTCAGTGAATGACATCACAAGCATCTTCCATGGGATTTGGTTATTTGAATAATGATGAGAATGTCACCAATAAAAATAACCCAACAGTGAAATATTTTCTAGGTGGTCCTCTCAGCAGGTTATAGTGCTTGACTCAATCATGTCAAGACAGAAGCTTGCCAATTCATCCACTTCAAGTTTAAGGACTTGACACTGAATTTAAAGATGAGATCACTTAACATTTTGGATTCTCTTTAAAATAAAACTTTTCTTTCTCCAAATTTCTTCCTATAATAATAAATCAGAAAAATATAAAAAATGTATAGAAACAATAGTGGATAAAAATCCTTCAACTTTCAGTTTAACAATAAAGTAAATAAAGATTGTTTGCCTTTTAGAAGATGGCCTTTTAAAATGATATCATGCCTTTCATTTCTATACTATATAGCTGTAGAATTTACAGGCACCTTTACAGGATAAAAGCTGAATAAAACTGTGCTCTACCCGGCATAAATGTAGTAATCCCCATTCATTTTATAAAAGGAAATGATTTATCATTATGGTAGAGGGACTTGCCTAATATCAGTGGCCAATAGATTGAAGAGCTAGTGTCATTTTACATGAGATATCACTAGAAGATTCTATACTACCGTGAATTGAAAGGAATCAGTGATGGGTTCAATATAGCAGCTTTTTCTTGCTTTTTTGTTTGTTTGTTTGTTTTTAATGCTGGCAATTGATCCCTGGGGTAATTTACCACTGAGACAGCCACATCCCTATCCCCTTTTATTTTTGCTGGGCCCACCCTTGAATTTATGGTCCTCCATAGGTTCCCAAATCTTTGGGATTATTTTAGCACATCACTGCACCTGGCCAATGCAACTTCTTTTAAAACTGTTCCCCATAATTTTTTTAATTCAAGGTTATGAGAGGTTTTCAGGTCATTTGCCTAAAATGGAGAGAAATCCAGAATCTTGAATGTTGTAATTCATGCCTATTTTAACACCTATTTTCAATTTTCAATGTTAAATTTGCATACATATAACAATTTTCATGTATATCATTTATCCATGTGTACCCATATTTACAAAATATAAATTCATAGGACTCACATTTACTCTTCCCTGTGTCTGATTGTCTATATTTATATAGACTTTAATATATATTTTCACAAGTACATTCTCAGAATATATTTCCCCATATTAATCTTAATTCTCTAACCCTTACCCTACTCAGTATAAAAGTTGATATTACTGTTTCCAAACCTATATATCTAAACTTAATGTGACTTAAAATTGATGAAATGAATATGAATTTTGAATTGTATTTTGACTTCTATTTTCAATTTTCAATGTAATTTTATACATATCACTATATATCATATAAAGGATTCAT
Source organism: Ictidomys tridecemlineatus (assembly GCF_052094955.1). Classification (NCBI taxonomy): domain Eukaryota; kingdom Metazoa; phylum Chordata; class Mammalia; order Rodentia; family Sciuridae; genus Ictidomys; species Ictidomys tridecemlineatus. The sequence goes on from NC_135484.1 coordinate 132,107,153, forward strand.
CCTTGCATCCCCATATTTACAAAAGTAGATTCATAGGATGAACACATTAATCTACCATGTGTCAGATTTTGTATACTTACATATTTTTCACATATATTTTCAAAAGTGCATTCTTATGAATATTCATATTTTCTCATATTAATATTAATCTTGTAAATCTAAGTCTATCTCAAAAACATAATTTGATATAACCTATAACATACCTCTATATCTAGACCTAATTTGACTTAAATCCATGTTCATGAATATAAATTTTAAAGTGTATATTGACTTCTCTTTTCAATATTCAAAGTTAAATTTGCATGCATTACACAATATATTGTATATAGGATTCATCCATGCATCCTCACTTTTACAAAATATATATCCATAGAACTCAAACTTCATTCTTCTTTTTGTCAGATCCTTTATATATGTATTTATACATTTTTTCACTAATATATTCACAAGTACATTATAATAAATATTCATATTTCTCCAAATGAATCTTAATTCTCTTACACTAACCCTATCTCACTTCAAAATGATATTACAATTTACATAACTCTATATCTAAACCTAATGTGATGTAAATTCATGCACACAAATATAAATTTTAAAGTGTATGTTGACATTTATTTTCTATTTTTAAAGTTAAATTAGAATACACATCAAACATATCATATATAAAATTCATCAAGGCATCTCCATATTTTAAAAAATATACAATTTTAGGCCTCACAATTTACTCTTTCCTGTTAGTCCCTTATATTTAGATATGTTTTCACACATAAGTAAATTATCATGAATATTCATATTTCCCTGTATTAATCTTAATTCTCTAAACTTAACCCTAGATCAGTATAAAATGTGATAGTAATCTTTACATACCTCTATATCTAAATTTAATGTGATTATATCAATATATATGAATACAAATATTTATGTGTACTTTGAGTTCTATTTTTAATTTCAATGTCAAGTTTGTATACATATCACAATATATCATAGATAGGATTCATCCATATGTCTCTATATTTTGAAAAGTATATTAATAAGACCCCATGTATTTGTATAATTTTTCCAGTTATTTTTGACAAATACATTCTTATGAATATTCATATTTATCTATATTAATTTTAATTCTCTAACCCTAATACTAGCTTAGTACAAAATTTGATATTACCTTTTCCATAACTCTCTACATAAACCTAATTTGACATAAATCCATGTACACAGTTTAAAATTTAAAGTGTATTTTGACATTTGCTTTGTGTTTTCAAAGTTAAATTATTGTACATAACATAGTATATCACCTATAGGATTTATCTATGCATCCACATATTTACAAAATATATATTCATAAGCCTCACAATTTACTCATTCCTGTCAGTCTCTGTATATTTACATATGTTTTCACAATACGTTCACAAGTGCATTCTCATGAATTTTCATATTTCCCCATATTAATCTTAATTCTCTAATTGTAACTGTATATCAAAACATAACTTGACATTTTTGAAACTCTATACCTAAACCTAATTTCACATAAATCTATGTACACAAATATGCATTTTAAAATGGATTTAGACAACTATTATAAGTTTTCAATGTTAAAGATGCATTCATATCACAATATATCATATATAGGATTCATTCAAGCATGCCCTTGTTTACAAAATATAGATTCATAGACCTTACACTTACTCTTTCCTGTGTCACACCCTGTGTATTTATATTTTTCCACATATTGTCACAAGTACACTATTATGAATATTCATATGTATCCATATTAATCCTAGTTACCTAACATAATCCTAGCTAGTGCAAAATTTGATATTACCCTTTTCTCATGTCATTCTCTAAACTCATTGTGACTAAAATCCATGTACACAATATAAATTTGAAAATGTATTTTGACTTCTATTTTTGATTTTCAATGTTAAATATGCATAAATATCACAATATGTCATCTACAGGATCCATCCAGGTGCCCCAATATTTACAAAATGCATATTCATAGGACTCACATTTTACTCTTTCCTGTGTCTCATCCTCTGTATTCTTATATGTTTTCACCCATATTTTCAAAGCACATTATTATGAATATTCATATTTCCCCATATTAATCTTAATTCTCCTACCCTAATCATAGTTCAGTAGAAAATTCAATATTACCCTTTCAAAATCTCCATACCTCAAACTAAGGTGATTTAAATTAATGTACACGAATGTGAACTTAAAGTGTATTTTGACATTTATTTTCTATTTTTAACATTTAATTTGCATACATATCAAATGACATCATATATAAGATTCATCTATATATCCCTTATTTACAAAATATATATTCATAGGATTCATATTTCCTCTTTCCTGTGTCAGATAATATATATTTTTATATTTTTTCACACATATTTTCACAAGTACATTCTGATGAATGTAACCCTAATCTTTCCTCATATTAATATTAATTCTCTAACCCTATCTCTAGTTAAATGCAAAACTTAATATTGTTTTCATACCTCTATATCTAAACCTAATATGATTTAAATCTATGTGCATGAATATGAATTTTAATGTGTATTTTTACTTCTGTTTTCAATTTTCAATGTTAAATTTGCATACATATCACAATCTATCATATATAGAATTCATCCATGTGTCCCCATATTTACAAAAGTATATTCTTAAGACTCATAATTTACTCTATCCTCTGTTATATCCTGAATATTTTGTTTCCACACATATTTACACAATTACATTCTTATAAATATTTATAATTCCCTATATTAAGCTTAAATATCTAACTTTATCACTAATGATAAACATAAATTGAAATTACCTTTTCCATAATTCTATATCTAAACATAACTGACGTAAGTCTACATACAACAATGTAAATTTTAAAGGGTATTTTGACTTCTATTTTCAAATTTCAATGTTAAATTTACATACATATAGCAATTTATCAAATGTACTATTCATCCATGGGTCCCAATATCTACAAAATGTATATTCATAAGGCTCACACTTTAGATTCCCTGTGTCAAATTCTGTATATTATTATATACTTTAAACCTATTTTACAAGTACAGTCTCATGAATATTCATATTACCCCATATTCATCTTAATTCTCTAAAAATAGTCCTAGCTCAGTACAAAATTTGATCTAACCTTTTCTCTTTTTTTCATTTTTTATTAGTTGCATATGACAATACAATGATCTTGACACAGCATACATTTGAATCAAATGGACCCTTTCAATAAATATATATTTAAATCTAATTTGAGTTAAATCCATGTTCACCAATATAAATTATAAAGTGTATTTTAATTCTCTTTTCAATTTTCTGTGTTAAATTTTCATATGTATTACTGCATATTATATATAGGATTTATCCTTGCATTCCCATATTTACAAAAATATATTTGTATGACTCATGCTTTAATTTTCTCTGTATCAGATTTTATATTCTTATATATGCTTTTGTACATATTATTAAGTGTACATTCCTATGTATGTTAATATTTACTCATATTAATCTTGATATTCTAATGCTTACCCTCTCTCAAATCATAATTTGATATTACTTTTGCATACCTCTCTATATAGACCAAATTTGAGTTAAATCTAATTACAGAAATACAAATTTTAAAGTCTATTTAGATTTTTATTTTCAATTTTCATTGTTATATTTGCATGTATTACACAGTATGTATATATATATATAGTATGTATGTGTGTGTGTGTATATATATGTATATATATACATATATATAGTATTCATCCATGATTTCCCAATATATACCCATAAAACTCACACTTTACTCTTTCTTTGTCAGATTTTTTATATATTTTTCACACATATATTCATTAGTACATTCCAATGATTATTCATATTTTCCCATATTATCTTAATTCTCTAATTCAACCCCTAGTTCAGTTTATAATATGATAATACACTATTCATACTTATATATCTAAACCTTATGTGACTTAAATCTATGTACAAAAATATGAATTTTAAAAAGTACATTGACATTCATTTTTTATTTTCACTATTAATATATAAATAGGATTCATCATTTCATATCAAATTTTACAAAAGTATGTTAGACTCACACTTTAGTTTTCCCTGTGTCAAATTTTTTTATGTTATATATGTCTTCACACATATTTTCACAAGTAGACTCTTGTGTATATAAACATTTTCCCACATAAATGTTAATTATTTAACTATAACCCAAGCTCATTACAAAATTTGATATTATTCTTTCCATAACTCTACATCTAATCCTAATATGACTGAAATCCATATACACAAATATAAATTTGAATTTTTATTTTGATATATATTTTCTATTTTCAATGTTTCAATGTATGTGGTTGAATACATATCACAATGTATCTTATATAGGATTCTTTGATATTGCCCCATCTTTGCAATATATGTATTTTGTAGCCTAACACTTTAGTCTTTTTTTATGTAAGAGTCTGTATATTTATATGTTTTCACACATATTTTTACAATTACATTCTTATGAATATTTATATTTCTTCACTTGTATCTTAATTCTCTCATCTTAAACCTAGCTCAGTATAAAATTTGATATCTCCCTTTCCTTACATCTATATTTAACCCTAATGTGACTTAAATCCATGTATGTGAATATAAATTTAAAGTGTATTTTTGCTTCTATTTTCAATGTTCAATGTTAAATTTGCCTACATATCACAATATATCATATATAGGACTCTTCCATGCATCCCTATGTTTACAAAGGTAAATTAATAGGACGAACATTTTATCTTCCCTGTTTCAGACCCATTATATTTACATATGTTTTTAATGCATATTTTCACAAATACATTCTAATGAATATTCATATTACCCAATATTAATCTTAATCCCTAACCCTAACCTAGCTCAGAACAGTATTATATTATGCTTTCCATTGCTCTAAATGTGAATAAAATGTTTCTTAAATCCATGTGCACAAATATAAAATGTAGAGTATATTTTGACATTTATTTTGTATGTTCAATGTTAAATTTCCATATATATCACCATGTGCCCCTATATTTACAAAATACTTATTTGTAGGATTCACATTTTAATCTTCCCTGTTTCATATCTTGTATATTTATATGAGTGTTCACATTTATTTTCACAAATACTTTCTTATGAGTATTCATATTTCCCCCATATTCATCTTAATAATCTAACCCTAACCCTAGCTCAGTACAAATTTGATATTACTCTTTCAATAACTTTATATCTAAACCTAATGTGACTTCAATAAATGTACACAAATATGAATTTTAAAGTCCATTTTGATATCTATTTTCAATTTTCAATGTTAAGTTTGTGTACATATCAGAATATATAATATATAGGATTCATTCTTGTCTCCTCATATTTACAATATTTATATTTATAACACTCACACTTAACTTTTTCTTGTGTCAGATCTTGTATATTTATATGTGTTTACATATACTGCCACATGTACATTCTTTTGAATATTCACATTTTCTCATATTAATCTTTATTCTCTAACAATAACTCTAGCTCATTATAAAATTTGATATTATATTTTTCATACCTTTATGTATTAACCTAATATGACTTAAACCTTGTAAACAAATATAAATTTTAAAGTGTATTTTGACTTCTGTTCTCAATTTTCAATATTAATTTTGCACATATATATATATATATATATATATATATCACAATATATCATATATAGGAATCAAACATGTGTCCTAAATTTACAAAGTATATATTTATTGTTCTAACTCTTTACTTTTTTGTGTGTCTGATCTGTACATGTATATGCATTTTTACCCATCTTTTCATGAGTACATTTTAATAAATATTCATATTTCCCCATATTAATTTTAATCTCTAACCCTAACCATAGCTCAGTACAAAATTTGTTATTATAGTTTCTATATCTCTAAATATAAACTGAGTTTGACTTAAATCAACGCACAAGAATATAATTTTTAAAGTGCATTTTGGCATTTATTTTATATTTTAAATGTTAATTTTTCATACATATCAGAATATATCATATAAAGGATTCATCTAAGTGTGCCTATATTTACAAAATATGTATTTTAAAACTCACATTTCACTCTTCCCTGTGTCAGTTCCTGTATATTTATATTTCTCCTCAAGCATATTTTCACAAATAGTTTTTTTATGAATATTCATATTTCCCCATATTACCCATACTTCTCTAAGCTTAACCCTAGTTCTTCAAAAAAATTTTATGTTACCCTTTCCATATGCTGATATCTGAAAAGAATTTGAGTTAAATTTATGTACACAAATATGAATTTGAAGATTTTTTTACATATATTTTTATTTTCAATGTTTAATTTGCATACATATCACAATGTATCTTAGGATTCTTCCAAGCCTCTTCAATGTGCAATGTATTTTCATATGACTCATGATTTACTCTTCCCTATGTCAGTTTCTATATATTTTTTTCACAAATATATATATATATATATTTTTTCACAAATATGTTCATATATTCACAAATACATTCTTATGAATATTTATATTTCTCCACTTTAATCTTAATTCTTTCACTGTAACACTAGCTCAGTACAAAATTTGATATTATCCTTAACGTACATCTATATCTAAAACAAATGTGACCTAAATCCAAGTATAAATATGTATGTAACATGTATTTTGACTTTTATTTTAAATTTTCAATGTTAAACTTGAATATGTATCACAATATACCATCTATGACTTCTCCCTGCAGCACCGTGTTTACAAAAATAAATTAATTGAATTCTCTTTTTCTCCCCTGTGTCAGCTCCCATATGTTCATATGTTTTCATGCATATTTGCACAAATACATCCATATAAATATACTTATTTCCCCATATTAATCTTAATTCTTTAAGTCTCATTCTAGCTCAGTACACAATTCAAATTTGTTTCCATATTTTATATCTGAACCTAATATGACTAAAATCCATGTACACAAATTTGAATTTGAAAGTGAATTTTGACATATATTTTCTACTTTCAGTGTTAAATTTGTGTACATATCAAAATATATCCTATATAGGATTTATTCATGTCTTCCTACATTTTCAATATATATATTCATAGGACTCACACTTTACTCTTACATATGTCAGATTCTATATATTTATATTTGTTTTCATATATTTCCCCAAGTTCCTTTTTATGAATATTTGTTTTTCTATATTAACCTTAATTCTTTCACCCTAATCTTAGCTCACTTGAAAATTTGAGATTACTCCTTCCATACATTTATATCAATTACCTAATGTGACTTAAATCCATGTACACAAATATCAATTTTAAAGCTTATTTGACTTCCATTTTCAATTTTCAATGTTAAATTTTCATATGTATCACAATATGTCATATGTAGGATTCATCCATGCATTCTCATTTTGAAGATCATATATGTTCATAGGACTCACAATTTAATATTTCATGTGTCATATCCTGTATAAACATATGTGTGTTGTTTCTACACATATTTTTCCAAATATGTTTATATGAATGTACATATTTCTGAAAATTACTTTTGATTCTGTAACACTAACCCTAGGAGAGCACATAATTTAAAATTCACCTTTCCATTCATGTATATTATAAATGTAATGTGACTTAAATCTATCTACATGAATAGAAATTTTAAATTTTATTTTGACATTTATTTTTTATTTTAAATTTTAAATTTGCAGACAAATTACAATATATCATACATAAGATTCATCCTGGCATCCCCAATTTACACAACATATATATATGGGACTAACAATTTACTCTTCCCTGTTTCTGATCCTTTATAATTGTACATGTTTCACAAATACATTCTTATGAATACCAATATTTTTCCATGTTAATGTTGATTCCATAATCCTAACCCTAGCTCAGTACAAAATTTGACACTAGCCTTTTAAATACCCCTATATATAATCCTAGATGACTTAAATCCATGTACATATATATGAGTTTTAGTGTATTTTAAATTTTCAATGTTAAATTTGCATATATATCACAATATATCATGTACATGTTTCATTCATGCATCCCCATATTTACAAAAGTATATTCATAACAATCACACTTAACTTTACCTGTTTCATATCCTGTATATTGTTTTCTCACATATTTTCACAAGCATATTCTTATGAATATTCACATTTTTCCATGTTAATCTTAATTCTGTATCTCTAAACCTATTTCAGTACAAAATTTGATATTTCCCTTTTCATACCTCCAAATCAAATACTAATGTGACTCAAATCCATGTACACAAATATGAATTACAAAATGTACTTTCTATTCTATTTTGAATTTTCTATGTAAAATTTGCATACATATCACAATATATCATATATAGAATTCATTTTTGCATCTCAATTTTTACAAAAGTAAATTTATAAGGATCACAATTTACTGTTCATATATAAAATCCTGTATATTCATATACCTTTTCAAATACATTTTCTCAACTATATTCTTATGAATATTCATATATTCCATTATTAATCATAAATTATTAACCTTATCCCTAAATCAATTCAAAATTTGATATTATACACTTTCCATGCCTCTATCTCTCAAACTAATATGACTTGTATCCATGTACATGAATATAAATTTTAAAGTAAATTTTCACTTATATTTTTAAATTTTCAATGTTAATTTGCATACATATCATAAAATATCATATGTAGGCCTCATTCATGTGTCCCCACATTTACAAAAGTATATTCATAAGGCACACTTAGCTTTTCTCTGTGTCAGATTCTCTGTTTAAATATATTTTAACAGATATTTTCACAATTACATTCTCATGAATATTGATATTTCTTCATGTTATTCTTAATTCTATAACCCTAACCCTACCTCATTACAAAATTTGATATTACCTTTTCCATATCTCTATAATTAAACATAATGTTACTTGTAACCATGTTCATTAATATGAATTTTAACATGTATTTTGACTTTTCTGTTAAACTTTTAACATTAAATTTTATACTTAACACTACTTACCACATATAGGATTCATCCATGCATCCCCATATTTATAAAAGGATATTCGTAAGAGTCACATTTTATTTTTCTTGCTGTCAGATCCTGTATAATTTTACACCTTTTCATACACATTCTTACAAGTACATTCTCATGAATATTCATATTTCCCCATATTAATTTATTTTAAACATATATACATATTATATAGTTATCAATGAATCTTTCATTTTAATTTATTTATGTATATGCAGTGCTGAGGATCAAACCCAGGGCCTCATACATGCCACACAAGCATTTTACCACTGAACCACTACTCCAGCCAGCCCATGCTAATCTCAATTTCCTAATCCTAACCCTAGTCGGTGCAACATTTAATATTATACTTTCCATATCTCTACATATAAAACTAATGAGACTCTGTCCATTTACACGAATTTGAATTTTAAAAGTGTATTTTGAGTTCAATTTTTAATTTTCAATGCTAAATTTGTATGTATATCTCAATGTATCATTTATAGAATTTATTTATGTCTTTTTTATTCATGTCCTTTTATATTAACAAAAGTATACTCATAATACTCAAAATTCACTCTTCCTTATGTAAGACCCTGAATATTAATATATGTTTTAGATATAATTTTACACGTATGTTCTTATGAATATTCATATTTCCACATATTAATCTTAATTCCCAATCCCTGATCATAAATCAGTAAATAATTGAGATTACCTTTACATATCTTTATATCTAAACCTAACATAATTTAAATCCATATACACACATATGTGTGTCTATTTTAAGTCTATTATGGCTTATATATTTTTTATTTTCAATCTTAACTTTGCATACATCCTCCAATATATTATGTATAGGATTCATCTATGAATCCCCATATTTACAAAAAAATATTCATTAGACTCCCACTTTACTCTTCCTTCTCTTAGATCCTGTATATTTATATATGTTTTCAAATATATTTTCCAAGTACATTCTTGTGAATATACACATTTTCTCATATAAATCTTAATTTTCTAATTTAATATTACTATTTCCATACCTCTGTATAGGCTAGTGTAACTTGTATCCATTTACACAAATATGAATTTTAAAATGTATTTCCACATCTATATTTTTAATGTTAATTTTGCATACATATTACAATATATCATATATAAGATTCATCCACTTGTCCCCGCCTTTACAAATATGTTTATAAGACTCACACTTAATCTTCCCTGTCTCTGACTCTGTATATTTAATTATGTATTCACAAGTACATTGCTATAAATGTTCATATTTCCCCATGTTAATCTTAATTCTCTAATCCTAACCCTAACTTAGTACAAAATTTGATATCACCCTTTTCATACCACTATATCTCAAACTAATGTGACTTTTATTCATGTATACAAATATGAATTTTAAAGTGTATTTTCTATTTTATTTTCAATTTTTAATATTAAATTTGCATATCAAACACTATATATTATATATAGGATTCATCCATGTGTTGTAGATTATAAAAGTATATTCAAGACTCACACTTTACCCTTCTCACTATCAAATCCTATATATTTATATATTTTCACAAGTATATCATTATGAATATTCACATTTTCCCACACTAATTCTAATTCCCAAACTCTGACCCAAGCATGATAAAAAATTTAATATTACCCTTTTGTACATCTATAATTAAACCTAACGTGACTTAAATTCATATATCCAAATATGAGTTTTAATTGTAATTTGGCATCTATTTTCAATGTTAAATTTGCATGCATGTCACAATATATCATATAAAGGATTTATCCTAATGTTCCCATATTAACAAAAGCATATTCATAAGACTCAAACATTACTCTTCCCTGTGTCATATCCTATTTATTTCCATATCTTTTCCAAAATTTTCACAAGTACATTCTTGTGAATTTGTATACTTTCCCATATGAATCTTAATAGTCTAACACTAACCTTAGCTCACTTCAAAATTTGATATTACAATTTCTGACCTCTATATCTAAGCCTACTTTGGCTTATATCCATTTGCACAAGTATGAATTTAAAGTGTATTTTGACACTATTTTCAATGCTCCATTTGCATACATATCACAATGTATCATATATAGAATTAATCCACATGTCCCCATATTTACAAAAATATATTTATAAGACTCACACTTTTTTCTTCCTTGTGTCAGATTCTGTATATTTATATATCTTTTCACACATATTTTCACAAGTACAGTCTTGTGAATATTTATAATTTCCCATATAATCTTAATTCACTATCCCTAACCCTAGCTTAATAGAAAATTTGATATTACTCTTTCTTCACGTCCAAATCAAAACATAATATGACTTAAATCCATGTACATGGATATAAATTTTGAAATGCATTTCCCTTCTATTTTCAATTTTCAATGTAAAATTTGCATACATATCTCAATTTATCATGTATAGGATTCATAAATGTGACCCCAAATTACAAAAGTAAATTCATAAACCTCACAGTTTACTGTTTCTTGTGTCAGACACTTTATTTTTTTTATTTTTTTTATTGTTGGTTTTTCAAAACATTACATAGTTCTTGATATATCATATTTCACATTTTGATTCAAGTGGGTTATGAACTCCCATTTTACCCCGTATACAGCTTGCAGAATCACATCAGTTACACTTCCATTGATTTACATATTGATATACTCATGTCTGTTGTATTCTGCTGCGTTTCCTATCCTCTACTATCCCCCCTCCCCTACCCTCCCCTCCCCTCTTCTCTCTCTACCCCCTCTACTGCAATTCATTCCTCCCCCTTGTATTATTTTTCCCTTTCCCCTCACTTCCTCTTGTATGTAATTTTGTATAACTCTGAGGGTTACTTTCTCTATTTCTACAAGAAATGCTGTTGGGATTTTGATTGGCATTGCATTAAACCTATAGAGAACTTTTGGTAATATCGCCATTTTGATGATGTTAGTTCTGCCTATCCATGAACAGGGTATATATTTCCATCTTCTAAGGTCTTCTTCAATTTCTCTCTTTAGGGTTCTGTAGTTTTCATTGTATAAGTCTTTCACCTCTTTTGTTAGGTTGATTCCCAAGTATTTTATTCTTTTTGAGGATATTGTGAACGGAGCGGTCGTCCTCGTTTCCATTTCAGAGGATTTGTCGCTGATATACAGGAATGCCTTTGATTTATGCGTGTTGATTTTATAACCTGCCACTTTGCTGAATTCATTTACTAGCTCTAATAGTTTCTTTGTAGACCCTTTTGGGTCTGCTAGGTATAGAATCATGTCGTCTGCAAATAGTGATAATTTAAGTTCTTCTTTTCCTATTTTTATGCCTTTAATTTCTTTTGTCTGTCTAATTGCTCTGGCCAGTGTTTCAAGGACTATGTTGAACAGAAGTGGTGAGAGAGGGCATCCCTGTCTTGTTCCAGATTTGAGAGGGAATGCCCTCAATTTTTCTCCATTCAGAATGATGCTAGCCTGAGGCTTAGCATAAATTGCTTTTACAATGTTGAGGTATGTTCCTGTTATCCCTAGTTTTTCGAGAGTTTTGAACATAAACGGATGCTGTACTTTGTCGAATGCTTTTTCCGCATCTATCGAGATGATCATATGGTTTTTATTTTTAAGTCTATTGATGTGGTGGATAACATTTATTGATTTCCGTATATTGAACCAGCCTTGCATCCCAGGGATGAATCCTACTTGATCATGGTGTATAATTTTTTTGATATGTTTTTGAATCCGATTCGCCAGAATTTTATTGAGGATTTTTGCATCTAGGTTCATTAGAGATATTGGTCTGTAGTTTTCTTTCTTTGAAGTGTCTTTGTCTGGTTTAGGCATCAGGGTGATGTTGGCCTCGTAGAATGAATTTGGAAGTTCTCCCTCTTTTACTATTTCCTGAAATAGCTTGAAAAGTATTGGGTTAGTTCCTCTTTAAAGGTTTTGAAAACTCCGCTGTATACCCGTCCGGTCCTGGGCTTTTCTTAGTTTGTAGTCTTTTGATGGTTTCTTCTATTTCCTCAATTGATATTGGTCTGTTTAGGTTGTCTATATCCTCCTGACTCAATCTGGGCAGATCATATGACTTAAGAAATTTATCTATGCCTTCACTATCTTCTATTTTATTGGAGTATAAGGATTCAAAATAATTTCTGATTATCTTCTGTATTTCTGAAGTGTCTGTTGTGATATTGCCTTTTTCATCCGGTATGCTAGTAATTTGAGTTCTCTCTCTTCTTCTCTTCGCTAGCATGGCTAAGGGTCTGTCAATTTTATTTATTTTTTCAAAGAACAAACTTTTCGTTTTGTCAATTTTTTCAATTGTTTCTTTTGTTTCTATTTCATTAATTTCAGCTCTGATTTTAATTATTTCTTGCCTTCTACTTCTTTTGCTGTTGTTTTGCCCTTCTTTTTCTAGGATTTTGAGATGAAGTATGAGATCATTTATTTGTTTTTTTCTTTTTTTAAGGAATGAACTCCAAGCAATGAATTTTCCTCTTAGAACTGCTTTCAATGTGTCCCATAAATTCCGATATGTTGTGTCTGTGTTTTCATTTAACTCTAAGAATTTTTTAATTTCCTCCTTGATGTCTTCTAAAACCCATTGATCATTCAGTAACCTATTGTTCATTCTCCAAGTGATGCATGATTTTTCCTTCCTTCTTTTATCGTTGATTTTCAGTTTCATTCCATTAAGATCAGATAAGATGCATGGTATTATCTCTGCTCCTTTAAATTGTCTAAGAGTTGCCCTGTGACATAATATATGATCTATTTTTGAGAAGCATCCATGTGCTGCTGAGAAAAAAGTGTAGCTGCTTGATGTTGGGTGGTATATTCTATATATGTCAATTAAGTCTAGGTTGTTAATTGTGTCATTGAGTTCTATAGTTTCCTTATTCAACTTTTGTTTGGAAGATCTGTCCAATGGTAAGAGAGGTGTGTTGAAGTCTCCCGTGATTATTGTATGGTGGTCTATTAGACTCTTGAACTTGAGAAGAGTTTGCTTGATGAACATAGCAGCACTGTTGTTTGGGGCATATATATTTATGATTGTTATGTCTTGTTGGTGTATGGTTCCCTTGAGCAGTATGTAGTGTCCTTCTTTATCCCTTTTGATTAACTTTGGCTTGAAATCTATTTTATTTGATATGAGTATGGACGCTCCTGCTTGTTTCCGCAGTCCATATGAGTGATACGATTTTTCCCAACCTTTCACCTTCAGTCTATGTATATCTTTTCCTATCAGATGCGTCTCCTGTAGGCAGCATATTGTTGGGTCTTGTTTTGTGATCCATTCAACTAGCCTGTGTCTCTTAATTGGTGAGTTTAAGCCATTCACATTTAGGGTTATTATTGAGATATGGTTTGTTCTTCCAGCCATATTGGTTTATTAATGCTACTAAACCTGATTTGTTTTCTTCTTTGATTATTTCCCCCCCCCTTTACTGTCCTACCTCCCAGTGTTGGTTTTCATTATTGTTTTCCATTTCCTCTTCCTGTAGTGTTTTGCCAAGGATTTTTTGAAGAGATGGTTTTCTAGCTGCAAATTCTTTTAACTTTTGTTTATCATGGGATGTTTTAATTTCATCTTCCATCCTGAAGGTTAATTTCACCAGATACACGAATCTTGGTTGGAACCCATTTTCTTTCAGTGTTTGAAATATGTTATTCCAGGATCTTCTAGCTTTTAGAGTCTGTGTTGAGAGATTAGCTGTTATTCTGATTGGTTTACCCCTAAATGTAATCTGCTTCCTTTCTCTTATAGGTTTTAAAATTCTCTCCTTATTCTGTATATTGGACATCTTCATTATAATGTGTCTAGGTGTGGTGCTCTTATGATTTTGCACATTCGGCGTCCTGTAGGCTTCTAGGATTTGGGATTCTGCTCATTCTTCAAGTCTGGGAAGTTTTCTCGTATTATTTCACTGAATAGATTGTTTATTCCTTTGGTTTGGATCTATATGCCTTCCTGTATCCCAATGACTCTTAAATTTGGTCTTTTGATATTATCCCACATTTCTTGGATGTTCTGCTCATGGCTTCTTAGCAGACTTGCTGAGCTGTCTATGTTCTTTTCAAGTTGAAATACTCTGTCTTCATTGTCTGATGTTCTATCTTCTAAGTGGTCCACTCTGCTGGTAGTATTCTCAATTGAGTTTTTAAGTTGGTTTATTGCTTCCTGCATTTCTAGGATTTCTATTTGTTTGGTTTTTATTTCCTCTATCTCCCTGTGAAATTGATCTTTTACTTCCTGGATTTGTTTATGTAGTTCCTTGTCAATGTGATCTTTCATTGTCTGATTTTGCTGTCTCATGTCTTCCTTGAGACTCCAGATCATCTGAAGCATGTATATCCTGACCTCTCTATCTGACATTCCATCTGTTGCAGCTATTACCTCTTCTAAAGTTGAGTTGACCTGCATTGCCTGTGGTCCTTTCTTTCCTTGTCTTTTCATACTGCTGGCGTTTCTTTCTGCTTGGTGAAACTGTTGTGTTTTTGAAATTTTCCCTCTATTTATTTATATTGCTCTTGTATAGTTGAAAAATCTCCTTTGCAGGGCAGGTAGTGGATGTGATCCTCCTCCAATTGGTGTGATCCGTCTACCACGTTGGCCGGCCCTAGGTCTGCTCTGCTGGCCGGTCGAAGGTCCGCCTACCCAGCAGGCACGAGGGGCACCTCTGTCACTCTGCAGGTTGCTGGGCCTAACCTCCCAATTGGTCGCAGGTCCGCCTACCTTGCAGGTGCGGGGGGAGGGATCGGCTCCACCCCTCAGCAGGCCACTGGACCTGTCCTGCTGGTGGATCGCAGGTCCGCGTTCCCTGCAGGCACGTGTGGCAGCTCTGTCACTCGGCAGTTTGCTGGGCCTGACCTGCCCGTGGGTCGCAGGTTCTATCAGACACTTTATATTTTATGTTTTCACATATATTTTTGCAAGTACATTCTTGTGAATGTTCATATTTCTCCCATATAAATCTTAATTCTGTCACAATAAATGTAGCTCAGTAAAAAATTATACATTACCTATTCCATACCTCTACATTTACATGTAATTTAACTTAAATCCATGTACACTAATGTGAATTTTAAATTATATTTTGACACTATTAAATTTTGCAAGTTACCTTCACATACATATCACAATATATCCTATATAAGATTTCCATGCATCCCCATATTTCCAACAATATATATATATTTCCAATAAATATATATATTTTATATATATAATATATATATTTCCAATAAATATATATATTTATATATATATAAATTCATAAACCTCACACTTTATTCTTCCCTGTTTTAGATCAGGTACATTTATATATGTTTTAACACATATTTTTGCAAGTACATTTTTTAAATATATATATATATATATATATATATATATATATATATATATATATATATATTTAAGACTCACATTTTCTCTTCTCTGTGTCAGATACTGTATATTTATATATGTTTTCACATATTGTCACAAGCACATTCTTAAGAATGTTCATCTTTCTCCATATTAATCTATCTTATTCTCTAACCCTAACCCTTACTCAGTACAAAATTTGATATTACTCTTTTTATACCTCTTTATCTAAACCTAATGTGACTTAAATCTATGTACATGAATATAAAATTTAAAATGCATTTTGACATATATTTTCTAATTTTCAAAGTTAATATTGCATAATTATCACAATATATCATATATAGGATTCATCCAGGTGTCTCAGTATTTATAAAATATATATTCATAAGACTTACACTTTATTCTTCCCTGTGTCAGACCCTGTATATTTATGTTTTAACAAATATTTTTACATGTACATTCTTTTTTTTAATACTTGTATTTCCCCATAATATTTTTAATTCTATGAACCTATCCATAGCTCAGTACAAAATTTGATATATACATTTTCATACCTATATATCTAAACATAATTTGACATAAATCCATGCAAACAAACATGAATTTTAAAGTGCTTTTTGATATTTATATTCTATTTTCAGTGTTCAATTTGCATGCATAACACAATATATCATATATTGCATTCATTCATGCATCCACATATTTAGACTTTACATATCAATAAAATGGACAACTTACTTTTTTTCTCTATAGGGCACTGGATATTTATATATGTTCTCAAACATATTTTCACAAGTACATTCTTCTGAGTATTTATATTTCCCCATATTGATATTAGTTCCCAAACCATAATCATATATAAAAACATTATTTGATATTACCCCTTTAATAACTCTATATCTCAACCAAATATGAATTAAACACATGTCCATACATATAAATTTTATAGTGTTTTTAAATTTTATTTACTATTATCAATGTTAAATTGACATACATATCACAATATATCATATATAGGATTCATCCAATCATACCCATATTTACAAAATTATAGTCATAAGAATCACACATTACTGTTACCTGTGTTAGATTCTACATATTTATATATATATTTTTTTTCACACATAGTGTCACACACACATTATTATAAATGTTCATATTTCCCCATATTAATTTTCATTTTCTAACCTTACCCCTAGCTCAGTACAAAATTTGATATTACCCTTTCCTTACCTCAATATCTAAAGCTTTTGTGACTTTAATTCTTGAATGCAAATATGTATTTTAAAGTATATTTTAAGTTCTGTTTACAATTTTTAGTATTAAAATTTGCATATATACCACAATATATCATCTATAGGATTTATCCATGTGTCCCCAGTTTAGAAAATATATATTTATAGGACTAACACTTCCCTGTGTCTGATACTTTACATTTGTATATATTTTCAAACATATACTACCAAGTAAATTCTATAAATATTCATTTATCCATATTAATCTTAATAATCTAATGCTAACCCTTGCTCAGTACAAAATTTGATATTACTCTTTCATATCTTTATATCTAAAACTAATATGACTTAAATGTATCCAAATATAAATTTTAAAGTGTATTTTTACTCTTTTTTCTATTTTCAAAGTTTGCATACATATCACTATATATCATATATAGTATTCATTCATGCCTCCATATATATATCCCCATATTCATTCATTCATTCATTCATTTATCTATATATATAGATATAGATATAGATATAGATATATATACAATTTACTTTTTCCTGTGTCATCTCTTGTATATTTATATACGGTTTTATACATATTGTCACATGTACATTCTTATTAATATTCATATTTACCCATATGAATCAATTTTCTAACCCTAACAGTAGCTCAGTACAAACTTTGATATTACTTTTTTCAGACCTCTATATCTAAACCTATTGTGACTTTAATACATGTATACAAATATAAATTTTCAGGTGTATTTTGAGTTCTGTTTTCAATTTGCAAGGTTAAATTTGCATATATAAGAAAATATATAAATAGAGGATTCATCCATGAATTTTTAATTTACAAAATATATAGTCAGAAAACTCACACTTTACTCTTCCCTGTTTCAGATTAAGTACATTTATATATGTTTTAACACATATTTTTGCAAGTACATTTTTTTAAATATTTATATTTTCCCATATTAATCTTAATTCTCTAACCCTAAATATAGCTCAGTACAAAATTCTATATTATGCTTTCCATTCCTCTTTATCTAAACCTAATGTGACTTAAATCCATGTATAAGAATATGAACTTTAAATTTTATTTTGATATTTACTTTATATTTTCAATATTTTATTTGAATACAAATCAAATTATATCATATATAGGACTCATACATGCAATGTCATATTTTTAACATACATATATTAATAGGGCTCTCAATTTGCTCTTCCCTGTTTCAGATCCTGTATGTTTATATGTTTTCACACATATTATCACAAATGCATTCTTATGAATATTCACGTTTACCCATATTTATCAAAATTCTCTAAACTTAACCCTTGATAAGTACAAAATTTAATATTACCATTTCTATACATTTTCATATAAATCTAACATTACTTAAATTCATGTAAATGCATTTAAATTTTAAAGTTTATTTGGATTTCTAGTTTCAAATTACAATATTAAATTTGTATACATATCACAATATGTTATATATAAGAATCATCTATGTGTCTTCATATTTATAAATATATATATTCATAGGACTCACATTTTACTCTTACTGTGTCTGATCCTCTATATTATATGTTTTCTAAACTATGTTCACATGTACATTGTTATGAATATTCATATTTTACCATATTAATCTTTATTCTGTAACCTTCACCCAGCTAAGTACAAAATTTGGTATTACAGTTTCAGTACCTCTATATCAATACATAATATGACTTAAATATATGTATGTGTATGT
Source organism: Ictidomys tridecemlineatus (assembly GCF_052094955.1). Lineage (NCBI taxonomy): Eukaryota > Metazoa > Chordata > Mammalia > Rodentia > Sciuridae > Ictidomys > Ictidomys tridecemlineatus. The sequence goes on from NC_135484.1 coordinate 132,126,568, forward strand.
GAATTTTCATGTGTGTTTTGACATTCACTTTATCTTTACAATGTTAAATTTTCATACATGCCACAATATAGCATCATATATATGATTCACTAATGAGATCTCATATTTACAAAATATATATATTTTTTGGAATATATATATATATATACACATATATATAATGTATATAATATATATATTTATTTATTTATTTATTTTCAACAGCATCAGGGTATATATATATTTATTTTCAACAGCATCATCTCACATATTTTCCTCAGCATTATCTTATGAATATTCATAATTTAATCATAATTATCTAGCCCTAACCCTAGAACAGTACAATATTTTATATTATTCTTTCCATACCTCTATATGGAAACCTAATGATATATAAACCAATGTAAATGAATATTAAATATAAATTGTACTTAGACTTTTTTCTATTTTTAATGATAAATTTGCATACTATCAAATATATCCTATATACTGATTCAACCAATTGTCCCCACATTCACAAAAGAATATTCATAACACTCAGACATTACTGTTCCCTTTATCATATCCTGTATATTTATAAATGATTTCACACATAATTTCTCAAGGTCTTTCTTATGAATATTCATATTTCCCATATTAATCCTAATAATCTTACCCTTTCCCTAACTTAGTACAATTTTTTTTTTGGTACCAAGGATTGAACTCAGGGGCACTCAACAACTGAGCCACATCCATAGCCCTATTTTGTAGTTTATTTTGAGACAGGATCTCACTGAGTTACTTAATGCCTCCCAGTTGCTGAGGCTGGCTTTGATCTTGCAATTCTACTGTCTCAGCTTCCCAAACGACTTGGATTACAGGCTTGCACCACAGTGCCCAGTTCAGTACCAAATTTTGTTTTACCCTTTGCATTTCTTTACATGTAATGCTATGTGACTTAAATAAATATACACAAATATGAATTTTAAAATGTAGTTTGACTTCTGTTTTCAATTTCCATATTAAGTTTGCATACATATCACAATTTATTATGTATAGGAATGATTCAAGCCTCCCCATTTTATTAAATATTAAAAAAACATTTAAAAATATTAATATATTACACACATATTAAAGTGTGAGTTATATGTATATTATTTATTATATATGTATATAAATTTATATATAAGTAAATATATTTTTACTTATATAAGTAAAAGCAAGGGCAAGAATTGACTTCAAAGCAAGCAACCACAGAAGTACAAGATATATATATATATATTATATATATATATATAATATATATATAACACTTTAATTTTTTCTGTGTTGGATCTTGTATATTTATATATTTTCAATCAGTATACACATGTGTACTAATATGAATTACAAAGTGTATCATGACAGTTATTTGCTATTTTTAATGTTAAATTTGAATGAATATCAAAATATATATAGGATTCATCCAATCATCCCATATTTACACAATATATATTTATAGGACTCACAGTGTTCTCTTCCCTGTGTCAGATCTTGTGTATTTATATGTGGGACAAATGCATGGAGTACTGCATACAAGGCATACATTAAGAGTGTCTGAGTGGCAGGCCACTCTCCTCATGCTAAATGCTGAGCAGCAGATAACTTACCCTGTAGGCACAGCACTGGGCATGTGGCCATGTGTTGCAGTCCCTGTGCTCACTCCACAGCCTGATCCTCAAATGGTCACTGCAGGGACAGTTGGCCAGAAATTGTATTGGTGGCTGTCTGTCATCTGCTTAGCTATTTCCTGAGTATATACACATGGTAACTGTGCAATAAAATAAAAGCTGCATCCAGCTTGGTCTCCGGAGGTCTTGAATAGTGACTCTGCAGCCACACTCTCCTCTACCCTGTTCCATGGACCTCCTACTGGATGAGAGAGAGAGCCCACTCAGCTGGTGCCCGAACAGGGACCTGAGGTAAGCCTATATGAAAGGGTGTGGCCTCTCACAGAACTGTGAGGAAGAGGAAATGGGGAACCTACCGAGTTCCACAAAAGACTAGCAGCTGCAAGGGCTGAGCATTCTCTTAGATACTAGAAGTTAACCCTGAATAAGAGAGAAGCCCAGAAGTTCTAGGATATGTCAGAGTCATTCCAATGTCTTACCTTTTCCTACCTATCTCCCTCCCTTTCAACCAATTTTGTCTAATTCAATAAACTTCTATTCATTACCTCCATCTCTTATTATGGATTATCTTCTACATATCAGAGAAAACATTTGATCTTTGGATTTTGGGGATTGACTTATTTCACTTAGCATGATACTCTCCTGTAAACGTCATAAAATCATTCTTTATTATCTAAGTAGTATTTCATTGTGTATATATAACAGAATATTTTTATCCATTTATCATCTGTTGAAGGGCATCTAGGTTGGCCCTATAAGTTAGCTATTTTGAATTGTGCTGCTATAAACATTGATGTGTGTGAGTCCAAAATGTACTCACACACATTGGCAGCACATTGCAATTCTTCCTAGGAGACTCTGGACACAGAGTATGAACTGTGCTCCTGTGCTCTGAATGTGCTTCTGACAACAGCTAGAAAGAGCAGAACTGAAGCAGGTAATCAAGCAGCTTCAATTTTCAGGGACCCACTCACTTCTCAGTGAGCACATTAGGGATTCTCCCTGGTTGAAACACTATTGTTTTTCAGAGTTTGCATGAAAGGTTTCAATTTTGATCCATCTGTGTCATTGGTAAGCCCAAACTTATTGCAAGAGGGAATGAGCACTTCAAAAGAGTTTTTTGAAAACTTTTCCAGTTTGATTTCAATGAAACATTGTTATAAATATTGATATTTCCCCATATTAACCTTAATTCTGAAAACCTACCCCTAGTTCAGTTGAATATTTGATATTGTTCTTATAATACCTCTGTATATAAACTAAAAGTAAGTTATATCCGTATACATGAGTATAAATTTTAAACTCTATTTGATGTTAATTTTATATTTTCAATATAAATTTGCATACAGATAAAAATATATCACAGAAAGCATTCATCCATGTGTGCTCATATGTACAAAATATATATTTAAAAAACTCACACTTTACTCTTCCTTTTGTCAGATCCTGTATATTTATATATGTTCTTACATATATTTTCACAAGCACATTCTTATGTATATTCATATATTGCCATATTAAACTTAATTTTCAAAAATTAATCCTAGCTCACTACAAAATTTTATATCACCCTTTCTTTTTTTAATATTTTATTTTTTAGTTTTCAGCAGACACAACATCTTTGTTTGTATGTGGTGCTGAGGATCAAACCTGGGCCGCACACATACCAGGCGAGTGCGCTACCGCTTGAGCCACATCCCCAGCCCTGATATTACCCTTTCCATACCTCTAAATCTATTTTGACCTAAATCCATTTACATAAATATAAATATAAATTTTAAAATGAATTTTAATTTCTGGTTTTAATTTCAATGTTAAATTTACATACATATCAGAATATATCATAGGTAGGATTCATCAATGCATTTCCATATTTACAAATTATATATGCAGAGGAACCATATTTTACTCTCCCATGTGTCAGATCCTGTATATTTATACATATTTTCACAAGTACATTTATGAATATTTATATTTCTCCATATCTTTCTCCATATCAATCTTAATTCTCTTAACCTAACCCAAGATCAGTACAAAATTTAATATTACCCTTAACATACTCTGTATATAAAACTAATATGAGTTACATCTATATACAAAAATATGAATTTTAAAGTGTATTTTGACATTTATTTTCTATTTTCAATATTAATTTTGGATACATATCAAAATATATCATATATAGATGTCATATATGTGTCCTGTTATTTACATAATATATATTCATAGGCTATTGAATAATTCACACGTTATTCATTTTGCATTGGATCCTGTAGATTTATATGTTTTCACACATAACTTCAGAAGTACATTCTCATGAATATACATATTTTCACATATTAATCTCAATTCCCTAAGCTAACCTACATTGACACAAAATTTTATACTACCCTTTCATGCCTTTTTATACAAAACTAATCACTTAAATCCATGTACATAAATATGAATTTCAAATATACTTTGACTCTGTTTTCAATTTTCAATGTTAAATTTACATACATTTCAATATGTATATATTTTGAATGTATGTGCATATTGAATATATATTTTGGGAAGACACATGGATGTGTGATATGTATATAAATTTAACATTGAAAATAAAAATTAATGTCAAAATACACCTTAAAATTTAGATTTGAGTATATGGATATAACTCATTAGATTTATATACAGAGTTATGGTAAAAAATAATATCAAATTTTATACAGAGCTATGGTTAGGATAACAGTATTAAATTAATATGGTGAAATATGAATATTCATAAGAATTTACTTGTGAAAATATGTGTGAAATGCATATAAACATACAGGATCTACCACAGGGAATAATAAAGTTAGAGTCCTGTAAAAAAAAAAAAAAAAAATATATATATATATATATATATATATATATAGTGTTTATATAAATAAATATATATATTGTGTTTATATAAATAAATATATATATATTGTGTTTATATGAGGATGCATTGATGAATTCTATATAGAAATATTGTGATATATATACAAATTTAACATTGAATATTAATACAGAAGTCAGAATACAATTTATATTTATGTACATGAATTTAAGTCACATTAGGTTTAGGTGTAGAGGTATGGAAGGAGTAATATCAAATTTTGTACTGACTAGGTTTAGGGTTAGAGAATTAAAATTAAATGAATAAATATGAATATACATAAGAATGTGCTTGTAAAAATATGTGTAAAAATGTATATAAACATACAGGATCTGAACAATGGAAGAGTGTGAGTCCTATGAATTTTGTAAATATGGGGATTCATGGATGAAACCTACGTATAATATATTTTGATATGCATTGAACTAGCATTGAAAACAATAAATAAATGTCAAAATATTTTGAAATTCTAATTCTTGTACATGTATGTAAACCACATTAGGTTTTTATAAAAAGGTATGGAAAGCATAATATCAAATACTGTACTTAAATAGGGTTAGGATTTGAGAATTAAGATTAATATGGGGAAATGTGAATATTCATAAGAAAATTGTTGTGTAATTATGCATACAAAAATATAAATGTACAAGATCTAACCCAGGGAAGAGTAAAGTATGAATCCTATACATGTATGTATTATAAATATGGGGATGTTAAATGAATCCTATATATGATATATTGTGATATATGAAAAATTTGCATTGAAAATATAAAATAAATGTTAAAGTACACTTTAACATTTATTTTTATGTAATCAATTTATATCAAATTATGATTATATAGAGAGTTATGGAAACAGTAATATCAAATTTTGTTCTAAGCTAGGATTATTGTTAGAGAATTAAGATTAATATGGGGAAATATGAATATTCATAGGAATGGATTTGTGAAAATATTTATGAAAAATATATAAATATACAGAGTTTACACAGGAAATAGTAAATGTGAATCTTGTGAATATACTTTTTTAAATATAGGGACATATGGATGAATCCTATCCATGATATGTTTTGATATCTATAAAAATTTAACATTGAAAATTGAAAATAGAACTCAAAATACACATAAAATTTGTATTAGTGTACATGATTTAAGTCAGATTAGCTTAAGTTATAGAATTATGGAAAGAGTGATATCAAATTTGTACTGAGATAGTTAAAGGTTAGTAAATTAAGATTAATGTAGGAAAATATGAATACTTATAACAATATGCTTGTGAACATATGTGTGAAAACATATACGAGTATACAAAATCAGAAATAGAAAAGAGTAACTTTGATACCTATGAATATATATTTTGTCAATATGGGGATGATTGAATGAATCCTATATAGGATATTGTGTGATATGTATGCAAATTTCATATTAAAAAATAGAAAAAAAATTAAAATCTATATTCACATACATTAATTTAAGTCACATTAGGATTAGATATATAGGTATGTAAAAGTAATATCAAAATATGTTTTGAGAAATGGTAAATGTTAGAGAATTAAGATTAATAATTGTAATTATGAATATTCATATGTGTACCAGTAAAAATATGTGAGAAAATATATATAAATATACAAAGTCAAACACTAAGAATACTAAAAGGTGAATCCAATGAATATATATTTTGTAAATTTGAGGATGTATAGATTAAACCTATATATGCTATATTGTGATATCTATGTAAATTGAACATTGAAAATTGAAAATACAATTCAAAATATTATTCAAAATTCATATTCATGTACATGGATTTATGTCAAAATAGGTTTAGATATAGAGGTATGGAAAGGTAATATCAAATTTTCTAGTGACCTAGGATTAGGTTTTAAGAATTAAATTTAATATGGCAAAATATGAATATATGTAAGAATGTGCTTTAAAAAATATATGTAAAAACATATATAAATATACAGGACCTGAAAAAGGAAGAGGAAATTGTAAGTTTTTTAACATATATTTTGTATAGATGAGGACACATGGATGAATGCTGTGATATATTTTTATATGTATGCAAATTTATCATTGAAAATATAAAGTTAAAATCAAAATAGAGTTTAAAATTTATACTCATGTATATGGATTTAAATCACCTTAGGTTTATATACAGAAGTATGTTAAGAGTAATATCAAATATTCCACTGAACTAAGGGTAGGTTTTTAGATTAAGGTTAATATGGGTAAAAATCAATATTTATAACAATGTAATTGTGACAACATATAATTATACAGGATAAGCACAGGAAATATTATATTGTTAGTCATATAAGTATATATTTTGTAAATTTGGGATTGATAAATGTGACACACACAGTGATGTGTATGCAAATAAAACATTGAAAGTTGAACAGAGAAGTCAAAATATATTTTAAAATTCATATTAATGTACATGGATTTAAATGACAGTAGTTTTATATAAAGAGGTATGGAAGGGGTAGTATAATCTTTTTTACTGAGGTAGGGTTAAGATGAGGAAACAAAAATTTATAGAAATATACTTGTGAAAATATGTGTAAAACATATAAATATACAGGACCTGACACAAGAAAGACTAACGTGTGGATCCTATGAATATATATTTTGTAAATATAGGGACAGAAAGATGAAATGAACATGTGATATATTGTGATATGTACGCAACTTTAACACTCAAAATATAAAAACCTGTCAAAATACACTTTAAATTTTATATACATATACGTAAATTAAAATCACATTTGGTTTAAATATAGAGGTATAAAAAAGTGTAACATCAAATTTTGTTCTGACCTAAGGTTATGATTAGAGAATTAAGATTAATATGGGAAAATATGAATATACATAAGAACATGCTTGTGAAAATAATGGTAAAAACATAAATATACAGGATCTGACACACACAAAAAAAAAAAGGTGAGTTGGATAAATATACTTTTCACAAATATTGGGATGTCAGGATGAATTCTATATATAATATATTTTGTATGTGTGCAATTCTAACATTAGGTATTGAAAGTAGAAGTCAAAATACATTTTAAATTTCATATTCCTGTACACGGATTTAGTTCACATTAAGTTTATATGTAGAAGTAAGGAATATGCAATATAAAATTATGTACTAAACTGGGGTTAGATTTATAGAATTAAGATTAATATGGAAATATAGGAATATCCATAAGAATTTGCCTGTGAAAATATTGTAAAATATATGGGAACAAACACAGTGAAGAGTAAAGTGTAAGTCCTTTGAGTATACATTTTGTAAATAAGGGGATACATGAACAAATCCTGTATGTGATATATTGTTATATGTATGCAAATTTAAGGGTGGAAGTAGAATATAATTGTGAAAATACATTTTAAAATTTGTAATTGTGTATATGGGTATAACTCACCTTAGTTTTATATACACAGGTTTGGTCAGAATAATATCAAAATTTTACTGAGCTAAAGTTATGGTTAAAAAATTAACATTAATATGGAAAAATGTGAATGTTCATAAAATGTACTTGCAAAAACATAAATATACAAGATCTGACAGGCAAGATAAAGTGTAAGCCCTATAAAAATATATTTTGTAAATATGGGTATTTTAAATGAATCCTACATATAATATATTGTGATATATATATATATATATGAAAATTTCACATTGAAATAGAAAATAAAGTAAAATAAAGTTAAAGTACACTTTAAAATTTATATTTGTGTTCATTGATTAATGTCAAATTATAATTATATAGAGAGTTATAGAAAATGTAATGTGAAATTTTGTAGTAAGCTAGGATTACAGTTAGAAAATTAAGATTATTATGGAGAAAAATGAATATTCATTGGAATGGATATGTAAAAATATGAAAACATAAAAATATAAAGGGTCTAACACAGGGAATAATAAATTGTAAGTCTTATAAATATACTTTTTTAAATATAGGAACATATGGATGAATCCTATCTATTATATATTGTGATATGTATACAAATTTAACATTGAAAATAGAACTCAAAATACACATTAAAATTTTTATTAGTGTACATGAATTTAAGTCAGATTAGCTTAAGGTATAGGTTAACAGAAAGGGTAATATCCAAGTATCTACTGAACAAGTTTTAAGGTTAGAAACTTAAGATTAATGTAGGAAAATATGTATATTTATATCAATGTACTTGTGAAAATATGTGTGAAAACATATAGGAATATATAGGATTGGACAGAGGGAAGAGTAATTGTTAAATCAATGAATATATATTTTGTCAATATAAGGATGATTGAATAAATTTATATAGGATATTGTGTGATTGTGTTCATAAGTATGCAAACTTAACATAAAAAATAGAAAAAATATGAAAAAAAAACTTTAAAATCTATACTCATGCACATGAATTTAAGTCATATTATGCTTAGATATAGAGATATATAAAGGTAATATCAACATACGTTTTGAGAAAAAGTAAATGTTCAAGAATTAAGAATAATAATTGGAAATATTAATATTCATAAGAGCATACCAGTAAAATTATACAAGAAATCATATAAATTTACAGGATCAGATACTGGGAAGAGTAAAAGGTGATTCCAATGAATATATATTTTGTAAATATGGGGATGCAAGCATGAATCCTATACGTGATATGTTGTGATATCTATCCAAATTAAACATTGAAAATAGAAGTTAAAATACTATTCAAAATTCATATTTATGTGCATCAATTTACATCACATTAGTTTTAGATACACAGTTTTGGTAATGGTAACACCAACTTTTGTACAGATCTAGGGTTAAGATTAGAGAATTAAGATTAATATGGGGAAATATAAATACCCATGAGAATGTACATGTGACAGCATGTGTTAAAGCATATGTGAATATAGACAATCAGACATAGGGAAGAGTAAATGTGAGTACTCTGAATTTATATTTTGTAAATATGGTGGCTCATGGATGAATAGTATATATGATAAATTGTTATATATATGATAAATTGTTATATGTATGCAAATTTAACATTTAAAATTGAAAATAGAAGTCAAAATAGGCATGGATTACAACATTAAAGATTCTAGATTTCTCTCCATTTTAGACAAATGAACTAAAACCTCTCAGAATCTTGAACTAAAAAAAAAAAAAAAGAAGAAAGAAAAAGAAAAGAAACTGTTGTTGGGGGAAGTTTTATAGCATTTGGCCAGGTGCAGTGATGTGCTAACATAATCCTAAAGATTTGGAAGCCTGCGGAGGATCCTACAGTCAAGGGTGGCCCCAGCAAAAATAAAATGGGCTTGGTATGTGTCTCAATGGTAAATCTCCCCAGGGTTCAATTGCCAGCATAAAGAAAAAAATTTTTAAAAGCTGCTATATTGAACTAGTCATGGATTCCTTTTAATTCAAGATAACGTGTAGTGTTCTAGAGATATCTTATGTAAATGACACTAGCTCTTCCATCTATTGGCCACTGATATTAGGCAAGTCTCTCTACCATTATGAGAAATAATTTTCTCTTTGTAAAAGTAAATGAAGATTATTACATTTGTGCCAGGTAGAGCCCAGTTTTATCCAGCTTTTATCCAATAAATGTGCTCATAAATGTCACAGCTGTATAGTATAGAAATGAAAGGCATGGTGTCAATTTAAAAGGTGATCTCCTTAAAGGCAAACTATCTTTACTTACTTTATTGTTTGACTGAAAGTTGAAGAAATTTCATCCGCTATTGTTTTTGTAAATTGATATTTTGCTGATTTATTATTAGAGGTAAAATGTTGGAAAAACAAGAATTTCATTTAAAAGACAATCCAAAATGATAAGTGATCTAATCTTCAAATTCAGTGCCAAGTTCTTAAACTGTGGATGAAGTGGCAAGCTTCTGTCTTACATAAATTAAATGGCACCTGTGACATGATTGAGTCAAGCACTATAACCTGCTGAGAGGACCATCTAGAAAATATTTTACAGTTGGGTTATTTTATTGGTGACATTCTCATCATTATTCAAATAACCAAATCCCATGGAATATACTTGTGGTGCCATTCACTGAATTAGAAAATGCTTGCAAACTGTTTTAGGTATTTAAATACATTTCAATTCACACATGAGAACAAATCAATCTGACAATGCAAAAAGTAAATCTCTTGGAATAAATTTTTTTAAAAAAATTATTCCAGGTATTAAACCAGGGATGCTTAACTACTGAGTCACAGTCCCAGCCCAAATTTAAATATTTTATTTAGAGTCAGGGTCTCACTGAGTTGCTTAGAAACTCTTCAATTGCTGAGGCTGGCTTTAAACTCACAATCCTCTTATCTCAGCCTCAAGAGCCATTGGCATTATAGGCACGGACCACCATGCCCAGCTTGGTGGTGTAGATTTTTGTTATCCCAAGTGTGCTGCAGGGACCAGCAGCATACTGTAACCTGGGGAATTATCAGACATGCAGAATCTCAGGTTCAATCCTCAGGCCTACTGAATCAAGATCAGATTTTTTCAAGAGTTCCTGATCTGTACATTAAACTCCAAGGAATGATGGTGTGGAATGTGAGTTCTAGAAATAGGCTAGCTCAACATTAATCTCAATTCTTTTTCTTAATTTTCTTAATTTTCTTTGGGCAGAAAATTAAACCTCTCAGTTCTGTTTTCTCATCTGTTAAATAAGAGTAAAAATTTTAATTAGGAAATATGAATGTTTTATGAATCAAATAAGCAAATGCACTATGGGGGTCAGTATGTGCCAGGTACCTGGAAGCACTCACAGAATGCTTACTTTGATTTGTGTTGGGCATTGAATTTAGAGGAGTTTAACCACTGAGCCACATCCCTATCCCTTTTATACTTTATTTAAAGAAAGGGTCTCACCAAGTTGCTAAGCATGGCTTTGAACTCATGATCCTCCTGCCTCAGCCTCCCAAACTGCTGGGATTACAAGTATGGGCCACTGCATTTGGGCACTCAGTAAATGCTTTATATATTTATGCCATTTCTCTAATTCTCTGACAAGCTACAAGCCATGTTCAAGTATTGCATTTGGATATTAACATTATTATGTAATATGTTCTAATATGTATATTAAATATTTTTTCCTTTCATATAGGTATTTTGAAAAAAAAATTAAGCTGGCTGAGGATTATGTTATCTGTCCATAATCCTAGCTAATTAGAATCGAGAATTACAAATTTGAGGCAGCCTGGGCAATAGATTGAGACCTCATTTCAAAACAAAACATAAAATAAAAATAAAGAATAAGTGTCAGTAATATTTCATTAGGCTTTTCTGAAATTGTATTAAAGTATTTGAGTTTTTAAGCACTTTTTAAAAAACATTTGTAAAATGTATAAAGATAGAGGCTGGGCACAGTGGTGCATGCCTCTTATCCCAACAGTTTGCAAATCTGAAGCATGAGATCATGAGTTCAAAGCCAGCCTCAGCAACATAGTTAGACCCTATGCAACTTAGTGACACCCATGTCTCAATATAAAATAGAGAAAATAAGGGCTGGGAGCCAGGTGTATTGACCACTCCTGCAATACCAGCACCCAGGAGCTGAGGCAAAATGATTGCAAGTTCAAAGCCAGCCTCAGCAACTTAAGCCAGTCCTTAAGTAAATTAGTGAGATTAAAAAAAGAAAGTCTGGTAATATTTTGCATTCCATTGAGACCTGTTCAAATAGAACTGACTTTTTGATGTCTCATGTTAAAAGGATCATACTATGAAAGTCTTTGCTGCTAATAATTGTCTGCAGTGCCTTTCATGGCCTATGCAGATTTTTTTTCTTTTTTTTACAAAACCACAACTACTTGTTTTCATTGATCTTGTTCAAATAAATGTATTATTGAACAACAACATAAAAGCCATTCTGATGTTTAATGTGTGAAATGACTTCTATCCTGTATTTCATGGTGAGAGAAAAATAATTTTTTTTACAAACTTCAATAAAGGAGGCCACTTGTGGTTTAGCCATCCCCAGGGGGATAAAAATCATATCTTCTCTATGAGACCAATATGAAATCTGCATCTGAATGCCTCTCAAATTATTTCTAAAACTGAAATTTTCCAGATGTTCTTTAAGTTTAACCAATATTACACTTTTCTGAAAATCCTTTTTGATCAATTTATATAAATGAGAAATCAAAATAAGATTGACCTAATATTCTAGTTCTGTGTTTTTAAAAACAATCATGGTGGTTACAAAGGATTGATTCTTGGGGTGCATAACTTCTGCCCTCATCCAAGCCCTTCATTCTGAGATGGTGTTACTAAATTTCTTAGGGCCTCAATAAGTTACTGAGACTGAACTCACACTTGTGATCCTCTTGCCTCAGCTCCCTAATTACTGGGATTACAGGAGTGCACCACCACACCCAGCATTACTTCTTAGAAAACACACACAGTTTATTAAAGAGATTTCTGTTCCAATAACAAAGAATGTTATGGATGATTTATTTATGTCTATGCAAAAAATCTTTACCTTAAATTATATCTCGTTAAATAAATTGGTTTTATTCTATTGGGTAAAGAAGGAAAAAGAGAAAAGGATTTTAGTGTTTCTAAGGATTTTCCAGAAGTAGACCTGGGACAGATTACCTTAGCAACAGGTTGGAGCCAGAGCAAGTTATCTAGGAAAGGATGAAGAAAAGGCTCTGGAGGCATTAACATTTCAATCTCCCAGGGGTGGTCTCCAACTTCCCAGACCTGCATTTTTGCAATTCATCCCAATTACTTACCTACACTGATAGCCTGTCTTTCATCCTTGCTTCAAATGTACCAGCAGATACAGGTGGCTGAACTCAGTGAGCTGAGGACAGGCCAGTGCCATCTAAGCGATTTTGGAGCCTGATTTACATGGTAAAAATAGGAATATTTTGTAAAAATTGAAAGGCGAGTGATTCACCTGAGACCAAGAAATTTACTGGGGGAGGCGGGGAAGGGCACCCGAAGAGGAAAAAAAGAGAGGAAGAGAGCAGAAAAGGAGAAGCAGAGAATGGCAGAAAGGAGAGGAAGGGAGCAGAGAGCATGAGCCTGCAAGCTTCAGCTTAAGAAGGGTTGCTTGGCAACTCGGCGGGTGCTGATTGGCAGGGTGACTCAGGAAGGAAGAGAGGACACTGTGTCCACAGGGATTGGTTGAGAAAACTTTTGATTTGGGCACCCTTCAGCTTGGCGCCTTTCCAGGAGGAGGGGGAGGGGTAAGGGATTCCCTGATGTTTTCCTTGTGAGACAAAAACTTAACTGGATCAGGGAGGAGAATAAAAACAAAAGGCAAGGTCTCCCACACAGCTAACAAAATGTATTGCTATTAATTTTCTAAATGAATGATTTATAATTTATGATTTCTATATATGATAACTAGAAAATGTATGCATTTATTCAACAGTTTTAGTAGCTAATAGTAATGCTGGGGTTTTTTAGAGTTGTATTCCCATCTATCACAACTTATAAATAAAAGCAAAACTTTACCCTAAGAATATATGATTGAAGACAAAGGAGACAGCAGATGTCATTTAAAATGCAGTTAAATAGCTGCTTACAGAGAAATTATTATCTTCATATATTAGATGATAATATTAAGGTATTACAAAATAGGTACATTTGATGGTGGTGTATTTCTTTCCCTGAATAATCTGTGCTGAGAAAGAGATTTTTAGATATGTCTGTTGTACTGATTGATTGATTGGTTAGTTGGTTGATTCTTATGTTGTGATGAAGATGGAACCCAGTGCCTCCCATGTGCTGGGCACACTCTCTACCAATGAGCCACAACCCCAACCCAAAAAGAGATTTCTGATCCAGGGAAAGTTAGGAATGTCCACCCCAGTGTGCCTCATTCCCATGTCTCTTAGTAACTGATGCCTCTCACTGTCAGTGGAGCCTTTTGTGGAGTTTTTCTCACATAAATAAGGTGTTATCCCCAGAATTGACATGTGAAAACCTGAATAGGTTCTCCTATTTGGGGAATGAGCACACAGTGGCCATTATCATAGTAAAAGGGTAGCAGCTGTGTGACCTGCATGGCAGGAGGCACAGGGACAGTAGAGAAGTGCATTGGAATGATGAAGTTGAATGAGTTTTAAGAGAAGGAGTCTTTAGAAAGCAATACCTGAACCCAGGTAGAAACACCAAGAGCTCAGGAGGGCACAAAGATCTGAAAGCTGAGGACAAGCAGAACTTCAGCTGTAATTGGAATGGCTCATCATAGCAGGAAATTATCGTCATAGAGTTTTTCAAGAAAATGGCTGACATTGATACCACCAGTTATTGGTGATGAGTTCTGTTTCCTCACATGTTGAAGTTTAAACATTAGAGAAGCACACCGAGGCATGCATATAAAGCAGGGTTTATTTAAAAAGGGATACCCTGGTATCCCAAGAGGAGAGGTGTTCTGCCCTTTTTATATGTTCTAGGCTTCCTTTGTTCTCCTGCCCTCTTTCCCTCATCTCTCTCCTTTCTTCATATGTGACTAGGCCTAGGAATGCTCAGTGGGATGGCAAAATGTGGGAAACAGTTGGGTTGAAGGGAGAAGGGCCAGATGGAACAGCTTAGGACACATTAATTAACAATCTTATAAATCCATGAAGAGAGGGGCAATTCCTGGGACAAGTTACCTTAGCAACAGGTTGAAGCACAGACAGGTTCTTGAAAAGGTTGGAGGAAGGGCTCTGAAGAATTACACATTTCACTCCCTCAGGGGACAGTCTCCAACTTACATACCTCGCTCAAAATTGGCCTCCTTGATCTGACCTGACTCAATTTATCTATCTATCCTGACTGCCTGTCTAATTCTGGTTTCAATATTTTAAAAAACCACTGGATCCATTAGTGGAAAGGGCGCTCAAGGTTCTTGGACAACAACTTCAGAAAAAGTATGAAATACCTAATTCTTTCCCCACCTTTTGGGACTTGTGTGCAAAATTTCTGTACTGCTGTTTTTCCATACATGGCCAAGAACACCTCAGATGGCCAGAAACCACTAGCATAACTGATGAGTTTGATCTGAATCACCTCAGATTTGGATGGATTTTTGTATTTGCTCTGGGAAAATAATTGTAAGCACAAATGATGGATACAGATCTACAGGGAAACTATTTATTTATTTGCAGACTTGAGCACCATAAAGGCTCATTTTCTGGATGCAAAAATGGTCATTGATCAAGAGAGGATTTTTGGTTTATAGCATACAATGGAGATGGAGTAATCATTTGAAACTCTGGTCATGCCTCTCAAGACAGTCAGGGGCTAATTTTGTAGGTTAAAACTTTGACTTAGGAAAGCAGTTTTAAAAGGGTTGAAACTCATTGTTACTTGGAGAGATGGGAGAACAGATCCTGAAGAATGAGTACTTAAATTTTTCTTCTCTGGAGTTTGTTGTCTCCAGAAGTTTCAATATTTACAGTGTCCATTTAAGACTAACTTGCAATGTGGGAAGGTAAAAGTTCAGAGCCAAACATTCAGTGTCCACTCCTTTCCTTCAGGGCCCATTGTTATTGGTAAGGAATTAACTGGGAATTTAATGCTTGGCTTGTTTCCCCTCCATCATCATGAGCTGCAAATTTTCTGGTTTTGGGGAGGTGTTGTTTTCTAGGAATATTATTTTCCATAACCACAAAGGAGACATGCACAGGACTCTTGTCCTAAGTCTGTGATTCTGCCCTTCCAGGAGAAGAGAGGACTTTTGAAGAAGTGATGTATTTTAGGTGTTTCCCATGGTGGGTTTTGACTCATTGTTAATTTGGGAGATAGCCACTCCTCTGGAGACACCCCTGAAGGCTGAATTACTTGGCTTCTACCATCAGTGTGTGCTCAAACACAGATAGCTGGGCCTAAGATGGGGAAAGCAATGTAACCCTATTCCCTGATTCCATGCCCACAGGTTAAGGAGGTAGAGAGGGAGAAGAGTAAAAGAGAAAAAAAAGAAAGAAAAGAAATGGGTTCACTTTAAAATGAGCCACAGTGCAGCAAAGGCTGTATTTAAAAAGTAAAGTCTCTAACACTCGACACCTCACAAAAGCACTGGCTTCTGAGGTACTGCCTCAGGCCCATCATTTTCTGAACTATTGACTCCATTAAGTCCAATGTCCACTCCTGGGCAATTTTAGTATTTATTATCTACAAGATTCAGACTGTATGCAAATAGAATGTGTTCTCTCTCTCTCTCTCTCTCTCTCTCTCTCTCTCAAAATATTTAGAATCTGATTAAGCACAGCATAAAAAGATATTCAAAATTATTTTCTTATTTGTCCCTCTATAGATCTTACAAAATTATATATATATATATATATATATATATATATATATATATAGTAATTCCTAATGTTGAACTATGACACAAGAAAAGACCATCAACTCCAATTTTAAATCAAATTAAAGGAAGCTGGTAATGAATACATAAAAGCTGGCCAGTGACTATCTCACCTGAAACCTGGGCCAGAAAACAGCACCCCAGCTCTCCAGGAACAAGGTTTTATAGCACAAAAGTTTCCAAAGGGAAGTCCTGAGAACTTACAGCTAACAGGATTTTGACAAGTATAATATAAGGGTCAACAGTAGGTTAATGATCTACATGGCATGATATTTTAAGGTAGGGAGTAAATTCAGATCCCAATATCAGAATTTATGAGGCACCACTGAGGTTTCAGAGAGGGTTGTTATCTGATCAAGGGGAGCCAGGTTTTATGAGGCACTGCTGAGGTTTTAGAGAGGGTTGTTATCTGGTCAAGGGAAGCAAGGATTTATGAGACACCACTAAGATTTTAGAGAGGGTTATTTATCTGGTCAGGGAAAGCCAGGAAAGCCAGCCATGGGTGAGTTAAAGACACAGGCAGAAATTCCAAACAAGTTTAGAAATCTCAGTATTTTATAATAAAACACAAATGAACTTTTCATGATTTTGTGACAAGATGGCTCCCAATCTTATAATAAAATTAGGCTGGGTTCATCATTCACCCCTTTTCTTGTGTGTCCCTTTCAAATCTTTGATAGGTTGAAAAAATTTTAATCCCTCAGGGGACAGTCTCTAACTTTCCAGAATTACTCAAAATTGGCCTCCTTGATCCAACCTGATTCAATTTACCTATCTATACTCTCTGTCCATCTAATTCAGGTTTTATTCCCCCCTTTCTAATTTTGGGAAGTTTCTACTACTGTAAGGAGAAGGGATGATGTCTTTTCTGGCTGCTTCAGAACTGAGAGGGAGTGATGTGAGAAATGGCAAGAAGTTTGTTGTTCCCTTTTAGAAGTCAGGTTGGATTGAAGTCTGTTTGGGGAAGAGCAGGTTGTAAAGTCCTCTGGGGATGGGTGCTTCTATGAGAGAGAAACAAAAATGTGTACTAAAAAAAAATATTGCAGCCTCTGGACATGTCATAAAGATGAAAGAAGTTAATATTTTCTCACCAGGAGGTGAGGACTGAGAAGCTTTCCCCATAATAAGGCCAGAGTGGAGAAGGCCTTTATATAGGAATGTAAACCATTAACATTTTTAGAATAAGGCCAGAGTGGAGAAGGCCTTTATATAGGAATGTAAACCATTAACATTTTTAGAATTATCAGGAATGTAAACACAACATTTAATTTTTAATGTTGCAGATGTCCACTCCCATGAGATGTAGTTAAGCTATTAAATGTCATCTGATCTTGTAAAATTTTTACTGGTATGACCTCTGTGTCTAGTATAGAACCCTTTATTTCTGTTACTTAGGGTTAGATAATAAATTATAATAGTAAATGTTTGTTCTACCTGTGTAGGAGTTTAGGAAGACCTCTGACCTTAAACAGAACAAAACTTTTGACTTGGCAAGTTTCACTTGATACTTATCAGGCATTCCTTTTTAAGAAGCTGTCTTTGTAACCTCCAGTCTTACTTATTTTGGGGGCTAATATAAGTATACATCTTGAGTTATTTTTAACTACTATGATGTATCTTTTAAATACACAGGAATGGCTATGTTTTGGTTTTAATTGTTTTTGCTAGGGGTTTAAGATGAAGCGAGTCAAACTGACTTTTGTTTGTACCTACTGATAAGAGTCAGCTGAGGTTATCATTCATCCACTGCATATTCTTGATGCTTTTGTGAAAAATTTGTTGGCTCTAGGAGCATTCATTAACTTCTGGGTTCTCTATTCTGTTCCTGGTCTCAGTGACTGTTTTGATGACAATACCATGTTGCTCTTTTTTCTATAGCTCTGTAGTCAATTTTGAAGTCAGTTATTATGATGCTTCCAGGTTTCCTCCACTTTGGCTATTATTTGGTCTTTTGTTGTTCCCTGTGAGTTTTCAGATTAATGTATATATTTGGTGAAATAAAAACACAGATTTCTTTTGGTAGTATGATTATTTTAGCAATATTAAATTCTTTCAACCTATGAACATGGGATATATTATTTTTGTGGGTTTTATGGTTTTTACATCAATGTTCTATATAATATTTTATACAGACCTTTCACTTTCTTGGTTGGTTTATTATCAAGTACTTTATATATTTGATAGTTTGTAAATAGACTTGTTTTCTTTTTCTTTTCTTTTTTTCTTTGAGAGAGAGAGAGAGAATATTTTAATATTTATTTTTTTAATTTTTGGCAGACACAACATCTTTGTTTGTATGTGGTGCTGAGGATCGAACCTGGGCCGCATGCATGCCAGGCGAGCGTGCTACTGCTTGAGCCACATCGCCAGCCCCCATAGACTTGTTTTCTTAGTTTCTTTTTTAGCAAGTCCTTTATGATATATATAAATTATATTTTGTGCATTTTTGTTCTACAACTTCACTGTTTGGTTCTAATACATTTTTAATGACATATTTAGGCTTTTTACTTACAGAATACCATCATTTGTGAACATGTATAATTCCTTCCTTTTCAAATTCAGTGTTCTTTCTTTCTCTTGCCTCATATAATTTTTGTTCTTCTGGAAGTGGATATTTTTATTGATTTGTGTATGTTGAACAATCCTTCAGGTTTGTTTTGTTGTATTTTATTTTTCTTCTTGGTTCAACTTGGTTAGGTCACCCATGTCCAGAGACTTCTTCATTTCATAATCATCCCCATAAGAATGTACTAGTGAAAATTTATGTGAAAACATTTAGAATCTGACACAGGAAAGAGTAAAGTATGAGTCTTATCAATATAAATTTTGTAAATATGCAGATACATAGATGAATTCTATATGAAATATTGTGATATGTATAAAAACTTAACATTTTTGAAAATTAAAGATGTCAAAATACACCTTCAATTTTATATTTATGTATATGGATTAAAGTCATTTTGGGTTTATATTCAGAGGTATGAAAAGTGTTATATGAAATTGGTGAATGTGATCCCCCTCTCCTATCTTGACAAGGTCACAGTGAAGATAAGTGCTGGCAAAGCCACTCTCCCATTGTCTTGACAAGGTCGCAGTGAGGATGAATGCTGACAAAGCCATGCTGTTTGGTGGGAAACTGAAAGTATAAGACCCTTTTTTATGTAATTGGGACTTTTCATTTTCATGCTCATGTTCCTGAAAGGAGGCATGAGTATGTTAAATGCTAAACCAAATTAAATTTCAGATGGCTAGAATGTAACATGTAGTTCATGCCTTGAAGGCTGCTCTACTACCCCTCAGCATATTGAGGACAAAATAGAAGGCTGCTCCTCTATCTCAGTACATTGAGGACAAAACTGATAATAGACAACAATCATTCTCTGAAAGATCACAAGAATTTTAGGCACCACATTCATTATATCAACTAAGAACCCAAGCCCATATTTCTGGCCTCTTAGAAAGCCTAATCATTATGCTTTTGTACAAAGCCCACCATATGTAGTTTCATTTTTGATTAAGGAAAGTTATGTTATACACTTAGGAAAGCTAAACATATAAAGATACATTCTCCTCTTTTCTATAAACCCTCTTTTACTTCACATAGGGACTTATGATGAGTATAGTTAATATTGGCAGTAAGTGGACTGATGTTTAGAACTTGCTTTTTACTGAGAGAGATTACAAAGATACAAGAACTAGTGCACTTTGACTAAGAAACAAAGAAACTCTTTTGAGAAAGCAGCTCAACCAGTTTTATGAGAATAAATGTAGGAATTAATGTAGAATAAATGTAGCTTTATCAGACATATTTTTAGAATAATGTTAGAAATATTATTTTATTTAGATTCTTGGGTTTAGAATTCTTAAGTTTTTAGTTATATGGGTTTCTGATATGCTTTAAGAATAGTTTGTAAATTTTAGGATATTTTAAGTATAAGATTTAAGGGGGCTTTTTAGATGGGAATTTTAGATAAGAAATAAAGTGCAGGTGTACTTTAAACTTAAAGGTTAATGATAGGTTAGCAGACTTAGATTCTGGTGATGTAGTTTGGCATTAGTTAATAAGAAAATAGCATATCTTGGGAAAAATAGTACATCTTGGGAAAATCTGAAAAATGTAAATTAGTGACACATTTTATTAATGATTCTGTGCTCTTAATAACTGATAACTAAAGGTCACATCCTGAAAAAAATGTAAATTGATGTTACATTTTTCTATACTCCAATGATGATTAAGAAATGTTACATGTCTTGGCAAAGTTTTGAAATTGTATAATCAATGACATATTCTGAATCCATAATGATGAGAAAAATTGCAATAAAAGATGACCCAGAGAAAGCTGCATTAGAGCTCTCTCTCTCTCTCTCTCTCTCTCTCTCTCTCTCTCTCTCTCTCGATTGCTCCAAAGGAAAGACTCCTGTCTCATCTTTTTCACCAATGCCACTTATCCTTCAGGACTCCCTGGACCCTGCTAGGGCAGGACTCCGACATGAAATAATATACTGAACTAAAGTTAGAATTAGAGAATTAAGAATAATATGGGGAAATGTGAATATTTACAAGAATGCACCTGTGGAATTATGTATGAACTTATATATATAAATAAATATACACGATCAGATACTGGGCCACATAAAGTGTGACAACTATAAATGTATATATTGAAAATACGGGAAGGCAGGAATGAATTCTATATATGATATATTTTTATATGTATACAAACATAATATTGAAAATTTTAAACAGAAGTCAGAATACAATTAAATTTTACTTACATGCATATGGATTTCAGTCACATTATCTCTGGATATAATGATAATATAAATTTTGTACTTAACTGGGTTTAAGGTTAGATATTAAGATTAATATAAAATTATGTAAATATTTATAAGTAAGAATTTGTAAAAATATATGGGAAAACATATATAAATATACAAAATCTGGAACAGGGAAGATTAAATTATATAATATACATATTATATATATTGTAAATATAGGGACATATGGATGAATCCTATATATGATACATTGTGATATGTATAAAAAAATTAACTTTGATAACTGAAAATAGAAGTTATAATACACTTTAATCTTCATATTTGTATACATGAATTTAATTCACATTAGCTTTAGATGGAGATGTATTAAAGAGTTAATATGAAATTTTGTACTGAGCTAGAGTTATGGTTCAAAAATTAAGATTAAATATGGAAAAAAAAATAATACATAATAATGTGCTTGTGAACATATGTGCAAAAATGTATATAAATAAATATAAAAGGCCTGACACAAGGAAGAGTAAAGTGTGAGTTATATATATATATATATATATATATATATATATAGAGAGAGAGAGAGAGAGAGAGAGAGAGAGAGAAATTGTAAGTGTGGGGAGGCAGAAATGAATCCTATCTATTGTTGCGGGGCAAGTTGCTCAGAAAACACACCAAGTCCCAGTTTTGTCCAATTTCAAGATGAAGAGTCTATTTAGCCAGCCAGCCAGTAACTGCTCCCTACAGGATCCATAACTGTCTCTGCAAGGAACAGCCCCAAGCCTGAACATTTTAGCATATTTAAAGGCAAAAACTACATCTAGGTTGATGTAGCTGTAGCAAGCAGGAACAGAAGCTGGATTGGGCAGTAAGCAAGACAATGCAATGGATACATTGGTATTTTCCACAGAACTTTCCAGGTTGGCAAAGCAGCAAGCAAGCAGAAGGGAAGTGAGTCAAAATTACCCTAGTTGAGTACAAGTTAGAGAATGGTTACTAACATCTAGACAATCACTCTCTGACAAGGTACATTGCCCAAGAAAAATGGAAAGCAAAGAGAACATTTTACATTGTATAAGAATTCCTATTTTGTGTTGCCAAGTATGTTATGCTAGGTAACTATTAGTGAGTACAGTGGCAGGGTTTTGTGGTGGAGCTTTCCCATGGGAGAAGCATTTCTTACATGATATGGAGTCAAAAAGTAAAATGGAGTCTGTTTGGTCATTGCCCATATAGCCTGGTCCATAACACTAGGACATATTGTGATATGTATGCAAACTTAATATTGAAAATTGAAAACAAAATTCAAAATACACTTAAAAATTCATATTCATGGACATATATTTAAGTCACACCACATTTGGATATAAAGGTATGGAAAAGG
Source organism: Ictidomys tridecemlineatus (assembly GCF_052094955.1). NCBI lineage: Eukaryota > Metazoa > Chordata > Mammalia > Rodentia > Sciuridae > Ictidomys > Ictidomys tridecemlineatus. The sequence continues at coordinate 132,149,562 of NC_135484.1, forward strand.
TAATATCAAATTTTGTTCTAAACTAGGGTTAGGGTTATATAATTAAGATTAATATGGGTAAATAAGAATATTCATAAGGACATGAGGGAAAATATGTGGGAAAACATATATAATTATATAAGATCCAAAACAGGAAAAATTAAATTATGAATTCTGTAATATATATATATATATATATATATATATATATATAGAGAGAGAGAGAGAGAGAGAGAGAGAGAGAGAGAGAGGGGTATAAATTCTATGTATGACATACTGTAACATGTTTGTAAAGTTAACTTTGATATCTAAAAATACCAGTCAAAAATACACCTTAAAATACATAATTGTGTACATTGGTTTAAGTCACATTAGATTTAGATGTTTTGTATGAAAAGGATAATATCAAATTTTGTACTGAGCTAGGATTAATAATTAAGATTAACATGGAAAAATCTAAATATACATATGTATGTGTTTGTGAAAATATGTGTAAAAACATATACAAATAGATAAGATCTAACTCAAGAAAGAATGAACTGAGAGTATTATGAATATGTTTAGCAAATGTAAGGATGCTAGGATGAATATTATATGTGATATATTGTGATATGTATGCAAATTTAACATTAAAATTTGAAATTTGTAGTCAAAATACACTTTAAATTTTATATTTTTTCATATGGTTATAAATCACACTTGGTTTATATACTGAGGTATAGTAAGTGTAATATCAAATTTTATAATGAAACCAAGGTTAACTTAGAAAATTAAAATTGATATGGGGAAATATAAACATTCTTAAAGGGGCTGGGGATGTGGCTCAAGCGGTAGCGCGCTCGCCTAGCATGCGTGCGGCCCGGGTTCGATCCTCAGCAGCACCACATACCAACAAAGATGTTGTGTCCGCCGAGAACTAAGAAAAAATAAATAAATGTTAAAATTCTCTCTCTCTCTCTCACTCTCTGTGCTCCCCTCTCCCTCTCTCTCACTCTCTCTTTAAAAAAAAAAAAAAAAAAAAAAAAAAAAAAAACATTCTTAAAAATGTACTTGTGAAAATCTGTGTGAAAACATACAGGATCTAGCCTAGGAAAGAGTGAAGTGTGAGTCCTGTAAATATATATTTTGTAACTATGGGGATTTATTAATGAATCCTATATGTGAAATATTGAGATATGTGTGCAAATTTAACATTGAAAATTGAAAACAAAGGTCAAAAATACACTTTAAATTTTATATTCATGTATGTGGGTTTAATTTACATTAGGTTTATATAAAGAGGTATGAAAATCATAATATAAAATATTATACTGAACTAGAGATAAGATTAGAGAATTAAGGTTAATATGGGAAAATGTGAATATTCACAAGAATGTACTTATAAACTATGCATAAAAACCTCTATAACTTTTGCTTCCTGACCTTCAGTAGCTTCCTGTCTCTCCATCATGCTCTTCTGCTATGATATTCTGCCTAACCTCAAGCCCCAGGGAATTCCGGCTGTCTCTGGACTGAGACTTCTGAAATCGTAGAAGAGCAAAAAGATGGAAGGTGCCTGGTCCCTGAATCACTGCATGGAGAAGAGCCAGTTAGGGATATCTACATTATATCCCTAGGTCTGTGGCGCACGTGGGGAAGCGGCGAGGTGCCGGAGCGGGGGTTCAGCGATGCGGATTCTGGGGGCTCCCGCCAGTGGTACAATGGCCGCGCTTAGTGCTGAGTTCCGGCTTTGAGACAGAGGAGAGAAGCGGTCCAGTTCGGTTCCCGACACCGGTCAGACCACGGAGGAGGAGGACAGCAGCCGCCATCTTGGAGAGATGATGTAATCATCCCTGTTTTCTACTGATCTCAGCGCATTCAGCTACGGAACAGGTGATTTCAGGCTGGTATTTGCCTGCGTCTCGCAGACAGATTGCTCAGGCTCAGGACTGGAGAACCTGTGGAGAATACTCCTGGGGGCTCGTTCCCGGCAAGGCATGCACCGGGCTCTGAGTGGCCAGATTCTGGTCCCCGGGGATGCCTTGGCCCAGGGTTGGGGAACCTGCAGAGACTGTGTGTGGAGGCCAGCTCCAAGTGGAGCCTGCGCTGAGCTCGGGGCGGCTGGGTTCTGACTCCCAGAACAGTTTTGGCCCGGGGCTGGGGAGCCCGCAGGGACTGCGTCTTTGAGCCTGCGCCCAGCGGAGCGTGCACTGAGTTTGAAGAGCTTGGAGCGGCCGGGCTCTGGCTCCCGGAGCTGCTTTGGCCTGGGGCTGGGGAACCCACAGGGGCGGTGCTCCTTGGAGCCAGCCCCCGGTGGACCGTGCATCGGGATTGGAGAGGCCGGGTTCTGGCTCCCGAAGCTGCTTTGGCCCAGGGCTGGGGAACCTGTGGTGACTGCTTCTCGGTCAGGGTCCTGCTGGGTGCTGTGGGGGCCAGGGGGGCAGAGTGGAGCTGCAGCCTGCACCCAGAGCAGGCCAAGTGACCCGCCGGCGTGGTATCACGACACCCCAACTGCAGCTGGGGCCGAAGAGAGTAGCCACCCACGCCTAGAATAGGACCAGCGATCCGACAGCGCGGTAGCCAAGTAACTCCATTTGGAGTAGGGGCTGTGCAGAGCCAACATCTGAGCCTGCAAGGTAGGCAGACCTGCGACCCACTGCAGGACAGGCCCAGTAGCCTGCCAGCGTGGGGGACACGTAGCACCGAGGCAGTCACGTCACACTGGTTGGATTGGAGGTGGAGCAGGGCCGCCGCCTGTGTCCGGAGGGGGTTCAGCGACCCATTGGAGAGGCAGTCAGGTACCCCCATTGGGAGTGGGGGCTGTGCAGAACTGCCGCCCGAGCCCACAGGGTGGGCAGACCTGCGACCCACCGGCAAAACAGGCCTAGAGGCCTGCCAGTGTGGTAGACACATCACACCAATTGGAGTGGGGATCGAGCAGAGCCGCCGCCCACATCCGGATCAGGACCAACAACCCGAGGGCGTGGTAGTTATGTCAGCACAATTGGAGTGGGGGCAGAGCAGAGCAGCCACCCTCGCCCGCGGGGGGGGGGGCAGACTTGAGACCGACCAGCATGGTAGACAGACCACCCTAATTAGAGGAGGAGCACAGCCACTACTCGCCCTGCAAGGGAGACTTCCCAACTATACAAGAGCAATATAAATAAATAGGGGGTAAATTTCAAAAACACAACAGTTTCACCAAGCAGAAAGAAACGCCAGCAGTATAAAAAGACAAGGAAAGAAAGGAACACAAGCAATGCAGGTCAACGCAACTTTAGAAGAGGTAATAGCTACAACAGATGGAATTTCAGATAAAGAGTTCAGGATATACATGCTTCAGATGATCTGGAGTCTCAAGGAAGACATGAGACAGCAAAATCAGACAATGAAAGATCACATTGACAAGGAACTACATAAACAAATCCAGGAAGTAAAAGATCAATTTCACAGGGAGATAGAGGTAATATAAAACAAACAAATAGAAATCCTAGAAATGCAGGAAGCAATAAACCCACTTAAAAACTCAATTGAGAATACTACCAGCAGAGTAGATCACTTAGAAGATAGAACATCAGACAATGAAGACAAAGTATTTCAACTTGAAAAGAACATAGACAGCTCAGCAAGTCTGCTAAGAAACCATGAGCAGAACATCCAAGAATTATGGGATAATATTAAAAGACCAAACTTAAGAGTCATTGGGATACAGGAAGGCATACAGCTCCAAACCAAAGAAATAAACAATCTATTCAGTGAAATAATACGAGAAAACTTCCCAGACTTGAAGAATGAGACAGAATCCCAAATCCCAGAAGCCTACAGGACGCCGAATGTGCAAAATCATAAGAGCTCCACATCTAGACACATTATAACGAAGATGTCCAACATACAGAATAAGGAGAGAATTTTAAAAGCTACAAGAGAAAGGAAGCAGATTACATTTAGGGGTAAACCAATCAGGATAACAACTGATCTCTCAACACAGACTCTGAAAGCTAGAAGATCCTGGAATAACATATTTCAAACACTGAAAGAAAATGGGTTCCAACCAAGAATCGTGTATCCGGCGAAATTAAGCTTCAGGATGGAAGATGAAATTAAAACCTTCCACAATAAACAAAAGTTAAAAGAATTCGCAGCTAGAAAACCATCTCTTCAAAAAATCCTTGGCAAAACATTACAGGAAGAGGGAATGGAAAATAACATTGAAAACCAACAGTGGGAGGTAGGACAGTAAAGGGGGGAAAGTAATCAAAGAGGAAAACAAATCAGGTTTAGTAACATTAATAAACAAATATGGCTGGAAGAACAAACCATATCTCAATAATAACCCTAAATGTGAATGGCTTAAACTCACCAATTAAGAGACACAGGCTAGTAGAATGGATCACAAAACAAGACCCAACAATATGCTGCCTACAGGAGATGCATCTGATAGGAAAAGATACACAAAGACTGAAGGTGAAAGGTTGGGAAAAATTGTATCACTCATATGGACTGCGGAAACAAGCAGGAGTGTCCATACTCATATCTAATAAAATAGATTTCAAGCCAAAGTTAATCAAAAGGGATAAAGAAGGACACTTCATACTGCTCAAGGGAACCATACACCAACAAGACATAACAATCATAAATATATATGCCCCAAATAATGGTGCAGCTATGTTCGTCAAGCAAACTCTTCTCAAGTTCAAGAGTCTAATAGACCACCATACAATAATCATGGGAGACTTCAACACACCTCTCTCACCACTGGACAGATCTTCCAAACAAAAGTTAAATAAGGAAACTATAGAACTCAATAACACAATTAACAACCTAGACTTAATTGATATATATAGACTATACCACCCAACATCAAGTAGCTACACTTTTTTCTCAGCAGTACATGGAACCTTCTCAAGAATAGATCATATATTATGTCACAGGGCAACTCTTAGACAATATAAAGGAGTAGAGATAATACCATGCATCTTATCTGATCATAATGAAATGAAACTGAAAATCAATGATAAAAGAAGGAAGGAAAAATCATGCGTCACTTGGAGAATGAACAATAGGTTACTGAATGATCAATGGGTTTTAGAAGACATCAAGGAGGAAACCAAAAACTTCTTAGGGTTAAATGAAAACACAGACACAACATATCGGAATCTATGGGACACATTGAAAGCAGTTCTAAGAGGAAAATTCATTGCTTGGAGTTCATTACTTAAAAAAAGAAAAAACCAACAAATAAATGATCTCATACTTCATCTCAAAATCCTAGAAAAAGAAGAGCAAAACAACAGCAAAAGAAGTAGAAGGCAAGAAATAATTAAAATCAGAGCTGAAATTAATGAAATCGAAACAAAAGAAACAATTGAAAAAATTGACAAAACTAAAAGTTGGTTCTTTGAAAAAATAAATAAAATCGACAGACCCTTAGCCATGCTAACAAAGAGAAGAAGAGAGAGAACCCAAATTACTAGCATACGGGATGAAAAAGGCAATATCACAACAGACACTTTAGAAATACAGAAGATAATCAGAAATTATTTTGAATCCTTATACTCCAATAAAATAGAAGATAGTGAAGGCATAGATAAATTTCTTAAGTCTTATGATCTGTCCCGATTGAGTCAGGAGGATATAGACAACCTAAACAGACCAATAACAATAGAGGAAATAGAAGAAACCATCAAAAGACTACAAACTAAGAAAAGCCCAGGACCGGATGGGTATACAGCAGAGTTTTACAAAACCTTTAAAGAGGAACTAACACCAATACTTTTCAAGCTATTTCAGGAAATAGAAAAAGAGGGAGAACTTCCAAATACATTCTACGAGGCCAACATCACCCTGATGCCTAAACCAGACCAAGACACTTCAAAGAAAGAAAACTACAGACCAATATCTCTAATGAACCTAGATGCAAAAATCCTCAATAAAATTCTGGCGAATTGGATTCAAAAACATATCAAAAAAATTATACACCATGATCAAGTAGGATTCATCCCTGGGATTCAAGGCTGGTTCAATATACGGAAATCAATAAATGTTATACACCACATCAATAGACTTAAAAATAAGAACCATATGATCATCTCGATAGATGCAGAAAAAGCATTCGACAAAGTACAGCATCCCTTTATGTTTAAAACTCTAGAAAAACTAGGGATAACAGGATCATACCTCAACATTGTAAAAGCAATCTATGATAAGCCACAGGCCAGCATCATTCTGAATGGAGAAAAATTGAAGGCATTCCCTCTAAGATCTGGTACAAGACAGGTATGCCCTCTATCACCACTTCTGTTCAACATAGTCCTCGAAACACTGGCCAGAGTAATTAGACAGATGAAAGAAATTAAAGGCATAAAAATAGGAAAAGAAGAACTTAAATTATCACTATTTGCAGATGACATGATTCTATACCTAGCAGACCCAAAAGGGTCTACAAAGAAACTATTAGAGCTAATAAATGAATTCAGCAAAGTGGCAGGATATAAGATCAACACGCATAAATCAAATGCATTCCTGTATATCAGCGACAAATCCTCTAAAATGGAAATGAGGACAACTACTCCATTCACAATATCCCCCCAAAAAATAAAATACTTGGGAATCAACCTAACAAAAGAGGTGAAAGACTTATACAATGAAAACTACAGAACCCTAAAGAGAGATATTGAAGAAGACCTTAGAAGATGGAAAAATATACCCTGTTCATGGATAGGCAGAACTAACATCATCAAAATGGTGATATTACCAAAAGTCCTCTATAAGTTCAATGCAATGCCAATCAAAATCCCAACAGCATTTCTTGTAGAAATAGATAAAACAATCATGAAATTCATATGGAATAATAAAAGACCCAGAATAGCAAAAACAATGCTAAGCAGGAAGTGTGAATCAGGCGGTATAGCGATACCAGACTTCAAACTATACTACAGAGCAATAGTAACAAAAGCAGCATGGTACTGGTACCAAAACAGCCAGGTAGACCAATGGTATAGAATAGAGGACACAGTAACCAATCCACAAAACTACAACTATCTTATATTTGATAAAGGGGCTAAAAGCATGCAATGGAGGAAGGATAGCATCTTCAACAAATGGTGCTGGGAAAACTGGAAATCCATTTGCATCAAAATGAATCTGAATCCCTTTCTCTCGCCATGCACAAAAGTTAACTCAAATTGGATCAAGGAGCTTGATATTAAATCAGAGACACGGCATCTGATAGAAGAAAAAGTTGGCTATGATCTACATACTGTGGGGTTGGGCTCCAAATTCCTCCATAGGACACCCATAGCGCAAGAGTTAACAATTAGAATCAACAAATGGGACTTACTCAAACTAAAAAGTTCTTTCTCAGCAAAAGAAACAATAAGAGAGATAAACAGGGAGCCTACATCCTGGGAACAAATATTTACTCCACACACTTCAGATAGAGCCCTAATATCCAGAGTATACAAAGAACTCAAAAAATGAGACAATAAGATAACAAATAACCCAGTCAATAAATGGGCCAAAGACCTGAACAGACGCTTCTCAGAGGAGGACATACAATCAATCAATAAGTACATGAAAAAATGCTCACCATCGCTAGCAGTCAGAGAAATGCAAATCAAAACTATCCTAAGATACCATCTCACTCCAGTAAGATTGGCAGCCATCATGAAGTCCAACAACAAGTGCTGGCGAGGATGTGGGGAAAAGGGTACACTTGTTCATTGTTGGTGGGACTGCAAATTGGTGCAGCCAATTTGGAAAGCAGTATGGAGATTTCTTGGAAAGCTGGGAATGGAACCACCATTTGACCCAGCTATTCCCCTTCTCCATCTATTCCCTAAAGACCTAATAAGAGCATGCTACAGGGACACTGCTATATCGATGTTCATAGCAGCACAATTCACGATAGCAAGATTGTGGAACCAACCTAGAGAAAGTATAATATTATATTGTTCAATAGATGAATGGATGAAAAAAAATGTGGCATTTATACACAATGGAGTATTACTCTGCATTAAAAAAGGATATAATGATAGATTTTGGAGGGAAATGGATGGCATTAGAGCAGATTATGCTAAGTGAAGCTAGCCAATCTTTAAAAAACAAATGCCAAATGACTCCTTTGATATAAGGGGAGTAACCAAGGACAGGGTAGGGACGTAGAGCTTGGGAAGAAGATTAACATTAAACAGGGATAAGAGGTGGGAGGGAAAGGGAGTGAGAAGGGAAATTGCATGGAAATGGAAGGTGATCCTCAAGGTTATACAAAATTACATATAAGAAGAAAGGAGGGGTAAGACAAGATAATACAAGTGGAAGAAATGATTTACAGTAGAGGGGGTAGAGAGAGAAAAGGGGAGGGGAAGGGAGGGGAGGGGAGGGGGGATAGTAGAGAATAGGACAGACAGCAGAATACATCAGACACTAGAAAGGCAATATGTAAATCAATGAAAGGGTAACTGATGTGATACAGCAATCTGTATACAGGGTAAAATTGGGAGTTCATAACCCACTTGAATCAAACTGTGAAATATGATATATTAAGAACTATGTAATGTTTTGAACGACCAACAATAAATAAATATATATATTTTTAAAAAAAAAAAACCTCTATAATATACAAGATCTAACACCAGGAAACATAAAGTGTGACTCCCATAAATATATATATTTAAAAATATGGGAAGGCATGAATGAATACTATATATGATATATTTTGATATGTAAGCAGACATAACACTGAAAATAGAAAACTGAAGACAAAATACATTTTAAATTTTATATTTATGTATATCAATTTGAGTCACATTAGGTTTGGATATAATGATATGAAAAGTGTAATATAAATTTTCTAAAAAGCTAGGGAAAGGGTAGATAATTAAGATAGATATGGGGAAATACAATTATTTATTATGAAGTATGTATGAAAATATGTGTGTAAATACATATAAATATAGAAGATCTGAAACAGGGAATATTTAAATAAGAATCTTGTAAATATATTTTTTGTAAATATGAGTACACCTGGATGAATCCTATATATAATATATTGTGATATGTATGCAAATTGAACTTGATAACTGAAAATAGAAATCAAAATATCTTTAAAATTCTTATTTGTGTACATAGATTTAAGTCACATTAGATTTAGATGTAGAGGTACGGAATAGGTAATAGCAAATTTTTACTTAGCTAGGGTTAGGGCTTGAATATTAAAATTAATATGGGAAATAGAAAATACACAAAAGAATGTGCTTGTGAAAATACGTGTCAAAACATATATGAATATACAAAATCTGAAACAAGGAAAAGTGTGAGTTTTATGAATATATACTTTTGTAATTATAAGGACACATGGATGAATCCTATATGTAATATAGTGTGGTATGTATGCAAATTTAACATTAAAAATAGAAAACAAATGTTAAAATGTACTTTAAAATTTATATTCCTGCAATGGATAGAAATCACATTACATTTATATACAGAGGTATGATGAGATAATATAAAATTATGTACTGATCTAGGGCTAGTGTTAGTAAATTAAGATTGATATAGAAAAATATGAATATTCCTAAAAATATAGTTTTGAAATTATGTATAAAAGCATATATAAAATTTTGAGATTGACACATGGAATAATAAAGTGTGAGTCCTATGAGTATATATTTTGCAAATAAAGGAATGCATTAATGAAACCTGAATTTGAAATATTGTGAAGTGCATGCCAATTTATCTTTGAGAATTGAAAACAGAGCCAAAATACACTTTAAATTTCATATTTGTGTATATGAATTTAAGTTACATTATGTTTATATGTAGAAGTATTTGATTGTTAATATCAAATTTTGTACCGAGCTAAGGTTAGGGTTATAGAATTAAGATTAATATAGGGAACTACAAATATTTATAAGAATGTGCTTTTGAAAAACATGTGTAAAAATATACAGTTTCAGGCACAGGGAAGAGTATATACATTTTGTATATAGGGGAAACAAGGATAAATCTTATCTGTGATATATTGTGATATGTATGTAAATTTAACATTAAAAATAGAAAATAAATATCAAAATATACTTTACAATTTATATTCATGTATAAAATATAATTCACATTATTTTTATATACAGAGGTATGGAAATATTATACTGAGCTAGGGTTAGGGTTAGAGAAATCAGATTAACATGGAAAATACAAATATTCACAAGAATGTACTTTCAAAATTATGTATGAAAACATACAAACATACAGAATCTGAAAGAAGTAAGAGCAAATTGTGAGTCCTTTGAATGTATATTTTGTAAATTAAGGGATGCATGAATGAAACATATGTGAGATATTTTGAAATGCATTGAAATTTAACATTGAAAAGAGAAAATAAATGTCAAAATTATTCAAAGTTTATATTGCTGTACATGTATAAAATTCACATTATGTTTATAGAAAAACATACAGAAAGTATAATATTATATTGATCAAGGATTAGGATTAGAGAATTAAGATTAATAAGAGGAAATGAAAATATTCACTAGAAAAATTTGTGAAATTATTCATTAAAACATATAAATATACAGGATTCGACATAGGGACACATAAAATGGGACTCCAATAGATATATGTATTGAAAATATTGGAAGGCATAAATGAATTCTACATATTATATATTTTTATCTGTATGCAAGCATAACATTGAAAATTGCAAACATAATTCAAAATAAATATTAGCATTAATATTCTGGTACATTTATTTAAGTCATGTTACATTAGGATATAAAGGTATAGAAAGGGAGAGAGAAACATGGTGGCAGGAAGGAAGTGAGTCACCTGGTGACCAGTGCCCATGCCACTGTGCCTGCAGATCTCACCTAGTCAGAATATTCCATCTCTGAGCATGTTAAAGGTCCCCTATACAGCTGCTCTCCCCAGAAATCACCAGCACTATGACCCCACACAGGGCTTCGGCCTCAGCACTGGAGTAGGACCCAAAGCCTGAAGTTCTACCCACACAAGACTTGGTGAGTGCCTTAGCAGAATCACCTATCACCACATCTGCAGATTGTCAAGACTTTGCTCTGCTCTCATGCAAGTCACTCAGCTGCTGTCTACCCACAGCATAATGCAATTGCCACAGCACAACACAATTGCTCAGCTTCCCCCACCTCACCAGACACCCTGGTGCTGAAAGCAGACCACCACCATCTTGACTCAACATTATCACCATATTAGCTGAGGGCAGTTTCCAGATCTAATCTCCAGCAGCCAAGTACCAGGTTTCTAAACTTCCTCTCCTGCACCTCAGAGGCAGTAACCCAATACAGTTGCTGCCCAACACAGGTGTGCAGTGCAACCAGGGAGCCACCCACGGGAGCCCCAGGGTGAGAATTTCCTCACTTGGGAACTGCTCGGGGAGAGGAAAATGGGGCTAAAGTCTGGAGTCTAACAGAGAGACCAGGAACTGGGATATCTTCAGGCAAGAGAGGGAGATAGTATTGGGTGCTCAGTCATACAAGCAATCCCAAAAAGAGACCTGTGAGGAATAGTCTTTCTGCAGGACTGGCAGGTATGACTCCCCACATCCAGGCACCCTGTGCCAGGACCAGTCTTCCCTCACTGGTTGCCTCCACCATCCTGAGGGCAGAGACACCAGCTTACAACAGACCTCCAAAGCTAGCTACAACCCTCATTTCTTCCTTTGAGTTTTTTGTTTGTTTGTTTGTTTTCTACCTCTCTATCTGTCGGCCCTCACATGCCCAACATATGTGAAACAAAGAACTTTGCATGAAATAGATCTTTGAGGACTGAGTCATTTGAATAATATAATATAGAAGTGTTGTATATGCCCCCTTTTTCCTTTTCCTTTTTATTATTTCATTTTCCCCTACAAATTTTATTGTTTTAACATCTGTATTTTTCTAAATACATATGTGTGTTTGTTTTGTGTACTCTACTGTCATCCTATGTACTTGCCTACCCTAAATACTTCCTATCTATTCTCTTGCTACTACCACTCTTCATTAGATTTCTTCTTCAACTTCCTAAGATACATTAACTCTATATCCTATATGACATCCTACCTCCTTAGCATATCATCCTAGGCCCCACCCCCAGTTTATTGTCTACCATCAGAAACTCTAAACCATTTAACAAAACTACTGATTTTAGATAATAATTGAATCCAACATTCTGTACATTGAGACTAACTATAAACATCTTAATAAAAACAAATTGTTCATAGGTGGTATATTGTTGATATTGGGATCTGTTAACATTGTCCTTCCCCACAAAGGAGAAGTCTTGGAACCCTATGAGAGCACTATAGGGTAAAAACAATAACAATCTAGACCCACAGAGCTGGAAAAGAAGACACAGGAGCAACATGAAAAGACAAGGGAAGAAGATGCCCCAAACAAATCAAGACACCACATCATTAGAATCATTGGCAGCAACAGCAGGAAAAAAAATGGCAAAGAAGGAGTTTAGGGTGTATGTACATGGTTGAAATGCTGTGAGCTCAAGGATGATATAAGAGAGCAAATACAGGCAGTGAAAGATCACTTTGACAAGGAGTTACATAAACAAATACAGGAAGCAAAAGACTTCCTCAACAGGGAGATAGAGGTTCTAAAAAAGAAAAAAAAAAGAAATTCTTGAAATGAAAGAAATAATAAACCAAATTAAAAGCTCAAATCACGAAAAGAATCAATCACTTAAAAGACAGGACATCAGACAGTGAACACAAAATATATAATCTTGAAAAGAATATAGACCACACAGTGATAATGGTAAGAAGCCACGAGCAGAACATTCAAGAAATATGGGATAAAAAGACCAAATTTAAAAGTTATTGGGATAGAGGAAGGCACAGAGTTCCAAAGCAAAGGAATTAAAAACCCATTCAATGAAATAATATTAGAAATTTTCCAAACATGAAGAATGAATTGGAAATCCAAATTTAAAAAGCCTACAGGACGCCGAATGTAAAAAAGCACAACAGATCCACACCAAGGCACATTGTAATGAAAATGCCCAACACAGAGAATAAGGAGGGAATTTTAAAAGACACAAGAGAAAAGGAATCAGATTACATATAGGGGAAACCAATAAGGATAATGGCAGATTTTTCAATGCAGACCCTGAAAGCAAGAAGATCCTTGAACAACATATATAAAGCTCTGAAATAAAATGGGTGCCAACCAAAAATCTTGTATCCAACAAAACTAAGCTTTAGATTTGAGGATGAAATTTAAAAATTCCATGATAAACAAAAGTTAAAAGAATTTATAGCTAGAAAACTGGCACTACAAAACATCCTTGGCAAAATATTCTATGAAGAGGAAACAAAAAATGACAATGAAAATCTTAAGAGGGAGGTAGTACACTAAAAGAAAAACTAATCAAAGAAGAAAACCAAGTCACGTTAAATAATAAAAATTCACAAATATGGCTGGGAATAAAAACCATGTCTCAATAGTAACCATGAATGTTAATGGCTTAAACTCACCAAACAAAAGACATAATCTAGCAGATTAAATTTTTTAAAAGACCCAACAATATTCTGCCTCCAGGAGAATCATCTGAAAGGAGAAGACATAGACAGACTGAAAGTGAAAGGTTGGAACAAATTATACCACTCACATGGACTGTGGAAGCAAGCAGGGGTTTCCATCCTCATATCAAACAAAGTAGACTTCAAGCAAAAGTTAATCAAAAAGAATAAAGATGGACACTACATACTGCTCAAAGGAACCATACACCAACAAGACATAACAATCATAAATATATATATGCCCCAAATAATGGTGCAGCTATGTTTATCAAACAAATTCTTCTCAAGTTCAAGAGTCAAATTGATCACAACACAATAATCTTGGGTGACTTTAACACACCTCTCTCACCACTGGATATATCTTTCAAAAAACACGTTGAATAAAGAAACTAGAGAACTCAATAATATAATCAATAACTTAGATTTAATTGACATATATAGAATATTTCAACCTGCATCAAGCAGATACACTTTCTTCTCAGCAGCACATGGATCCTTCTCTAAAATAGACCATATACTATGCCACAAAGCAATTCTTAGCAAATACAAAAAATCAGAGATACTACTATGCATTTTTTCAGATCATAATGGAGTGAAATTGGAAATCAATGACAAAATAAAAAATAAAAAGTACTCCAACACCTGGAGACTAAACAATATGCTACTGAATGAACAATGGGTTGTGGAAGACATCAAGGAGGAGATTGAAAAAATTCTTAGAGATAAATGAGAACATAGACACAACACATTGAAATCACTGGAACACTATCAAAGCAGTTCTAAGAGGAAAGTTCATCAAATAGAGTTCATTCCTTGAAAGAAGAAAAAATCAACAAATAAATGACCTCACTTTACATCTCAAAGCCCTAGAAAAAAAAAGAACAAATCAACAGGAAAAGAGTAGGAGGCAGGAAATAATTAAACTTAGAGCTAAAATCAATACAATCAAAACAAAAAAAACAATTAAGAAATTGACAAACCAAAAACTTTGTTCTTTGAAAAAATAAATAAAATTGACAGGCCCTTAGCTATGCTAATGAAGAGAAGGAGAGAGAAAACTCAAATTACCAGCACACATGATGAATAAGGTAATATCACAACAGACAATACAGAAATACAAAGGATAATTAAAAATTGTTTTGAAAACTTATACTCCAGTAAAATAGAATATATTGAAGGAATTGATGAATTTCTTAAGTCATACCACTTGCCCAGACTGAATCAGGAAGATATACATAATTTTAAAAGACCAATATCAAGTGATGAAATAGAATAAACCATGAGAAGCCTACCAACCAAGAAAAGCCCAGACAGTTACACAGCTGAGTTCTTTAAAGAAGAACAAATACCAATACTCTTCAATTTATTTCAGAAAATAGAAAAAGAGGCAGAATTTCTAAACTCATTCTATGAGGCCAATATCACACTGATTCCAAAACCAGGCAAAGACACATAAAAGAAAAAAACTTTATACCAATGTCTCTAGTGAACATAAATGCAAAAATTCTCAATAAAATTATGGCAAATCAAATACAAAAACATCAAAAAGATTGTGCACCATGATCGAGTAGGATTCATCCCAGGTATGCAAGGTTGGTTCAACATAAGAAAATCAATAAACATAATTCATCACATCAATAGACTCAAAGATAAGAATCATATGATTATGTCAAGAAGCAGAAAAAGAATTTGACAAAATAAACCATTCCTTCATGTTGAAAACACTAGAAAAACTAGGGATAGCAGGAACATATCTCAACATCATAAAGGCTATCTATGCTAAGCCCCAGACCAACATCATTCTAAATAGTGAAAAATTGAAGGCATTCCCTCTAAAAACTGGAACAAGACAGAGATGCCTCTTTCACCACTTCTATTTAACATAGTTCTTGAAACACTGGCCAGAGTAATCAGACAGATGAAAGAAATTAAAGAGATAAACATAGAAAAAGAAGAACTCAAATTGGCACTATTTGCTGATGATACAATTATATACCTAGAGGATCCAAAAAGCTCCACCAGAAAACTTCTAGAACTAGTAAATGAATTCAGCAAAGTAGCCGGTTATAAAATCAACACCCATAAATCAAAGGCATTTGATATATCAGTGACGAATCTTCTGAGAGGGAAATGAGGAAAACTACCTCATTTACAATAGCCTCAAAAAATAAAATAAAATACTTGGGAACCAATTTAATGAAAGAGGTGAAAGATCTAAACAATGAACACTACAGGATCCTAAAGAAAGAAATCAAAGAAAAAGAAAGAAGACCTTAGAAGATGGAAAGATCTACCTTATTCTTGAATAGACAAAATTAATATTATCAAAAGCAGGTGGCATTACTATACCAGACCAAAACACCTATAATGATTTCATACAATTCTGACCAAAATCCCAATGGTATTTCTCATAGAAATATAAAAAGCAATCACTAAATTTTTCTGTAAAAATAAGAGGCTCAGAATAGCTAAAGCAATCCTTAGCAGGAAAATTGAAGCAGGTGGCATCACTATACCAGACCTTAAACTCTACTACAGAGCAATAGTAACAAAAACAGCTTGGTATTGGCACCAAAAGAGACTGGTTGACCAATGGTTCACAATAGAAGACACAGAGACTAACCCAGAAAATTACAATTATCTTATATTAGACAAAGGTGCCAAAAACATGCATTAGATAAAAGATATTCTCTTCAACAAATGGTGCTGGGAAAACTGGAAATCCATATGCAACAAAATGAAATTAAACCCCTATCTCTCACCATGCACAAAATTCAACTCAAAGTGGATCAAGGACCTAGGAATTAAACCAGATTCTCTGCATCTAATAGAAAAAAAATAGGCCCTAATCTTCATCATGGGGGATTAGGCCCTAACTTCCTTAATAAGACTCCTATAGCATAAGAATTAAAACCAAGAATCAATAAATGAGATGGATTCAAGCTAAAAATTTTCTTCTCAGCAAAAGAAACAAGGCAGAATACAACAGACAATAGTATGGCAGTATGTATAAACGTGGATGTGTAACCAATGTGATTCTGCAATCTGTATATGGGGGAAAAATGGGAGTTCATAACCCACTTGAATCAAATGTATGAAATATGATATGTCAAGAGCTATGTAATGTTTTGAACAACTAATAAGAAAAAGAAACAATCTGTGAGATGAATACAGAGCCTACATCTTAGGATCACATTTTTACCCCTCACCCATTAGGTACAGCACTAATCTCTAGGGTATATAAAGACTCAAAAAGCTAAACACCAAAAAAACAAATAACCCAATCAATAAATGGACCAAGGACCTGAACAGACACTTCTCAGAAGAGGATATACAATCAATTAACAAATATATGAAAAAGAATTCATTATCTCTAGCAATTAGAGAAATGCAAATCAAAACTACTCTATCATCTCACTCCAGTCAGAATGGCAGCTATTATGAAGACAAATAACAAGAAGTGTTGGCGAGGATGTGGGGAAAAAGTACACTTATACATTTCTGGTGGGACTACAAATTGGTACAGCCATATGGAAAGCAGTATGGAGATTCCTTGAAAATCTGGGAATGGAACCACCATTTGACCCAGCTATCCCACTCCTCGGTCTATACCCAAAGGACTTAAAATCAGCATAGTACAGGGACACAGCCACATCAATGTTTATAGCAGCACAATTCACAATAGCTAAACTGTGGAACCAACCTAGATACCCTTCAATAGATGAACGGATAAAAAAAAAAAGTGGCACATATGTGCAATGGAATTTTACACAGCAATAAAAGAGAATAAAATCATGGCATTTGCAGGTAAATGGTTGGTGTTAGAGAAGATAGTGCTAAGTGAAGTTAGACAATCCTCCCAAAAAAACAAATGCCAAATGTTTTCTCTGATATAAGGAGGCTGACTCATAGTGGAGTAGGGAGGGGAGAGCATGTGAAAAATAGATGAATTCCAGATAGGGAAGAGTGGTGGGAGGGAAAGGGAAGGGCAGGGGATTAGCAAGGATGGTGGAATGTGATGGACATCATTATCCAAAGTACATGTATGAAGACACAAATTGGTGTCAACATACTTTATATACAACCAGAGATATGAAAAATTGTGCTGTATATGTTTAACAACAATTGTAATGCATTCCACTGTCATTTATTTTTTAAAAAATCAATTAAAAATAAAAATAAATAAATAAATAAAATAGAAAATAAATGTCAAAATATACTTTAAAATTCACATTCATGTATATGCATATAACCCACATTAGTTTTATAGAGAGAAGTATTGTAAGGATAATATCAAATTTCGTACTTAGATAGGATTAGGGTTAGGGAATTAAACTTTACATGGGGAAATATGAGTATTTTAAGAATGTACCTGTAAAAATGTTTGAAACATAAATAAATATACAGGATCTGATAAAGGGAAGAGTAATGAGTGAGTCCTTTGAATATATATTTTGTGAATGTGGGGATGCAGTGTGAATTCTATACATGGTATATTGTGATATCTATGCAAATTTATCATTGATAGTTAAAAACAGAATTCAATATACATTTTAAAATTCATATTCTTATACAAGGATTTAAGTAACATTAGTTTTAGATGTAGAGGTATGGAAAGGATATTATTAAATTTTATACTTATAGAAGCAAGATTATTAGGGGGAAATATCAATATTCATAACAATGTACTTTTGAAAATATAAAAATATGCAAGATCATACACAAAGAGAAGTACATGTTAGTCCTATAAATATATATTTTTTAAATTGGGAATGTATGGATGAATCCTATATATATTGTGAAATGTATGCAAATTTAACATTGAAAATTTAAAACTGAAGTCAAACTATATTTTAAAATTCATATTTGTGTACATGGATTTATGTAACCCTAGGTTTATATAAAGAAGTATGGAAAGGTTAGTATAAAAAGTTGTACTGAGGTAGGGTTAGGATTAGAGAATTAAGATACATGTGGGGAAATATGAATATTCATAAGAATGTACTTGTGAAATTATGTGTGAAAACATAGAAATATACATGATCTTACGCAAGGATGAGTGAAGTGTGAGTTTTATGAATATATATTTTGTAAATATAGGTAAAACAGTATGAATTCTATATATACTGTGATATGTGTGCATATTTAACATTGAAACTTGAAATTAGAAGTCAAGATACACTTTACATTTCATATTCGTGTATATGGATTAACTCACATTAGGTTCATATATAGAGGTATGGAAAGGGTAATATCAATTTTTGCAGGAAGCTTGGGTTATGGTTAGAGAATAAAGCTTAATATGGGTTTCACTTGTAAAGAAGCCATGTATGTGGAAATGATTTATAGAGTGTTAAAAGTACGAAGAAGGCACTCTTAGATCCTAGATGTTGGTAGAGGCCTTAAATAGTCCATTCTCATCCCCCAAATTCCTGATGGGTTGTGCTATTGTTCAGCCTCTGCCAGGAAATGACAAATAATGGGGATTGCGTGAGTGGAAGAACTCCAGACAAGGCAGCCAAAGGATAGTCTGGGAGATGGTATGGTGAAGGTGAGCTCCTGAGGGAAGATGGGTTCACATGTAGCCATGTTGGGTTCAAAAGGACTTGAAGAAGCTCAAAGGGAGCTAGCCTATGGACAGGAAAACTCTCAACTGATTATTATTTAGGGATTAAACCCTTTCAGGAGAGATACATATAGAAGAAGGATTTGGAGCCTTGGGGTCAGGGGTCATGTTATTTGAAAATTAACTTTAAAATCAATTTGCCTATAAGAAAAATGCAAGATGTTCCTCCTGGGAGAAAGAAGCTTCAGACTCCAGGGGTGAAGAAATGACTTGCTATGCTTGATGAGATGTACATGAGGTATACCTGAAATCGTCCCCCTGTCTTATAGGCAAAAAGAACTGTGGTTTCCTTTTTTTCTGTGTAGAAAGGTCAGTTTTAAAAACCCACTTTATAATGGCATAAGATCTCTTAGCCCAAACAAATTCAGAAAAAAAAAATGTGAACTATATAACAAACCTTGCTTAGAATGCAGTTGATCCACAGCAGTCTGGAGAGACACCTGAAAGAACTGTGTTTCAATTTCCATGTTTCTTTCATTTCCTTTATGAAAGCTACATTTCTTAATTTATTTAAAGAAGAAAAAAACCCTTGTGTATTCTTAAGGTAACTTTTGTGAGTGAAACAGTAATCTCATCAAAGTTTAACCTTGGTATCAGAAAGCAGAATTTCAGGCTGTTTGGCCTAATTGCCACTTAATAGAAAAGATACAATATTTATTAGCATTTATTTCAAATGAAAAAATAGTCATCATTAATAGTCAATGATATTATGTCATCGTCTGATGAAATATCATGTGGTTTCAGCATTTTATGAAATGAAATTCCAAACACAGATGGAATGTTTACCAGGAAAAAAGGTCAGCACTCAACAGCATCTGAGAAGGTGCACATCTGTGCAGAACTCAATTAAAAATGCAAGTGTGCTATAATAAGTTGCATGGGTTTTACTACCAAGTATTGGCTAATTTAAATACATTGAAGTATAAATACATTCGTATTTGCTGAGTTACATTTAGATTCTAAGCTCTAATTTTAAAAAATTAAAAATAGATTAGATTAAATAGATAATTTCAGATTCTATGTTATATTATAAGGTTAGTCTTTAATTGCCACTTTATTTATTTATTTTGGCACCAAGGATTGGACCCAGGGCACTAGACCACTAAGCCACATCTCAAGACCTATTTTGTATTTAGAGACAGGGTCTCACTGAATTGCTTAGCAACTCGCTTTTGCTGAAGCTCACCTTGAACTGTGATCCTACTGTTTACAAAATATTTTCCAAGAGGAAAGTTCTTGGCTGTGTTAGAAGTTTTAGAAAGATTTACCTGTACAGATTCTGCTATCTTTTTTGACTCTTGTATTTAGATTACCTAGTGATCATCTGACTGATAATAGGTAGACTGGTAGTCATTGCAAGATGTCACAATTAGATCGAATTAGAGGCAGAGTTAGGTCACAAGTTGAAATGAACACCATAGTTTTCTACAACAAACACTCTAACAAATATACCATTTACTATGATAAACATTTATGGTCTGGAGGTGGGACAATTTAAAAAAATGATAAACCTTCCCATATTATATTATATATAAACAGAGTGGTATACTCATTTTTCTTAAACAACAGCATGCAAAATAGTTATAGACTTACATTAAAATTTATGGTAGAGGATATGTGGATATTCTTGACTTTGAAAGGAAAAGCTAGTGGGTAACTCTGTGTTCAAAAATCTCAAAAGCAACTGAGCCCTCCCCGCTTCCTGATACTGAAGTTTGTGCCACCAATCTTCAGCTTAATTTTAACCAAAGTTGAACTCAAGATATCTGAGGTTAATAAGTTTTTTATTTCACTTAACAGCACAGGGAAATTTATTTGGAAATGAACATTCCATTATCCTATTTCAGCTACTCAGCAGTAGCGCACTACGGAAGGTAAGGAGTTTGCTTCACTGGAAGTGACAGATATTCTTCCTAAAAGGTTGATAAGAATTTTTCTAAGGAAGCTGTGGAGTTGAAGGGAAGCCTGTCTCCTGACAGGCTGCTGCAGTGTGACCCTGGCCTTACTTCCAGATGCTAAATAGCTCAGAAATTCCACTATCTTACCTCGTTCACTACACACCTTTTTGAAATTGGGTACAACTGAAATTGAGGGAAATTTGTAATTGTATATTTCTATCCACTCAATTCACAAAAAGGTACATAGGCAGAGTGTCCTACTGACCAGGGGGATAAGCTGGAGTTTGCATTCCTTGGCCCTCCACCTAACTCCAGTTCTACCCACTCTTCCCATGTGGACTCTAGCTACAGAATTTTGATGTGGCATAGGTGTCCAACCTGGAGAACTTTTTATTGGGGAGGAAACTTCCTATACTCCCCAATCACTGGTTTTCCTTTTGCAACTCAACTTTCTGCTTCCAGAAAGGGTTGGTCTGAAGTCCAACTACCCTCCATCTTTGTCTGAAGGTTCAGTTAAAGAAGAGCAAAAAGCTCAAGGGTGGAGGAAGAAGGATGTCCTTTGTCTTGTTTTGGTACTTTTTCTTCCCAGCTGGCCCATAGCTGAAGGGCACACTGAGCAAACAGGTGCTGAGCAACCTCTGAAGAAGCTCAAGATCTCCTTATTGGCCACTGCAAACCTGTGGAGAAAAATGTGTTTCCAAGAACTACAAAATAAGAGGAACTGGTCAAAAGTAACTGGGAAAGATGAGCTAAAATAGGTGAATGCACATACTCTCATCAACCTTTTTCCCCAGCTAGGTTTCCAAGGGCAGAAGCTACTAAAATTGAGCCTCAACCATCAAGCAAGGTGAATTAGGGGGAGTACCACTTAGGGAAAGCACCTCTGCATCACCCACGCATCCTTTCAGTACTCAACAGCTCAATCTCTCTGGGTTGTCTTTTTTTTTTTTTTTTGTATTTATGGTTTTGGAGTCAATTTCTATTTCATCTGACTCAAGCTATTATTCCCATTTAAAGATAAGAAATATTTTTACATTCCTGTCTAATTCTAGCAAGATGTGAATTTAGGATATGATCTTTGCCTTTTGGGAATATTGCTGTCTCCTTAAGAATTATCTGCCATGTTTCTTCTCTTTATCCATCTAGACTGCTCTTCATCCTTTCCCAACCTGGTAGGTTCCCTGGGAGATGGGCCTGAGTGGACACAGTGGCCCCTGCCCTTTGGCTTCTAGGAAGGTTCAGCTAAAAGTGATCCCTGGAGGAGACCAGATGGGAAAGGGAACCATCTCCAGCCCAGCCATACTGATGCTACCTGAACCCTGGATGTCATCTCTCCATGTGACCCATTCTACTCCCCTCTCTTTTAGGTTCTGGGGCTCTTGATGCCGTGAGGAGTGGTAAGGGCCTCCATATCACAAGGGCAGGAGTAAAACTCCACAGCCCTTGCTGGTTCCATACACCATGCCCATACCTTTCTAATCAAAAGCTCTTAGTACATCCTGTCCTCATTTGAGTAAAACATCTCTTTTCTGCTGGTAAATTATCTTATTAAATAGACAATTATATAAGAAAAAAAGAGTATATTAATATGAAATGCTATTGGTACAAACTAGGGATTTCAGAGAGACAAAGAATTGGATAAAGAATGTTACTGAAAGATCCCAAATAGCCCCAGCATGAACATAAATATACCATAAAATCAACTCTTATGTCCCTTGAGTCTTCATTTGTAAGGATTTACACACAACAAGAGACTTTGGTTTTGCTATTTCCTGGCCTTGATTTTTTTTAAATGGACCTTAGACAAATATGAAGTCACCACCATAAGATGGAGTGAACGAGGCGTTTTATTCTCTAGGAAGGAGACACTTTAAAGCTTCAGAAGAGGATCCCAAAGGTAGGAGGCAAATCTACAAAGCAAACAAGGCAGATGGAGTCTGCTCTGCCCACCCTGAATGTCATTTTCTCGATCTTTGTTGAACTGCCCTTGCTTTTCTTCAAATGACAGGCAAAGAATAAAAGTGGAAGGAATCTACAGGCTCAAAAGTAACTGGGAAAGATGAGCTAAAATAGATAAATGCACATATCCTCATCAACCTTTTTCCCCAGCTGTGTTTCCAAGGGCAGAAGCTACTGGTCCATCAGCATAGTCAAATGTGCAGGATAATTGTTCAATGTGAAGAAACATGGGGAAATTTTTATCATACAAAGTGAATAAAATTTTCCCCATGTTTCTTCACATTGAACATTAAGTAATATATATACCATGATTATATCTCTGGGTAATATGGATATATATAGCATCTGGGTATTTGGTTTTTGGTTTTGCCTTTTATGTCTTTGTTGGAAGGGAGAGTTCTCCTTGGGTTGCTTGCCAAACGTAGCAAGAATGCAAGGCTCTGACTGTTCCTTTGGGAACATTTCTATGCCATTTTAAGTCATTTTCCAGGATTGTGTAGCTGGTATCCTTGATGGTGAGATAACATTGCACCTTTTCTTCCAATCCTCCAAAGAGCATGTATATTTACTACTTGTTATAAAAGGAGTGGATTTCCTAAGCTCCATATTCCAGTGCATGCGTAGCATCCAACTGAGCCCACTGCATCACCTTAATGGAACTGACATAACCCTGCTGGTGAATATGCTGCTTATTGTGGTGAGTGCAACAAAGTCCTTTGTTTCCGACTCAAGACTCTCCTATCTTCTTCCAGCATCTGTAAAACAGTAGCAGTCTGCTTGTAAGAAAGCACAAAATCCCACACCAAGTCACCAATATTATTGCAAAAACAATTTGAAGTTATTTGTATAATATTTCTTTTTTTCCACAAGACAATAGACATTAGGGAATAGCAATCAGGTCTGTTTTTAGGGCACCACTACTTTCCCAGCACCACAGAGGAGTCTGATACAGAACAAGGTTTGACAGATATTCCTTGTTGGGTAAACTGAAGGGAAAGAGGTACATAAGGATCATGTTCTTAGAAGAAATTCAAACCTGAAAATGTGCTTTGAAGATCAGAATGACCCTTTGCAATTATATTTCTCTACTTTTCATAACAAGAACACAAAAACTAATTGAATCCCAACAGGCAAGGTCCCTCTTCTGGATGATTGATTAAGTTATCACATTTAGGTGTTCATTCCTCCATTTTTCAAGTCATAAAATGTTTTCACACATATTTGATGTTCACTACAACTCTGTGTATTATGTAATACAGGGCTATTAGCCCTACTGTGTAGATAATTACGGTGGCAAGAAACAGCTAACCATACATAATGAATAGATGAATGTATTGCCCTGATTAATACCACAGCTACTCTATAAGTAACTTTATTGCCCCCATTTTACAGCTGGGGAAATAAAAGCACAAAGAAAGAGGTTAACTGACCCATGATTACCCTCCTCTTGGGTGACAATGTTGGAATAAAAATGTGCAGTTGTACTCCAGGCCAGGGCTAATAACTGCTATGCTGTATCACTCTGTCAGATCATCCCTTAATCAATAGCAGAGCTAGGTCTGCTGTGACTCAACCCAGCTCAGTTATGGTCATTGTTTGGACCTGAAATGAAAATCTCGATCCAATAGACATAACCAACCAAAAAAAACTTCTTTGACCTGCTCCTGGGTCTGAGGACCTTCCAGCTTGGTCCCCTTAGGTTTCTGGCCACTCTGGCCAATTCTGCCTGTCACTGACAAACTTGTCTCCCTCTGAACCAAGTCTCATGCAAATTTTAGATAGAATTTCTGGACACATAAAGAGGGCTGGTCACTACAGCACAAAAGAGTGAAAGGTTCTCACATTGATGCTCCCAAATCTGAAGGTATGAATCAGAGACAGAGGCTCTGGGTCACAAGGAACAAGCTGGGGCCTGTACTCTGTCCCTGTCTCTGTGTGACTCAGAGTCAGTCACTTCCCCTCTGGGAACATTTTCATCAGTGAGAAGGCTATACCAGGTAGCCTCTGAAGTCTTCCCTCTGCTTCTCATGGCTCATCTATTGCATCATTTCCTCATGGCACACTTTTGTGGATCTTTGGAGAACACAAGATTTTTTCAGTCCCCAGCAGTGTAAGGAAATGATAATAAAGAGAGACACAGAGACAAGGTGCAGAGGCAGGGAAGGTAGCAGAGCTGCTCTTTGTCCAAGCAGCCATGTTTACTTATAACAATAGGTTGCATTAGGTCATTAGTACCATAACCACATTATTATTTAGAGTATCAGTAAGGTTGCTTATTCTGTAATTACATTTCCATAGTTACAATATGCAATGTTAGGAGCTTTGTGCAATTCTCAAGAAGGTCCATTGTCTGAAGTTACTTTTAGGCAGGCAGCTCCAGGAGCTTAGTGAAACATTGTAGTTATCAAGCAAGCAAGTTTCTTTATTCCCAGGAATTATTATGTGCCTAAGATTAAGGTTGAAGCTGATAAGACTCTAGCATGGAGGGCGTTACCATAGCAACTGGGCATCCTATGCCTTTGCTTTCCCAGGCACCAAGCATATCACAGCCATGAAGTCATCAGGGACCCCAATCCCATACAAGGAACCCCAACACATCAGACCTACCAAGCCTATTGTAAAAGGCTAATTTCCACCAAAATCCTCATCCTTGGAGGTAAGAGGCTCATCTATGGGATATTAACCTTGGAAATGAAAATTGTTTCTTGGTGTAGGTATTTAGGAGCCTGAATTAGCTAGCATTTCATTCACATTAAGTCAACAGATATTTATTTTTTAACAATTACTGTGTGCCAGACACAGTGTCTAAGTGCCAAAAAGACAAAAATTAATAAGAAAAAATATATACATTCAAGTAGTTTCTGGTCTAGAGACAAAGACAAATTTGTCTGGATTATGAGTTAATTGAGTGCCATAATGTTCTCATCAACACACATGAGAAAGTGATAAACCACTTGGGGAGACCCAGGAAGACTTCCCAAAGGTGGTAGCATTTGAACTGAGAATTTTGCTGGAATTTCAGTCCATAGGGGATATCCATGATATCTTCCCCACAGCTCTAAGCAGGAATGAACACAAATACAGGTTCGCTAACGTGGGCAAAACCAATTTGTCCCTCACTTCTGAGTGTCTAGAACTCCTCTAGAGGGAGCCAGAGGACTGAGGAGAACCAAATTTAAGTCAATCTCTGGTGTGTGTGTCTGCCCAAGGCTTTGATTGCAAAACATTTTTTGGTTAAATCAGAATTGTTCCCAATTCCCAAATCATTGCATGTGTGTCGTTGGTGTTCCTACAAATAGGATTTTTTTTTCTCTTTCCAAACAACTTATTAATTTTCATTACCTGCTGTAGAAATAAAACCTGTGCCTGCTGATAGTTTCTGACTGTGGGATGCAGAACTTTCTGTAAAATTTAACATGAGAGGCTTCATGATGTGTAAGGTCCTTTTTTTATTTAAATGCTGGTTCTCACATAGGCTCATCAGTATCTTTGAAGGTGTTTTGAGAACGACAAAAGAGGTCTTTGAGAACTACCTCTGAATTCTTGTTATTTCGGAACTTAGTTCTTTTTTTTTTTTTTCCTTCCCTTGGTGTGGTTCAAGGAAAGGTGGTTTAAAATGAAGAGGCCCTGTGAGAAATGGCATTGAAAACAGGCCTACCAGAATTGCCCTCATCTTCCACTTGGCGACTGGTTCCCAGACTGATACAAGTGTGACTCTATAAATGACTAAGAATGTGAATGTGTCACATAAAATCCTTCGTGGTCCATAGATCTGGTGACCCAAATGTGAGGTGTGGTTGATTGTCACGAAGTTTCTAAGAGTAAAAGAGAGAAAGCGAAAAAGTACATCTTGTTCTCTTAAACTCAGGGGCCAGGTTTAAACTGAGACTCTACATAAAGCTCCAGGAACAGACCTTGGTCTTGTGACAATGGCTGACATTCGAAATAGCTAAGTCACTCCTTTGACATTGGAGGCCCCTTCTTTCCTCTCAAGTGGCCCCCTCATTGCTTCAAAGGAGGAAGGCCCTTGCTAGGAAGATCCACAGAATGCATCAGGATGCTGGCCATCATTCTGCTCTTCTCTGTGTCTAGGTGTTTGCTACTGTGGGCCACACTTTTCCTCCTGAAATCTTTTCTCTTAACTTCTGTGACTATTTTCTTAGTTCTTTCCTACCTTTGTTTCCTGCCACCATTGGTGATTCTTCCCCTGATTGGTCCCAGTTAAGCCTCTTTCAAGACTTTCTGGCTATTCATGGTGTCATACAGGAAAAGCTTGACTCCAGTTGATACCTCTGGACGATGTGCCACATTCCCAATTGGCCAAAGCCCTGAAGCGTTATCAACAACTACCTAACTGCACAAATCCCCTTTCTCTTCAAACTGGTCTGCCTCTCGGGTGCCTTAGCTCTCTGGAATCATCATCCTTTTATAGACCTATGTTAGTTTCTCAGAACTGTTTTAACAAACTCCCACAAACTCGATGGCTTCAGACAGCAGAATTTTATTCTCTACTGGTCCCGGAAGCCAAGAACCTGAGATTAAGGTACTATCAGGAGTTGTTTCTTTCTGAGGGTTTCTTGTGGTTTGCTGGCAATCTTTGGTGTTCCTGACCTCTAACTTTGTCCTCATTCTCCTGTTTGCAGCTATGTCCCCCAATTTCTCCATTCTATAAGGACACCATTCATATTGTGCTGAGGTCCACCCTAATGACCTCATCTTAACTTGATTACCTATGTAAAGACCATTTCTCCAATTATGGTCACATTCTGAGGTTCTGGAGGTTTGGATTTCAATACAGAATTTTTTTTTCTTGGAGACAGTTCAACCCCTTACAATGTCCAAACTAGAAACCTGAGAGTTAGATCAGTGTCTTCCCACTCCAAACTTTGGTCAAGACTTCTTGAATCCTCCCACACCCTTGTCTTCATCTAAGCCTTTATATCCAGGTTACCTCTGTACCCTAACTCATCTCCTCCAGCAGTCCTTTACAAATTGCTAGAGTCCTAAAATCATTAAGTACTAATTTTGTTACATTGCTCTGGTTGCGTAAGACAGACTATGGCTCACTAGTACTTCTGCAATCAAATCAGAAGGCTCTTCCTGGACTAAACCTGCCTCTGCCTCCCTGGTAGGTGGTCATACTTGGGGAAGCTGAATGATTCTCAGGGACTCCATATGACAGCTTCTTCCAGGCCAATGCTTTACAGTCCTATTCTTGGTGGGTTTTGCCTTTTCATGTGTGTGAGTTCCTCCAAGCAGGCTGTGAGCTGCCTACTGGGAAGTCCATGCCTGGCACTTTGCCTGTATCCTCTTCTCCATCCACGTGTGACTGGGATGTACAAGAGATTCATTCATGTATGTTGAATAAGCCTGTGATCCGTTGACAGAGCTAACAATTGTATGAATGGATGATGATGCCAAGGGCAGGATTCTGAGTCCACTGGGATCCTCACTTCTGGCTGCATCTGGCTTTCCCTTTACTTGGAGGGTTGAGATGGCCATAGAAGTGTTCCATAGCTCACCGGGGGATGAAGAGAGCCCTGGAAGGTCGCACACCGCCACACATAGCACCTTATGCCCATCATCTTGAAGTGCTTTTCAGGATATTGCTTTCTTTACTTATCCAGGAAGAGTGATTTAGATCTCTTAGGGCAAGATTGGTGCAGTTATTGGAAGTGTCTGGGTAGATTTGGTCACGATCCATAAAGTGTGACTCTCTGAAGCCCCTTACAAAGGAATGATCCAGTTTCTTCTCAATAAACTACCCAAAAGGCAAGGATCCTGACCAATATTGAAGGTACTATGAAAATATGACTCAAGAATACCCTAACACAGAAAACTTGGAATGTAACCACCGTTTGACCCAGATATTCCATTCCTTGGTTTATACCCAAAGGACTTAAAAATCAGCATACTACAGTGACACAGCCACATTAATGTTTATAGCAGCTCAATTCACAATAGCCAAACTATCCATAATTGCTCAACCAACCTAGATGCCCTTCAACAGATGAATGGATACAGACAATGTGGCATATATACACAATGGAATACTACTTAGTCTTAAATAAGAATGAAATTATGGCATTTGCAGGTAAATTAACGAGCTGGAGAATATCATGCTAAGAGAAATAAGCCAATCCCAAAAAACCCAAAGGCCTAATGTTTACTTTGATATGTGTATGCTAATTCACAATAAGGGGTGGGGGAAATAGAGGTATTTTGGATTAGGAAGAGGAGAGTGAAGGGAGAGGAGGGGATATGGGAATAGGAAGGATAGTAGAATGAACTGGATATTATTACCCTTTGTACATACATGATTACATGACCAATGTAATTCTATATCATGTACAACCAAAAGAAAGAAATTATACTCCATTTATGTATGATGTGTCAAAATGGATTCTACTTTCATGTATAACTAATTAGAACAACAGCAGCAGCAACAACAACAACAACAAAAGAATACCCTAACAGATTGATTTCCTGATTACCTTTAGTACCTGGAAAGAACATTGGCCAGAGTGACCTTTGAGGCCAGGGATCAGTGGCTATCCATATACCCTTCACAGAAGCCCTCAGACAATGGCCAGTTCTACTTGAATACCTGCATCCCTCACCAGACCAGAAACAGATGCTACCTTGCATTGAAAATGTAAGCAAAGTGGAAAGGCATTTTAAAGTCTCTACATGAGAGAGCTTCCCTGGCTTCTCTTATCTCATCCTGGAAGCCCTGGAATATGTGATGGTGTGGGAGAAGCCTTCAGGAGACTATTGATATGCAGGCCTGGGCAGAAGGCAGGAAGGATATATAGAGGTGTCTCTCATTCTGAAAAGAGGCTTGTGTTTGTGTTAGCAACAGACCTGGCAAAGGAAGAAGGTTTGCACCAGCAGAATAGACCACCAAAAGAACAGCATGGGAGGAAAGCCAGCCTCCAAAAGGTAACTTCTGCCCCAAATGTAGGTCTGACCAGGTCCAACTGCATAACCTGTGGAGACCAGTACGTGATGGAAATGAGGGACCCTTATTCAAAAATTATTAAGAATGCAGGACAGAAGGGCAAAGCATTAAACGAAGCATGAGCCCTTCTGAGTGCAGGGCTTTGGGTCAATCTCACACCTATGAAGCTAGTCCTGGGCTAGGTAGGGCACCATTCAATCAATGTAAGCTGCTCCCTCTGCCTGGTCACACATCCAGGCTCAGAGCACCTGCAAGTACCTCTAATGCAATATTTATAATACATTTCCTCCTTTAGTACCCCATCTTCCTCTTAGATGGTAACTAAGATGACTAGTTTGAAAAATGTATTGTGAACTTTTTCAATGTAGATTCTGTATTTGTGTTATACGTAACAATAAAAAATGTTCTTAACAACAACAACAAAAAAAACCTCTAGCATCAGGACTCAGTTCTTGTTTGACTTGTAGTGAATATTTTCCAGGAAAGGAAGGGAATCTTTCAAATGCTGATACAGGGATCTAGGAGGAAAGGTGCTTAGTGAACATGGATCTGAGATTGGGTCTTGAAAAAAGTAGGTCTTAAGAGGGGAGTGAACCCATGGGAGGAGAGAGAGATAGTCCAAGTACTCAAGGTGGGAATGAACATGGGAGGTGCTGTAGGACGGAGCTGGCTATCTTGAGTGGAGGATAACCAGAGAGTCAGAGGAAGAAAATGACAATGGATTAAGTTAATGTCAATATTACTCTATATCCTAAGGGATGCTGTGTGTGTGTGTGTGTGTGTGTGTGTGTGTGTGTGTGTGTAGAATCTGATCATTTTATGATGGAGGATGCCTGAAAACTAGGAGCAACAATGGTGGCATTTTATCACAGTTGTGTGCTCTGGCTTTAGGACTAGACAGCTGTCACTTTACAACTGGATAACTTTGACAAAATTTGAGGCCTCAGTTTTTTCTTCTATAAAGTGGGGATCATGATTGTATTCACATTTTTAGGGTTGTTTATGTGAGGATCATATGGATCAATTCAGTGTGTCATCCTTCAAGAAAAGTGGGACAATAAAACACCAGTGCCTGAATGCCCCTTTCTGCTGTTCAAAACCTGGCCAACTCAAGGAACACTGAAGGTGAGACTGGGCTGGAATGTCAAGATACCTATTATTTTGAAGGACACTGTCATTCTCTCATGTATGCTGGGAATTAGGGCAAGCTAGTGCTCTGTAGAAAGCTGCTTTCTTACACACATTCCAAGACAGCTTCTCCTTGAGTTGCCGGTCATACCAGAGACAAGTCAAACTAAGCAAATTAATGATGTCAATTCTTCTGTAGCCTCTCTTGTAAAATCATCCTCCCTGTAGTAAATGGTGTGGATTGGATTACTCTGGAAAGGGAAATACTAGTCCAGTCCATAGAAGGTACTACTTTCTGGTGAGGCCTTAGAGGGATTGTGGAGCAGAGAAATTCTAGCTCATCACCACTAGATTTTCCTTGTAAACATTTTTCAACAAACTTTGCACCTCATGTTTGATTTCCACGTGTCTTCCTACCATCCCACTCTCCTAGCACAACTGGACCATGAATGTTACATACATATATGCATTGTTCTCTGATGTAGGAAATGTAGTAAATACTTGACAAATATCACCTGTTATGATTTGAGTTAAGTTGTTATTACTATAGGACACATTTCCTAAGTCAAATTATTGTCTGAGATAGCTCTGGAGGTAGAAGTATTACACAACTGTGTCAGTAATTGCTACCTTTTGAATTTTAAGAAGTGCAGCAGCACTTTGGGGCATTCCCGCTGAAGGATGCCTCCTACACACAGAAGTCAATTTCCCTATAACGTTGCAATCAGTCTTCCATATCCCTGAACACTCAGCACCTTGCACGTTTCAAAAAGTAACTTCCCTAATGCACATCTGCATCTACTGGGTTTTCCTTCCTCTCCTCTTTGTTTCCTTTTTCTCATCTGACTTTTAACCTCTTAAGCATATTAACAAGGTTGAGAAAATTCCCCCAGTATCTTTTATCTGCAACGTGATTCAGCATACTTCTAATCATTCTTTTATTCTGGATATGTGGGGGGGTTTTGGACGTTTTAGGGACCTACCTCTGTGTGTTTGTTCTATGGGACTCACTGTGACACCAGAAACAGACTGTGGTTAATTGTAGAACTACCTTTCTCCTAAAGCACAGTTAGATTAATGGGCATCTGTCATTAACTTGCTATCTTTGGGGTACTTTTTGCTGCTTATTATCTGAGAACCAGGATTCAGAAGAAGTCTAATTGTCATAATAACCGCTATTGGATGCTCAGTGAATGTCCTGAAGACCACAAAGCAATTCAGGAACAAAATTGACTTTTGATTTCCAAAATTCTAATATATTGACTTTCATACAAAAACAAAAGCGAAGACAATAGAGCTATTTTGTTACAGAGGAAATAAAGTTCATGTATATCAAACCACATTCTTATTCTGGGATGTAGGGTATATACATTGCTTAGCCTTTTGGTGATGCACTGGTATGTGATGAGAAGTAGTAAGAAAAAGTATCCAGGATAACAGTTACTTTGTTTTGTTGTATTGTTTTCTTCAAAACTGTGGTAGGGATTTCAATGGGAAAGAGGAATAAGGAAATTCAAAGATAATCATTTTTAGAAATATAAGGAGAAACTAACAATTGGAGGCAATAAGGAACTACTGTTACTGTTGGTAAGGATTATAGTGATACCATTGCATAATTAAATAAAAGGAGAGAAATGTCATAATATCTGTAAACACCTAATGGCTAAAATATTTTTAACAAGGCTAAAATAAACACAGAGAAAAAAAACATTGGAGGACTCACATACCTGATTTCAAGAATTACTATAAAGATTCAGTAATTAAAATTTCTGGTATTTACTTAAGATAGATAAATAAACCAATAAATAGATCGGAAAACAGAGTATGGAAGTAGAATCACAAAAATGTGGTTCACTTTTCACATAGACTCAGAAACAAATTGATGGGAAAAGGGCAGTCTTTTCAACAAAACAGTGCTAGGATAATTGTATATGCTTTTGTTTTGCCTTTGTGGTACTGGGGATCCAATTCCAGGTCTTATGCATGCTAGGCCAATAATTGTACATCCAAATGCAAAATGAAGAATCTTTGTAGTAACCTACTCATATAAAATCATATGAGACTGTATATGGAATGTTTATAACCAGCTTTTTGACACTAGCATTGTTTAATTAATATTGCCTTACTACAATTCTGAGATCCATCATAGGAAAGAATTGTAGTAAGGCAGTGAACTCAATAAAAATTTAGGTTCCATGAGTGAGACTCCAGAAACAGCCTTAGTGGCCTGTCTCATCTGTCTCCTAAGAGTGGCCTTAGAATGAAGAATGTTGCCCCTTGTATATTAGCAAGCCTCAGAAGTGTACTAGAAAGTCTTGTATCATCTCATGCAGGATCCTGAAAAGAAAACAGAAAAAGAAAACTGTACTTCATGAGTCACCTGCTGCAGTGTGGGGGAAAGAAAGCTTCTGACATCAAGAGCATGTCTTTTCTTCCTCCTCCCCCCGCCCTCCCTTGGCTCCTCCACACGTGTTTTCTAGAACCACAATACCTTGCAAAATCTAGGTCTGTACCTGTTGTCTTAATTTCAGAAAACCCCAAACCACATAAGTTGTAGTTATCAAAGTTATTTTTAATTGTACTATTCAATTTTATGATCACATAAAGGATTCATGCAATGGGTGTAGGAGGGCAGACACTGGCTTCATTATAGGAAATGATATATGACTTCCTTCTGGAGCAGAGGCCTGTGGGGGAGGAACTGCTTTGACCCAAGTTCAGGGGACACTGCAGTGTTTAACCTCTCATAACCATGTGCTTCTGAGGTTGAGTCAGAACAGTTCTCCACTCCTCTGTGTGGTCCTGAGGCATAACTTGCTCTCTTGAGTCGATTTTATTCACCGTCGTTTCTCTGTCTGAATATAAGATTGACTCCAAGATAGAGGGTTGGGCCACATCTGCTTTGTTTACTTTTGATAGATATAAAATAAAAATATATTGAGTATCTATTGAGCAGCAATAAATGTATTTATGTGCATAGAGATGAATGAATGGATGGATGGTTGGGATGGGTAAGTGGAAGGTGAATGGATAGGTGGGTAGATGGGTGAATAGTTGACTCTCATTAGCCTGTAGTTCAGTTTGGGGGCTTTATTGAAGTGATGAACACAGGTATTGAGCTCTCCTCTGATTTGTCTCCATTCTTAAAAAACCTACAATGTCACTCACTAATAACAACAACATTAACAAAAACATCAAATAAGCCCAGCAACAGTCCAACTTGGCAAGATTCATCTACTAAACCATATATATTGGTCCACAAAGTTCACACATAGGTTTCCATCAAAACAGGCAACTGGAATGAACTAATCAAGTTTCAGCCCTGTGGCAATGTGATTCCAAGGCCTCCTGCACCCACTAACCCCAGGGGTCCAGGTGGACGACCTTCTTCCCCACAGCCTAGGAGCCTCTGCCGCTGTGTAGCTGTTCATTTGCTTCCCTTCTCAGATAGAGGAAAGTTTATAGGGAATCCTCACCAAGGGCAAAGAAAGTAAGTTTTAGGATCATTTTATTACATGGTTAGTAACATGAGGGTAAGGCTGTTATAGTTTGGAAACTGAATGTCCTCCAAAATTTAATGCTTCATCCTCAATACAGTAGTGTTCAGAGGTGGGGGTTTGGGGACCATGAAGGCTCTGATCTCACAAGTAAATTCATCCATTTATGGATTCATAACTTAGTGGGTTTAGGGAAAATGAATATTCCTAGAAAAGTGAACTCTTTCTCTGATGTTTCTTCCCTGACCACTACGAGGTGAGCAGCTTGGATCCACCCATGCTCCCCTCCATGATGTCCTGCCTCATCACAGGCCTAGAAACAATGAAGCCAACCTACCTCAGACTGAAACTTCTGAAGCTGTGAACCAAAATAAATCTTCCCTCCTTTAAGTTGATCTATCTCAGATATTTTGTCACAGCAATGGAAATTTAACACAAACTCCTATTGGACGAGACTCTCACTATCATCTCATCAGATCCGATAGGACTCTGATCCCATTTCTACCAGGGGAAAAAAAAAAACATTATCAAGTATAAGCATTAGGAGATGATTGCTTATAATTAGACTCAACAAGAGTTAATTGAGAACTGAATGTACCAAGTGCCATAAATTTTTGCTTAAAATGAATTTACAATCTGGTTAAAGAGAAAAAATAATGTGATCAGAGGAAAAACCCCCAAAGAAAATATAATCAGTGGTGGGCCCCACACTCTCTCCTAATCCAAAGGGATGGAGTAGTATCCTTTTCTGCTTCCAAGTAGAAGATCATCCAGCAGCTCCTGATGTTAATCTCTCTTTAAAAGAAAAAATTCAAAAAAAAAAGTCAAAGGTAATGGTATCTCACAAAGAACTACATCAAATATGTGTAGGAAATTATTAATAAAATGAATGGGGACTGCCTACAAAATAAAACCTTTAAGGGTGGATTTAGCAACAATTCCTGAAACTCAGTTGAAAATTTAGTAGTAAAAATAAAAAGGTCTCTAAACATAAAAATTAGTGGGGTAGAGAGGGGGAGCATGGGAGGGATAGAAAAACTCTAGATAGGGATGGGAGGGAAATGGAGAAGGCAGGGGGTTAGCAAGGATGGTGGAATGTGATAGACATCATTATCCTGTGGTGAGCCGTTCCTGTGGACTGTGGTCGCCATTACATGATGGCGCTGGCTTCGCTGTGGTCTGTGAAGGACAACTCCTTATCAGAGAGAGTTGGCGTATTGCCAACTCCTTATCAGAGAAAGTTGGCGTGTCGTTTTCTAGCACCCTGTGAGAAGGGTCCACGTGGCAGTTTCGCATTGGGGTTCGTGGTGCTTTATTAAGGCTGGGAGGGGCATCCAATTATTATTCCGGGGATTAGAAGAATTATTAGAAGAATATCAAGGGCCTGAATAAACTGCTGAAAGAAGATTCCTGAGTCGCGTCTTCCTTGCGGGCAAGGGGGGAGGGAAATGGAGAAGGCGGGGGTTAGCAAGGATGGTGGAATGTGATAGACATCATTATCCAAAGTACATGTATGAAGACACGAATTGGTGTCAATACACTTTATATACAGCCATAGATATGAAAAATTGTGCTGTGTATGTGTAATAAGAATTGTAATTCATTCCACTGTCATTTATTTTTTTAAATTAATAAACTTTTTAAAATGATGCATCCGAGTCTGGGCACTGAGCATAAGTGATCTCCACCTTTACTTCAGTCTATTTACACATCCTTTACATAAAGCTCTAATAAGCATGATATTCTTGCTTCCTGGCTAAAAATGAAAAGATGACAATTCAAAGAGAAAGAAATGCTGCTAGGCATCTGAAAGTAAGCGACTACGTAAAAACTGCTTTAAAATATTAGACAGAAGTCAAAAGAATAGACTGTCAGAACAGTCAAAGGTAATTTGCTACTAAAGCAACCAATCTTATACTGTCACACTCCTCAAAATACTATTTTATTACAGTAAAGTTCACTTCACATACTCTCTGATCTTCTAGTGTGTGGTATTCTGCCTAGAACATCTGGCTTGATGTTTGGAAGGCTCAGTAAACTTCCTTTAGATATAATGGCATAAATAACAGTTTTATTTCCACATAGCCAGTAGGTATCAATGAGCTCCATAATATAACTACAATTATATTTTGTTGAAAAAAACATAATGGAAAACAATTCTAGAGTCACTGTTCTCTTTTAAACATGGGAAAGCCGCATGACAATTACAAATAGAATAATTTAGAGGCTGACAATGCTCCCTGAGCTACTGCTGTTCTGCACCAAAGCCCAGTACTATTGGATGAAGACTGACTATCCCTGAAGTCCAGGGCCTTTGCCTGATTTCCTACACAGATGATGGGCTTCTGGAAACAGTAAAAAATGCAGTAGTCTTGGAATGTTTTATGTGAGAGGATAGAGGGCTACCACCTGCCTTTATAAGGCCAGAGAAATCTGATTTGCTATGAGGCCAGGGTTAAGAGCATTCTCATGAATTTGGCATCTGTTCTTTTCTAGATCACTGAGGGCAAGGTCAGATCCCCCCTGTATCCCCAGCACCTACTGCCTGGGATGTGGTAGACAATTTACCTTTTTGGGGGCAAATGCAACAATAAATGGATTATGATATCCTTTCCTAGTAAAAGATAGTTGGTAGAGAGAGACAGTCCCTTCTGTGCTGGGGTGGAGATTTATTGTCTCCACTGCCTAATCCCAGGGTCTCTAAGCTGTGAGGCTGGAGCCCACAGAAGAGCTACTCATGAAGCAGCAGCTATGAGCCACAGTGCCATATATAGCAGAAAACTCTTGGCAAGCAATGACTGATGAGGAAGAAAATGGGGAAGAGAAAATTTATTTTCAAAAGCAGAAGCACACAGGATACAAGGCATCCACTGGTAAAGGCAAAGTAGATAGAAGGTGAACTGGCAGCCAGAGGTGAACACAGGTCGTGACCTGTTACAATGAATATTCACAATTAAAAATTATCTTTAGCTTTAGGGAAAAAAAGAAACAATTTTTCATATCCTCTGTAAGACAGAAGAGTATTCACAACACCTTAGAAAGAATACCACCTAAATGAATTAATTTTTTTAAAAAATACATTATTTCTAAAGGCAAGATGTTTCTGTTAATTAAAAAATGCTCTGAAGGCCTGGAAATGTACCTCAGTAGTAAAGCAATTGCCTAGTGTGTGTGGAAACTGGTTTCCATGCTCACTATCACACATACACACAAAAAACAAATAACAGATGAATAAGTTATTATTATTATGTCATCCAGCTGGAAGGTTATTTTAAAAGCCAACTACAAAAAAAATAAAGTTAAGACTCAGAATTAGGATAAGTCTTCCAATCTACTGTTAGGATATACTTACCTATGGAGGGTTTTTTTTATGTCTTAATTTTTGGGTTGAAAACAGTCTTTAGCTATACCCATCGCAGGAAAACAGCTGTAACAAGCAAAAGCAAAGGACAGAACCAAAACTAATAGAGCTGAAAGTAGCTTGCACTTCTCAGGTTTAGTTTATCTTTGAGTAGTAGGAGAAAGTAGAAAAATCAATAACAGGATAGGTATGTTTCAAAGTAGTTATGTTTCAAAATGGTTCTTTTAGGCATTCAAATGAATGATGCTACTTTCAATCCATTGCAGAAATCTCACCTGAGGGTTGTGGTTCTCAGACTAAAAGAATTTTTGTCAGTTTGGACTGTGCTGGTTGTTGCTCAACAGATCATGGTTAAAATCTCTAATATAAAAGCTCCTGAAAGTAAATAGGAAAACAACAACAACAAAAAAAAAAAACAAGGCAAAAGAAATGAATTGACAATACCCAGAAGAAATATAAGTAGCTCATAAAGATTTTAAAAGATATTCAAACCCACTCACCCACCCAACAGAAAGTGCAGTCTGATAACAAGACACGATTTCCATTAACAGATCAGCAAAAGTTATAAAGATTTATAATATCCACTTTTGTGGGGGATAGAGGGCATTATTTCTCCAAGTATAATCTGGGACCTTTTGTATCAGAATCGTTTGGTGGGCTTACTTAAAAGTCACATCCCAATTACCAAAACCTGAAAACCAGACAGGTGTCCTTCAATGGGGTGGTTGACAAGGTCACACCATGTAATACTATTCAGCATAAGATGTGTCAAAGTCAAACAAACGTTCTCAGAAACTGAAATGGGGGCGGGGAATGGGTTTTATTTAGGATTTACACAGAATAGTATTACAATCCAAGAAACACATGTAAGGTAGGATATACTCTGGTATGTCTGAGGAACAAATGAAAAGTTGAAGATTTATTGGGAGAGAAAAAACAATGTAAGGTGTTTGGAAAGAAAGTTTATTGACAGTGGAGTGCTGGCAAGCTAATTGATTAGTCATAGCAAGCTGTTTCATTGGATTGAGCTTTTGAGACCCATGCATTAGCAAAAGGGGCCTTGTAGAAGTGTACAGATGTCCCCATGCTGTTAACTTTCCTTGTGTTATTATTATAGTTTAGATATGAAGTGCCTCCCAAAAGCTTGTATGCAAGACAATGTAAGAAAGTTTAGAGGTGAAATCATTGGGTTATGAGAGCTTTCACCTAATTATTTCCTGGTGCCATGTTCTGAGCTACTTTCCTTCACTACACCTTTCTGTTCTATCTCATCTCAGGCCAAGAAGAATGAAGCCAGCTGTCTATGGACTGAGAACTCTGAAACTATGAGCCCTAAAATAAACTTTTCCTCTTCTAATTTTATCTTAATCAGGTCTTTTGCTCATAGCAGCAAAAAAAAAAAAAAAAAAAAGAAAAAAGAAAAAACTGACTAAAACCATTACTCATGTAGTCAGCTGAAAACTTTCTTGTGATAACTCCTGTTATCGGGCAAATCATTCATGGTAGCCCTTCCTTTATGGTCTTCTCCAGCTGCATTCTGCCATGATTTGACATAAGTAACTGTGTTTGGAATCTGACAACTTTCACCAAAGGAATGAACTATTGAAACAATGATTTATATGAATCCTGAAGGCATTATTCTGAATTTAAAAAGCCAGACTCAAGGGGTTTCATACTGCACAATTCCAGGCTTGGAAATTAAAAAAAAAATAGTAACAGAAAAGGCCAGTGTTTACTAGGGTGTGAGTTAGGGGAAGAGTGTGAGTAAAATTGGTAGCTTGCTAGACTGATAGAATTTTTCTGCATCCATTGTGGCCATTACACAAATTCACTACCTGTGTTAGAATTTGTAGAAACTGCATGTTTCACCCCCATCACCTGAAAGCCAAATTTACTGTGTAAAAAGTAAACAAACAAAAAAAACATACAAGCCCACTTTCAACCTGATAATTAAAATCTCCAGGAGATGGGGCCAGGCCAATGGCTTTCTGTAACAAGCTCTCAGTGGTTCTCACGAACACAAAATTTGCTGGCTCTCATAATTATTAGTACAAGTGTAGATTTATATCATATTCTGGAGGATAATTGGGAATATGGGTTAAAATGCAGAACATGCATGTACTTTTACAGGGAAATCCACTTTCAGGAATTTGTTACATAGATGCACTCATAAGAGTTTACAAAAGCACATAAAAACATGGGCATAGCATCAATGCAGCAGCGAAAATTAGGAACTTAAATTTCCATCAAAAGTAAATAATTAAATAAATTTTAGTATAGCCATTTTTCTCATTAGTAGGCATGCTGCGGAAAAAAGAGAAAATGCATATAATTTTATGTGTAGAATTTCATTCTTGTGTCTAGAAGGAAATCCTGCAACACAGATCATCTGCTTATATACTATTTAAATATTTGAGATGGACAGTGTCTATCTTGGATGTCCCCCAGGGTGGTCTGAGAGAGGTCTCATATTTACACAGCCTTTGTTCTTTTCACTGGGCCACCACAATTCTCATGGGTCAGTTCTTTTGCTATCACCAGCTATTAAGCATTTTGAAAACCACTCTGGTTACAGGGCCATTTGCTTCATAACTATTTCCTAATATGTGGAGCATCTTCCTGTTTCCTTCATCTCTATTCATCCTCCACCATACCAAGTTGTCCTTTACCACAGAGCTTGCCTCTTGCCATTCCTTCTATCTGAATTGACATCCTTCTCTTCTTCCTTTACCAAAGGACCACTCAAGCTCCTGCCCAGCTGCCTACTCCCAATGCCATGGATAGTCTCATTGCACCTTGTAATCACTTCTAGACTGTTCTACAATACTCTGTACTCTTTGAGGGCAGCTCGTATCTTCCTATTGTCTTGTTGCCCACTAAGTCATGTTTCTTGACCCATTTGGATTCCAATGGGATGAAAGGGACTTTGCCAGAGTCATTGTTTTGCCTACAGTGGACTGAGCAGGTGAGAGAAACTGACTTACAGGACATGAGAGCCATATTTCAGAATACCTTCTCTTTTTGGTATGTAGCACAGTATGGGGGATGGAACCCAGGGCCCAGGCACCTGCTATGCAAGCACTCTGCCACTGAGCTGCACCCACAGCCTTGGAACCCCTCTCTTACCAAGCAATTGGAATAGAGGCCTAGCTCAAGACTCTCACGGCCTCATCACCTCTCAGGTCCTCACCCACTCCACCTTTGCAATGGCATAGCTGCAAACGTGTCTATGAATTCGTATAAGATAAACTAGGTGTTCCAACCTGCCCTTCCCTCCTCATTCCTTAACATCCCTTCCCTCTTATTATTCCAGAAAACCAACAATACTTAACATTCAACTATGTAGGAAAATCTGGAATCAGAAACTTTAATATTGCCGTCCTGAGATTTTTCTTTTCTACCCACAAAACAATCCTGTGAGTTACAAAAAAGAAAGAAAGAAGAAAGAAAGAAAAAAGAAAGAAAGAAAGAAAGAAAGAAAGAAAGAAAGAAAGAAAGAAAGAAAGAAAGAAGAAAGAAAGAAAGAAAGAAAGAAAGAAAGAAAGAAAGAAAGAAAGAAAGAAAGAAAGAAGAAAGAAAGAGAGAGAGAAAGAAAGAAAGAAAGAAAGAAAGAAAGAAAGAAAGAAAGAAAGAAAGAAAGAAAGAAAGAAAGAAAGAAAGAAAGAAAGGAAGGAAGGAAGGAAGGAGGGAGGGAAAAGAGAGTACCTGGAAAAACTAGAACTGTGGAAGGCTGGCTTCAGGGTACCCTTACTGTCACCTGAGAAAACAGATCCCCTTCCTTTTTGCCCACCTCTTTCTTACTCCCTTCTCAGATCAAGTCCTATATTTCCAGTTCCTCTCAAGGTATCTTCTGAATCTTCTGACATCCTCTCATTGCCTCCAACTCAATATGTCATGAAACAAAATTCATCATCATCCCACTCAATACGTTGCCCACCTCTGCCTGCCAACAACAGTCAATATTGTCTCCAGGCCTCCTGGCTTGGCTCTTTGACTCACCCACCTCTCAGTCTTCCTTACCCGCCTCTCAATCCTCTTTACCCTGTGTGTGATTCGTCACTAAGTCATGATGTTGATGACGGGCTTCCTTCTCACCAACTTTCAGATTAGTTCTTTCCTCTCTCACTTCCTCTACCACTTTTGAGTATGGGCTCCTCTTGAGCTCAGATGCTTTATGAATGGTAATAGCTACTGGTAAGACAGCACTTGGGTGCCCTCATATAAGGACTTCATGGTTCTGTGATCCTCTGTACTCACCTATGCTATGCTTCATTAGATACCTGAATGTCTCCTTGCCTCTCACCTGTGGTTTCCTTGGGGGCCATGTGACGAGGTCCATCCTTCCCTGCAGTGCCAATACCTGGCATGGTACTTGTCACGTAGCAGTTACTTAATGAACATTTGTGGAATGAATGTTTGCTTGCCGAAAGTAGAGGCAGAGATTAGAAGGATGAATGGGTAGGAGGATTGTTTTAGTGAAACACTCACTGATGCTGTCTTTCCTGTTTGTATTCAACCTAACCCAAGATTCAGCTTTCTGAGGGTCTGATGTAAATAATGGAATTCCTTCTCTGGAACTTGAGTAAACCCACAAAATGATGACTCTAATGTCAAAAACACAGGCTTCAGGAATATCCATAATCTCCAAGTCAGGAATCCCTGATGATTCCTTATATCTGATTGGACACAGCACTATCGAACTATTCTTTTGGAAATATCAAGAATGGACATCAAATGTATAATTGAGTAGAGTAAATATGAATTCTTCAGATTGATGCTCATGATTCCTTACAAACTGGTTCATTTTTATTTTTTGTGCCCATCTGAATATCTCTCTTACTCTCCCCACTATGAAATCAGGTCATTGATACCAGCGAGAGGTGTATTACTGCCACCAATACAGTGCCTTCCTGAGCAGAATGGCCACCAGTTCTCTTCACTAATAGTGGATACTGAAACTTTTTTTCAAGTCTCACCTCCTTTCTGAAACTTTTCCTGGATCCCTCCAGTCTACCAGATCTTCACTTTCTTTTAAACCTAGGATGTCTCCCTAACAAACTAGCACTTGAGTAAATATCACCAAAATCCTGCATTTGTTTTTTCCCATATCCTCAAATAGGTTCTAAGGCCACTGAAAATTGGAAGATTTATTTTTCTGTAGGTTTGTGCACACGTTCATGTGTATACATACATGTTAACCTGCCTAGTTACCTGAAGCACTAATGCCACACAAAGTTGCTTAAATTTACTGCTTCCTCTTATGTCAGGATATGAAAAACAGGAATCTGTTTACATGTAAAAAGGAAGTTCTAAAATTTCCACAGAAATTAAATTCTGCTTTTTGTGAGGAATACGCCTGGTACTAGAACTCAAATAGCACCTTGGGTCACCCTGTCCTTTGAAATTAAAGTAAAACTAAGCTCAATCCCCATCCTGCGCACAGTGGCAAAAATCAGTTTTTGCTCCGGAACTCTTTGGGAAGCTCTGTGTCAAGATATAATTTCAGGCTTTAGGCATCTGCTCCTGAGTTTCCCTTTCCTCTGCCTCCTCCTCTGCTAGACATTCAGCAGTCCTACCTGCCACATGAATCATTGCCCTGCTTCCCTATGGCAATTATATGTGCAGAAGTCTTCAGAGAGAGGCACAGAGATAAGAATTAAGTAATTGACAGCCTTAAATTCTTTTGAACTCTAGTTTTAGAAGTCATTCAGCAACTCTAGTGGAGGAAATTCTCACTCTGTACTTCTGCCTTTTCTAGGTAACTCCGCACCTTGTCTGCTTTTCTTCACTATCCTCAAATCCTTTCTTTCCCCCATCTCCAATTCTCTAAACTTCTGCTGAGCAGCCAACCATCCCTTGGGCTTTGCCTGTTCTACTCCAAGCATAAAGAATGGTCTGACCCTAAGCAAAGGCAGTTCTCCCCCTAAAAGAGACTATGGTGCCTTTTATTCATGTCACTCCACAGGACAGAGCTCTGAACTCTGGTAAACAGAAAGCCATCAATGACAATGTTACCAGCTGAGACAGAGAGCAGAAGTCAGGG
Organism: Ictidomys tridecemlineatus; assembly: GCF_052094955.1. NCBI lineage: Eukaryota > Metazoa > Chordata > Mammalia > Rodentia > Sciuridae > Ictidomys > Ictidomys tridecemlineatus. Next base: position 132,193,539 of record NC_135484.1, read on the forward strand.
CAAGAAGAGCTCTTGTGTCCAGTTACTGACCTGGACAAAGTGCCTGAGGAGGAAGGAACGTGACCATTGTTGAGTCTGTTTTCAAATGGCTCTTGCTGCTTGGCTGTGTATTATCCAAGTGGTTCCTTTCTAGCCAAACTTTGGAGAATTGGAGACACTGTAAAAGCCACACATGCAGGCAGGGCCAGCCATTAGGGCTGATGTGAGAGCCCCTGAGAGGCTCATGTGTCAGTGAGCCCCTGAATGTTTTCCTGAGGATGCCAACATGCACCTCATTCTGGCACTGAAGACAGCAAACAGTGCATGCCTTTACTAATCCTCACTGTTGGTGACATGAATAAAGTGCTCTGAAGTTACTAATTCTTATTTTGTAAATAAAACAAGCTTATTGTTAGAAAAAAATTAGAAAAAAAATGTTTTCTTAAATAGAAGATGAAACTTGTGATCTCCTTATACATACACGTGATTTTCAGTGTACATTCTGTTGCTCAGAGAAAATTTTCCAGGAAATAAGGGGCTTTTCAGCTTTATCCCATGGCAACATTTTTCTCATCTTATAGTTCCAGTCCCTGAATGTCAAAAAACATCTTCTTCTGCCCCCAGGAAGTATCCCATCCTGTCCTTTGAGTTAATGTGGACATCTCTGAGTCAACTCAGAGGCATTCTGAGTCCTCAGGCCCCTTAAAATTAATGGAAGTCTGAGGATGTCATTCAGTGGTAGAGCACTTGCCTAGCACACATGAGGCCCTGGGTTCCATACCCAGCCCTGTGATAATGATGATGATGATGATGATGATGATGATGATGATGATGATGATAAAATAGGTACTTAGAGAGTAGCAATGATTCTTTCAAGACACTTTTCTGAGGATTTGGGACCCAGAAGAACAAAGAAGATAGCAATGTCTGTGCTCCCTTGTAGAGGAGAGAGAAAGGAGGTTGGTGAGTCTTCTCATTTTCCTGAGCCTCAGTTTCCTTCTTGAGTGCATAAAAGGAGGAGGCTAAACCCAAAATTATACATCTTCTGAGCTTGGGGAAATAATTTGAAATGCCTATTTGTCTTTAGTGAAAGCATTTCTTCTAGGTTCCTCTTTTTTACCTTTTAAAAGTCTAATGAGCTCTGCATTTTACTTCTGGAAATTTCCAAGTGTAATCAAATACAAAAACATCTAAAATGATTTATCATGGACTAGAAAGGATATTTTGGGGAAATATCCCTTAAGTATCCAGTAATTATATGTTCACCCCAGAAAAGATACTCCAGCTCAGGATTGAAAATCTCTTTCTGCACGGATAGAACATTGGAATAATGTAGTCTGATATTTTCTTGGTGGGCAGAATGGTAGGCAAGATATCCAGATGCTTGGTGCCTGAGGTGGGCAGGAGAAGCCACTGAGTGGGAGCAGATTTTCAGAAAAGGGAAGTTGCAGTTGAACTTCTCAGCCATGCCTCAGACTGGCCCAGTGGTCTGAGCTCCAATCCTTGGCAGATAAGATTATTTCATGCCTGTTTTGCAGCTCTCAAGTGCTTTTTGGATCCAATGTGATCCCCACAGTCACTCTGTGAGGTGCAGAGCTTGGTTCCTGTTTTATAGGTGTAAAGATTAGATCAACAAGGGAGGGCAATGGGTTAGGCATGTAGCTTAGCAGTAGAGGACTTGCCTAGCCTGAGCAAAGCCCTGGGTTCCACCCCAACCCTGCAAATAATTAATTAATTAATTAAGGTAGAAGGTCTCTGGCTCACACAAATCAAGCACTCAAACAATATCCCTTAATACCATAGCAAATTTTGTTTCTTCTTTGCAAATACTATATTTCCTTCTTTGGGATCTAAAATGCCTTAAAAGTATAAGCATGCTAGAAGAGTGACAAATGGCTATGTGTTCTGTTTGTTATCGGAAAATTAAGCAAGGTAACAAACGGAAATAAAAGGCCCCCTGGGAACCACCACATTCACTGACATTCACTGAGCTTAACTACTACTAGGTGGACAACAGGAGTTCACTGATTGACCCACAGATTTTCGAAGCACTTCCTGTACAGCAGGCACTCCTGTCCCTGCATCCCTGAGTTCCCTTCATTCACCTGTAGGCACAGGTTGCCCACCTGGATAGTTTCAGCTGACCTAGCCCATACCCAGAGCCTGTTTCAAAGAAGCTTGGGTATATGAACTCTGCTAGGAGTCCCCTAGGAAGAAGAAAAAAAAGGGAAGAGCTGAGTTCTAAAGAAAGTCCAAGTTCTCCTCATACAACAGTGCTTTTCTCAATGGAAGACATCATCCCGTGGTGGCTGCAGTAGAGCAGGCTCCCGTGGGCAGGACTTACAGAGGCCACTCACAGAATTCTCTCCCTTCTGCCAACTGTTTGTCCTTCTGCCTCTTGTCCCAGGCAGGAATTCCAGTTTCCTAACCTGTAGAATGGGAATAATAACCCAGTTCAATGATGCTTTCCTTTGAATTTTGAGAAAAGAGCTCTCTTCTCCTCTACTGTGTCCCCATTTGAAACCTGAATCAACAATTAGTTCTCAGAGTAATTCAGCTTTGGGCCCTTTGTGACAGGGGTTGGGTCCATGCTTTAGACCTTGACTTCTGAAAGGTAAGAGAGGTCCCCTGTGGATGTGGGCAGGTGGGCATCAGACATGTGCGAACAACTCGACCAGCCGGAGTGCCCTGGAAACAAGGTCATACCCCTGACTTACTCAACAGAGAAGTACTGGGAACACTTGGGAGAGATTTCCAGGAGGGCAAGATAAACCTGGGAGCACAGGAAAGGAAGAGATGGGAAAAGTACTTTAAGACCCTCAGGGAGCCTTTCTGTGTGAAAGGGGAAATCACAACACTGACCACTGCGTAAACAGCTTCAGGGCATTTTCAAATAATGTTGAGATCAGTAAAAAGAGAAAGGAAAGGGTATAACATATATCACGAAACCAAGCCATAAATAATGAAAGTACCAGTTACTCCCCGAGAGTATCTGTTTCTAACTGACTTTTGTTGCAGGGGGGCAACGGGTGGAGTGAGTCTGATATAAGCAAAAACAGCAAGACCAAAGCCACAGTGGGTTTGCTTGAGTAATAACAGAATATTAAAAGACATTTCTTCATGAATATATATAGGAAGGGCAAGTGCCGACTGAGATCCCCTTCTTGAGATTGTTGTAATAGGTCCATCCCTATATTGTGTTCTCCTCAGGAAGCCCAGCACGCCTCAGATGTCTGTGGGTCTCTCAGACATGGTTTCTCAGCCAACATAACTCCCACACCAGGGCTCCCACACTAGAGCTCCCTGGAGGTCTCAGTTCTCATCCTGTCCTTCTTTCTCTCCTCTACCCAGACCTAAGTATGGAAGTCACCCATCTTTTGTGGATCTTACACTCCAAAATTGCTGTCCAAGATTTGAAGTGAATTGCAAAATATTGATGGTTCATCATAAGAGGAATAGTCAGAAGCCACCTGGAACATTCCCCCCTCATCTCTTTTACTACGTATTTCCAGCCACCCTCCCTTAGAGACCCCATTCCTCTCCCTACTCTGCAATAGCCCCATGTCCCCAACTCCCACTGAGTTCTCCATCAAGCCCCTCTCCCAGCCTCCCAGGCCCTACTCAACTCAGACTCCCCCTCTACTTATCAAAAACCCAATAATGCCGTGGCTAAAATGAATTGCTTTACCCTTTAGCAACATGGAAAGATATGTATATCTTTTGATATTTTCCGTTTTCCCTTTCTCCCCTTCCCCACCTGTTTTTCTTCTTGTGGGGAACGAATAGAGATTTTCCCATTGGTAATAATATCAATCATTTCCCCCTTTCTAGAATACAGAATATAGAAATATGTGCTCATTTTGAGTTCACCAAAAAGTTTTTTTTTCTTCAATAAATGAACACAAAGACTATTTAATAATGCAGCGACAGATGATCTGTTCCTAAAGTCACGTTTGGTTAGCCATATTCATCTTAACACAGTTTGGAAGTCTTGGCTTGTTGGGTTTTCTTAACCTCAGCCCTCTTCTGTCCTTCCCCTGTCCTTCTCCCCATCCCTCTATGATGGAATCCTCCTCCCTCTTCTTCATCCACCCAAGTCCCAAATCTCACCTTTCTGGTCTCCCACACTGGTCCTGCTGGTTGCCTGTACTCTTTAATTATTTTGTATGTCTTAGTCTTTCCTCAATTTTGAATAGATAACTGAGGAAAGTCCCTGCTTTCACACACTGGACCCAGACATGAGCACTCGGTAGCATTTGATCACATTTCATCCTAGGGCCAAAAGTGTGAATTGCAACAATGAGAAAGCCATAAAAATGGGATCCAGAACTGTTAAAAATGATTAAAGTGGTAAATTTTATGTTATGTACCTTTTATCACAGTTTTTTTTAAAAGTATAAAGAGTTTTGGGAAAACATCCAATTATGATACTTGGTATTTTTATAGTTTATTTTCCTGTACAGATGGCAAACATTTGCTGGATGTGGTAACATACACATGTAGTTCCAGCTGCTTGGAAGGCAGAGGCAAGAGGATTATGCAAGTGCAGGAGTTTGAAGCCAGCCTGGACAATGTAGCCAGACCCTATCTCAAATACAAAACTTGGAAATCACTTAAACACACACACACACACACACACACACACACACACACATCTTTTTTTTAAAAAAAGTTTCAAATGCTTTATTTCATTTTATCCACCAATCTCTGTTTGAACTTAGCTAACTTCAAAGATGAGAAACAGCTTCATATAGGAAAAAGAACATAAAAATTCTGTCTCATCTGACATACAAGTTACTTTTAAGCTCTCCAAGCCTGTCTTCAACTCTAAGATGGCACTTTATTTCCCACCTCATAAGAACACACTGGGCATGCCCTTAGCCAATGCCTGTCACATAGTTAGGCATTTGGGCCAACAAAATTCTCTTTCATTCTCTGCTTCAATTCCCCTCTTAGTTGTCTGTACTTGGTTAGCATTCCCACACAAATCATTCCAGATAACTTTGCAAAAGCAGAATCAAGTTCATTGGCCTATCATATTTGTTTACTCTAGATTTATTTTGTTCTAACCCAGTAGGCTGCCTGACACTGTCTAGAAAAATAAATCAGTATCAACAGGCTTCTCCCACAGTCCTCATGTAAAAAAGTCGTGTCAGAGAAGCCTCTTTTCTGATCAATGGTGCAAAAGCCATTCTCCATGTCATTATGGGCCCAGGAGTCAACTCTGCTAAGAAATTCTATACCTCCACATGGTAGGGTTCAGATGTGGGAAGTGGAAGCCCAGGGACTCAGGAGAGAGTGGTGGAGAGGGACTTCATTTTTTGAGAAAGGTGGGCCAGGGGCTGGGGAGGGAGAAGGTAAAAAGCAAGATCCATGATAGGATTGGGTGGTGGAACTTAACTCACAGAAAGAGTCCTCCTTTTCGTCTTTCTTTTAGGCAGTATGGTTATCTTCCCAAGACATTCTCCACCTTAAGAGGTACATTAATCGTGAGGAGACAATTTGAGCTGTGCTCAAGGAACAGAAGGAAAGGTAAAGAACAAAGGGAGCTGGGCACTCATCTGTGAACCAGGAATCAATAGTCCAGGAAAAGGGAGAGGTGATGGCCTGGCAACCAGGGCTGAGACATGAGACAAGCACCACCGAGAGAAGATGACAAAGACCTGTTGTAGGCCTCATAGGGAAGGTCTTGCAAATGATGGATTCATCTAGATGTCCCCAAAAGGTCTTGAGGTGCTCAGAAGAAGAAGTTTCACCATCTTCATCAATTTTAAGTCACCTAAGAACTTATGTACCATCAGTGGCATGTCCTGGGACAATAACAACCACAGGTCCAAGTGTCCATTTCCCTCATGTGGAAAACAGGAATGAAAATAGTACCACCCTCCCATGTGATGCTGGGAGGATTTCATAAATCTCAACACACTGTTGACAAATGGGAAGGTCTCACTAGATGTGAGCTTTAATTATGCTTCCATTGATGATCAAGGTAGGAGGTATGGGCTACCTCCCCCTTGAAGCATGATCAATCAAACTGGTGAAATAACTACTTAGCCAAGCAAGGGAACATGCATCAATTGAGGAAGTCATTTGAAGTATTGTGTATCAGAAAGCAGCCTGCCTGTTAGCTTGATTTTTTTTTCTTTTTTAGCTTTTTAGCCTGAAATGGCATGTTTAGTAGACACTGTAGTCTCTGAAGAGATTGTTCTAGCCTATATGTTCTAGGAAGAGCACATAGTGTCCTTTCTGCAAAAACCACTGTTGGCCATCAGTAAAAATAATAGTTAATAGTTTTGGCCAACTTTGCATTACTGCAACAAAATATCTAAGATAATTAACTTAATAAGAGAATAGTTTTATTTTGAATTATGATTTTAAAGGTTTCAGTCCATGGCCACTTGGCCCCATCACTCTGGGCCTGTGGTGGTACAGTACATCATAGCAGGATTGTGTGTGTGGTAGAGGAAGGCTGTTTACCTTAGGACAGCCAGGAATCAAAGAGAGAGACAGAAAGGGGCCAGGGTCCTAATGTCCCCTTCAAGGGCACACTCTCAGGGACCTAAGTTTCACCCAATAGGCCCCACCTTCTAAAGGTTCCACAATCTCCCATGGTGGAAACAGTCCTTTAAAATATGGGCCTTTGGGGGGCACTTATCCAAACCAGACCAGTGATGATCCATTGCCCAGTGCAGAGGCCAACTGTGATGGAAGGAGAATCCTCCCAGAGATCATTGCAATTCCCTAAATTGGAAACTTGCCCATGGGGCCAGAAGGGTAGAAAGGGGCCTTTGCTTGCCAACCTATAGCTGCCTGGCTGGGTTTCAGGCCAACTCTCACTATGACCTTCAGCTTTAGCACAGGCTGGCATGTGGCTCCCACACTGACTCAAAGAACTGCTTATGACTTTCTGACTCACCAGTAAATACCTCTTACTGCAGCTTCTCTACAGGATGAGTTCCCCCTGCTAAGGGATAACCAATGATAAAACTCACAACCAATAGTTATTACCCATGTCCTAGGTGTCAAGTACTTATTAGATGTCAAGTGTTGTGTTATGCTGTCATCACCAAAGCTGCGCAAGGTACATTATCCGGACGTTACAGAGGAGGACGTTAAGCTGCCACATTTGAGTAAAATGCCTAACACCACATTTTATAGGTAACAGCTAAAGTGGAAATCCAAGATCTGTGGTTCCAAAGTCCACATTCTTAACTCTTGGACATTGGAAACTGAGCAGATCTCACACATGTAGTTTAGGGTTAGGATCAATGTTATAGTTAACAGGGATAAGTATAAGTTTCTATCTGGTCTGATTTGAAAGGTAGCAAATGGCTATTCTTTTAACATAAACAAGCAACAATTGAAACGCCATCTAAGTTCCCTAAGATTCTTATGTTGTTTTTTTCTTTAGTTCAATGTAGAATTAAGATTCTATGCAAATGTTATCTACTAGGAAAGGAAACTACTACATGCTAGCTAACTGTGCTGTATGGGTGATTCTTAAGCACACTAACATTTGATAACCACAGCCTAGGGTGGTTGTCTCCATTCCCCCTGCTTTAACCATCACCCCTTGTAGATGACCTCAAAACTCTCTCTTCTCTCTCCCAAGCTCAAAACTCACTCTCCATATGGTTTTATAATATTTTCACCCAGCTATACCTCTGGACAGCCTCAAATCCAAGCTTCTTTTCTTTCATGCTGACCAGGTCCTCTTCTGCATGTTCTATTTTAATTGGGGTTGGTACAATATTTCAAACATCCAGGCTGGAAAACCAATTGTTCTAAATTTTCCCATCAATGTCTCTTCCCACATCCAACCCATTATTCAGTCCCATAGATTCTACCTTTGGAATCTCCATTGAAGTGTCCTTCCTCTGCTTTCCACTCTTTCCCTGGGTTCATTCTCATTCAAGTGCTCACACCGTCATTCTCTGTCCTTCCCATCGTCAGCATCCGGGCTCAGTTAGTGGCCTGTGCTGACAGCCTCCAGTCTGGCCTCCCAGTCTCTCTGCACTTCTGTCCATCTCTTCTCCACATCATTACCACTCTGATCTCATCCTTCCTATGAACATGTAGAAGTTTTCCCTCCTCTAAACCTGGCCTGCAGCCTGTCCACATGATGGCTCTAATGCCCACTACCTTCTTCAACTCTGGTCCTGGTGCTCTTTCCCAGACAAGCCCTGAGTCCTTCTGCCCTATCACCACCTGCAAAGTTCTGTCCTTTGAAATGTTCCTTTCCTTCTCTCTGCATTCACAAGTCTTAATTTTTATCCTTCAGGGCCTGCCCAGGGCACACTTACACAAGGGTCTCTCTGGGTTGTTCTAGAGAACTCTGTGCAAGGAATGAAGAGGAGGATTAGGGACAGGACATTGAAGCCTCGGGTTCTACCTTCCACTTAGTAGCTGGATCTCATGTAGAAATCAGCTCTAAAATGAGATTAAAATGCAGTAACCTGAAATAATGGATATCAGGCTGACTTGGAAGCCAGAGAGATATGCATTTTCATTTCAGCTCTGCCCATTGCTTACTGTATGGGCACAACAATTTGATTTTCTCAACTATCAAACATAGGAACCTCTTTTGAAAGATACTTACAATGATTAAAATTCACAAAATGTCAAGTGCTTAGTACACAGCCATCAACAAAAGCATTTATTAGCGTCTCTTTAATAGCACTTCCCACCCTACAAAGTATCTCACACATACTTGCTATAACAATCTCCTTCTGCCCTTTGCACCTTAAAGTATTTTAAGGTGTTCTCCATGTTTTCTACTTGTTTTAAGAGTCTTCTCCTTGGCTAAGTGGCAAGCTTCTTGACCGGGGATTGTTTTGAACTTGTCTTTCTTTCAGAAACTAGAACAGTGCCCAGCACCCAGAAAGAGCTCAGCAAATACTGGATTTAGTTAAATTTGAGAGGGAAGAGGCTTTCTAGGTAAGCATAGAAAGGAAGAGGGGTGCCTTGGAGGTCCTGCAGCAGGAAGCCCTGTACAGCTAGGGGGCAGCATGAGAACAGATACCTGAGAGACAGAATTGCTGATGATGGAGGGTTTTCAGAATCTGACAACTTCAAGATTGACCTGGCTGGAGTCAGACCATGAGGGGCTGTGTGCTGCATATGCTTATGATGTCCTGAAGGAACCAAGCCTGCAGGCTCAAGTTCAAGTTCTGCCTCTCACTATCTCCCTGAGCCCAGTTCACTCATCCATGAGGCCAAATAAGAACAATAATACTAAGTCCGTAGAGTTCTTGAGACTTTTACAATCCTATGTGAAGGGCGAGGCATGAAGATTTCATCTTTGGCTGTAATGAGAGTGGTCAGAGGGGAAATGACCAAAAGACAGGAGTAGCCTTTCTCATCCCATAGAAAACCCATCACATGATATCATCTCTTTGGTTATAGGAAAACCCCTTCGCAGTCCCTGCCGTCCCTTGGGCCGTTACTGGGGATACAAACTACTAGAAGCAATGCTCTAAATCACTGATCAAAGCCATCTGCATTCAGGTCCCTAAGGACTGGAAGGGGACCTCCAGGGGGGAAAGGCTGCCATCCATGATGGTTAGAGCCCAAAGCAAGACAAGAAATTTCATAGCAGCCACATTGTTGCCCAAGGTAAGGCTGGAAGAAAACCTCAAATCCAGACTTGTCTGACTCCTCCAAAGCCCATTCTCTGTGCTTGAGGTCAAGTTGACTCAAAGTCCTTAGGAACTCACAGTCCAGTCCTGGCCTTTGAAGAAGATATGAACTAATGGATTTAGGTGATTGGAAGAAAAAATCATCCCATGACTTGAATGAACAAATATTAAAACCAAAGAAGCCCCCAAGCTCTTTCCTGATGGACTACCTCCTCCATCTTTGCAGCTGAAGATACACCTCATCTCCTGCCCTTGTATTTTTCCTTCTGAAAAAGAGGAAAAGAGCAAAAGATCTGATAATCAAAAAAAAATCTCTTCCCTTGTCCATTCCCTGGGCATCCAGACTTTGGACAAAAAGGAGAAATGGGAACTAAAGAATTCTGCTGGTCTAACTGATGCTTGAATATGTTAGAGAAAGCAGAATAACTGAGGCCAAATGAGACTGCAGTGAGGTTTCTAAATCCCATCATACACAGTGTGTCCCCTGCTTTATCGTAGGGGAATTTGATCTCTTAAAAGGGAAATGCCTGTTAATACCAACAAGCAAGCTGAAGGGAGTTGCAGAATCGTCCTGTTCCAGAGGTTGTAAAGGTGGGGAAAGGATATGGCTTCTCCTCAGCTGGTAGGCCCACAATTTGGTATTGGCCTGCTGACTTCAGAGATGGAATTTACAAGTGGCACTGACTTTCAGCATTTAAGGAGCTTAAGTTCCTCTCTGCAACATCCAGTTATATTCTTCTGTGTTTAACCTGAAAGAAAGGATGAGGCTGGAGGAAACAGGCCTCTTTTGCTTACCAGGGCAGCACATGATTGAATATCAGCCATGGAAGCAACCTTGAAGCTGTATAGTTAATCCAACCCTCTTTATTGTTCAGGAAAAGAGACCAAGGCCCAGAGATGTGAAGGAACATGAGTAAGGTCACACAGCCTGCACATGACCAAATGAGGGCAATGTTTCTTGGCAGTAATCCACACTCCTGCCTCATCTCACTGGAGAATAGTACATTACAGTTACACTGGAAATGAGGAGGCTCTTTCATGGGTCCCAGAGCAGCCATACAAATATGGTTTCATCTAAAGCCACAACCCTCTCCATTGCTACCTCCCCAACTGCTGAGTCCATCCTTTCCTGACCTAGAGCAGTGGGAATGACAACCAACATCCCTGAGAAGAAGAAAGTGTTGTTCCTTTTTTATGCTCCTCCTCTCTGCTTTCACTTCTCTCTTGTCAATCAATTTTAACCATGTCTGGCACAAGATGGGGAGTGGGCGCAGGCCCCAGCATGATGAATCAGTAGTAACTGGGTGAATGTGGAGTGGAAGAAGGAATGAATGGCCTACATTATTTTACTTTTTATACTTTAACGTCCTAAATTCATAAAAAAAAAACAGGTGAGATATTTTTAAGTTGACATATATTTGTACTTGTTTATACAGAGAGATCTATTTAACGTAAACACCAGAAAAATTCTTTCACACTTGCTCACTTCTATAATGATATATAATTTTATGCATTAATATTGCATTTTATATTTTTAATTTTTTCTAGATAGAATGATAGGTGCTGGGAATCAAACATAGGGCCTGATATTATATTTTTTAAATATTATTTATGCATTTATTCCTATTTATTCCATATTTTGCTACATTTATTCTTAAATATCTTCCACAATTTATAAAGAAATAATTTCAAGTCTACACAAAAAGTAAAATAGTGCAAGCGAGCTTAGCATAATGCAAGTTAATGCCAACAAGTAAGCTGAAGGGAGTTGCAGAATCTCACTGTTATTTAACACCTGTTAACCTTTTATCCTAGATTGATCAATTATGAATATTTGCCACATTTGTGCTCACTCTCTCTAACTGACTCCTTTCTGTCTCTGTCTTACAAACCATTTGAAAGTAAGTTGCCCAGGTCTTATAATGTCCCCTATGAAAACTTTTGTGTGTACTTCCTAACCACCGGGACATTCTTCTACATAACCACCAGTTATATTATCACACTCAGGAGATTTGACATAAGTTTTAAGATGTAATTTAATTCAGAGAAAAATGTGAGAAATGAGAGAAAACTGAACACTCACAGTCTAGTTTCAGTTACTGAAGAATTCAGCATCCCACTTCTTCAGTCTGGTTCACTTGAATCAGCAAAGTCTCTCTTTATGTTAATGCAAGTCCTAAGCTCCCTATTCCCCCAAGACCTCATTTCACTGCTCTGCAGGCATGGAACTTCTCATGTCTCAGCCTATGGATTCTGTAACCTCAAGTCAGGCCTTCTTATCCTTTGGGCTCCTCAGGCAACAGCATGAAATTGGCTTTGGGAAAAGTCTGAGAACCAAAAGAAAGCAAGTCAATCTTGTTGACATTAAAAAGTACAAAACTTATATTTCGTAGAAACCTTTGGTGTTGAAGTTGACACAAAGCAGAGAGCCATGTGGATATATTTTCCCCATGAGTGCTATGGGGGTTTGCTCTGACTTGCTTTGGAACTTCAAAGATGCTAGTAATGCCCCTAGTTTCCTGTAAATACCCCCCACACGCTCCACTTAGCTTATCATGTGAAACTACAGCTCAGTAGTAAGGAGAGGTAGTGTGATACTAAAAGAAGAGAAAGAACAGACAGGACCAATGCCTGAATTTGGAAATGGTCACAAACATGCCACCAGGGTCATTTATTAATGACTTTGTAAAAAAAAAAACTAACAAAATTGTCAGACGTCCCATCACCTCTAACTTGCCACCACCTCTAACAGGGGTCCCTGGAACATTCCGATCTTTGAACTTCCTTAAAGAGTTAGCCATACTCAATTGGAAATCAATAATATGCTGCCTTTCAGGACAGGGACACTCCATTGGGATTTAAAGGCATTGAGAATAGAATATTTAGTCAACAGATAGCTTCAATGATGGCTGCTGGATCAGAGTCCTCAATTTTAGTTATTTAAATATAAAGTGTAGCACCTGAGGAGAGGATGCACTTTCTGGTAAGAATAGAAACTTATTTTTTTCTGAAACTGTTAAAATTGTAAAGTGTTTGTAATTCCCAGGGCTGAAAGAGCTGTACTACCAAAGGAAGTGAAGAATTTGTGGTTCTATGTGTGTAAGATGACTAACAATAACAAGAAAAAAAAATGAATGAAGGGCACATGCACACTGACAAATGTAAAGATTCTACTTTGTTTTCTTAATAATTGTTTTCATTTATCCCAGCATTTTCATCAAAAGGAAAAAAAGTGCAGTGAGCTGCAAAGACAAGTAGTTGTCATCTATTAAGGCACAAACTGCTGTCAAGAGTAGTTTACAATGGCTGGAAAGAAACAGTCCATCTTTAAGGAGGTAAGTAGTTTTAAGAGCTTTCAAACCTAAAACATCTGTTGCGAGTAAAGACTTAGGCAGATTTATCCATCTCAATAATTCAAATGCACCTTGACTTAGGAGGTGAGTGTGTGTTTGTGAGATTCTTTTGGTGTAGCTGAATAGCCAACATTCTTTTTCTGTTTTTCTATTGGAAAATGTTACAGTGACATTCCTAATTATATCATTTCTTATCTTTTATTTTCTAATGTATTTGTCTCAAGTCACATATTTAATTTTTCATGTCCTTATGTGGCCCAGGAAGTGAAAATTCCAAGAAAGCTTTACATGAGAAGTCCCTTCCCTCTCACCCCCTCACATCCCACAATCAGATTCTGCTGCCTGACAGCCTTAGTTCTTTCATGTACCAATATGGCACAATTGATCCCACTGTTATGTATATTTATAAGGCACTAAGAAAAATAAAGTGAAAAGAAGCTATTTTTATCTTGCATATTTTCTTATAAATTCTGTGGTATAATTTATTTCTGGTGAAAGACATCACCAAAGTGTTTTAGTAGAAAGCACATTGGAATGAAGTTGCGTATGGTATTCCTACTTACAGCTTTGTTACTAACTTAAAGTGTCATATTTGAGGTGATTGGATTTTGCAACAATCACCACAAAAGGTTTCTGATGATTCTGGGAAGAGGTTAGTCTCCACACAGCAAAACAAGACATCCAATATCCAGAACAAATTTATTTTTCCATTTCAAATACAAACCCTTTGTTAGGTTTGGCAGGGGAGTATTCTCCTGCAAGTCTGGACACATGACTTGTGTTGGACTTACTTGGTCTTTAACTCATTATCTTATGTTGCTTTGTCACCATGTCCTGTCTCCACAACTAACGTTCAAGTTTCCCCAGGGGGACCAGACCTTCCTTAGTACCTAGCATGGCCACCCAAGTACAGTGGGTACATAGCACATGTGATCCTGATTTTAATTTTTTTTTCAGTTGTAGATGGACACAATACCTTTAATTTTATTATTTATTTTTGTGGTGCTGTGGATTGAACCCAGTGCCTCACACATGCCAGGCGAGTGCTCTAATATTATCATTAAAATCAGGATCAGGGCTTGGGTTGTGGCTAGCCCTGATCCTGATTTTAATGATAATATAACCACATTCCACCGCTGCTACCCAAAATGTTTTTTGGAATATTTAGGTATGGGAAATGGGGAATCACCAATTGGAAAGGAAAAAAAAAAAAAAAAAACCTCTCAGCTACTTTGATATCCCTCCTGACTCCTTTGTCAAACCAACTGGTTTATTAAGAAGCATGAAGTATCTTTTACTTACCTTAAAAATATTAAAGAACAAATAAGACCTGTCACAGCCAAATCTGAGGCAGCCATGACAAAAGGACCCTGACTGCTTCAGTCCAACCAGGCATCCCCAACTTGCCCCCCTACTAACCTGGAAGCCAGCAGGCATGGGTACAGGGGAAAGGAGCTGAGGCACTTGTCTTGTTTGGTTGGCACAGTGGTGCCCATACCTCATCTCAGAATTTCGTGGAAGTAGTTTTGCTCCAGATCCTGCATTGGCATAGCAAAAAGAAAAAATTTACTCTAGGAAGGGGTGGGAGGACTCTAGTCCCCCATGGGGCAGCATGGCTAGGATGACAGAGAGGTTTGTTTAGCCCTTGCCAGTCTTTCTGTCACAGAACCTACTCATCAACTCTAGATTGAGGGTAAAGCTGTGACTTTACACAATAATTCAGCAACATCTTGCATAATAAGGATGTGAGTTGATTTCTTCCTCGCGTGCATCTTAGGCAACATCCATCCCTCCCTGAATTTCCTCTTGGCCATTGAACGTACCTGTGGGGGTGTTATAAAACTATAATGCTCATGTTCTATTGCAGACCAATTGGAATTGAATCTCTAGAGGTGGAACCCAGGCCACTCTTTTTAAGAATCTTGACTTCTAATGGACAGCTTGAGTCAAGAACCACTATGCTAGAACAGTCACAGTCATCCTAACTTTCCTGCCAATGACTGGTTTTAAAATGCATGTGGCTATCTAGCCACTGAAACATGAGATGAGGTCTTCAGGAAGCTTCTGGAAGCAGGTTTTTCACTCCTAAGGAGGTTCTGTATCTCCTGTCTTATCTGGTTATGACACCCAGCAGACCTGCTACCTAGAGGACACAAGAGCCTCAAGAGTCAAACACGAGACCACAACCTGGTTTCCAATGTCTGGAGTTTGCTAAAAGTCTGGGCATCTTGTGGGAGGAGATAAGGCAGTGCCTTAACACTCAAGCATGTTCAAAGCTTGGTTGTGATTTATTCATAGGAAAAAAAAAAAACATCATTCTTAGCAATTTCTGGGGATGTTCTTTCTGCCCCTAGGGAAAGAGCCTAGAAGCCAGGTTTCTAGTTTCAGGCACCTACTTCCTGTTAAGAACCACTTATCTTATTTAATCTGGAACTCCACTTGCAATGTGGGAGAATGACAGCTTAACCACCAGATTCTAGAGATTTGTGAATCCCTCCAAAGGCATAGTCTGGATGCTGAGGGAGAGGGGAAATTTCTGGAAGTCAGACTCTGACTGCTACACCTCTTTGGGGAACCAAGGTGCTTTCCTCTGTGTGCAACCATCATATCACCTAAAGTAGGAGCCAACTGTTTGTCAGGCCCTGAATTAGACACCGTGGATAACATGTGCTCATTAAATTTTCATTTCAACACTCTGTGGTATGTGAGTTCATAATCATTTTTCAGAAAAGGGAGGAGAGTCCCAGACAGGGTGAACGGTGCGAGATCCAGGATTGAAACACTCTTTTCAGCATAGTACGAGTGGGCATTAGTTGGATGCCCTCAGAATGCCCAGCAGGTGTGGGCACTTGGAAATCAGATGTGAAGCCACTATCTTTGGTATCAGGCAAAGATCTCAGCCCTGCTTTGGAAGCTTATCTGAATGACTTCAACACAGTTGCTTTGGGCCTCGGCTTTCTCATACATCAAACTGGGGTTAGAAAATCAACTCCTCATTTATTTCGTGAAAACAATGAGTGTTCAGTAAATTTCAGTGATATTCCACTCATCCCTCTGCACCCTCACCCTTAATGCCTGAACTCTTTACCCACCATCTGTGTCGTGTGATGGCAGAGAGTTGATGAAACATGACCAAGCGTCAACTTGGCAGGCATTGCAAGGCAAGGAATGCCAGGGGCCCCGGCATTCTGGTAGTGCAGACACTGGACTGAGCCAGCAGGGGAAAGGTCTTTAGGACAGATCAACCTGGAATCTCAGCAGATGAAGTTCTGTATTGACTCCCACTTGTCACTTTGCTAAGGATGAGGGTACACCATGGCGCACTCTGCTCCAGGAGATGGCCTTCTCCATGGTGCAGGGTTAATTGAAGGCATGCTAGAGTGGATCAGTAGAGCCTGAAATGAGGGAAGTATGACAGGCTGCTGGCTTTGGTATCTGTGAATCAGGCTTCTCTAAAATTGTTGACTCTGTGGAGGGATAGAAGAGCCAAATAGAGTTATTTCCAGAAATCACTCATACCGTACCTCGTCTTTGTCCTGCATCTGAAAATCTTGACAGGGTCTTTCACAAAAATAGGCTCAGGGAGAGAGGGCTGAGTCATTTCACTAGCCTGATTCAGCCCTTGCCTGTGAAGGCCAGGGGCCCATGCCTGCCTCACGTCCCCAGGCGGTGGCAGAGTGGCCGCTGCTAGCTGGGACTTGCCACTAGCATCCTCCCATCCTAACATTGTCTCAGGGGTTGAAAAGTACTTGTTCTCTAAGTAATGAATCACGTAAAATCTCAGGTACTGATTTCTATCTCTTGGCTCTATTGACCACCTGTTGGAACTTCAAGAGGCTGAATGGTGTTGACTCCCTGGGAAATTTAGTGTCCAGATCACAACCTCAGATCTGGATTAGGAAAAAAAAACACTGTTCTGAGATCTCGACTATGAAAGGTCTTAAATGCTGTGGCTTTTAAGAACTTCTTACACACGTTTCTTCCAATTATGTATTGGATAGTACTAAACATAACAATAACCATGATCATATAAATGCCTGTTTGGTGCTAAGTCTTGTACAAGTTTTTTAACTGCTGTTATTGCCAGATTTCACATCTATGCTATGAGGCAAGTGTTACTGTCTCCATTTTAGAGATTAGGAAACTAAGCAGAAGAGGAAATAGAAGGAAGCAGGACAGGTCAGAATGAGCCACAAATCCAGGTGCCAATCAAATACATTAGTCTTCCCTTATCCACAGTTTTAGCCTGGCATGGTGGTGCAGGCCTGTAAATTCAGTGACTGGAGACGGAGGCAGGAGGATCCCAAGTTCAAGGCCAGCCTTAGCAACTTAAAGGCCTCCTTCAAAATAAAAAATAATAATGGCTGGGGATGTGGCTCAGAGGTAAAGCACCCCTGAGTTCAATCCCCAGTGAGAAACAAACAAAACCAAAACCCTTCTCTGTAGTTTTCCTGTCCAAGGGTTAAGTTACCTGAGGTCAAGCATGATCCAAAGATGTTAAATGGAAAAGTCTAGAAATAAAAAATTTATAAATTTTAAATTACTTTTATTGTGGTACATTACACTTGTTCTATTTTATTGTTAGTTAATGCTGTTAATCTATTACTTAATTTATGAATTAAAGCTTAATTTATGAGTTAAACTTGATCACAGGTATATATGTACATATGGGAGAGAACATAGTATGTATATGGTTCAGCATTATCTGTGATTTTAGGCATCCCTTTGAGTCCTTGGGACATATCCATCATGGATAAGAGGGGAATGCTATATAATAAACTTGTCCTGCCCACTTACTCTTAGGCTTCTCACTTTTGTTGCCTGTATCATTGCTTCAGCTCTTTCACTTGAGAAAAACAACAAATCCAACCCCAAATCTCAGCTTCATCTGCTCACCTCATATGCTTTTCCTGTCACTGCTGCTAGGTAGTACCCTAGCACTCCTGTTTCCTTGATTAGGGAAATGATATGCTGGTCAGGTAAGAAGGACCACCCTCTGTTCTCAACTTTCTGGACTTCAGAGCACCCTGGGTGTCAAGAGGACCATTCTTTTCTCCGCTTTCCTCTGTTCCTCCCTGAGCCATCCAGCTTGAGCCTCATGATGCTGAGTGCACTGGCCCCACACACCGACCCCAGCAAATGTAGGCACCACAGGGAAGTAACTCAATGAAAGAGGAGAAGGAAGGTGGGAAGGCAGGGGTGGGAGGGAGAGAGCACTAGCTCTCATACCTTCTGTGACTCACCTCACAAAGCCCCACAAATGGGGTATAACTTCCCCTGAAGAGTGCTAAAGCCTGACGGGTCTCTGCTTGGTCTCGGGTAAAAGGAGAAGTGTGCTGGGCCCTGCTGACACAAAGAGTCAGGTCCTCAGCTAAGACCCACACCCGTTACCGTTGTGTCATTTGTAAAATGAGAATAATATCTTCAGGGAGGATCACTATGAAGATCAAGTTTTTAAAAACAAACTTACTTGGCAGCTTTCTTAGTGTTGTCCGATAGTTAATTGTTATTATTATGATTGCCTGTGAAAGAATTTATTTGAGCCAGAAGAGGCACATTTGCACATTGGCTGGGTACCACATCCTGGGTTGAGGCCTCACAGTAATAACAATGAACTGCCCAGAGGCACCATCCTAGGATGATTATTTGTAAGATTTTTTTACCTGTTCTTTTTAGTTATACATGACAGTAGGATGTATTTTGACATATTATACATACATGGAGTATAACTTCCCATTCTTGTAGTTGTGCATAATGTGGAATTACTCTGGTTGTGTATGAACACAGAAAAGTTGTGTCCGATTCATGCATACTACTGTCCTTCCTATTCTCATTCCCCCCTCCCTATGCTTTATTTCCCTTTGACTAATCCAATGAACTTCTATTCTTCCCTCCCCCACCCCCACCCCCAATTGTGCGTTAGCATCCACCTATCAGAGAAAACATTTGCCCTTTGGTTTTGGGGGGACTGGCTTATTTTACTTAGCACGATAGTCTCCAGTTCCATCCATTTTTCTGCAAATGCCATAATTTCATCCTTCTTATGGCTGAGTAATATTCCATTGTGTATATGTGTACCACATTTTCTTTATCCATTCATCTGTTGAAGGGCACCTAGCTTGGCTCCACAGCTTAATTATTGTGAATTGAGCTGCTTTAAACTTTGATGTTGTAGTAGGCTGATTTTAAGTCCTTTAGATATATGCCGAAGAGAGGAATAGCTGGGTCAAATGGTGGTTCCATTCAGGATGATTTTTATTTTCTTCCATTGTCTCAGCTCTTTTTACTTCCAACCCTCAGATTCCTTGTGAACAAAAGTAAGTATTTTAAATAAACAGTAGTCAGTCTATGGGCTTGAGGAGAAGAGCATCTCTTTCCATTCTAGGATTGATAACTCCAATGCCACATTCGGTGGTGCATGCTTGTAATACAGCGGCTCAGGAGTCTGAGACAGGAGGATCATGAGTTCAAAGCCAGCCTCATCAACAGTGAGGCACTAAGCAACTCAGTGAGACCCTGTCTCTAAATAAAATACAAAAAATAGGACTGGGGATGTGGCTCAGTGACTGAGTGCCCCTGAGTTCAATCCCTGGTACCCCTCCAAAAAAAGAGGGGGTAGGGTTGTGGTTCAATGGAAGAGGTGCTCACCTAGCTTGTGTGAACCACTGGGTTTGATCCTTAACATCACATAAAAATAATAAACAAAATAAAGGCATTGTGTTCATCTACAACTAAAAAAGAAATTCTTAAAAAAAAAAAAGATAACTCCATCATCCCAGCCTCCACAGCTCTGGTCCTTACTTTGAAGCACTTGCCATATGCAGGACAGTAACTTCTGACAACAATTCCCTGACCAAACTTCAAAGGTGAAAGGCACTGTCCTCTTCCCCAAAAAAGCCTTCACTTCAGATGCCAATATGCCAGCTGCAAGCTCCATGGTCCCCAGACCACCTGTATTTTTGATACAGAGGTTACAAATTTGGGGAATTCCTGTGATCCCTTCAAGTTTGATAATTTGTTAAAGTAACTCACAGAACTCAAGGAAGCACTGCACATGTGATGACAGTTTTGTTATAAAGAACAGAAATCAGGATTAGTCAGATGAAGGGACACTGGGACACAGTCTGAAGGGGTTGCAAAGATAGCTCCTCTGTGTGCTCAAGATTCATCAGCAGGCACTACCTTGGTGTGCTCACCAACCAAGCAGTTCCGTTAAGCTTTCCAGGGCTTTCCGTGGGGGTTCATTACTAGTCATGATTGAGCTACTGGATACGTGGTTGAATTCAGTCTCCAGGTCTGCCCCCTCCACAGAAGTCAACCTCAGAGTCCCAACCTCTAATGACATGGCTGGTCTTTCCAGCATGGCCGTCCCTCCTCCTGAAGCCATCTAGGGCTTCCACCATGAGCCACCTGATGGAGTAATAAAGATACTTCATCATTCGAGAAATTCCAAGTCTTTAGAGGCTACCACTTAGAACTGGAGACAACACTGTCAGATTCTTTATTATATTAAAGGGGTGTGAGAATTATGAGCCTGTGTGTTCTTACAAACACACACACACACACACACACACACACACACACACACATACACACATTCCCTTTTATTCAAAGGATAAAATTTTAGCTCCTGAGCATTTCATGCAAAGTCCATCATCATCTCTCCTCATCCCACCTTCCCAGCTCTCCCTCCTGTAGTACCAAATTTCTTCCCCTTCTCTGAACAGCAAGCCCTTTGTAGACCCCCCCCTTGTATACATGTCTCAACCTCATTGCCTAATGTGAGTACCCTTCAGATTCAACATTCCTCCTCAGGGCTGCTCTTCCCAGCTCATTGGGATGCTTCTGCCAACTGTGAGTGACACTTTATTACCTGAACAAAGTCGGGTTCTCCTGGTAAGGATGATGGTAGAAATAGTACAAGTCTTTGACTTGGAGTAGATGTGTATCCTCAGACAAGAGACAGTCAAGGGTAGATGCCGCAGTCCGGCTGCAGCAAAATAGCCGGGGGGTGACTAATAACTTGTGTACCTTGATACAGCAGGAGTAGGAGCCTTTTATTGTAGGACAACAGAGGTATTTATACATTTTGCACAGCTTATCTTAATTAGCATAAACTAGATACAGCAGTCAACCAATAAGGAATCTCCACACTTAATGGCTCGTTTTTGTTACTTCTCAAACCACTCCCTCTGGCATTTTGCCAGGCACCATCCAAACTTGTTTACGAACTCTAACATTCCCCTGGCAAAATGCCAGGTGTTATTTTGACTTGTTTACAGACTCTAACAGGTAGAGGCAGTGAGGGTGGGTCCGCAGGAGGTGGGAAAGGCAAGCAGGTGATGGCAGGAAGGGGGAGGGAAGTGAACAAGACAGAAAGATACAAACCAAACAAATCCCCAGTTGCAAATCTTTTTTAAAACTCATAGTCTTTACAATTAAGCCCTATTTAAGATTTGTGTTCATTAATCATCATGACATACTACAGCTTAATAGTTTTCAAACTTTTTGAGAAAAGCAAACTTTTATATCAAAAAAAACCAAAACCTGTGTTTTCCAGGGGTCAGTATAAAACAAGTGAGTCACTTCCATCCAGAAGTGACTCACTCCACACACTTTTTTGGCTAATCCTTCATTGGCTCTTGGGAGAAAGCTCATCATCTTTCTGGAAGGAAGAGAAGCATTTTCTTTGCAAACTGACAAGGGCCAGAACAGAATTAAATATTATGCACCTGGAAACTTGATTTTTTCAAAGGACTAATTTTCCCCAGTCCTGAATGTGTGCAGTCTGTGTTGAAGTGCCCCCCATGCTCTCAGGCGCCAGAGGCATCCCAACAACCTGGTTCTGGAAAGGTTGGAATGCTTCCTTTCTCCATGACTCTTTGGGAATAAAGCAGGATAAAGTTCTGTCACCAAAATCAAGGCACTAAGTGGCAGGATTGCACCCCTCCCTCCTTTGATGTCTAAAAGGGGAGAGCGGGTGTGGATCCAAGCCAGTTTCAATGGTTTACAGTGAAACTCACCTGGGGGTGTGTGGTTGGCTTCGTCCTTCAGGTTTAGAAGCCTTTTAAGTCAAATTGAAACCCTTCAGCTGGTGTTGTACGAGAGGCTGACCCTTTAATACTGCGCACCTCAAATCATGTGAACTGAAACCAGTGGACTTCTCACAGTCCAGCAGAACCCACCCTCCAACCAGTGACCCCTGAGCCATGAGCTGACAGGTATTCGGCACAGATTCGGGATAGAAGGCCCCCTGAACTTCAAAGTGAACTCCATTTACTTCAGACCCTGTCCTCTGAAGCTATTTTTCAACATCCAGAGGTAAAGCAAACCCTTCAAATTAAAAATTTAATGATTTGACTTGCAGAACTTTCTCATGCCACTGCATTCTATTTAATAGCCACAAATTATTTATCTAGTCTCTCTCCTATTTATGGACACAAGAGTCCTTCTTCCCCCACCCCCAGCATCATTTTTCAGCTTTGCAAAATAATGCTGCAGTTAACATCCATACACCCTGAAAAAACACATATCCTTAGGAAAAGTTGCATTTTGACAGGAATTGCCTGATTGCCCACCCTAATTGTTGCACAAATTTGTCCTCTTATCAGTTATTCAAGGGGCCCTTTTGGTAAACCTCATCAACACTGGATTTACTCCAGCCTTATTTGTTTCCAGTGTTATATAATCAGCCAGTAATACTACATTGGAATTTCATCCCTTTTTAAAATTAATTTTTACTTGATATATAAAAGAAAGCATGCATATGATTTGCATTTCTTTAATCATCAGTGTAATTGAGAACTCTGTCCCACGCTTGGTAGGTATGTACTAGCTGTTGATAGTCTCTGTTCACTTTTCAATACAATTGTTTACCTTTTGCTTACTGATACGACACAGCTCTTTGTACAAGAAGGAAAGAAGTCAATGACTGAGCATCTCAAGCATCTGTATTGCAAAACTTTCCCTGGTATACTGTTTCTTTTTTGGTTTTGTATATTTTTTGTGTTTTGTTTAAACTTTTCTTTATTTCAAAACTTGCCAATAAACTTCATGACTTCTGGCATTCCTGATCTCCTCCTTCATCGTGGTTGTTTTTAAGTCAACCCCCCCTTCTTAGAACATATATTTCTATCACGTTTTAATATATAACACTGCTTTTACAGGTGGGATTGCTTATTCATAAAGCCAGTGACTTCTGGTAACATTCCTGTGACACGTTTGGCAATTGGAAATGAACCTCAGTGCTCTTTGCAAAAGGTGACAAAGTCAAATGCCATCAGCTGCTCATCCTTCCTGTGGTCACACATCAGCATGAAAGGGTGACTAAGGAAGTAGAAATTCAGTTAAATAACTACTAAAACATTCATAGAAACAGGTGTCAATTTTCCTGATTTTCATGGGCTATTGTATCCCTAGTTAAATCTGCACTTTGCTTCATTCAACTGTAGTGATATTGCCCTTAGATTTAATTAGGATGCTACTACTTTCAAGGAGTCTTATGAAGGCTATTGAAAAAGTCTCTGTAAAAACATTTTAAAGATATTGAATGGAGCAATGTCACTACTACATAATCAGAAATGAGATATTTCATTTGTTTCAATGAAAATTAAAAATATCTTTCGTGGGTCCTAAAAATTCCTACCATGTGTTTCTGAAGAGCTTAATGATACCAGAAAAGCACTTGTTTGTAGGAAACAAAACACAACTAACAATTTAGGCAATAGGACATTTGTATTAATTTACCAATGGTATCACGGAGTGGCTTAAACGTCAGAAGTTAATTTTCTCACTGGAGACCAGAACAGAAGTCTAAGACCAAGATGCCAGCAGGGCTGGTGTCCTCTGAAGTCTCTTTCCTTGGCTTGTATGGCTGCCTTCTCAATATTTACTCACCAAGGTCTTCCTTCTGTATGTGTCTGGGTCCTAAATTCTTTTTTTCTTTTTATAAGATCACCAATCAAGTTTGACTGGACTCATTTTTACTTAATCAGCTTTTAAGAAATTTTACCTCCAAATACAGTTAGATTCTGATGTACTAAGAGTTAGGACTTAAACATATGAATTTTGTGGAAACACAAATCAGCCATAAAATCATTCGATTATTGAATCCAAGGGTGGGTTCATGAACCACCAATGTCAAAACCAGCACTTCTATGAATCTCATTGTTTTTTTTTTCTTCCTGGCTACAAGATGGATGCTGCAGCCTCAGGCAGTGCATTTGCTGCCAAAGGGAATAAGAAATATGCTAAAAAAAACACAGTGTTTTCTGTCCATTTTAGTATAATAGGACGAACTGTCGTGGAGATTTATAAGAGAGTTCCTTTGACATTCAATGCCCAGACCTGTGTCACTTGTCCATCCCTGGATGCAAGAGAGGCTGAACATGTTTGATACATATCTAGAATAAAATAGGACGAGAAGAAGGGTGGAGGTTCTGTCAATCAACCATGTCTGTCTGGCACAGATTCTCCCCAATACCCTGGGCCCATGATTCCATTTTGGGTCTAGAATTTGTGTTTCC
Source organism: Ictidomys tridecemlineatus (assembly GCF_052094955.1). Taxonomy (NCBI): domain Eukaryota; kingdom Metazoa; phylum Chordata; class Mammalia; order Rodentia; family Sciuridae; genus Ictidomys; species Ictidomys tridecemlineatus. The sequence goes on from NC_135484.1 coordinate 132,218,034, forward strand.
TTGGTGCCCTTTGAGCATGTTTCAAGTCATGTTAAAGGTTACCATAGAGGGAGCATTTACAATATATCAAATGGGAACTTACTCTTTAATCACCTTAGGTGTTACATTATAAAAAGTTCATGTTGAAACCCTAACTCCCAATACCTCAGAATGTGACCTTATTTGGATAAGCGTCATTGCTGATGTAATCCGTGAAGATGATGTCGTGCTGAAGTAGGGTGATGAATAATGCCCTTCTAAGAAGAGGACATGGACACATAGAGGAAATCATGTGATGACAGAGGCAGAGACTGGAGTGGCATCTGCAAGGACCACAGAAGGTTGCCGACAATGACCAGAAGCTAGGAGAGAGCATGACCTTGGCAACACCTCGATCTTGGATTCTGGCCTCCAGAACTGTTATAAAATGAATTTATCTTTGTCTTTAAGCCACCCATTTGTGACCATTTGTTCCAACAGCCCTGGGTAATAAATATAGAGAATGAAGCTGGTAAAACTGGACACATGCACAGTCACTCAGGAAGGATTCAAACTGAGGTCTTCCCGGGTCCAAGAGAAGCAGGCATTTTTTTTCTCTCTACACTTCTCATCTGAACCCAGATGACCAGTGGAGGAAGCTGAGAGCATGCCCCAACCCCTGATGCTCCAGCAAAGAGAACCCAGAGGGGACAAGGGAGGGGAGAACCTGGGGCAGGACTCTTCCAGTTTTGAACTTGGCAATTTTGCAGGTAGATTGGCCCAAAGCAGTTCTTATTCCATGGAATCCCCATCACTCCCCTGGGTGCCAAGACTTATTAATCCTAGGAATACTGCTATGGTTCAGGTCTGGAATGTCTCCCAGAGGCCTATGTGTGTCCTCAACCCGTGGCACCATTGAGAGGCGATGGTGGTACCTTCAGGAGGTGGGGAATGATGGAAGAAATTTAGGTCCCTGAGGGCATGCCCCTGATATTAAGACCTCAGTGTCTTAATATTAAGTCTCTCTCTCTCTCTCTCTCTCTCTCTCTCTCTCTCTCTCTCTGTTTCTTGACGCTCTAATTAGAACTAACTTCTCTTTGACTCCCATTTCTCCTGTTGGCAGAGACTGGCTTTCAGCCAAGTCAAACCCTCTGCCCCTTCTACTCTAGGGCTGAACTCATGCTTGAGACCTGAGCTCAATTTCCACAATCTGTCTATCAATCTATCTCTCTCTCTCTCTTCTCTCTTCTCTTTTCTCTCTTCTCTCTCTCTTCTCTCTTTCCCTCTCTCTCTCTCTCTCCCTCTCCCCTCTCCCTCTCTCTCTCTCTCCCTCATTTGTCTTTGATTTTCCCCACATTGTTTCTTTCTTGCTCTCACTTTCTTCACTCTTTCTGTTTCCCCCACCCCTCACTTTCTGTCTGTCATGCTCTTTGTGTCTCTGTCTCATGTATGCTCTCTGCATTTTTGCCTCTGCCTCTCTCTTTCAGCCTTATTTCCTAGTTTTTCAGACATCACAGAGCAGAAAAGAAACTTATCTTGCATAGACTCATCAGGGAGGGAGGCACCCACCTACACACTAACAAGTGTGAAGTGGGGGTGTGGTTAATCATTTTACAGAGAGAAACCTCCCTGGGGAGACCAAGGAGCAAATCTGTATTCACTGAGATATTGACAAGAGAAATTGGGGTCTATATGGCCAAGAAGGAAACAGAAATATTGAAATATTGAAGGAAACAGAAGTATTGAAAGTAACCATATGGAATACCCCACCACCACGACCCGTAGTCCTCTCCTTATGTCCCTGGGAACCTGAGTCCTGGTAAAATTTTATGTATGATTTTGATGAGAAAAAGAGGGTTCCAGCAAGAATTGCTACAATCAGGTAGGAGTTTTGCGTTTCTAACCTTAAACCTATGTTGAGAATAAATGGAAATTTCTTGATGCTCTAAATAGAACTGACTTCTCTTTGACTCCCATTTCTCCTGTTGGCAGAAACTGGCTTTCAGCCAAGTCAGGCTCTCCACCCATTCCACCCTAGGGTTGAGCTCATGCCTGAGACCTGAGCTCACTTTCCACAACCTCCCACCACCTCCAGGCCTGCACTGTCTACTTGAAATCCCTCTACTACTGGTGTCATGCTGGACACTCAGAAACACCTGAGCATCCTTGGCCCATCTTCTCAAATACATTATTTCTAGTTTTTCTTTCTTGATAATTCCCTTTGCCCCTGTGGTCATACCCAGCTCTGAACTGCAATGGCAATATGTACTCATGGCTTCCGAAAGGGGCTGTTCATAATAGAAAATCCTACAAGGGAGAAGAAGCTCCTAATTGGCTGTGTCATCCTATCTGATTTTTGTCTGATTTCATATTACTTCCACATTCCAAAGGCTAAACCAAAAACTGGAGTCTGAGCACAGAACAAGAGTAAAATTTTTACTCTTTGTTAATTTTGTTCATTATATTGATAAATACAGCCTCAGCCCACTCATCACTGTGGGATATGCTACAGGAATCAATGTTCTTATTCATTCTTATTCTTATTCTTTTTTTCTTCCTTTTTTGATACTGGGGATTGGACCCAGGGACACTCAATCACTGAGTCACATCCCCAGTCCTTTTTTAATTTTTTTTTTTTAATTTTGAGACAGGGTCTCACTAAGTTGCTTAGGGACTTGCTCAATTGCTGAGCCTGTCTGTGAACTTGCAATCCTCCTGACTTAGCCTCCCAAGTTGCCAGGATTACAGATGTGTGTCACCACACCTGGCTGTCACTCTCATTTCTGACGGCAGGAATACCACTAGTATACCATCGCTGTGGTGGGAAATTTGGTGATTAGCATCAAAACTCACAAAACTTTTGAGTATCCATCAATTCTACTTGAGAAAATTTTAGATCTATATTAAAAAATTACACATGTACCTAAAATATCTATATAATATTTATTAAAGTTATTACTTAAATAGTAAATAATGGTAAATAATCTAAAAATTTATAAATAGAAGTCTAAATACAGCAAGGCACTTTGATGTGATGGAGGAAATATGCAACCACTGAAGTTTGCCATAGGCGCTTGGTTTGTTGCTATGGTTTGGATATGAAGCATCCTCCAAAATCTCTTGTGCTCAATGTGGGAATATTCACAGGTGAAATGACCAATTGGGAGAACTATAACCTAATCAGTCTTTCCTAATTTGAATGGACTGATTGGGTGGTAAATGTAGGCAGGTGGGGCACGGCTGGAGCAGATGGGTCACTGGGGGCATACCCTGGAAGGGTTCATCTTCTCTATGACCCTTCATCTGACAAAATGCCTCATCTTGGGCCCAGAACAATGGAGTTGGCTAACCATGGACCAAACCTCTGAAACCACAAGCCAAAATAGTTTCCCTCCATGAAGTTTTCTTGTTAGGGATTTGATCACAGTGATACAAAGCTGATTAACAGAGGAATTGGAACCAGGAATGGGACCATTGCTTAGATTAACCTGACCATGTAGTTCATAAACCTTTGGAGCAGGTTTTTGGGAGGAGTTTGGAAAGGCTTGGAGATATAGGGTGGAAAAGCCTTAGAATGTTGAAAGCAAAGCTTAATATGTGATTCTGGTTAAAGCTCAAGAGAGCAGAACGCTGACAAAAATATTGATTGTGCTCATGAAATTTCAGAGTGAAATGAGGATTCTACTGGGAATTGGACTAGAGACAACTCATTTTATATTCTAGCAAAAAAGACTTGTATATATTTTGTCCATGTCCTGAGATTTTGGGATGAGGCTGAATTTAAAAGTGATAGACTAATTAATCTGGTGCAAGAAATTTCAAGGAAGCAAAGAATTCAGGCAATGGCACAGAGATTTCTGGCAAATTTTAGCCAGGTTTACTATGAATATCAGGAAAAAAAAGCTGAGTTGAAGGATTTTAAAAACTTGAAATTTGGCCAGAAAAGTGCATGTAAAATTGGGGCCAAGAATCATGTGCTTGTTGAAGAGATTATAGCTCCTAAAGAGCTGATAAGTACTTTGCACAGGGATGACTGGAAGATGGCTTTAGGGTATCTCAGGAATTTGCAAGACCACATCCATTGCAGACTACAGGGTAGAAGGGAAAATTCCTTTGAGAAGAGATCATGGTGGGGGGTGGCTAAGGAATTGTTTCACATGCTCTACTGCCCAGGTACTAAGAAGTTACTGCAGTCATAATTCCAGGAGATCCAGATACTGAGTGAGCTATGGCAGTCATGGCATGGTCCACGTGATGCTGTTTCTCCAGGAATGCAAGATGCTGGTGGTAAGGGGTCATGGAGGCTGTCACCAAGATTTCAGAGAAAAGCCTGGGAGGCCAAGGGTTAGAAGCCCTGTAGGCTGCCTCTGGGAGGGTGATGCATAAAACTGTATAGGTGAAACCAAAGCTGGAGACCCCAGAAATTAATAGATGCCAGGAGTATGGACTTTCTGCCTAGAAAAGCTTCTGGCTACAAAGAGAGTCAGACTAAAAGAGATGCCTTGTAAACTGCAATGCGCAAGGCCAAAGGTCAGGGCTGCCCCCAAACAACAGGACCAATCAAGCATAGACTGAAACTTCCAAAACTATAAGCCAGAATAAACCTTTTCTCTTTTTAAGTTAATTATATCTAGTATTTTCTTACAATAACAGAAAGCTAACACAACACAGAAGTAGCACTAAATATATTTGTTATATTATATATATATATATCACCATAATCTTAAAGATTGGGACATTTCTTTGTAAATGGAGAGGCAGTTCTTACTATATATAATTATGTTAACATGTTGATATTAGCTATTATTAATATTTGAAGAACATACTTCACAGAAATGAAAAAATTATTTGGTGCTAAAAAATTGAAATAGAAAAGAGAATACATTTATTTAACTTGGGAAGTTAATTTTATTTTTGGTTTGATTTGTGATGCTTCATTATGTTGACTTTAATTTTTAATTAAATAACAAGGTATGTGTGAAGGTTCTAATTTTAGGAATAAATTGTTCTTTAGTCCATGGTAGAAGCTATGTATTTAGGTCTACAATTACCATTGTAAGTGGTAGTAAAGATAACACCAGAATTTCAGTTTCTTTAATATTTCTGGGACTGATTTTCATCCAGTCCTTAGACTGCAATTCATTTGATATACTCAAAATATCTTCATATTGTGGAATTATCAAGAGAAGTAACCACCATCCTTGGTGGTTACTTATCTGGTGCCTGGATTCTAAATCTAGGTTTAGTCCTTGACCACTCTGGGGCTTGGGCCCTCATCTTTCCAAGAGAAGGGATAATAGTAGCTTTTGGTTTTCTCTGTATTGTTGAAAACTCAAAACTAGATAATGGACCAATGCAAGGTATTGCTATTATGTGAGCTTATGGCAACCAGAATTTCAACTAAAAGCCTTTCTGAAATAGATTGATAAATAGGATCTTCTTTGGGAGAATTGTTGTTGGCAATTGGTAAATTTGGGTAAATGTCAATTTCATTTCAATGTTTTTTTAATCCCTGGCTGTTTTTCACATTTTCTTTCCTGAGAATCATGAAATTAGAGCTGGAATTATCCCTCATTTTAAGGTGAAAAGACAGAGGCCCAAAGAAATGAAGTCCCCTGTTACAAGATGCAACACAAAGTCAGTGTAAGAACCAGGCTAGAATCTAAAACTTCTCTCTTTTCCAGTTGAGATATTTTCACCTCCACTGTACACTTGAGGTCACAATTTCATCTCCTGGGAAATATTTACACTTTATGTCATCCAGGACCTTGAGATCTTTGACCAACTACTCAGAATGGGAACTGAAATATCAGTGAGCAACAGGTGGTACAGCTCATGGTTCTAGCAAGAGGATAAATCACAGTAGGATAACTTCCCTGTGAACCTTCAGTTAAAAACATCATCTTTCTAGCATCCAACTCAGGGACCATGCTCACTGCTCAAGGTTATGACTAATGGCGTAAAACTGTTTGTCATGTAAAAAGACATTCATTGCTCTACCTTGGGACTCCGCAGTCCCATTTTTCTTATCTCAATGTGGTAGTTGACTAGGAGTTTAAAAAAATAATATTAGAGAGAGGTCAACTATTCCTATGCTTGGAATGAATTGTAAGAGTTGTATTTTCCAGAGCAAGGAATCAGAAGGAGTTTCTTTGGCCTGAGAGGAGGCAAATAAGTAATAGGTATCAGCTCTGGGTTCACAACAAAACCCCAGATTAAGTATGAACATTCTCTGAAATGTAGCAAAGGACATCATTGTTTTTCCTCTATAAAAATTATTTTAAATTATTTTACCTCTTTGCATTGCTATAATGACAAATACAATCCAGGTTAAAGTGTTTATTATCTTTTCACTATTATCATGTGTACTTTTCTTATGATGTTTTTTTTAAAAATAAACATTAACCATCCTTTGAGTATCCTCCAAAAAGTATAATGAGCCCCAGGCACCATGCCTACTAGAGAAGTTGACCCTTGTCAGAACCAGATGTTTTGCAGCAAATCCTGCCTCTGGTGATGTCCTGAGTTTCTAGAATATTATTTTCTTAATTCAGAAATGAAGATAGTCCTCAGACTTCTCCCTGGGTCTTCTGTGAGAATAGACTTGAGGCATATAAGAGAGTCCCTCCCCAGCCATTCTTCAGCCTCTCTCCTTTTTTCAGAGATGAATCTACAGCAATTTGTCCCGCCTTTCTCTCTTCTATAATCACAGACAAACCACCCAGTTGTTAGAATAGCCATCACTGAAATCCAGTTTCACCAGTCCTCAGATCACTTTACTCCCTCTGCACAACACCCTTACTACCCTCATCAGCACATTCAGAACAGCTCAAAAAATTCCTGCTGGTAATCTCCACTCCAAAGGATCTCTCTCACATGTCCCCCCATTTTTGTGCAAGCACAATATATTTTGAACTAGATTAATCCACTTGAGCATCTTTTTCAAAACTCACTAAATAAAAATGATCCTTTAACCCTGGTAGACAAGAAGGAATATATGTCCATTTAATGATGAAAATAACCAAGGGTGGTGAATTCTGTAGTATCATGCAGTCCACCTTGCTCATCTAGTCAGTTATCATAAAAAGTTATGAAAGATTTGAAATATGAGGAAACAATGTAGGACTGGTGTCTAGCTTAGTGGTGGAACACATGCATGAGCCTCTGGGTTCAACTGTCAGCACCAAAAAAAAAAATTGATGTCTATAATTCTGTATTTACCTGCTCATCCTCGAAGGTCATCCCCACCTTTCATTGTATTTGAGATATTTTACTATTTCATAAATTGTAGAAAACTGATAAGAGTGCATGTTACTCTAGTATATATAAATACAAATCAGTTGTGCAACTGTCTCCATTGGAATGCAATTGATTTTTGTCTTGGGAAGGAACACATTTAAGATCATTAATAAATTAATTTTATAATTACTTATTCTTTCCACATATGTGTATATATATTCTTGGAATTCTCTTGAATTGGTTGCAACATGTCACTATTGCCCTCATTTAATTAATGAGTAAAATAAAATGTTTAATATGTGTTTATTTTATATTTGTCTGAGTCTGATTTTAGTTTTTTAAGAAAGACATCACATTTTTCCCTACTCATGAGATACCTCTTCTCTCCTTCATAAAGTACACTATCATCATGGGTACTTTTCTTCTGTTTTTTAACAGAAATAAAAATTAACCATTTTTGGAGATGACATTCTTGTTATCCTTGCCTTTAATTATAGCCCTTCACTATCTGGCAGAAGGAAACGATATCAGATAGATGGTGTAACATGAGCAACTTCATGTGAGAAGTCTGAGAACCTAATTTTCTTGGTATACTAGTTTGAGGTTATCAAATAGACGTATTTCCTTATATAATTCTTAAGTATATAGGTGTTTTGGGCTGAGTCATATGCTATTTTCTACACTAAAATGGTCAAATACCAGCAAATTCATATGATCCAAGCTAGTATGCGTGTGTATACCCAAATTACAATATTCATATATGATATTCATATGTATTTATACACACATAGCCATTGATACTGTGTTAAACTCTGGGTAATAAGGTGATAAGAGAATTTTCCGGGCTTACTTAGGAATAAACAAAAAACCATATTACTTTGTGCATGTGTTTCTTTAAACTCTCATTTTTGAAAATTTTTGTGAAATGTCATGAGTAGAGACTGCAGTATTGAGGGACACTTATGAGGCCAGGAGTTAGGACACTTGTAGTCTAAGTTCTGCTCTAAAATGTATTCGTGCCATTAGTAGATATCACTTCAGTAAATTTTTCTTATACTTAGAGAGGACTTACTCTGTCTCATCATTGAGATTCTTGAAATTCCCTGTTTCATTTTTGGTTGATTTGTCTCAGGTTTTGAAGAAAATAATTTTCTGATATGAACTTCTTATTTTCTTGCCAAAAAGAAAAGGCGAGCAAACAGAAAATGTGGCTGAGTTTCCACTTATCAGGGTTCCAGAGATTCTGAGTTTGGCTCTCTTACATTTCAGAGAATGCATTACCCCCACCACACACCAACCATGTGTGGACTGGTCCCATGTCCATGGACTGTCCCACGTCCATCATGGGGAAGGTGCCAACCATGATGGTAATGACTCATGCATATTGGAGAAGGGTGATACTGGGCCCCATTTGTAGTATTACACGTGCTCTTGGTTTTCCAGTTATGTTGAGTCATTTTCATGTTCTCACCTTCTCTCTGCAATGTATGTGACCTTCAAACCCAAGTCCTGGTCCTTAGAAATATATTAACACATTAAGATCTGTGGGCATAGGGGTAGAAAGGAGTGATTACTTCTTGGCACGGGACATGGTTGGTGAGGTTCATTGTCATACACAGAGAAACTTGAATTTTAGAAGTTAAAAGATGTTTCTTAATGTAGTGATATTATAGGGACATAGAGAAATAGAGGAAATATACCAATAAGGCTCAGGATGATAGAGAAATAAAATAGAAAGAATACACATTTTTTATGTAATAGCTTTATTGAGATATAGTTCATTTACCATAAATTGCCCTTTAAAAGTGTAAAAATCAGTGGATCTTATTATATTCAAGGGATTGTGTAACAATTATCACTGTTTAATCGAAAACAGTTTTATTACCCCTCAAAAAAATCCTGAACCCACTCCCTAATTTCTCCTCTTCCCAGTGTCTGGCAATTACTAATTTACTTTTCTGTCTCTATGGATTCTACGGATTTGCCTATTCTAGACATTGCACATACATGGTCTTATACAGTATGTGGCCTTTTATGTCTGGCTTCTTGCACTTAGCTTAACGTTTTCAAGGTTCACCATGTTGTAACATGAATCAGAGCTTCTTTTCTTCTTATGGCTGAATAATATTCTATTACATGGATATAGTATATTTTATCAATTCATCAGTTGATGGGCATTTGAGTCATTTCTACTCTATCATGAAAAATGTTGCTACTATAAACATTCATGTACAAGTTGTTTTTATGTTTGTTTGTTTGTTTGTTTTGTACCAAAGATTGAATCCAGGGGTGCTTAACTACTGAGCCACATCCCCAGCCCCCCTTCTTTCTTTTTTAGACAAGGCCTCACTAAGTTGCTGAGGCTGGCTTTGAACTTGTAATTGATCCTCCCACCTCAGCCTCCAGAGCCACTGGGATTACAAGCATGCCCAGTTTTATATAGACATGTTTTCATTTTTCTGGGGCATATGCCTAGGAGTGGAATTTGTATGTCATATGAGAATTCTTTTTTAATATTGTGAGGAACTTCCAAGTTGTTTTCCAAAGTGGCAGTACTATCTTAAAATCCCTATCTAAGTATTCAAATATTTCTACATCCTTCCAAATACTTGTTATTATTTGACTTTTTATTTAAAGCCATCGTAATGAGTATGAAGTAGAATGTCATTGTGGGTTTGATTTTCATTTCCCTTAATGGCTAATGATTTTTGTGCATCTTTTCATGTGCTCATTAGCTATTTATATGTCTTCTTTGGAGAAATGTCTGTTCTGATCCTTTGTCCAGGTTTCAAAATGAGTTATTTTTCACTTTAATATTGAGTTAAATCAGGGGTAGGGAGGGGGAACACAGAAGGAATAGATGAATTCTAGATTGGGAAGAGGGGTGAGAGGGAAAAGAAGAGGGCAGGGGATTAGCAAGGATGGTGGAATGTGATAGACATTATCATCCAAAGTACATGTATGAAGACACAAATTTTGTATATAAAGTCAACATACTTTATATACAGAGATATGAAAAATTGTGCTGTATATGTGTAATAATAATTGTAATGCAGTCCACTGTCATTTATTTTTTTAAATCAATAAAAATAATTATTGAGTTATAGAAGGTCTGTATTTATTCTGGATGTAAGTCCCTTGTAAGACATTTGATTTGCATATATTTTTCCATTCTATGGATTGTATTTTTATTTGATGATATCTTTTGCAGAACAAAAGATTTTAATTTTGATAAAGTCCAAAAATTAATCTATTTTTTCACTTGTCATTTGCGCTTTGATGTTATATTGAGGAGGGTTTTATATGACTTAAGTGTATGATAACTACTCCTTTAATTTCTTTTAAGAATATGTAGTTTCAGCTTTTACTTTAAAGTTCATGACTCATAGGGAGCTAATTTATGTGTATGTAAAGAAGTCTAATTTCATTCTTTTACACATTGATACTCATTTGTCCCAGCACAAGATCAATATACAAAAGTCAATTGGTTCTATATATTAGCAGTGAATATGTGCTAATCATTTGTTGAAAAAATTAGTTTCCCCTTTAAGTTGTATTGGAACCCATGTCAAAATCAAATGACACAACTATAAGAGTTTGTTTTGGTGTTCTCAACAATCTTCCACTTATCTATATGTCTTGTCGTATGCCAGCACCATGCTATCTGCTTTGTAGTAAGCTTTGAAATCAGGAAGTTTTCCAACTTTATTTTTATTTTTTAAGATTATCCTTGCTATTCTAGGTCTCTTTCATGTCCATATGATTTTTAGAATTAGTTTGTAAATTTGGGGAGAAAAAACAAGCTGGGATTTTGATATGGATTGTACTAAATCTATACACTCATTTGGTGTTTATTCCATTTTAACAATAGCTATTAAGCATTTTAATTCATGATCATGAGATGTTTTTCCATTAATTTATATCTTCTCTAATTCTATGTACATTGTACTTTTCAGTGTATAAGTCTTCCATATATTGTGTTAAATTTATCCCTCAATATTTATTCTTTTGTGACATAATTATAAATAGAATTGTTTTCTTAATTTCATCTTCAAGTTGTTAATTGCTAATATATAAAATCAACTGACTTTTGGTGTTGATCTTATGACCTACAACTCACTTATTAATTCTAACAGTTTGTTTTGTGGATTGATTAAGATTTATACATACAAAATCATATCATCTACAAATAGAGATAGTTTTACTTCTCCCATTCCCACTTGATGGTTTTTACTTCTCTTTTTGTCTAATTTCAATCCTCCAGTATACGTTTGAATATAAGTGGTGAGAGTCAGTATCTGTCTCATTACTGATCTTAGAGTGAAAACATTCAGTCTTTCACTATGTATAAGGTCAACTGTGGATTGTTAAATGATACCCTTGTTGGAGTATTTAAATAATTTCCTTCTATTCTTAGTGCATTGTATATGTTATTGAGAAAAGTTTTTATATTTTGTAACAACTTTTTCTCCCCCTCTTGAAAGTAACCTGTGGATTTTTTGTGTATTCTATTAACTGATTATTCAACTGTCAAGCTAACTTTATATTCTTTGGAAAAAAAATCCCACTTAGCACCTCACAGAAGAGGAAATACAATAAATCAACAGATTTATGAAAAATATTCATCATCTCTAGCAATTATAGAAATGCAAATCAAAACTACTCTAAGATTTCATCCACTCCAGTTAGAATGGCAATTACCAAGAATACAAGCAATAATAAGTGTTGGTGAGGATGTGGGGAAAAGGCACAATCATATATTGCTGGTAGGACTGCAAATTGGTACAGACAATCTGGAAAGCAGTATGGAGATTCCTCAGAAAACTTGGAATGAAACAACCATTTGACCTAGCCATCCTACTCCTTAGTTTATAGCCAAAGGATTTAAAATCAGCATCCTACATACCACATCAATGTTTATAGCAGCTTGATTCACAATAGCTAAACTATGGAACCAACCTAGATGCCCTTCAACAGATGAATGGATAAAGAAAATGTGGTATATATATACACAATGCTATACTACTCAGCCTTAAAGAAGAATGAAATTATTGCATTTGTGGGAAAATAGATGGAGCAGGAGAATATCATGCTAAGGGAAATAAGCCAATCCCCCAAAAACAAAGTCTGAAAGTTTTCTTTGATAGTGGATGCTGATCCACAATGGGGATGGGTAGGGAAGAATGAAGGGACTTTGGATTTTGCAGAGGGGAGTAAGGGGAGGAGAAAGGGTGTGGGAATGGGAAGGATGGTGGAATGAGACAGACATTATTACACTATATACATATATGATTACACTACTGGTGTGACTCTGTACCATGTATAGCCAGAGGAATGAACAATTGTGCTCCATTTGTGTACATTGTGTCATGTATAAGCAATTAACACAAGTTAAAAATAAAAATATAAAAATAATTTTTAAAAAAACTCCCACTTGAATTAATACTTTCTCTATGTTAGACTGAGTTTGTTGGTATTTTGTTTAGGATTTTGTGTCTATGTTAGTAAGGTGTATTTGTATTTTTCTTTCCTTGTGATGTCTTTGTCTGGTTTTGATATCAGGGCAACATCAACTTCACAGAAAAATTTGGAAAGTGTTTCATTCTCTTCTCTTTCTCAAAAAGAGTTTGTGAGAAGTTGGTGCTAAGTTTGCTTTAAACTTTTACAATTCACCAGTGAAGGCAGCTGAGTCTGAGCTTTTCTTCGTGGCAAGTTGTTTGATCACCAATTCAATCTCCTTATCTGCTATATATCTATTCAGATCTTTATTTCTTCTGTTAGTTTCTTAACATGTGCACCAGGCACAAACCATTTTTTGCCTGGTGCACGTGTTAAAAGGGAAAGGTTAATTTGGAATTTCTCTCCCTCACTGCCATCTACTTATCTTATTAATTAGTCTCATTGTTTTACAGAAACTATAGGAAAAATGAGAAAGCAAAAATAATACGTTTACATACTGCAGATTCCTTCAGGTTTTGCGATATCATGTCTTCTTTTTACATATCTGGTCTTCTAACCCCTCCTTTTAAAAACTTCTCAACTATAAAGAAACACACACAAAAAAGAGTAGCAGTGGGAGACACTTGAATCTTTTTTGCAGGGTCCCATGCATAAAAAAGGAGAAATACCTAACTTCACCAAAGGACTTGGCCAATGTGAACATCTCAAAGCCCTTGTAGTATGTAATTGTTAGTTAATGTGTGATGATTCATAACTTCAGCAGAATTGAGAACATTAAATTTTACATTTCCTTCCTCTTTAGAATTGTTCAAAAGAAGAGAAATGCTATTTCTTCCCTGAAAGTTAACTGCAAGCTTCTTTCCTTTCTTTTTGAATCAAATGTCTCATGGATTGATGGAGAATCACTTTTACACAGAACTAGGTATATGAGATTATAATTTTTAATCATAATTAAATGATCGAATAAAGTGAGGAGTGATTGAATTGAGGAGGTAATTATCATTTCATCCTTGCAACATAATCTCAATTCTGTATTTTTTGGAAAGGGATAAATCATATTTCCTCTAATTATTTTTTTAATAAAAATGCTAAGTGCCCTCAACAACAAAAACACCCTTTCAACTTGTGTTCAAACTGTAGTGAAAATAGCCATTTTAGCAGAGTTAACATTTTTCTAGTATAGTACCATAACAGGATTTGAGTTTTTTCAATGACCATGAGCAGTGTTTTGCTATTTGGAGGGATTCAACAGCAAGAATACCCTGAACTATTCCTCATCCACTCCCGCACTGTGATATTTTGTTTCCAGATTTTCTGGTTTTTGCCAAATGAATCTGGCTTATCTTTAGTCAATCTGGAATATTTGATTGCAAAGAAATTCTCTAATTTTTGCCCACTGAAGAATTTCACTGAGCCTGAACTCACTCTGAACTCTTCTCATCACTTATAGCTATTGGATTATTAAAGGAAAATCAATAGCCTCTCCATAAACTAGACTTTGGGCTTGTGTTCTTTGGAACCTTGGGATAATAATTTAAAATTAATTCTATAATTTTCTTACATTCTTTGAAAATCAGTTATTATTTCCTCAATAAAAATATTGTTTGATAACTGGTATAAGTTCTTTAAATGAACCTTTCAAACAGATTACCAGTCTTGCTCCTTTGTCATTCCAAAGCTTATATTAAGTTTTTGCCTATTCATTTACTTATAACCTGTTATTTTATAATAATGTCAAACATACATAAAAGTTTCTGAACTACTATAAAGGCCTTCTATTTTTCCATCACACAGAGTTCACAAATGTTAGTATTGAACCAGATTGGCCTTATCTATATTAATGCTCTTAAAAAAAAAAACAGCGATCTCTAGGGTGGATGATGGGATTTAGGTCATTTCAGCCAGTGGCAGGCAGTCAACTAACTCTAATGCAGTTAGTTAGGCAGTTTTTGTTCTGTTTTAGTTTGGTTTTTGGTCTCCCCCTCCCCCATGCAGGGATTGAACCCCCAGGGGCACTTTACCACTGAGCCACATCCCCAGCCCTTTATATTTTTAATTTTGATACAAGGTCTCACTAAGTTGCTTAGGGCTTCTAAGTTGCTGAGGCTGGCTTTGAACTTATGATCCTCCTGCTTCAGCCTCCAGAGCTGCTGGGATTACAGGTGCATAGCACCTGTGCCTGGCTAAATTTTTTATTGTTATTCAAAACTCATCATCAACTTTCTTAACCAGTTGGTTGTTTTCCTTCTTAGCTTTGCTTGTTTCTTGAACCTTGTTTCAAAAGGCGTAAACACATAACTTGTGGTCCATTTAAAAAATATTGAAGGACCTGAAAAAGTCTGTTTTTAAATTATTTCACAACTGAAACTAAAACAAGTCTTAGCATGTAAATCTGATATTGTAAGTCATACACAGGAAGCCCAAGTTCAGTGTACAGTAGCTTATTTTAGAAGGCTAAGCCTGGTATTATTGTTCCTTCCATAGAGCATTATATAAATTAAGACTGACACTCATTTATCAACATTCATACCTTAATTTAGAGATTAAAGAGACTTTCATTTTCTACCTAACAGTGACAGTGTGGTTATCTCAGTGAGTGAAATAATAACAAAATCCAGACAGTGAAATGAATCTGACATAATATTCCCATGTACCTATATCAATATAGCATAGTGAATCTCACCATCACGTACATCCACAAGAAATTAATATAAAAATAAAATAATTATGAGTAAATGGCAAAAAGATAAGTAGAGGGGAGGGTATAGGGGATGGGGAGAGGGGAGGGGAAAGGGAGGTACTGGGACCTGAACTAGAACAAGATATATTCTGTGTTTTATAATTGTATCAAATTGGATTCTCTCTACTGTCATACATAACTAAAAAGAAATCAAGAAAAATAATAACAAAACCCCAAAATATTTGAAGTTTTCTAGTTTGGGAGAGATAATATATTGATACCATAATTACTCTCTTTTCCTTTTTCTTTCTCATCTCTGGGTCTCAGTTTTATAGAATTGGATTACTCACAATCCTTGATTCACACCACACTTTGACCATTGCTCCATTGGGTCTTCTTTGCAAATTTATCCATTTTTTTATTTTTAATGATGTTTAAAAGACACAATAACTAAACTTTGAAACCAACACAGGTGCCCTTCAATAGATGAATGGATAAAGAAAGTGTGGTATACCTACACAATGGAATGTTACTCAACCTTAATGAAATGATGGCATTTGTAGGTAAATGGACGGAGCTGGAGAATATCATGCTAATCGAAATAAACCAATCCCAAAGAACCAGAGGCCAAATATTTTCTCTGATACGAAGATGCTAATTCACAATAAAGGAGGGAATAGGGAAAAACAGAGGTACTTTGGATTAAACAGAGGAGAGTAAAGGGAGGGGAGGGGTGTGGGAGTAGGGAGGATAATAGACTGAATCAGACATTATTACTCTATGTGCATATTATGATTACATGACAAGTATAAGTCTACATCATATACTACCAGAAGAATGAGAAGTTATACTCCATTTATGTATGATGTGTCAAAATGCATTGTATTGTCATGTAAAACTAATTAGAAAATTTTTTTAAAATTAGATTAAAAAATAAAACCCACGAACCTACCAACACAGAAGTAAAGGCCATGACAACTGAGCTCCAGTGTTCTGGCCCTTCTCCATCTAATAGCCTTCCCTCCCTCTACCTAACATTTAAATTGATAACTGTTATCCTAACTCCTGTGTCTATCATTCCCCTGTCTCTCTTTCTAATATAGGCTTTTCTGTTTGTGATTTTTCGATCAGCAAGTTGTGTTGTTAATTTATTTTTAATTCTTTCCCAAAGCATATGTCTTTCACATCCTTGCTCTTGAGATAATGTTTTTTGCTCCTAAGTTTTGAGGTAAGCAATTCTACCCTTAGTCATACGATTGGCAAAGACAAAGAATAATTCCAACTTGGATAACAAACCAAGAAGCAGTTTCGCAAGTTGTCTTGGTTACCTTGTGCTGGGTCTTGTCATGACACGCTAGCTTTGGGTGGTTCCTCCTCTTATTGAATAGTGTCTGTGGCTGGCCAAGCCCAGTGATGATCAACACCATGTGTTTCCTCTTTGGGAGTTGTTCCATATGATGACTGAATTGAGGACCTGTACTGAGGTGATTTTTAAATGGGGGAGGCTGACTTTGGGGGCTTTTTGCTTTTTTGAGGTCACTGGAAGTTGATTCAGAAGGAAGAGGGTATAGTAAGGTAGTGGAAAGAGCATTGGATTTAGAGCTTGGAGACGTGAATTGTAGTTTCAGTTCTGCTGCTAACTAGCTGTGTGACCTTGGGCAAATGGTTTTTTAACCTCTCTGGGCCTCAAGTTCCTCTTCTGTAAAATAAACACTTAAACCAAATGATTTCTACAGGTCCCTGCAGAGAAGGAACCTAGGGAAAGAGTGATTAATAACCTGCCCAAAGTCCCACTGACCTTCCTTCACTAATTTTGTTGTAAAGCCAACATGGACTCCATGAAGCTCCTCCACTGGGCCAAGGATGCAGGGATGCATGAGAACTGTAGTTCCTGATCCAAAATCTCGAAAGTTCTCTCACACTGGGAAATACTGTACGTGCGTTTTTCTGTCTGTCTTACTAAGTTCTTACTTCTCTGCAAGAGAACAAGGACACCGTTTTAAGACAACAGAAGCACACTGTTGCTAACTTAAGTGAAGTGCAGATTTATGGTAAGAACATAGGGACATTTGGTAGTTCATAAGTGTTACACAGAGGAATACAACTGGGGCTCTGTTAAAAAAATAAACTAGAGTGTGGGAGGGAACCCAGTAAGGCATCTCCTTCTATCTCTATCTCAGTCTACTTTATTCTTCACTTTTGCAGTAACTGCTACTTTGTAGGAAATAGCTTTGACAATGTTTTTATGGGAAGAGACAGACTCCCTCTCTCTCTATCAATTTTGAATTCCAGGAAAGAATAATGATGGGCCAGTTTTGAACTGGCCACTCCCCTATACCAAAACCATTCCACAATAACCAGGCTGGAGAGGAGGCTGGGGAGGTCTCTTATCTATCTAAACACAAGAAAGGGACAGGAGATACAGGTCTGAGAAAGGTGCCCTGGCTTCTAGCTCTCAGTGGGCGCAGGATTGATGCTGGCTTACTTGACTCTCTGAGCCTGACTCTGGCCCAGACCCTTAGCTATGCTAACAAAGAGAAGGAGAGAGAAAACTCAAATTACCAGCATACGTGATGAAAAAGGTAATATTACAAGAGACATTACAGAAATACAGAGGATAATTAGAAATTATTTTGAAAGCTGATACTCCAATAAAATAAGAGCTATTGAAGGCATCAACAAATTTCTTAAGTCATACGATTTGCCCAGATTGAATCAGGAACATATACACAATTTAAACAGACTAATATCAAGTGATGAAATAGAAAACACCATCAGAAGCCTACCAACCAAGAAAAGCCCAGGACCAGATGGATACACAGCCGAGTTCTACAAGACCTTTAAAGAAGAACTAATATCAATACTCTTCAATTTATTTCAGGAAATAGAAAAAGAGGGAGCACTTCCAAACTCATTCTATGAGGCCAATATCATCCTGATTCCAAAACCAGGCAAAGACACATCAAAAAAAGAAAACTTCAGACCAATATCTCTAATGAACACAGATGCAAAAATTCTTAATAAAATTCTGGCAAATCAAATACAAAAACATATCAAAAGATTGTGCACCATGATCAAGTGGGATTCATCCCAGGGATTGCAAAGTTGGTTCAACATAAGGAAATCAATAAATGTAATTCATCACATCAATAGATTCTAAGATAAGAATTATATGATCATCTCAATAGATGCAGAAAAAAGCATTTGACAAAATATATCAGCCATTCATGTTCAAAACACTAGAAAAACTAGGGATTATAGGAACGTATCTCAACATTGTAAAGGCTATCTACGCTAAGCCCCAAACCAACATCATTCCAAATGGAGAAAAATTGAAGGCATTCCCTCTAAAAACTGGAACAAGACAGGGATGCCCTCTCTCACCACTTCTATTCAACACAGTTCTTGAAACACTGGTCAGAGCAATTAGACAGATGAAAGAAATTAAAGGGATACGTACAGGAAAAGAAGAACTTAAATGGGCACTATTTAGTCTATGCTTTCTGAATGATTGCACAAATGAATGTGAGCCACTAAAAGTGAAATTATAGGGAAATAAAGGTTTGCTAAGTGAACCCCACTTTTGGTTTAAAAAGAAACTAAAAAAAAAATGATCTGAAGAGAACAAGCCACTCAATTTTGAAATGAGGTTCCTAGAAGGCAGTGAAACTTGACCCTAGACACTGTAAATTTACAATCGTGTTTTATTACTACGTAATAGAAAAAAGTTGATCATGACTCTGAGAACAAGTGTGTATTTTCTTATTATAAGTCATTGAAAAAGAAGGAAGTGATAATGAAATGATATTGTTTTTCAGTGACTTAAGAGATCTTTCTTATATTTTCTCACATCCCTTTAAAAATACTGACATCAGTAAGGAATGGATAAGGCCTGCAGAGAGGCCCATTTTCTATTTGCTTTCTTGTTGTCATGGTCTTAAATTCTGAAGAAAGTGTCTAATGTAAAATAGTGGCATTCTAGAGCTCAGAGGAACCTAACCCATCAGCTCATTCTTGTTTCTATTTTACAAAAGTCATTCCACTGCTTGCTGCTAACTGAGGCAGAGGGAACCCCCAGGTTAGTGTACTGGAAAATCTCAATCTTCAATTGCCACTAATGTTTGCATGTATATGATGCCTAAAGGCTGCATTGTCACAAAAAGCTGAGAGCAGAACCAAGAACAGAGTCACATATTAGGACTATTAATAGTTTAATGACTACTAATGCTATCTCTGATCTGAATATACCTGTAGCTGAGCTTTGTGATTATTTATCAAGTTATTTGTTTGGTATAAAGTGAAGCAGGAGGCATCACAATACCAAACTTTAAATTATATTACAGGGCTATCGTCACAAAAACACGTGGTACTGGCACCAAAACAGACATGAAGACCAATGAAATAGAAGACATAGAGACAAAGCCACATAAATGCTGTTATCTCATACTAGACAAAGGTGCCACCAGAGGAAAGATAGCCTCTTCAACAAATGGTTCTGGGAAAACTGGAAATCCATATGTAGCAGAATGAAATTTAACTCCAATCTCTCACTCCTACACAAGACTCAACTCACAGTGGATCAAGGACCTAGGGATTAGACCGGAACCCCTGTGCCTGCTAGAAGAAATGTAGGCCCAGTTTTCCATCATGTCAGATGGAAAGTTCCCAGCTTAGGAACTGACTTCCTCAACAAGACTTCTAAAGTCCAAGAAGTAAAATCAAGGATCAATAAATAGGATGGTATCAAACTTAAAACCTTCTTCACATCAAGGAAAAAATCAGGAGTGTGAAGAAAGAGCCTACAGAATGGAAGAAAATCTTTACCACCTGCTCCTCAGATAGAGCATTCATCTCCAGGATACATAAAGAACTATGATGATATTTTGAACTGATTTGTTTTTGACAGACAACACTTAGTCTCCCAGTTGTGTCTACAAGTGCCACATTAAGACCAGGCTATGTGAGTCTGAGCCTTACTGGCTCCACAGTGGATGACGGAAGAAGTTCACAGATCAGTATTTACACTGAAAGGCACCAAGACACAGTGGTAGGAGAGCTGGAATATTTTATGCTAAATTATATTCAATATATATTTATAGATATTTATATCATGTTTACATGAAATTACTTTTATAATTTAATGTTACATTATGTTTAATATTAATATTGTGCAAATAAATACGGTTTGTGATAGATATACACTTGTCATAGAGTCTGTCTATATTTTGTTTCATGGGCTTTTATAAAGGAAAGGAATCTCTGATATTTCATTTAAAAACACTAAACTGATTACAACCTTACATCAATAATCTGAATTTTGAACAGAGATCTAAAATTCCTTAAAGAAAACAGTTCTCAAGATATTTTTCAGCTTAAAAATTCAACTTACATTATTAAAGTAGAACATATGCACATACAAAGTCAACACATTTTTCTCTAAAACACTAAAGGTATTCTAGAAAACATGTACTTCCTGAAGAAGTGGTTTCCCTTTTAAAATTAATTTTATCTTCCTCTGACTGTTTTTGGTTGACTAATCATGAGAATTGTCCCAGTGATGAGGTAATTCTATTTCTGATGTTGTCACCAGAGGGAAAAGTTCCAATTTTTCCTTAAGAGAATGTCAGTGCCCTGGAAGAATAACATCTCCTGATAAGTAGAATCGTTTATGCTTTAAAAAAAATAATATTTCATTGTTTAAAAAGCAATGCTGTTGCCAGTATTTGTCAATGGGGCACAATTTAATGATTATGTTTGTAAGTTAAATTCTAGAAAAGAAACAATGTGTTATGATGGGACAGAATATTATTGGTGTAAAATGAACTTTTTACTTTAAAAAAATACATCTATGGGCTTGGATTTGGGGTGCTGGGAAGGACTCTAAGATATCCCTCAAGAAAGCAGAAGTTATGGCCAAGTGCTTTAAAAAAATGGCTCTGAAGATATTCTATCTCCTGATCAGGTCATGGTTGCATAGCTGGGGTGTAGACCCCAAAATGCCTTTACTCTCAAGTACTGTGCCCTTTACTGCATGTAGGTTACACCCCAGTAGAGAAGGCAGAGTGAGTCAGTGAGCAGGGGAGGGAGAGCTGCTCTCTCTGTTTCCCATCGGCCTTCCCTCTTGTTCCTGGCTCCAATCCAGCAGGCACTCAGCTCACTTTTTGAAAAGTTGCCCAAAGATGACTGGTAACTGGTCTAAGCCACTCCTAACCTCCGTTTTTATTGTTCAAGCTGGGAGTGCTTTATTATTGCTCACACTGTCATAGGTATGCACTCTTTCCATGTGGAGAAATGTCATTACTGGAATGCTCTAGCTGCTTTCCACATATTCCACTGTACCTCCTCACCTGTTTGGAAAGGAGAAAGTAAAGATGCCCCTCTCTCCCTTCTTCTCATTCTTTAGGAACAAATTATAGTTAAAAAGCTGGGGTTCTTCATTGTTCCCACTGTGAGTCTTGCAAAGGCAAACCTCCCCCTCCCCATCAGGAGCAGGGTGTTGCTATATTTGAATATGGTTTGTCCCCACCAAAATGCATGTGAAAATTTGGTTGTTAATATGGTGGTATTGGGAAGTGGGGCCTTTAAGAGGTGATTAGGTCCCTAAGAGGAATTAATGTCTTTCTAATAAGATTAGATCAGTTCTCACAGAAATGGATTAGTTACCTCAAGAGTGGGTTGTTACAAAGCAAGGCTACCCCTCCTTTTGCATGTATCCACTTGCCCTCTGCTTTCCACCATGAGTCAAAGCACCCTGCGGGAATTACTAGAAACTAAACAGGCTTATGTTCTTGAACTTCCAGAACCATGAGCTAAAATAAACCTCTTTCTTCTACAAATTGTCTGGTCTCAGGTATTCCATGATAGCAACAACAACAAAAAAAAAAATGGACGAAGACAGGGGCCTCTGACATCTCCCATGGGGCCTGCACTTGCTTGCAACTATGTCTATATAACTATCCAACTCATTGGTCTTATTTCTGAATTTGTTTCAGATTCAAGTGGGAATAAAGATGCCAATAAATAGGTTCTCACATATATCCCAACACTGGCAAGAATGGATACAAATCTTCCACTTCTCTAAAACTCAAACTAAGCCTGACATATCTGATTTCAGCCTCACCAAAGCCCTAAGAGAGTTATTATGAGAAAGTTTTCCCTGGTCTTCTCTTGTTTACTTTTAAATGTCTTCCATCCTTTTAAATTTTTATTTAAAAATAGGGCTTTATTAAGATCTTGGTACATCTACTATGGAAATCCAACATTTGTTGACTCTACTTTAGTTCTTCTTTGATTTGCCCTTTGTTCCTACAAAATCAGCCACATGTTTTAAAGCATCGTGTCGTATTTTAATCTGCCATTTATCTGAACCTGGAGATTTTTCAAGGAAAATCAAACACATTATTGTGGTTGGGGGTTTGAGAATGCTTAGTGATCACACTCCTTTCCTATTAAAGTTTTTACAAACTTAGTTGAAAACCAGGTACCAGTCAACATTTTTATTTTGCTCCATGTAAGCCTGGGTTAAAACTCTTGGCTTTGATCCAAGGACCAAATGGTCTTCAATTGAACTTGCCCATATCCACCCACCCACCCACCCACAGTCGGGACAGCTGTGGGCCTCCCCCAGCAAAGGTGCACCTGGCTTCTTGGGCTTACCCCATGGAGGGGAGGAGGACAGGTGCATCCTGTGGAAGGCAGTTCAGAAAAAAAATGATGAAAGAAAGAGAAAGAGAGAGAGGGAGCACACCAGTGAGGGAGGGGAGGGGAGCGGTGGCCTATATTGACCCCCAACCCTTGACGGGCAGCAGAATTAGTTGTCTATGCTGAGGAGAGAGAGTAAAGAGGAGAAGAGAACGATTCTGTACAATCCTTCTGAAAGGTCAGAAGTTTCCTTTTCCTGAGCTGAAGCAGAAACAAGAGGGGAAAGGGGAATAGATCTTTCCTTGACTGATCATTCCGCTAGGTTACTAATAATGATCTTCTGGGCCCAAACTGCAACTTGACTTTGCCGAATGTGGCTTTTCCCACAAAATTTGAGCTCCCAGCAAAAGTTTTAAATACTCATCTGAAAACTCTATGAAAGACATTCAATCCTACCTCCTCAGTAAACCAGCACCATGGCCTCACCATTAGAAGTATTAGCCCAGCTCTGGCCTCAGACCAGGCTGGGCACCAGCAAAGATGAATGGGACTGGAGATCCAATACTCCTCTGTGGAAATGGGGTGGGGAGCTTTCTCCTCCTCCTCTCTCCCTCCCCTTTTTTCCTGCCTCTCCCCGCCCTTTTTTTGGCACTAGGGATTGAACTCAAGGTCACTTGACCACTGACCCACATCACAGTGCCTTGCTTTTGCTGAGGCTGGCTTTGAACTTTCAATCCTCCTGCCTCAGCCTCCCGAGCTGCTGGATTACAGGCATGCACCACGGCACCTGGCTCTGCCTCTCTTGATTTGAGGAATTTTTCATGCTTTTGTCGCCATCATCAAAATTGTAACATCAGTTAAGGTGTTGAAGCAGAAGGATTTCATTCAAGTAATTGTTAGAATTCTCTCAACAGTTATTTACAGATCACTTGCTTTGTGCAATTCTAGTTGCTAATCAGGAAGCAGTAAACAAAATAGGGTTTACATTCTGGTAGAAGTGAACAGCAGTGACCATGTGATTAATCTTTGGAGAGAATTTTGCCTGTGTATATTTGCCATTTACAGGTTTCCATATAAACCAGTCTGTTAATAAGGCACAATGCATCTTACTTTGAAGACAGTCATTGAGACAATTCTTCAAGGAATGATTATTTTATGAAGGCATAATATAACAAATCAGATACCAACACAGATTTACATGACTGATTTATTGATCATTCAGGCTGTGCAACACTTTCATCTTAAAGCTTACTACACCGCAGAAAGCATATTATTCACTACAAACTGTTTCCTTTTTAATTGTGAACTTACATCTCTGCTTTGTAGCCAAAGAACAAATTTTTAATTTTTTAAAATATCTTTTTGAATTTTTTTCAAAGTGTAGTATGGTCTCACATAATGGTAGAATTCATTTTAATATATTCATAAATACATGTAACATAATTTGTTCCATTTCAATCCTCAGCACTTCCCCTTTTCCTCCCCTCCCTTATTGTGGTAAAATGTTGAAAAAATTAACTTTACTATTTTAACCATCTTCGAGTGTACAGTTTAACAGCATTAATTGAATTCACATTGCTGCACAACCGTCACCACCATCCATCACTAGAACCATTTTCACCTTCCTAAACTGAAATTCTGTACCCAATAAACAATAACTGCTTCCTCCACATTCCAGCCCCCAATAACCACTGTTCTACTTCTGTCTCTACTAGCTTACGTACTCCAGGCACCACAAATAAGTTGGAGATCATATAGAACCTATTTAATTTAGAAAAATCCCTTTAAATTTCTTTCATATTGTAGCATGTATCCAAATTTTATTCCTTTGTAAGACTAAATGATACCTCATTGTATGGATATACACATTTTGTTTATTCATTTCTTGTTAGACATGAAGTGCCTCATCATTTAACTGTTATGAGTGGAATTGCCGGGTCATGTGATAATTCCACATTTAACCTTTGGAAGAACCACCACACTGTTTTTCTACAGTAATCACACCTTTGTTGTTGTTGTTTTTTGTTTGTTTGTACTGAGGATTGAACCCAGGGACTCAGTCACTGAGCCACATGCCTAGTCTATTTTTTACTTTGAAACAGGGTCTTGCTAAGGTGCTTAGAGCCTAAGTTGCTGAGGCTGGTTTTAAACTTGCAATCCTCCTGCCGCAGCCTCCCAAAACACTGGGATTACAGACATGTGCTACTGCACCTGGCACCATTTTTAATTTTCATCATTAATATACAAGGGCTTCAGTTTCTCTACATTCTCAGCATCACTTCTCAGTTTTTGTTTGGTTGTTGTTGTTAATATTACTATTAATATTGTCGTTCTAGTAGCTATAAAATATAGTATAGCTCATTGTAGTTTTAATTGGACATTTTCCTAGTGATTAATGATGTTGAGATTCTGATTCATGTGCTTATTAACCAGTTGTACATCTTCTTTGAAAAAATGTCTATCCAAGTCCTTTGCTCCTTTTATTTATTTGACTATTTGCTTTTGTGTTCTTGTTGTTGAGTTCTAGGAGTTCATTATATGTTCTGTATATTAATCCCTTATCCAATACATACATGATTTGCAAATATTTTCTATCATTATGCAATTGTCTTTCACTTTTTTGACAATGTCTTTGAGGTACAAATTTTTTTTAATATTTATTTTTTAGTTGTAGTTGGACACAATATCTTTAATTTATTTATTTTTATGTGGTGCTAAGGATCGAACCCAGGACCTTGCACATGCTAGGCAAGTGCTCTACCAACTGAGCCACAACCCCAGCCCTACAAAAATTTTGATAAAGTTCAATCTATCTACTTTTTTTCCTTTGTAACTTGTGTTCTTAGAGTTCTAAGAATCCATTGTCAAGTTCAATATCATGAACATTTTATTCCTATTCTAAAAGTTTTTTTAAGACTTTTTTTTATAATAGTTCTAGGTTCACAGAAAAATTGGGTGGAATATACAAAAATTTCCTATAAATTCCCTACCTCCCCTTAGATCAATATCCCTCATCAAAGTGGCACAACTGATAAACCTACTAAATACAACAAAATCAGTCAAAGTCCAAGGTTCACCTTAGAATTTACTTTTGATGTTGTGTATTCTACAGATAGCCATCATTACAGCATCATGCAGTATTTTCAAAGCCCTAAAAATCCTCTGTATCTTCCCAAAGCTTATGACTTTAGCTCTTACATTTAGTTTATGGATCCATTTTGAGATAGTTTTTATTATGTGGTGTGAGGTAAGTGTCCAACTTTACTCCTCTGCATGTGAATATCCAATTGTCCTTGCACTATTTATTAAAGGAACTGTTATTTCCCCCCATTGAATGAACATGGCACTTTTGTCAAAAAGCAATTGGCCAGGATATATGGGTTTATTTCTGGACTCTCAATTCTATTCCTTTGGTAATCCCTACATTTGTACCATATTGTTTTGATTATTGTAGTTTTACCACATATTTTAAAATCAGGAATTGTAGTCCTCCTGTTTATTTTTACTTTTTAACATTATTTTGGCTATTCTGGACCCCTTGCAATTCTCTACAAATTTAAACATTAGCTTTTCCATTTCTTCAGCAGAGACTGTTGGAATTTTAAAAAGAGTTCCATTAAATCTGTAGATTGGATAACATTAACATCTTAACAATATTGTTTCCTAATCCATATATATTTATTTCTTTAATTTCTTTCAGCAAGTTTTTATAGTTTTCAGTGTACATGTTTTTCATCTCCTTGGTTAAATTTATTCCTGGGTATTTACTTTTTCAGATGCAATTGTAAATTTTCTAAATTTGCTTTTATGATTATTCTTTGATAATATACTTCTGTATACCTGAATTTTTTTGGTGGTGATCTTTTTATCTAAAATTTTGCTAGATTTTTGTCTTCTGGGTTCTTTGGAATTTTCTATCTATAAGATTATGTTCCCTACAATAGAGGTAATTTTACTTCTTTTTCAATTTGGATATCTTTTCTTTCTTTACTTGTCTAATTCTCTACCTAGAATTTACAATGCTAAACAGCAGGGGTAAAAGTGTGCACCTTTGTTACTAGAGGGAAATGAGAGAATCAGGGAGAAAGCATTGCAGCCTTTCACTACTGAAAATATGTCAGTCATAGAGTTTTTAAAATAAGTATTCTTTATCTCATAGAGGTTTTCTTTTTTGAGATTGTTAATCCTGAAAGTATATTGAGTATTGCCAAACGTTTTGTCTTTTTTTCTTTTTCCATCAGTTGAGATAATTATGTGGTATTTTACCTTTGTTCTACTAATGTAAATCAATCTATTAGATTGATTGTTTTTTTTTTAAATACCTTTGCACTCCTTTGTCTGTAATCTTCTTGTGATGTCTTTTCCTAACTTGGTATCAGGAGCTCTAATACTGGCCTTCTAGAGTAAATTAAGATATATTCCCTCCATTTCTTGAAGAATTTTACTGATTTGGTTTTCTTCTTTAAACATTTGGTAAGATTCACTAGTGAAATTATATGGTCCTGGATTTTTGTTGAGAGATTCTGATTACTGATTCAATCTTTTTATAGATTTGTAGAGGTTCTCTATCTTTAGGTGAGTCAGTTTAGGTGATTCTTATGTTTCTAGAAATATTTCCATTTCTTCTATATTATCTAATTGTTGGTGCACATTGATCATAGTATTTTCTTATAATATTTCTATTTCTGCAAATTAGAACTAATGTTCTGTAATTGGTAATGATTTAAGATATTTGTGTTCTTTTTCCACTTTATCTAGCTAAAGACATGACAATTTTGTTGAAATTATTTTGGGGTCAATTTTAATGAAGAGTCAGTTTTAGGACTTATTGATTTTATTTTTCAATTCTCAGTTTCTCTGATCACCATTCTAATTCTTATTTCCTTTCTTCTTCTAGCCCAACAAAAGGAAGTTTAGTTTTCTCTTCTTGTTTAATATCCTCAAGGTGTAAAGTTAGTTTATTGACTTGAAATCTTTTTCTTATTGTATAATTTAGACACAGATGAACATTTCCCTTTAAGCACTGCTTTTGCTACACTCTGAAATTTTGGTTTGTTGTGTTTTCACTTTCAGTCATCTCTGGTATTTTCTAATTTCCTTTGTGATTTCTAGCACTGGTTATTTTAAAGCATATTGTTTAATTTCCACATATTTGTAATTTTTCTTTCTGTTCTTGGTTCCTGATTTCATTCCCTTGTGGTTGGAGTAGATACTTTTAATTGTTTTAATCTTTTTAAATTGACTGACTTGTTTTATGGTTTAACACAGGGTCTATCCTAGAGAATGTTCCACATGCACTTGAGAAGAACATGGATTTACCTTCCTTGGGTGGAGTGATCTACACATGACTATTGGATCTGCTTGTTTTTTGTGCTGTTCAAGTCCTCTATTTCTATTTATCTTCTGTTTGGTTTACTACCCATTATTTAGAGTAGGATGTTGAAGTATCCAACTGTTGTACAACTATTTTTCCTATCAATTCTGTCAATGTTTATCTCATATATCTCGTGGCCCTATTGTGTATACCTGTTTATAATTTTACAGCTTTATTCATTAATTGAACCCCCACATTTTTGCCAGCCTAAGTCTTGCTATCCAACTTTTCCATCTCCGCCAATGTGCCTGCTTCATTTGAATTTTATTATGAGTACAAGTCAGTATCTTCTTAATTAAAAGTCATTCTCTCCTTTTTTTTAAACTCCATGTTCATATCTTAGCTTTTTTTCCTATTTTAAAATTATTGCTATGTATCATCTCTTTGTTACAAAATTTTATTCAAATATTCATTTCACAGTATATCTTTTGTCATTTGACTCTTCTTATGATGTTTTTTACCATACAAAAATGGTTGATTTTCATGTATCTGAATTTATAAATATATTATGGTTTTTATTCAATAATTTGTGAGGTATTCTTCATTCAAATTTGTTTATGAAAGGCTCTTTACCTTTAATTTTTTAGTCTTCTTATTATTTCTTTCTTTTGTTTTTTTTTACCTATTATTACAATCCTTTAGAATGTAATGGTACAATGTAAGTTAGGAATAATGTTAATTTATCTTTCCAGGTGGTCTTCCAAAATATATATTGACAAGTTTATCTATTCAATTAGCTTTGATGTGACTTAACTGTAAAAATGCCATGTCCTACCTGAGGTAGATTTCTGCCCACCACAGAACTCTCCTAACAGAAGCCCACCTGAGAATGCAGCTCCGTCTCATAGTTACTAAACCTGTTCTCAGAAGAAGAGGCACCTAAGGATTACTAGTTCAACAAGATAAAGAATTTTTCATCAAGTCAGTGTTCCCACTCTGACTGGCTGTTCTAGTTTTCTGTAACTCAAACTTTATCTGCACCCCATTTCAGTAGTCATATCTTTAATTTGTACAACTTTGAGTAGGTCACTGAAAACTTGTGTGGTACCCTGAGTTCCTTTATTACGGAAGAATGGAGCTCCATTATAGTCTGCTGTGGCGAAGCCAACCATTTAACTATGACCTGTGTGCATCTTTAAATATTTCTTTCTATTCTTATTTTGGTGTCCCAATCATCTGTGAGAAAATATTTTCAAATTACTTATTGGATAAAGGACTTGTCACCTGGAATATATACAGAATTTTTAAAGCCCAATAATAAAAAAATATATGCAATCCCATTTAAAATGGCCAAATTTTACAGATTTTTCAGAAAAAAAGATTATACAGAGGGTGAATAAGCCCTGTAAAGATATTTAATGTCATATGGTATCAAGGAATGAGATACCATATCACACTTATTAGAATGTCTAAAATTATACAGACTAACCAAACCAAGTGTTGGTGACAATGTAGAACCAATAGAATGCTTATACAATACTGGTAGGATTGCAAATCAAACATAGTCAAACACACACATACTACATGATCCACTTTTTCAACTCCACTGTGATTTGGGTGTGTCCCCCAAAATTTAAGTACTGGAAACAATCCCCAAATCATATGTTAATGGTATTTGGAGACAAGGACTTATGGCAGGCAATTTGAAGAGCCCTCATGAATGGAATAATCTATTTTTAATTGATGGATTAATTATGGCATGAGCACCTTTGTTGTAAAAACAAGTACCCTCCAGCATACTTCTTCTGTCTCACCATATAATGCCCTCTGTCATGTTATAATGGAGCAATAAGATGCTCACAGGATGCTGAGCAGTTTCCAACACCATGGTTTTAGACTTCCCAGCCTACAGAGCTGTGAGTTTAATAAACCTCTATTCTTTATAAACTACCCAGCCTTGGTATTCTGTTGCAGCAACAGAAAACAGACTAGATAAACTCTTTGTTATTTACTCAACAGAAAGGAAACCTTGTGTTCATACAAAAACTTGTATGTGAACATTCATAGTAGTTTTATGTGTCATAGCCAGAAATTAGAAACCACCTAATTGTCTATCAATAGTTGAATAGATAAACAAATTGTGGTATTCCCTTCATACAAAGTAGTATTCATACTACCAAAAAATAAAAATAAATCAAATGTTGGTACCTACAACATGGAAGAATCTCAAAACATGCTGAGTGAAATCAGACAAAGAAGTATACAAACCACATGATTTTGTGTGTGTGTGTGTGTGTGTGTGTGTGTGTGTAGAAACACTACTTACTTTGAGGGAAAAAGCTCAAACTATCACCACTTTGGAAGGTCAGTATGCAGTATGAACTTTGTCTTGCTTAATACAGATCGAGGCATATAAATATTTATAGGCATGTGTGTGTACATGGGTTAGGGTACATCCATGTATGTCTTACTCTGACCATTGAGAAGACCTAGAAGCAGTAAGAGACCACAGTAGCCATGAGCATACCCAATGCTGAAATCTTCCTTTCTAACTATTTTCAGCAAAAAGGACCAGGGCTCCTTGAAAAATGGCTCATTGTAAGACTGTGACAGGGAAAATATAAGGTGAGCTTGGAGCATCTGATAATAGCAATAATAAAATGAGTTCTCAGGAAGCAAAATGATTGGAATACGACAAAGGAATTCAGAAGTCAACTTGAAAGATCTCCCAGTGGCCAAAGCAATAATAATTGATCAACAAGTAACATAGTATTGGATTATAATACAAAGTGTAAAATTAACTTCTGTGAATTTATACTGATATAAAAATGAATAAATAAATAATAAACAACTCTCTCACATATAAAAATTATGAATAATATATAGAGATATTCTGCCTCCCTGGAGATGTGCTTATTCCTTCCTTCCTGGGTTAGATTGGAGGCATCAGTATGAACAGGGTGGGCTTTGCTCCTTTTCAAAGTGTAGAATATAGAAAGGGGAAAGAAAACCTATAATAGGAAAAACTGGAAAATACTACCATAGCCAGGTGATTAAGGTTAACAGCATCAATGATAAGTCATGTTGAAAGAAAAATGGCTTAATCTAACCATGAGAAAATATGTCAGACAAACCTAAATTGAGGAATAGTCTACAAAATAAGCATTATGCCTCACACTTGTCAAGGTTGTTAAAAACAAGTTAGCTAAATGCAATGATGGTATTCTTGATGTGATCCTGGAACAGAAAAAGGACATTAATGGGAAAGCTATTGAAATCTGAATAAAATGTAGGTCGCTAATAGTATTGGAGCAATGTTGGTTTCCAAAATTTGACAAAAATACCCAAAATATGTAAGTTGGTAACAATTTGGAAAATAGAGAGAATATATAGAAAAACTCTCTGTACTATCTTTGAAACTTTTCTGTAAACCTAAACCTATTCTAAAATAAAAATTTACTGGAAATTTCTATCCATTCCATATTGATATTTGTTTGTCTCAGAGTGATTTCTTATTGGAGAAGAAAGACTTTCTTCTCTGTTGTCTCAACTATAAGTGTTATTGGCCTAAGTTCTTAGGCTGCACAATTTAAATCTGATAGCACAAAATTTCACAAAGAGAATCATTGGAGGACTAGAAGGGACCTAAGGCATTTCTCTGGGGATCCCCAGAGATACAGGTTACAGTGAGAGTTTCTTCCAATTGGGAAGAGGAGCCTGAGAAGGAAAGTACCATAAGGTTTTCCCTAAGGACAGAGTGAGTGAAAGAGCTTCAGTGTCAGGAAAAAAATCCTAAGGCACAAATCCTTGGAATTCCCAGTTGTCATCTTGGAAGTCTCCCTCAAATGTTGTTAATTTCTGTACTTTCAACCTAGGTTAGATTCCCTACTCTGCATTCAAAGCACCCAAAATATCCTATGATTGCAGTTGTGATTAGCTAGCTTAGTATTTATTTTCCCAACTATAAACTTCATGAGGGCCATGCCTCTGCTTCTACCCTACCCCATCCCTCACCATACCTTCACCTGGGTTCTTGCATACTTTATGTGGGTTTCCAATTATTTTCTGCCATAACAAAATGTCACAGATTTAGTGGCTTAAAACAAAAGAAGTTTATTATGTTATAGTTCTGTAGGTCAGAAGTCAGACATGGGTTCTGCTGAGCTAAAATCAATGTGTCAGCAAGCTACTTTCCTTTCGGGAGATATTAGAAGAGAATCTGTTTCCTCTTCATTTCAGAATTCTGTTCCCTGTGGTTGTAGGACCTAATCCCACATAGTCCAGCTGACTGTAAGATGAGGGCCATTCTCAGTTTCCAGTGGTTACTGAATTTCTTTGGCTCATGGTTTTCTTCCTCCATCTTGAAAGTTGTGGTGACTTGACTCCTTCACACAGTGCCTCTCTCTAACCCACTCATCTTTTGCCATCTTCCACTCTCAAGGACACATGTTTAGAGTAGACCAGGCTGATCTCCCATGTCAAGGTTCATAACCTTAACTGTATCTGAAAACTGCTTTGTGCCTAACATATTCACATGTACCAGGAACTGGGATGTAAACATCTCTTTGGGGTTGAGGGCATTATTCTGCCTACCACACATTTTTTTTAATGTGTTGAATGAGTCAGAAACTTTAGACTTAGAAGTTATTTTTTTTAATATGTGATGAGAATTCTGTAAGTTTTCAGTTCATGGTCAACTGACTCTGTAGTTTTGGGGCCTGTGATGAGGCAGCACATCATAGTAGGAGTGTTGATAGCTGGGAAAGGGTCTGGAGTCCCAATGTTTCCTTCAAAGGCACATCCCAGTGAGCTAACTTCCTTCCACTAGGCCTCATCTCCCATAGGTTCCGCCCCCTCCTAATAGCACCACAGGCTGGTGACCAAGCTTTCAACATGTGGGCCTCTCAATGACATTTCAAATCCACTGCTATTGGAGAAAAAAGAGGCCTTGGTGAAGTAAAAAAAAAAAATAAGAGCAAGTGGGACATGGGACTGGAGTGGGGGCGGGGGCAGGAGGAACAGATCTGATCCAGGAAAGGAACACCATACACTGACCCGTGTGTGTGTGTGTGCGCGCGCACACACACACAAGCGCATATGCACATATATACATATATAGGTATAAGCTTATTTATCACTTCTCAGTAGTTTTTTCCCCCAACACTTTTATTGAATATAATTCACATTTCATAATATTCACTATTTCTATTGTACAGTTCAATGGACTGAAGTATATCCATGGAGGTATGCAACCATCATCATAATCTAATTATGGAACTTTTTTATTACTTAAAGAAGAAGACTCGTACTCATTATCAGTAACTCCCACTCCTATTCCCTGCCCCCCAGCCTGAGGCAACCACTAGATTACTGTCTAACTCTATAAATTTGCCTATTCTGGACATTTCACTTTTATAGAATCATACAATATCTACTCTTTTGGACCTGACTTATTTCATTTAGCATATGTCTTCAAAATTTAGAATTCCATTTCATTTTAAGGTTTACTAATATTCCATTGTATAAGTATACTACATTTTGTTTTCCTCATTCATCTGTCAATGGACATTTTTTGTTAATTTTGGACAATGCTGCTGGGAATGTGAGTGTGCAAACATCTACTCGAGTCTCTGCATTCAATTATTTTGTGGAATTGTTAGATCATATGGTAATTTTATGTTTATTATTATTTTTTGGAGGAACTTTTCACAGTGGCTGCACCATTATATTTATTCCCACCAGCAATAGTAATGCAAGAGGTTCTAATTTGTCTATCTCATTGCCAACACTTGCTATTCTCCGTATTTTTAATAGTAGCTCTCCTAATGGATATGAAGTGGCATCTCACTGTGGTTGTAATATGAAGATCTCTACCAATTAATGATGGTGAACTTCTTTTCATGTACTTATTGACCACTCATAAATCTTCTTTAGAGAAATATATATTCAAGTCCTTTGACCATTTTAGAATTGGGTTTTTAATTCTTTTTGTTACTGTGGAGTATTAAGAGCTTTTTTATGTATTCTGGATATTAAATCCTTATCTAGGTTTGATTTTCAAATATTTTTTCTCATTTGAGTTGTGGTTTGTGGTAAGAGTGTTTTTAATGCAACAAAAGTTTTTAATTCGGATATAGTACAACTTGTTCATTACTTTCTTTCATTGCCTGTGATTTGAGTGCATAACGAAAGACAGTTTTCAAATCCAATGTCATGAAAATTTTTCTAGAAGTTTTCCGATATATTTATCATTTTAGCTTTTATGTTTATATCTTTGCTTTAACTTTAGAATATGATGTTAAGTAAAGCCCAATTTTATTTATTTCCACATAGATATCCAGTTTTCCTTGTACCATTTGTTGAAAAGAATATTCTTTCCCCTTCAATAATTTTGAAATTTGACAAAAATCATTTGATCATGTACTTCAGGACTCCCTTTTCTATTCTATGAGTCCTTAAGTCAATCTTTATGTCACTACCACACTGTTTTGATTACTGTAGGTTTGTAGTGAGTTCAAAATCAGGAATTATAAATCCAATTTTTCATTTGTTTTCAAGATTTTTTGACTATTTGGGATATTTTAAGAGTCTATATCAATCTTAGGATGAAAATTTCTATTTTTGAAAAAAACAAGGTTAGAGTTTTAATAGGGATGGCATTCAATCTGTGGATTTCTTTAAGCAGTATTGATATCTTAACAGTTTTGCCACAATCCATTGAACATATGATGTCTTTCCATTTATTAAGTTCTTTAATTTCCTTCAGCAATTTTTTAGGTTTCTTTTGTACAAGTATTTTACCTTTTTTGGTTAATGATTAAGTATTTCATTCTTTTCAATACTATTATAAATAGAACTGTTCACTTAGTTCCACTTTGGATTACTATTCTAAGTTGTATAGAGAACAAATGATTTTTGTATTTTAATTTTATATTCTGCAAATTTGTATGTTCTAAGTCTATAAATTTGTTTTCTACATATAAGATTATGCTGTCTATTAGTAGCAATTATTTTACTTCCTTCTCAATTTAAATGTATTTTATTTCTTTTTCTTAAATGATTGCTCTGGCTATGTTATGGACTGAATATTTGTGTCCTCCCCAAATTCATATGTTAAGGACTTGATCCCAACAGTGATGATACCTGGGGGTGTTTTTATGCTGGAAAGAGTGTTGAATTTTGTCAACTGCTTTTCCTGAATCAGTTGAAATGATCATGGTTTTTCCCTTCGTTTGTTAATGTGTATTACACAATTGATTATCATGTGTTGAACCATCTTTGCACTGCAGAACTTGATCCCATTTGGTCATAACGTACAATCCTTTTAATATGCTGCTAAATTTGGGTTAGTAGTATTTTGTTGAGGATATTTGCACCAATATTTATAAAATGTATTCATTTATAGTTTTCTTGTATTTCTGTTGTCTGGCTGTGATATTAATGCAATATTGAATTCTTAGAATGAGTTAGAATTCATCATCATTTTTTTTACTTTGTAGAATTAGAGGACTCATGTTATTTTTTTCTTTAAATATTTCATAGAATATATCAAAACCATCTTGTCCTAGGCTTTTTTTCCCATGGGATGTTTTGGGGGTTTTTATTACTAATTTGATCTCATTGGAAGTTATAGGTCTATTAATCTTTTTTCTATTTCTGCGTGATTCACTCTTGGTAGGTTTTGTGTCTCTAGGGTTTTCTCCATTCAGTGTAGGTTATCCACTTTGTTGGTGTTCAGTTGTTCATAGCAGTTTCTTATAACTTTTTATATTTCTGTAGAAATGGCAATAATGTTCCCACTTCCATTTCTGATTTTAATAACCTGAGTCTTCTCTCTTTTATTCTTAGTTAATAGTGCTAAAATTTGGTTGATTTTGTTGATCTGTTGCAAGAACCAACTTTTGGCTTCAGTGATTTTCTCTATTGTTTTTCTATTCTCTATTTTATTTATCTCACCCCTAATCTTTATTATTTCCTTCCTTCTTCTAGCTTTGGGGTTAGTTTGTTCTTCTTTTTGTAGTTCCTTAAAGTGTAAATTTAGGTTGTTGATTTGAAATCTTTCTTCTTTTTTAATGTAAGCATTTACAGCTATGAATTTCCCTCTCAGCAGTATTTTCACTGCATCTTGTAGATTTTGGCACATCGTGTTTTAATGTTCATTCATCTCTCTTTTCTAAATTCTCTTGTGATTTCTTTCTTTGACTCATTGGTAGTATAAGAGTGTACTATTTGGTTCCCAGATATTTGTGAAGTTTTCAGTTTTCTTTCTGATATTGATTTCTAACTTCAATTTATGCTCAGAGAAATTACTTATATTAAGACTAGTTTTGTGGCATAACATACAGCCCATCCTGAAGAATGTTCTATGAACCTTTGAGAAGAGTGTGTATTATAGTTTGCTAGATTGAGTGTTTTGTACGTATTTTGATGTAGTTGTCTTGCTGTGCTGTTCAAGTCCTCTATTTCCTGACTTATCTTCTTCTGGGTATTCTGTGAATACATTTGCAGTCTCCAACTATTGTAGAACTGTCCATTTCTCCCTTCACAGAAGTTCATTTTTGCTTTTTATTTTTTGGGAGTCTGTTATTAAGTGTGTAAATGTCTACGATTGTCATATAACATTTCTTGGTTGAGCTTTTATCCAAAGATAATGTCCTTTTTTGTCTCATAAATATTTTGATTTAAGTCTGTTTTGTATATTAATATATTCTCCCTAGCTTTCTTTGGTAACTATTTGCATGGAATATCTTCACTTGTTTACTTCTAATATTTTTGTGTCTTTGGATCTAAAAATAATCTTCTGTATACCACATATAGTTGGATCATTTTAAAAATCCATTCTGCCAATCTCTGTCTTTTCATTTGATAGTTCAATTCATTAATATTTAAAGAATTTAATGATAAAGAAATCAGTTCTACCATATCTTATTTATTTTCTATAGGATATATAGCTTTTCCCCCTCATTTCTTGCATTATGTTTATTTTAAAATTATAATTATTTTTTATTTAAATGATGTTTTAGTGAAACATTTTAATTACTTT
The DNA here is from genome assembly GCF_052094955.1 of Ictidomys tridecemlineatus. NCBI lineage: Eukaryota > Metazoa > Chordata > Mammalia > Rodentia > Sciuridae > Ictidomys > Ictidomys tridecemlineatus. Next base: position 132,255,369 of record NC_135484.1, read on the forward strand.
TTATTTTATTTTGTGTATGTACTAGTTATTTTCTTTGTAGCTAACATGGAAATTGCCATGAATGTCTTAAATTTGCAAAAGTCTTATTTAAATGTATGCCAGTTTAAATTGAATAGTATATAAAAATCTCTGTTCCTATACAATTCTGTCCCCACCCTTTACTTATTGATATCAAAAATTATACAGGTTCAAAAACAATCACTAAGAATTGTTTTTCTATGTATCTTTTAGACTGTATAGTAAACAAAAATGGAGTTACAACCAAAAATCCAATAATACTAGACTTGATGATAATCCATGTAAATGACCTTTATCGGAGATCTTTATTTCTTCATATACTTTTAGTTCCCTCTTAACATTGTTTCATTTCAACTTGAAGGATTTCCTTTAGAAATTTTTGCAGAGAAAGACAAATACCAATAAACTTTCTCAGCTTTTGTTTATCTGGGAGTGCCTTAATTTCTCCTTCAGTTTTAAAGAAGGGTTTTGCCAAATGTAAAACTCTTAGTAGACAGTTTTCTTCTGACAATTTGATTACTTCAACCCATGGTGTTTAATCTCCCATATTTTTATGGGAAATATAATGAAATTCTTAGTGAAAATCCCTTATATATGATGAATAAGTTCTCTCTTACTCTTGTTAATATTCTGTTTCTCTTTGGCTCTCAACAGTTGGATTATGGTTTCTCTTGGTGCAAGTCTCTTTGCATTTATTCTACTTAGATTCATTTTGAGCTTCTTGGGTTTGAAGATCCATATCTTGCTTGTGACTTATGAAATTTTAGCCATTATTATTTCAAATATCTCTCTTCCCTCTTCTATTCTTTTCCTTCTACAACTCCCACATGTATATGTTGGTCTGTATGATGGAATCTCACATGTCCTTTAGGCTCTTTACAACTTCCTTCAGCATTTTTTCTTCCTGTTCTTGATTCAATAATTTCAATTATCCTAGCTTCAAATTCTATCCTGGTTCTTTCTTCTGCATAAGTATATCTGCCTTTGAATCCTTTTAGTAAAGTTTCTATTTCTGTTATTATACTTTCAACTCCATAATTTCTCTTTTTTGTTCTCTGTGTCTTTATCAACATTTCCATTTTGTTCATAATAATTTTCTTGAATTTTTCCCTGTCTTCCTTTAACTGTTTGACCATGCTCTAGACATTGTTTTTATATCTTTGTCCAGAAAGAATTCCACTTGGGATGGTTTCTGTCAATTTATTTTGTTCTTATTCTGTCCAATTATTTTGTTCTATAAGTAAGCCACACATTCCTATTTCTTTGTATTCTTGAGATTTGTTGTTGTTGTTGTTTTAATCTTATAATGTCTTAACCATGTAAATCATATTCTCCCTTTTCCAGAGTTTTCTAATTTTAAAAATTGTTGTAGGGTTTTGAGAGATCATCATAAGGTATAAACTTAAGGTCTTCTCTGAAATTTTTTGAGTCTGCATCTTTTTCTGAGCATGCATAACGACTTTGTAAATTCCCCCATATAAGCAGGGTTTTTTAATGTTTTAAATCTTAAATTTCAACCATGCTTTTCCCAGAAAGCCAGAAGCCTTCAAGTAGACTCCAATGTCCCAAATCATTACATAAGATAGATTCTGGCAGTATAATTTCTCTCAAAGGGGAAAGGTGGATTTTCAGAGCTTTCTATATTACAATCCTCCTTGACATTCCCCTGTATTTTTAGAAAATTTCTTAATCAAGAATGTATGAATGTGTATATGTGCCATATATATGCATTGAATACACACACACACACACACACACACACACACGTATAACTTATATAACATATACATATATAACTCACGGTGTATTTCATATATTACTTTACTTTTGTTTTATAAAATTAAATAAATATAAAAAAAGAAAACACAAAAATCAAAATTAACTGTATTCTCTTTCAACAAAATATTCCAGTAGGACAAAGCTGTGATTTGTTGCACAAGTTCACAAATCAATGAATGCACTGTGCATATGCCCCACAGTCAACCTACCAAGAGAGTCTCTACAACAGACTCACTACTCAGAATCACCCATGCAGATAAATGATTTTCAGTGGTATAAACAGAAAGCAGTGAATCTTGACACTTTTCAGGGATTATTGTAGAAAGTCTTAGTATATTTCTTGACATAGTCATCAATAGACAGTCCTTGCATTATCACATTCACTTTAATCCAAAAGTTATATGAGATGAGAACATTAATTTAATGAATATATTCTAATATTATTTTGAGAAACAGCTTTCACTACATTGTATTGGTCATCATTATCATACACAAAAATATGACACTGTGGTATATATCCATTTATTTAAATCTTTTTTATTTCTCTCATATGTTTCATTATTTTTAAACACATACCTTACACATACTAGGTTTATACCTATGATTTTCACATTTTTTGGTATTACTGCTAATGATATTATTTTAAAATTTTTAATTTCTACTTTTTAAAATTACATTTATACTTAAAAACTATTGATATTTTATGTTGACCTTGTTTCCTATAGCCTTGTTAGGTTTATATTGTCATGCTAGCAGATTTCTCTTGCCCTGCACAAAAGTCAACTCGAAGTGGATCAAAGACCTAGGAATTAGATGAGAAATTCTGCAACTGTTAGAAGAAAACCTAGGGTGAGCACTCCAACATATAGGTTCAGGCATTGACTTCCTTAATAAAAGTCTTAAAGCTCAATAAATAAAACCAAGAATCAATAAGTAGGATAAAGTCAAATTAAAAAGTTTCTGTACAGCAAAGAAAATAAGAGCATAAAGACAGCACCTACAGAAGGGAAGAAAATCTTTGCCAGCTACTCTTCAGACAGGACTAATATTCAGAATATACAAAGAATTTTAAAAAAACTTAATACCAACCAAAAAACACATAATGCAATCAATAAGTGAACAAATGAACTAAACAAACATTTCTTAAAAGAAGAAATGAAAATAGCCAATAAATAAATGAAAGAAACTTTGACATCTTTAGCAATTGGTAAAATGCTAATCAAAACTACACTGCAATTTCATCCTACTCCAGTTAGAATGGCAATCATCAAGAAGACAAACAATAATAAATGTTCACAAGAATGTGAGGAACAAGGAACAGTTACACTGTTGGGGGGATTGTAAATTAGTAAAACCATTATGGAAGTATGGAGATTCCACAAAAGGCTAGAAATGAAACCACCCACCGTATGACTCAGCTATCCCAGTCATTGGTATTTATTCAAAAGAACTAAAACTCAGCATACTATAGTAGTGATGCGTGCATACCAATACTTATAGCAGCATAAATCACAACAGCCATGTTATGGAACCAGTTTAGGTGTCTGTCAACAGATAAATGGATAAAGAAAATGTGGTATAGATATACTATGGAGTTCTACTTGGCCATAAAGAAGAATAAAATTATGCCAATTTCTGGTAAATGGATGGAACTGAAGAACCTCATGATAAGTGAAATGAGCCAGATTCAGAAAGTCAAGAGTGAATATTTTCCTTCATATGTAGAAGCAAGAGAGAAAAGATTAATAAAAAAGGGATCTCACAAAAATAGAAGGGAGACCAATAGAGTAGAAGAAGGAGATGAGGGGGTGGGAGGATGAACAGACCTGAAGAACGAAATAGATGAAATTATGCTATCTGAATGATAACTATATCACAATGAATTCCACTTTATCCATAATTACAATGTTCCAATTAAATAAAATAGAAGGCAGAACAGTAGAGGAAGGGGATCAGAGGGAGAAAGGGAGGGAAAAGAGAAAGGTACTAGGAAATTAATCAATTATGTTATGTGCATTTTTAAATGTGTCACAATGAATCCCACTATTATGTACAATTATAATGCACCAATAAAGACATTAGTTTTTTTCAATTTCTGCTTTTTCACTCCTATTATATTTAAAAATTTGATATTTTATATTGACATTTTTATATTGGCCTTGTACCCTATATCTCTACTAAGCTCATATCCTAGTTCTAGCAGTGATATTTAGTATATCATTTGAGATTTTTATGTAGGTAATCATATCACCTTCAGATAGAGAGAGTTTTATTTATTCTCTCAATCCATATTTTTTATTACCCCTAGTCCCACCTTGGTGTTTTCAGCTAGGATTTCTAATATGATGTTGAATAGGACTGGTGAGAGTTGTCATGCTTGCTTTGTTCCTGATCATAAAGGCAAAATATGTACTCTTTTTTGATGTTAGTAGCAGATTTTTTGTGGATTTCTTTTCTCAGGTTGAGGAAGTGAAGAAGTCCCCTTGTTGTCTTAGTTTGCTGAGAGGTTTTTTTTTTAAATTTAATCAGAAATGGATGCTAGCTTTTTTCAGTTTTATTTTCTGGATCTAGTTAAATTTTTTAGTCTATTGATATGATGAATTACATTGTTTGATTTCCTAATGTTCGAAGCAACATTGCATTCATGAAATTAAGTCCACTTGATCATGATTTATTTTACTTTTTAAATATCATTGGGTTTGATTTGATAATATTTTGTTGAAGTTTTTTACATTTACAGTCATGATGGAAACTGATCTGTAGATTTCTTTTCTTGTTTTAACATCTGGTTTTAGGGCCAAGTCAATGTTGTCTTCACAAAATGAGTTGAGAGGTGCTGTCTCTCAATTTTCTGGAAGATTTATAATGGAATAAAATTCCTATATATGAATAAACCTTGAAAGAATTATGCTATTATACTAAGTTTGCATAAAATTGGTACTACTTCTTCCTTTAATGTTTGTTAAATCTCTCATTGACATTAACTAAGCCTGGGAATGAGAAGTCTGAAAGTTATTTTTAAATTTTTTAAAATTGGGGAGATATAGATATTTAATTTACCATCATGGCATTCAATATATTCACAATAGGTGAAACTATCAACAACATCTATTTCCATAGCTTTTTATCACCCCAAATAATAACTCATTCCTCCTTTTCCCCAGTCCCTGGTAATGTCTGTTTTACCTTCTGTCTCTATGAGTTTGACAACTTTAGGTGCCTCATATAAGTGAAATCATATCCCTTTCTCCTTGATTTATTTAACTTAGCATAATGTTTTCAAGGTTCATCCGTATATCATAATTTAATTCCTTTTTAAAACTGTTTACTGTTCCATTGAATATACACACTACACCTTGCCTATCCATTCCTCTGTTGATGAACATTTGTGTTGCTTGCACCTTTTGCTGTGTGGACATTGGTATATGTGTTAGACAGCCTTTTGTAACTGTGACCAAAATACCTGGCAAGAACCACTTAGAGAAAGAAAAGTTAATTTGGGCTCATGGTTTCAGAAGTTCAGTCCATGTTCAACCATCTTCATTGCTCTGGGCCCAAGGTGAGGAGGAACATCATGGCAGAAGAACATGACAGAGGAGAGCTGCTCTGCTCATGGCACCCAGGAAATGGGGGGGGGCAATGGGGAAGATGAACCCTTCCAGGGCTCATTCCCACTGACCCATTTCTTCCAGCCATGCTCCTGTCTATAGTTACCACCCATTCAATTCAAACTGGTATGGACTGATTAGATATGTCTCATTATATAACCACTTGACCCCCTGAATATTCCTGCATTAACACAGAAGATTTTGGAGAACATAACATATTCAAACCCTAATAGAATATAACCATCTGTTTGAGTTCTTGCTTTTAAGTCTTTTGTGCATATACCCAGATATATAGTATCCATTACTGGAAATGGGTATGAACTTTCTCTCTATATAGTTAATGTGAGAAGTTGGCTCAATCTGGGCAGGAGTTGAGTTGGATTTGGGTTTTGTTATTGCTCTGGATACCTTCAGAGCACCGCTAGCCTAAAGTTTCTGTAGTGTTGTATTATACTTAGATGGGTGCACAGGAACTGAAGTGTTTCCCTCAATGCTCTTGCTGCATCCTCGACTTTGACTTTCCTGGTGCTTCCACACCATGGATTCCCTGTCCATGCTCCTGCCATCTCCAGTGATAGACTGCTGCTGTTGGTTACTTAGCATGTGCTATGCCTGTAGTGGGAGGCAGAATTCTTTGTTGTATTGGTCCAGCCTCACTAAGTCCTTTGTGCCTGGGACTCCCCTCTTTTCCTTGGAGCCAAATGCTCCTGCAGATCCTTGGGAAGTCTTATATGAATGAATGCCTGTAGACAAATTCCCATTATGTCTGTGACAGTTCATACTAGCACATTGGCCTCTAGCAATCTTAATGAGGCCCTATTTCTTCTATACTATTTGGTTCCACAGGGCTATCTGCTAACCAGTTAGGGTTGTCAAACTATCACTAAAAAAAAAAAATAGCTTTTTTCCTCTTGTCTCATATCTAAGATTGTCTTCCTCCCACGATGTACTACTGTTGGGCAACTGCTCATAAGATTTTTAATCCTAAAAAAGGACTATCTTTCCTTACTAAGAAGCTATTTTGTTACTCTATGGCATCAGATCTCCAATTGACTCAAGAAAAGTTATGATAATATGGTTTATCAAGTTTTCACTTTTTATTTCTGTATACAGATAATATAATAATTCAGCTTAATGATTTCTCAACTTTTTTGGTGCAAAAACAATATACATTAGGGAGAAACTGTACTTCAAATTTGATTTTGGATCTTTTAGCAGGTTAGCAATGTGCAATACAATCCTTGTGATGCATTTTCAATTTCTGATAATTCAATAAGTCATGGGTTTATTGGGATGCAGCTCCTTGTAATTTGAGAATCATCTGTATTTGGAACTCCTCCTATTTCTTTCTTTCTAAGTGGAAATCTCAATAATGTATAAACAATAAAACTTTAAATGTACGCATTAGATCATTCTTTAATTTGCCTTGCTGAAAGGATAAGTTTCTCTATTGCAATAAAGAAAAGGCATAGGGCCTTATCTGTGTTATTCTCTGAATGTATATTAGGAATATTTTGGGGACAGTAGTACACATGCTTTATTTTGATGCAGCAGCAACCCTCTCTCCCCAAATTTTTCAAATAGGTCCACTTTATATGAGCAGCAAACAAAGGCCCAGTGCCAACAGGTTACTTAAGTGAGCACATGCTCACAAGCAGATTTATGACCTTGGGTACATATGCTAAATGTAGGTATTTATGACCTTGACAATATACTAAAACATAGCTGGCTGGAAGCACTGGCAAGGGATCCTAACTTTACCCAACTTGGGCCTGCCCCACAATCCAGGTGTTTAGGATTCCTTGCCATATAATCTATGCAGTTAATATCTTCCACAATCATCCCTTAGTGAGGAGGGCAGAGTCCTGCATCCATAGACACAACAGCAGTACAAGCAGCAGCAACATATAGCCAGAAGACAGCCCACAACCTAGGATTTCTAAAAACCCTTGCCAGTTTCATCCTATGTTGAAGTGGTGATGGAAGCCTTTTCCAGCTACGTCCAATTGTCAAGGAACATAGGCTGGATTTGCCAAGTTAATCCAGCAGTAGAATTCACTGTGGCACTTTGGTGCTTACCCAACAGGCAGAGAAGTTTGCTGCTCTGGCATAAGTGCATGCACAGTGCACAATGGTGTTGGCAGGAACACACCTGGGCTGGTCTTGCCAGCTGTCCACCAGAGCCATTCACTGCTATTGTTTCATTTTTTCTGTATCACCACTGACTTGGCTTGCAGGTATTGATCCTCCCCTCTTCCTCTTCTGACTCCACCAACACTCTGGGGGAAGTCAAGGGGTATTTTCAAGGTAAGGAAATTCTCCTCTGTTTTCCAAAACCTATTCCTTATTTTGCAACTCCCTCATCTCAGTAGCAATATTTTTTTGATCAACAATATAACCACATAGATGTTATTGAGAAGGACTTTCAAAAGTATTAGGAGCCATCTCTTAATGAGGCCCTATTTCTTCTATACTGTTTGGTTCCAAAGGGCTATCTGCTAACCGTTAGGGTTGACAGACTATCAAATCACTGAAGTTAAAGTGGATAATAAGATGAATTATTTCAAGATCTCATAAACCTGTCACGGGTTCATTATTTAGCATTAACAGGCATTTTAAATTTATTTTTCCAAAGTATGGCATTGCATAGTTCACTTTCTCTATATTTGTTGCCTATTTAACAATTTTAAATGATGGGTTAGGAAAAAATGTACTGCATGACATGCATAATTTGCTCTCCCCTGGGATTTAAGAGCTGTTGTTTTCATCTAGTCTCAATGCCTGCCATATTTTCTTCTGCTGACAATATGACTCAAATGGAATTTGTAAGTATCTCTCATTATCATATCAATGTTTAGCTGTGAACTTTGGAATGCACCTGCACCATGTCCACATTGATTACTCACTCAGCACTCCATCCTCTCTGGCCACCCCCTTTTATTCATGTCAGGATCCCAACACCATCTTAACCTTCCCATCTCCCAACACTTATTTTATTTATTGCATATAAAATCAGAACTCCATAATTGCTTATGTAAAAAATTACTAAAATAGCATGGTTATTATTGTGACCTAACCATGGTGCTATGTTCTCATCACTCATACCAAAGCTGGGAAAATTCTTACTTCTTGCATAAATCAAAATATTGTGATTTTGCTGAAGATATTTGACAAAACTGAAGTTGTCATTGGGTTTGTTACATTTTTCTCATGTAATGTGGCTCTACATTTCCTGCTTGGAAAACTCAGCATCATTGAATGTTGGCTGTCCAGGTGGCAATTATAATTTTCTCCCTGAACCTGTTCCTCTGCCCATAGGAATGAAGCCACCGTCCGTGCAGTTTTTCAAAGTAAGAATCTGAAAGCCATCCTTGGGTCCTCTTGCCATCTTCTTCCTACTCCTAATTAGTTTCTATGTCCTGTGAATCTCCTGATTCATTTTCTTCATGCAACACCCTTCCCTCTGAACCCACTGCACATCTTGGTTAAAGGCCCTCACTATTTTTCACTTGGCTTTCTGCAATGCTCTTCTAACTGATTTCCCCTCCTTTGGTCTCACTTGCTAGAACATGATGTCCTCCACACTTCCCTCAAGGTCCTCGTTCTAAAATCCACATTCTTCAAAGGCTTTCCCAAGTTTCTGGGAAGGAGTTCCCAGTTCCTGGCATGGCATCTGAGGATGTTCTTTATCTGTCCCTGTCTGCTTTCCACTCACTTCCTGCCTCTCCCCTCTTGGCACTCAGCACTGGGGTCCTCAAAGGTATGTAGTCCCTTGTGCTAACAGGCCTTTGTGCCTATGCTATCCTCTTTTGGAACTGTCCTCTACTCAGGCTTCCTTATCTGACTAACAACTTTTCCTCAGGGGAAACAAACTTGGCCTATGTGAATGCTGGCTAAGCCATATACTCACCCTAGCTGGACCTACATTTTTTATACATAAATAGAAGAAAGCAATAGCAACCTTCCAGAAATTTCTAGGAAGAACTAGAAATAATAAATATAAATAGTCTGATGGTTAAAAAATACATAATAGCTCTTACTACAGGACAAGAAGTATTCTAAGTCCTTCAACTCATATTGGCACATTTGTTATTCCACACTTAGTTTAATACTCACATTCCCCCACGCAGCCTACCTTGATTTCTTGAGACTTGATTGAATGCCTTTACTGATCATTTTCTGTCCTCCTCTCTGAATTCATCTCACCACTCCCTGCTCTACAAAATGCCCTGGAGATTGACACAAATTAAACACAATGCTTGGGCTCCTTATTTGTCTTCCAGGTAGGTTTGGTTTTTAAGTGAGAACAGAAAATAGTTTATGAGAAAGGTCAGGATATTTCTTCTCATCCCTGATCAAGATATGTTCCTGGAAGTGGCTGAGTCTCTTTGCATTAATTGCTATGACTACCATAACAAAGCACCAACAGAAAATTATTTTCTCACAGTTCTAGGGGCTTGGAGTCCAAGAGTAAGGTTTAATCAGGGTTGGTTTATCCCAGGGTTTCTACTTGGCTTGTAGATGTCCATCTTAACCCTGCATCCTCACATGATCTTTCCTCTTTATGTGTCTATCTTACCATCTTCTTCGGACAAGGTCAACAGTCATAAGGCATTAAGGCCCACCCTAAAAACCTCATTTTACCTTAATTACATTTTAGTTTCACATAACATTAGGATTCATTTTGACATAATATGAAAGCAAAAAATGTAATTTCCTCTAATTCAGTACCCAGTACTTCCCCTTTCCCACCCCTCCTCCCCCTCCCCCGTTCTGTTCCCTCTACTCTACTAATCTGTCTGCTATTTACTTACTTGTTTAAATTTTTAATTGGTGTCTTGTAGATGTGTATAATGGTGAGATTCACTGTGATGTATTCATATATGTATATAGGAAAGTTAAGTCAGATTCATTCCACTGTTCCTCCTTTATCCCATCTCTCCTCCCTCCTCCACGATTCCCATCATCTAGTCCACCAATCTTGCTTCTATTTCAAGGAAATTATCTCCGTTCTCTCTCTCTCTCTCTCTCTCTCTCTCTCTCTCTCTCTCTCTCTCTCTCTCTCTCTCCTCTCTCTCTCTCTTTCTCTCTCTCTGTCTCTCCCTCCCTCCTTCTTTTTTTCTCTCTCTCTTATCCCCCTAATTTGGAATAGTTTCCTCATATCAGAGAAAACATTTTATCTTTGACTTTTGGGGTCTGGTTTATTTCATTTAGCAGAATAGTCTTCCATTCCATCCACTTACCAGCAAAAGCCATAATTTCATTCATTATGACTAATATTCCAATGTGTGCATATTACCACAAATTGGTAAAACTGCAAATTAGTAAAACCATTCTGGAAAGCAGTATGAAGACTCCTCGAAAAACTAGGAAAGGAACTACCATGTGACCAGCTATCCCACTCCTTGGTGTATATCCAGAAGATCTAAAATCAACATACTATAGGGATACAGTTACCACAATGTTTATAGCAGCACAATTCACAATAGCCAAACTATGTAACCAACCTAGTGCCCTTCAACAGATTATTGGATAAAGAAAATGTGGTATATGTACATTAATTACCTTTTCAAAGGCTATATCTCCGAATTCAGTAATATTCCAAGATATGGGAATCTAGGGTTTCAAAAAGATGAATTTGAGGGTATTTTGTTTGTTCTGCCTATAAGAATCTTCACCTATAGCTCCTTTGGGTTCTCTCAATGCTGGTATACCACCTGTGAATCAAGTCCTCACTGAAGTTACTTGATCTCTCTGACTGGGTTCAGTTTCCTTCCTGAACACTGTAAAGTGCCTTTTATGTGATTTTCCTTGGCCACTTTCCTGTGCCTGCTCCCAGCACTTAGCTATACATCTAGCTCCTTGCCTTTGTTCTCTGTGGGGCTACCAGTTCCTTGAGGTAAAATGTTTTTACTTTATCTTTAGGGCCTCCCCAGGTATCTGCTGTATGTGAGCACGCAAAGTTCACTGTACAGTTGCATCATTGACTAAGGCTCCCCTTGCCCATCACTTCCTCTGCTGTATCTTTTGGTTTTAGCTCCCTACCACATGCTTGGACTGTGGAAATGGAGTCTCAATGGATTTCACCAGTCCCAACCTCTTCCATCTTTGGCACTACTCCTGTCCTCTCATGCCTGGTTAATCTCCCTGGTAGGTGACATTCAGAGATATGACATTCCAGGCATGCTCATACAGTCTCAACCTGCCTTCAACTTCTCATGCTCTTACCTGCTCCTCACCACACTTCCCATCATCCAGATCATCCCTGTGCTCACACACCTCTCTCTCCCAGGAGCCATTGTTGTGCTCCATGCTTTCCTTTGGAAAAGCCTTGAGTGATGGGGTGATGTTCAAAATATCACTATATAATGAGTACTGACAAACAGAAGCAGAGTTTAAAGTCTTGAAGGCTCCAAGTGTACCAGACATTAACCCTCTAATTGCTGGAGAACAAGAAGGTGGGGGATCCTAGAGAAGAGGGCTGGGTAATTAGGTGGGAACTTGGGACAGCAGACATTTTCAGATTCTGCTCACTTTTTTGTGGCTCTGAAAAACCACTTCATGCCTCAGTTCACCAGATGACTTACACTAGAATCCAGGGGTCTTCAAGGACCCTTCCAGTGCTCTGACTTAATTTTCTCCAATATATGCATTTGATTTGCTTATTTTAGCTCCTTACCAGCTATGATATATATATATATATATATATATATATATATATATATATATATATATATATATATATATATATTTCTCTCTCTCCCTCTCTCCCTTCCTTCTTCACTCTCCAAGGTCTCCCTAGGTTGCCCAGGCTGGTCATGAACTCCTGGGCTCAGGTATCCTCCCACCTCAGCATCCTGAGAATGAGTGCTGGAACTAGGACTACTCAGCTATCAACACACACACATACACACACACACACACACACACACACTTGGTGCTGGGGAACTAATTCAGGGCCTTACTCATGCAAGGAAAGTGCTCTACCACTAAGCCATACCTCCAGCCCCAACCATGTATCTCTTGAGGCTGGGTTTCCCCCCAGAAATGGAGGAGAAAACATTTCTCTTTCTAAAGCTAAACATTTCCCAAGCCTGTGTTTACGTAATTATATTGATTTTATTGTCTATATTTGTAGCCTCTCTAATTTCCAAAGGGTTTCCTTGAAAATGGTATCTGTGAGAACCCATGAAAAGGAAAGAGACAGGACAGGCAGGAATGATGAAATGTGGGAATCAACCAAATTAGTTTTGGCTTATAAGCAAGGACACATTCTACACAGCCCCCAGTCTATCCAGGCATGACACACTGGCCCCCACTCTCTACCTCTCAGCTCCTCTGGAAATGAAAATTTATGGACCAAGTGCTTCATAATATGGCCCTAAGACATGCCAATCTTATTTTCTGGACCTAAATAACCAAAATTGTTAAGCTTAAAACACACAGGAACAAGTATGTATGTTTGGGGAAACCTATCATGTAAGAGGTATGGAAATATCAGGATGCCTACCCTTTACAGAAAAGCAAAGCCTGCTGAGGCATGTCTAAGCAACTTACAAACTCAGAGTATCCCTCATTGCATGGAAATTAGTTATGCATATCTCCCTTTTCTCACGGGCTTATAAATAAATGTGAGCTAAACATGGGACCAATTTTGTTTTTACTTGTGGAACAGTGCCTAGAATATAGCAGGTTCTAAATAAATGATTGAGTGAATAAAAAGGGCACCTCCATGCTTGAGATAAGCAGTGTGCACAAGTTCATTTGAGACCCTATCAGCTGGAGGGCAGTAAGTGGGCTGAGGGACAGCAGGCAGTGAGGGGACTTCAGAGGAGGAAGGAGATGAGCTATTAATGCATTATACCCAACCCCTCCACTTTACGGAACTCTAAAACCTTTAGGAGACTGTCCTGCTCATTTTAAAAATACTCTTTTAATCACTGTGATCCCCTGAATTTAACATTATAAGGAAAAGCTACAAGACTTTTGTTGTTATTCTGGAATGATTTCTAGGGAAATAATCAGATTAGAACCCAACATGCTTATTGATTTATTTGGGGAAAGATCAAAATGCATTTCACTCCCTAAAACAATACTGACATTGATTTTCCCTAGCCAATGTTTTCCTTTTGGAACATATCAACTGCCCATCACAAACCTCAAGTAGAAACATGTTTCTGCCATATGTTCAAAGCTGAAAATGCCTGGCCCTGCCAAGTACAGGAGGAAGTTGCTTCTTTTCCACATTTCACAGATGAGAGTATATGTAAATGAAGAGGAAGATGTTTAAATGATAATTGAGTATTTTTCCAATTTAAATTTCACCAAAATATGCCACAGATGTAGGGGAACTAGTTGTCCCAAACTGCTGGGGACTAAAGATTCCTGGGACACTAGACTTTCAGTTTTAAAATCAGGAAAACCCTGGACAAACCAGGACAAAATCAGTTACCCCATCAGACAGATATCTTATGCTACATCAAAGACCAAATTATCCCTTCTTTACAGATGATAACTAAACATCTTCGAAACAAGAAATGCTTAGAAATAAGAAAGTAACTAATGCAAACTAAAACAATATGTATCTTTAAGGAAATGAGAAGAAAGGGCTAAGGGATTCTTTTTATCTGCCTTCTATGAAACTATTACATTTAATCAATAACTAGAAGACAGAAGGTTCTGTCTCAGGACTTGATTAGACATCTTAATCTGCAGCCATGAGGCACAATATACAATTCTAGCCTTCTGGATCAACACCTATACTGACATTGAAGTTCTAAAGTTACTATTACTTAAGAAGAAACTAAACATACTTTTTGGCAAAAAAAGAAGTTTCATACTACAGCTTGAATAAGGTAATGATGAGAATTGCTTGTCCCCTTTGTATTATTGTTATGACTGCAACAAAAATAGTGAGATTTTTATATATTTTTAAAGCATTGTAGCAAATAAAGATAGCCACATATTAAATTGTTTTATATATAAGTTATATAACTCTCTTTCTACTACCCACTGTACTTGCCCACCTCTTGGGCTGCCCCACAAAACCTCAACAAGCAGAAGGGGAACTGCTGCTTAAAAGTTATAGTTTTCTGTCTGCAGAAACAGAGATCTCCTAACCTTTTGAAACAAACTCACCTTCACTTGAGAAAAGTCACCTTTATGGACTCAATTACATAAGAAATAAAATAAGAAAATAAGTGCATCTTGTATTTGGGGATGGGATGAGGAAGAAATTGATGTCTTTATTAAGCCAAATAGAGACTGAGACATCATTCTAGTCTGGTCAGTAATGGAACTTGTGGGTCAACCAAAGAGGGTGATCTTTGCTATGTTCTAGGAGGAAGGAGGCATATGAAAGGTGAAGGAGAAATTGACCAAGCCTTGTGTGATCCTATTATATCATCTTTGCAGCTGTCATTCTTGTCTTAGTCATTGTTTATAGGGGTGTGGAGCTGAAGTAGCATGCAGAAAGGACACATAGGTGTGACAAAGATAGTGAAAGTATAGGCCTACCAGCACTTGACATGGTCTTTGAGCAAACACTATAGATTGGTGCTATGCTATTGCCTTGGGTGAGGTTATCTTATCTGGGCCAGGGGCAGGTATCCTCCTTCAGGCCAAGTGGTATTGAGTGAAAAACTGTGAGCACCCTGTTGTAGATAATAAAGAAAATAATCCTGAACCTGTTGTCTGTCCAGCTCAAGTCCCATTGTCCAGCATTTGTGTGATGATTTTCTCATAATTCACGGGGGTTTTAATGATGAATAACTAATCAAAATAACAATAGCTATTAATAAATGTAAAACCCAACAGAATGTTCAATAACAACAGTGTTATGTCATACTAAACGGACTTCCCCTCTCAAAGTAGTGAAGTTTCTCTTGGGACATTCCATTCTCTTAGGAAATCCCCTGCTCCCTCCAGCCCCTATCCAGATATTTTTTAGTATCTTCTGTTCCAGTTCAATTTTGGTTTCACATAGAAAAGTGAATAACAAAATCAAGCAAAACCAACGATAAGCCCTCCTCTAGGGAAGAACTCCAAAGTAACTCCAAAGTAAGGACCTCTGAAGAGGGCTTGCCTTGCCCAGTCATTGCTTTGAGCTGGGCTTCCCTTGCTGTCTTGACTTCTGGGTTGCCCCCTGGCCTCTGCAGGCATTTGAAGAAGCAGAAGTGAGCCTCAGAGAGGGCAACTGGCTGTGCAGGTGCAATAAGTATAGAAGGATGACATCCTCTGACCAAGGACACTTAGGGGCTATCCAACTCTACGCTGCAATAGTTCACATAATCAAAGGGTTTTATGAAGATTTGGAGAATGTGACTAGAGGACTAGAGAGAAGGAAGCTGGCAAGTGCTCTTGGGTGTGTCTCCTTATGCCCAGGTGAGCTAGGGTGGAAAAACAAGACCCAAGTTGGGTCTTACACCAGTCTTGTCAGATACTAAGGAAAGGAGGTTCATACTACTGAGGCTAAGAATATATGAGGGGTTCAGATTTTGTTAGTTGGGGGTGTTTGTATTTTAAACCATGAAAGTTTTAAAGGATCTACTTTGTTGCCTTGGGTAGACCTTCCTTGACAGAGAAAGGAAAGAATATGGATCATGTCAAACCATTCCAGACAAGAAAAATAACCACAGGCAACTCACAAGATGGATGTGCATAAACCAGGCATGGTTCCATAATCAAATCTCAAATAACAGCATGATGCCAAGGGGCAGAACCACAGGAAGTAGTGGATTCTGCTATCTACAGCTACAGCTGCAGACCAAGCAGCAGATTTCAGCAATATGTAAAAGCACTGTTTGCAAAGACTCCCTCTTTCTCTCTCTCAACCAACCTCCCTCTCACCCTTCTCCCTCCCTCCTTCTCCTTCTCTCCCTCTCTCCCTCTCTCCCTCTCTCCCTCTCTCCCCCTCTCCCCCTCTCCCTCTCCCTCTCCCTCTCCCTCTCCCTCTCCCTCTCCCTCTCCCTCTCCCTCTCCCTCTCCCTCTCTCTCTCTCTCTCTCTCTCCCTCTCCCTCTCCCTCTCTCTTACTCTCATGCACTGTTTCAAAAATGAAAGACTAGAACTTTGGTCACTCCTAGATCACATAACCACCCCTCATGGAAGGTAGTAACATTGATCTAGAAAATAAAAGATAGCTGCAGAGTTGATAGAGTAGCCAGCATATAAAAGCATGAATTACTTTTGGGCCTCATACATGGACAAATTCAACAACCTCCCAGCTGTGCTGCATTGCTTAATAAACATTTAACTGATTCCTCACATATTAGGAATTATCTCAGGTGCTAGATGCTAAGAGTGATAATAACTCACCCATAGGGCTGGCGGGGAGGCTCAGTGGCAGATCATGTGCTTACCACATGCGGCCCTCAGTTCAAGCTCTAGTACCAAAACCAATAAAACAAACAATCATATTTAAAAAATTATCCCTCCCTTCATAAAGCTACATTTTTTTTTTTGCAAAAACCTGGCTGTACTGACAATACATAGGCATACCTGTTATGACATGGAGGAGGATAAGCATATCACCTTCTATTCAGGGTTAGGACCAAGGGCTCTGTCTTTGCATGACACTTTATTTATTTATTTATTTATTTATTTATGGTACTAATTTTATAACCGAGGGGGTTTCTTTGCCACTGAGCTACATGCCCAGTCCATTTTATTTTTTTACTTTGAAACAGGGTCTCACTAAGTTGCAGAGGGTCTTGTTAAGTTGCTGAGACTAACCTTGAACTTGCAATTCTCCTGGCTTGGCCTCCCAGATCACTGGGATTATAGGCATGTGCCCCTGTGACAAGCTCATGATATTGTTTTAAAATCTGCCTCATGCTTTTATTCCTGCAAGCCTCTGCCAATCCCCTCCCCAGGAACCCTACATGTCAACAGTTGATCAAATTCCCAACTAAATGTGTCCCCAAGCTTGAATGTACTTTGTATGCAACCAGAGATATGAAAAATTTTGCTCTATATGTATAATAAGAATTGTAATGCATTTTGATGTCATATATAAATTTTAAAAATAATTTTAAAAATAAGTAAATAAAATAAATTTTTAAAAAGTGAAAGGTAGAAGCCAAGTTTATATGACTGCTTAGAGTTATGGAAATTGATGGCCTTTTAAAGGTTGAGGACACACATCACAGGGGCCAAACTCATGATCAGGCTGTTCTTCATGGCCCAGTAGTCAACTGAGTATCTTCTAACTGGGTAATGCTAGCAAAAGAGAAAATGTTTTGTGTTTTTGCTTCTATGGTTCTAGATTCCACCTTGTTTCTTCTTTCCACAATTTATGGAATCACCTTTCTTTTTATTAATTAATTTTTATTGGTACATTATATTCATATATAATAGTGTGATTTGTTATGCCATATTCATTAATGCACATTATTTGCTCAATTTCCTTTCCCAGTACCTTCTCTTTTGAAGGGAATTTTAGTGAATTAAAGTACCATCATGCTCAGTTACTATATAAAAACAGCTGAATTAATAAAATTCTGATATTTGAGTTAGGGAAAATATCTTCCTTCCCCAAACCCACTTGCTCTAATCTATTTCCCTTCTATTGTTATCATTATTTTATTTAGTATATTATAATTATATATATAATCAGGATTCTTTGCGGTACATTTGTACCTGGCCATAGCATAAATCTAGCTTTCTTTTACTTTCAAGCCATGCTTTGACTAGATTAGCTCCTCATTTTAATTTCTTGGTTTTTTTCATTCTAATTCATTTTTATTGAATTGGAATAAGTACAATTCATTAAAATCATTGAAGAATGTGAATGGTTTTAAGAGAGAGTCATGGGATATTGTAAATTCAGCTGTTATTTATACAGTAACTGAGCATGATGGTATTTTTAATTCACTAAAAAATGTTTTGAAAGTGAAATAATTGTCCATGTACTAATGAGTAAGTTAAGTTGTAAAATAATGTAAAAATAATCATTATTAAATATTTAAAAGTGGATTACCCAAGGTTAAAATCCCTGACATTGAAAGTTCAAAGCGTTATGTCTTCACCATTCATAATTCAGCAAGTTTAAAAGTTAAAGTGTTTTTAATGATCTTTAATACACATAGAATGCCCTCTGAACATGTATTTTTATCATTAAATTAATGCCTTTATCATTAAATTAATGCATTGGTTGTGAAATCCTTTGTCATTGCTATTTTTTATTGATGTACTATAATTATACATAATGGGGGATTTGACTCTTGACTTTCTGAGTTTAGCTTATTTAATATATCCCATGTCTTTATTCTTTCTTTCTACACAAGATCATAGAGAAAATCATGGCTTGTGTAATGGCCAATAATTGTAGCTTCTTGTTCATAATTTGTTCTTATTTCACAAGGTGGCCTTACAAATCTGCAGAGAATGAATGTGATCTATTAGGATAGATTTAACTGTAATTTTTAAATTTTAAAATTTTTAACTTCACTTAGCATTATCTGCTCTAACTCCATCCATTTACTTGCAAATGCCATGATTTTATTTTCTTTTATTGCTAAGTAATATTCCATTGTGTATATATGCCACATTTTTTTGTCCATTCATCTATTGAAGGGCATCTAGGTTGGTTCCACAGTTTAGCTATTGTGAATCGTGCTGCTATAAACATCCATATGGCTGTAACCCTGTAGCATGATGTTCTTAAGTCCTTTGGGTATACACTGAGGAGAGGGATAGCTGGGTCAAATGGTGTTCCATTCCCAGTTTTCCAAGAAATTTCCATACTGCTTTCCATATTGGCTGCACCAATTTGCAGTCCCATCAGCAGTATATGATTGTGCCTTTTTCCCCACATCCTCGCCAAAACTTATTGTTGTTTGTCTTAGAGTGTTTTTGGTTTGCATTTCTCTAATTGCTAGTGATGATGAACATTTTTCCTATATTTGTTGACTGATTGTATATCATCTTCTGAGAAATGTCTGTTCAGGTCCTTGGCCCATTTATTGATTTTTTTTTTGTTTGTGCTCAGCTTTTTGAGTTCTTTATATACCCTAGTGATTAGTGCTCTAATGGGTGAGGAATAAAGATTTGCTCCCAAGATTAGGTTCTCTATTCACCTCACAGATTGTTTTTTTTGCTGAGAAAAAACTTTTTGAGATGGGGCAAATATATTTCATTTATAATACATCCCATCCCTGTAGCCTATAATACAGATGATAGTTGTGGGAAGTATTTTTCTCTCTAGATTGTCATAACCAATGGAGTGCTACTGGAAGGAAGTGAGTAGAAGTCAGAGATGCTTCTAGACATTCTATGATGCACAGGACAGTCCCCCAAATCAAAAGTCATCCAACCCCAAATGTCAGTAGTCCTGAAGTAATGAAGCCCTGGATTATAGTATATTCAAGAGACTAAGGAAGATTGCATAACTACTTCTCACTTCAACAGCGGTTTATCTCAATTCTCTGAAATCATCACTAACACCTCTAATGATTTGGCTGACTCTAATGGTTCAACTTCTGCTTGTGGGATTTTACTCATCTCTATCTTAAAGTTCAATGATTGCTCACTAAATATGCTACTCATCAAATATCCTTAACCATGTTGAAGTACGGACCCAGCTGGTTCCCATGACTTGCGGGCATTGTTTATTGTATACACATGAAAGCTTCACTTTTGTTTGGGAATTATTGGCAATATGTGTGATGGTGGCAGTGATGAGAAACTGGAAATGACAGGAAAGAAAAGGAAAATAAAATCTGTAAATGGAGTAGAAGTAGCACTTGGAATTTTTTATGAGAACACAAATGAATTAACAGATTCTACTTTGGATATGAAACATGCTAGCGTTGTTTACCAGTTTCTTTCCTTTTCTTCTTTCTATAATCGGTAGCTAGAGAGAGAAAATTCTTAGAATAGCAAGAGATGAAAAATTTATGTTTATATTGTCTTATGATAAGAAGTGGTTTTGGGCTCTAGGGTTAGGATGGAAGGGAGCAAAGAGACAGTCTTGAGAAGAATACCTCAAAATTAAAGAATAAGATTAAATTTAAAAATAAAATGTTTAAAAATATGACTCTTTCAACTTCTGGTATTAATTGTCTTCTCTTTTCCCACTTAAATAAAAAGAAAAATTAGGAAATTTGAGATGAGCTCTGGGTATGTGGACCTTCTAGAGCCATATTGAATGCAGCTATACTGAGGGCTAATTTTGACTGCTGGGAGATAGGTTTTGAGGAATTGTCAAGCAGATGATCTGAGCTGGAGAAATAAGTTTATCAGGTAAATATGTATAAGAAATGTTGCAAATGAATGACGGAAGAAAACTTGGGTATGGATTTGTCATTTATGGGAAAGTGCCACCTCATGAACCGGGGGTACTCTGAAAATTCATCTTTCTACTGGAAACAACAGCCCAAGGACATCAGAGGGAAATAAAAGCAGTTGGCTGATTGCTGTAGAGAACCTTCAAAAACTCACAGTTCAATGCTCTCATTTTAAAAATTTTGAAAAAGCTGGCTCAGAAAATTGATCATTTTGCCCAAGATTATTCTGAGTTAGGAATGGAGGTGAGCCTTGGGATTTCCGGGGTAGTTCACTAACTATGCTGTGCTCTCCCTAAACACAAGGTCAGTAAAAATAAAGACACAATGATGGTGTGGTACAGAGCAGATAGAGGCAGGCTGTTCAGCTATTGAGTGGGAGGCAGGAGGGAAAACAGGAAGTGAAGGTGATAGGAAAGGAACAATCCTAGAGTAAGGGGCAGAAAGGGCACAGCCTGGCTGGGTCCCATGTGGCCTATTAGAAACAATGCATGTGCACATTGAGTGGGGTTTCCTACACATGGTGTTCTGGTACCTTTTGTTGCCCAGAGATGTGGTGTGCAAGCAAAGAAAAAGCAGATGGAGTCTGTATGCTTTTCTTAAAAATGTTACCAATCTTCACAATATCACTTTTGTTTTTTCAGCCTACAAGAGTTCATTAATTTATTTGACAAATATTTACTACTCCCTATTTTGTGCGAGGTGACTGATAAAAAAGTAAGAAAACAAATATGATCATTTCTAATCATATTAAATGCTATAAAGAAAATATCATAGAGTACTGTGATCACAACTGGAGGCTCACCTTTAAACTGAGAGGTCAGGAAAAGCCTCTTTGATGAGATGACATTTGGGCTAAGACCTCAAAGACAAGAGGCTGCTACACAAAGAGCAGGAGACCAAAATGTCTGGGTAGAGAGTATGGCACAACACAAGTCCCTGGACAGGATCAAAGCTGACAGGTCTAAGGAACACACAGGAGGCCAGAGCGTGCAGCTCCATGAACAAGGAAGGGCCAATTAAATGAGTCAACAGTGAACTAGTTAGTTTGATAGTAGTGTTCGCTCATCAAATAATTTTTTAAGTACCTGCTATATGTAGTCATAGCAAGGATAAAAAATGAAACCAAGAAACCCCTAGCTTGAGTATTCTATGCCCAGAAAGGAACTTAATTAATAGTTTAGTAATTTAGTAATAATTTAGTAAGATAAAATACCCCCAAACAATTCTTCAGGTTAGAAAGTGATCCATTCCAGATAAAACCCCAATGCTATGTTGTTCAGCAATGAAGGGGCTTCTAGAAAGCAACCATATATATCAACATACCTAGGCGCCTATTAGAGCCAAGATACACTGATGAAGAGACACATCTAAAGCCTAGAGGTATGAGGTCCCTGGCCAACTGCTCCCCCAAATAAGGAGGTCATGCCTCCCCAGAGGTGAGTCACCTAGCCCACCACTCCCCAGCGGGCTAGCCTTCTCGGTGTGGTGGGTGGGGCAGGGCCACAGGAATGCCCCAGCCTAAATCTGTCACACACTCAGAAACCCCAGATAGGGGAGCCCCAAAGACTAGGGCTCTGATTAGCACCTGATTCACCAGGCAGGCAAGGCAAGGCAGCGACTGCTGGTAACAGCCCCCTCAAAGTTGTCCCAGGGGAAAAGGCCAGGGGGGGATTTGGGGACCCCGGACCACAGAGTGACCTCCCTGACATAGGACGTACAGCGCCTGCGCGTACTCCCAGGCCAGCTTGGCCAGGCCAGCCTCCCGGAGCTTGGACTCAGATTGCGCGTGCGCGCTGGTCTCCGCGCTGCAGCCAAGGAGCCGTCTGCCCGGCTCCTCCCGGTCCTCCGCAGAGCCTCCGCGGTCGGCGGGGGCGGGCGGGGCGCGGCCGCCGGGAATCCAACTACAAGTCCCAGGGTGCGCGCGGCGGGGCGCGCGTTCCGCCAGCCGACTGCGCACGGGGGCGGGGACCGGCAAAGCGAGACCATTTCCCGGCAAAGCCGCGGGCGCTTCTGCCCTGCTCGCGCTGGGAAGTTCCGGGGCGGCTGAGCGGAAAGCCCTGCCATCCATGCTCGATCCCTAGCGCGCGTCGGGTCTCCCGGGCGGACCCGGACGACAGTCATTGTTATTGTTGTTTATACAGCGAGCACTAACTCCCTCCCGAGCGCCTCTGCCCCCGCCCTACCTGCTCCTCCCTCCCGCTGTAATATGCCATTAGTGAGCCTGCGACCACATTGCCAAGGGTGCTAGAGTTCGCATTCAGCCACCATGGGGAATGGGATGAACAAGGTAACGTGTCTTTACGTCGTTTGTGCTGTTTCTGCCTCGACTTTTCAGCCTCCCTTCCCGCGGGCGTTTGGGTCGTCGGGGGTCCGCGCCAAGGTGAAGGGCGCTGGCCACCTGCCTCTCGGGACCCGCGACGTTAACACCAGACGCACCTTTCCTGTGGCGGGCAGAGGGAGGGCGTGGTGGGGGACGCGATCGCCGTCGGTGTTTCTGGGGTGTTCCCCCACCCCACCCGCGGCCGGCTTCCGGGTAAGCAGCCCCCCACCGCCTGCTGCGCCAGCCGAAGCGTTTTGTGGCTGAAACACGCTGTGCCCTTTAAAAGCGTTGACACTTGTTCTGCTGAGATCTCAGCTGAGCTCCGACTGGATGTGGTTTCTTCTCCCCTCCCCTCCGCTCCTGAATTGGGTTCTTGAAGCTTCACCACCCACATCATTCGTAAACTGGTGTACATGGGTGTCCTCTGTTCTGTAATTTCCTCTTTTCTCCCCCCATTTTTTTTCTTATGTACAGATAAGGGTTTTTTTTTTTTCCTTTCTTTTCCTGGTTCATAGAGAAGTTGATAAAGGCCTAAAAACTGAGCTGGTTTTAAATCACGGCTGACAAAACATTCATAGTTGATCTGTCCCTAGGTGATGTGGCTTCTGCTACAAGGGCAACCTGTTGGCTGTCTGCTTGTGCTTACCGATGCTTCTAGAAAATCAGTGTTGCTTTCTCTGTCCAAGTCCTCACCGTTTCCTCACAACCCCATTCCCAGGTGACTCTTTTCTTTGCTGTCATCCGAAGGTGCCAGATTCCAGCTCTTGCTTAAAGAGTTACCTGGGTATATTCATGTCGGTCTCAAGGTTAAAGGTTTTGTGATGTGGTACTTGATGGCTTAAAGGAAAGTCTGACAAAACTTTAAGAAGCCCTCAACAGGACAAGGACGTCTTTCCAGGTCTTTGATATGGTCTTGGTAAAATTAGTGTCTAACGTTCTGTTTTTCTTCCTCCTTTGTGTTCCACTTACTCATATCTTCAGATATTCAGCTTCCATATTTGGTGGGTACAACAAGGTGGCTTGCTTGTTTTCTCTCTTTTCTCTCTTTTGTTTATCTCAGCGTTGGGGTCAATAGTGGTTTGGTTCTTTCATTGGTAATGCGGAAGTGGGGACTCAAGACAGGGAAGGAAAAGTGTAGCCGATGGAGTCCTGTGTACCTACCAGACCCTTTTCACCTGTCCTCATCAAGTCTGTTGTGTCCTGGAGATCCAGTTCATGAAAGAACTGTGTTTTGTGCCTGCCTATCACTCACTGAGATATTTTGGAGACTAGATTTTTCATTCACACTTCTTTGTTAGGCAAGTGATCAAGTTTGGAAACAGACACTCTCTCTCTCGGATAAATACTTGCATTGTGTTTCCATTAGCACCGGAATCTATCAACACCATGAGCTTTCTGCTTTTAAAATTAAAACAGTAAAGATATTCATCACATGTTTGAGGTATCCATTTACCTTCCCATTGATTGTGGGGCTACCTCCGCTTTCCATAAGTTTGTTTCTAGAGTTTTTCCCACTAAGGTTGTTCCCTCTCAACATCTTTCTGTATTTAATTTGTAATATTTTATATTATAATTCAAAGACTTATTTAGAAATACAGTGATTGCCCAAGAGATCAAAACTAATTCCATACCTTTCAGCAATATTAATTTTTTTAACCTTTCAAAGGGAGTAATTTCTTCTCTATTATAATTATTTTGTGTTTAAACAAAGACACCATTTCCAATATAGAATGGAGAAACATATGTAGAGAGAGGTTTAGAGAATTTATTAATAAACACATATTGATTGTGTACTTAATAGGCAACAGGTATTGTGCTAGTTGGGAAAGGAGTCCCCGTGCAAGTGACAGAGACACAGTTCCTTCCTAGAACCTTTAACATAGACCAGCACTTGTCCAGTAGAAATATAACATGAACTATGTGATTTAAAATTTTCTAATAGTCACATTAAAAATAAAAAGAAACATAAAATTAATTTTACTAATATATTTTATGTAACTGAATATATTAAAATATTGTCATTTTAACATGTAACCAGTGTAAAAAATTATACGTGGAATATTTTACATTTTTTTCCTACAAAGTCTTTTAACGTATGCTATGTCTGAAATACTTCTTTGGAGACTAGCCACATTTTAAGTGCTCAGTGGCTACTCTTTTGTACAACATAGGTTGCTAGGTGTCTGAATGTGTCAGAGAGAAAGAACACATAAAAGGTAAGGGGACTGTCAGTTCCAAGATAGACAATTTCAGGAGAGTGGGGAAAGTAGATCTTTTTATAGAAACCTAAAATGGGCTTTCAGTCCAGGAAAGGATCTCCCAGATGAACATACTTAACTTGAGATCAGAAAGAATTATCCAATATTACAAGGTTAGTTAATGGCAAAGAAAATTGTTGGAAGGCAACAATTAAGACTTAACTAGAACTTTTCCACCTATCACTTTGTAACTTGTAATGAGACTTCCCGTTTTCCCCAACTGTAAAAAACAAAAGAACGATTGATTATTAGAATCAATGGAAGATGCTAACCATAGAAATGCTTTTTAAAGAACATGTGTAAATAAAAGAACTAAAAGCATAACTTGGAGTTTGTGGGTATGCTGAGGTTCCTGGGACAAAATTTCTTTCTTATCTCATACAAATTGCTCTTCCTTGGCTAAAGAAGGTGTATTAATTAAACAATGCAGATTTGACTGACTGCCCTTCGGATAGCAGTTCTTATTGTATATTTCATGTCCCTGTGGTAGATTTCCATCAGTATGTCCCAGCTTCCTATGGACTATTCAGAGGATGTGAGGGGAATTGGCTTCTATATTCTGGTCAATTGAAGATAACAAGGAAATAAAGATAGGCAACATAGCAGTTTGGTCTATTATGTTTTGAATTTCATGTCCTGTGCCTGTACTGTATAAAATCTAAGCCTCACAGGAACCTATGAGGTCAGGTCATCTTATCCTGTTTGTACAGATTGGGAAATAGAGACTAAGAATAGAATGACTAAGGTAGAATGACTAAGACCTAATGCAAAATAGTGGTAGAACCGGGTTTGGTCCCCAGTTTCCACTGATTTTCAAAGACAGTACAAGTCTTTCCTTTGAGCTACAGCACCAGTTCATCCCAAGCAATTTCTAAAGTTCCTAAAAAAAAAAAAACCCTGAAAAGATCCCCATAGTTTCAAATTAATTACAAAACAAGTCTCCTCCTCTCTTCCTTCATGTCTGATTTTGATAAAAGGGTGTGAAAGTATCTGGTAAGACTAGTGTTAAATTACATAGGCTATGGCCTGCAGACGTCATGTTTCTATAGAGACTTTGAAAACTCTTAGTTGATTCAAAGTTATCTCAAAGACTCTGAGCCCCCCACATCTTTTGGGGGAGGTCCCACACACTAAACTATCCTCACTGTCATTTCATTAGTCTTTAAGTACTACAATACCCAATTTAAAACAAAGCAAAGCTAAAAACTGGCCTCTGTAGATGAGCATTACATCAGAGAAGCCTGATGCTTCTTATGTGCATACCTTTGTCTAGATCAGCCTTAATAATGAACTAAAAGTGTGTGGAAGCCTTTTCCTAGGGCAGAACATGAGGACCCTGTGGCTCTACAGCTTGTCCTCCACTGACTGCCAGGGTTAGTTCAGCTCATCAAACATTGAGCTCCCTGGTCTGGTGGCTTCTTCCTTCCCCCCTCTTTTGTGTTCTCTGAAAGTGTCCTATCTGGTGGGAATGGATGTTGTCCTGTGTTTGTTTTTTTTTTTTTTAATTGGTTCTTTTTAGTTACACATGACAATAGGATTAATTTTGACATAATTATAAAAGCATGTGGACTGGGTTGTTGCTCATTGGCAGAGCACTTGCCTAGCATGTGTGAGACACTGAGTTTGTTTCTCAGCACCACATACAAATAAATAAAATAAAGGTCCATCGACAAACTAAAAAATAAAATAAAATAAAAGTATGGGATATACTCTGTTCTAATTCACTCCCCAGTGCTTTACCTCTCTTCTTCCCCCCGCCTGTTCCCTTTCCTCTATACTACTGATCTTTCTGCTGTTAAACTTTTTTTTTTAATTAGTATCTTGTGGACATACCTGATGATGAAATTCACTGTGGTATATTCATACATGTACATAGGAAAGTTACGTCAGATTCATTTCACTGCCTTTCACTATCCCATCCCTCATTCCTCCTCCCTTTCCTCCATCCCCTTTGTCTATCCACTGATCTTTCTTCTGTTCTTTTTTTTCCCCCTTTTGTCCTGGTATTTCATGGAAAGCTTGCTCATGGTGATGGGAGGCCAATTTGCAATTAGTGGGTAAGTTTTCCTTGAAAAGCTCACTTAGAAGGGCAGAGCTATCAAAAAGTCTGATCTGGGACATCTCTGCCACTCTGCTGATTCATTCATGTGATCTTGAACAAGTCACTTAACATTTCTGAGCTTCGCTTTCTTTTCCCTCCTGAATTCATAGATGTTTACAACTGAAAGACCTTTGTGGTTAGCTTAATCTAGACTCGTTATTTGCTCTAAAAGGAATGTAATGTTACCTTTTCTAATTTCTACATAAGTTCTTGGGAGAAGCAAATGAAAATTTATCAGAAGGCATTTTTACAAATTGTAAAGAGAAAAATATGCCCTATTATTGGTTTGTTGGATTTTTTCCTATCAATGGTCACGGTGATGGCATCAGGCCTTGGATATGATGAACACCTGTTTTAGATGGCTCTTTCCACTTTAGAAAGGGAGTATAGTTAAGAAAGGATCGTAATTCAAGGGGAATGGGTACCCCTAGGCATAGAGAAGGATTCCTCAACAACTGCACTGTTGATATTTTGGGCTGCATAAATATTTGTTGTGGGGACTATGCTGTACATTATAGGAAGCCTAGCAGCATCCCAGACTATGTCCAGATAGATGACAGTCACATCCTCCCCCCACAACAAAAAAAAATGTCTCCAGACATTGACAGATATCCCTGGGGTACAAACTTGTCCAAAGTTAAAAACTAGTACTCTAGTGTTCTCTGTCTCAGAATCTCCAGAGGTCTGTGCGATCTAGAACTGGATGATCATTAATAGGTAGACTAGAGCTTTAAAGTTTGAGGAGTATTGTTTTTGTATGGAGGTGGGGTGGGGGATAGAATGTCTAGTGTCCTTGTGTAACTTAATGCTGCTATTTCCATCTGGAAGCAAGTGACTTGGCTGCCTTCATAATTCATTCATCTGTCCATTCATCTATTCATCAAATTGTGAATACCTGCTATTGTCAAGGTACATGCAAGATCCTGTAGTGGGAAATAAATATGAAAGACGTTAAGACTCCGTTGCTCAAGTTCTAGGCAGCTTACAGAGGAGCCCCTTTACAGGAGCTGAACACACAGCCACAGCTCAGAACTGATGGACCAAAGACTCCACAATGGTGATCTCTGTCCTCTGTCCTCTGCACCGCCTGCTGAATGCTTTCTCTTTTCCCCTTTTAATGTTATATTTTTTATTTCACAATGACAGAACTGATATTTGAAGCAATGCTGTAAGGGCACACAAGGGTATTCTCAGATTCTTTCCCTTATAAAAGCATACTGGTTAGACCCATGCCAAATGGCATTAAGAAAGTCTCTGTGACATTTTAACCCTTCAGGGAATCCACCAAAGTTTTCCCCCATCATCCTTGGCTTTGAAACCCAGAAAGTCCTTTCTGACCTAGGAAGAATTAAGATTCCGCTCCCAACCTGCTCTCATATCCTTTTGCTGGCTGTTTGACCAGGAATTTATCTCTTACGTCTGTTTGGGTGGTGTTCTTAAATTCCACAGCATCCTGGAAAACTAAGAGAAATGTTTAAAAATAAACTCAAAATATTTCCTGCCTTATTCTTTTGGACGTAAGTATTTTTTTTGTGTGGCTCAGGATTTGGATTTTTGTGTTTCTGTGTGACCAGTGTTCATGCAGTGTAGTGTGTGGGTGAGAAGGTTCTTGATCAAGATTAGCCTCCCACCACCACTGAGAGTCTTCACTGTGATCTCACAGTGTTTCCACAGGAGGATCTTTCTTTCATTACCTATGCCCAAATAGCCTTGCAACAGAAAACAGGAATCTTTTTGAACCCATAGAAGGCAAGACAGCCTGTTCCTCTCTGGTGTGTTAATTCACTTGTTAGTGTGACATATGCTAGGGCAAGTTTTGGGAGACCCATCAGAGAACAAGACATGTACCCTGCAATGGTTTAAATATGATTTGTCCTTACCAAAAGTCATGTTGAGTCGTGGTCCCCACTATAATGTTGCTGAGAGGTGGTGACCTTTTGGAGGCATTTGGAAGAATAATGATTTCACTCTTGCTCTGTTTTTTCTCACTTCCAGCTTGCATTCAGATTCTCTGTGCATTGATGGGTTAGTATTATTGTCCCAAATGATTACTCCATTCCTTCCCAGTCACCTCTATAAGCCATATTTCTGACCAAAAATTTTTTCATTTATTTCATTTTCTTACTCTCTATACTCAGATTACCCACAATAATAACATCAGGAAAGTGAAGGCTCAGATTTTTTGTTTCAAGCTTGAATTATGAAACCGACTGGTGTAGAAGTTTAACTGTTGACGGACTTTTTATTTAGTTTGCTGGCAGCCAGCCTTCCCTGATCTTGTTTTATAAGTCTGTATGGAGGAGAACTAAAATCTGGCTACAAAAAGAGGGATGAACAATTTGCTTTCTCTTTTTAGCCCTTGAAATTCTAGGTTGCTCTTGTGATCTGAAAAAAAAAAAATTGAATTAAAGGTTGACTGACTCAACTCTGTTCTTTCTTTGTATTATTTGAAATTATTTTAAATGCATGTAAAATACCAATTTTAGATTATTTTTAGTTAGTTGCTTCTTCTTTCCAGACTTTCTGTCTGCTGATACTCTGCTTCAGCATTCCTTTGGGTCCCTGCTTGTTCCCATACCATCCCCAGAGCTACTGATGTTGCTGGTCACTGTTTCCTACAGGGAAACCCAACCAAGGCAGAGACAGACAACATTTGTTCTCTCTGACTAAGCTCACATCAGGCTTTATCAGTCATCATGTTTTATGTTCCTTCTTTTTCTAGCTTCATCTCATTCTACCCTCTTGATATTGTTTATTTGTTCATTTGTTCATTAAAGAAGCATTTATTTGAGTACCTATCCAGCAGAGAACCAATCACATTTAGAAAAAAATACAGTCAACCCTCATTTCCTGTGGGTTGTGTATCCACATATTGAACTAACCACAGATTGAAAAAATTTGAAAAACAAATTCCAGAAAGTTCCAAAAAAGCAAAACTTGAATTTACAGTATGATGAGTACACACCGAATTCTTACAGGTGAAGCAATGCTTAGGCCTAGGGTGCTGTAGCCTCCTGCTGTGTTACACACTTTCATTTGAGCTTTGTACTCCTCATCTCTCATTCTTGTACTATGTGGTTAGGCCTGTGAAGGTTTCTTTTATACTATACATGTGCAGAGGTTTTTTTTTTTTTTTTTTTTTCTTTTTTAACACTATCCAGAGGAGGGTGGAATCTCCTATCCTTGTGATATTCAGCATCCTAGAGTGCCATTTGAGCTATTCCTTGCAGGGCAGTTATGCATTTGTTAGCCAAGGTAGGACGGGAATGACTGTGCTGTGCCTGTGACTTGCCTCAAGGTTTTGGCTTGCCTTTCTGCGTTTGTGCCATTTTTCTGGATTAAAAGTCCACATAAAGGACCTGGTTATAAGCAACAGGTTCCAGATGCAGCTGCCTTAGGTAGAACAGGGCAGATGGCCAAGAAGTGAGGAAAAGCAGACATAAGGGCTGCCCTTCCTAGAAAGATCCTGTAAGTGGTTAGATGAGAGCATTTTGGGGACTGCCCAAAATGCCCATGCTGTAGTCACAAGGTGCTGAGTGTGCCATCAGCACATACCTTCTGCTGCCAAAGAAGATGCTCAAGTTGTTCCCAGATTTATGGTTTGCAACAGGCCTTTTATGGTCCGCACTCAGGTCTTGTGTCCATGCCAGAGCTGCGAAGTCTTATATGAGCAGGTGTCTGGTACTTACAGCCTCTGTAGTAAGAGGCTTTGCTTCCCACCAAGCTTGCTGTGGGAACGTGGGGAGGAGGGTTCACCAAACAGGAAAGGGCTTCAGAGCCTGAGAAACCAATAAAAGAAAGTAAATGTACTTTATAGGCTTTGTGATTTTTTTGAGCATACTCAAGGGATGAGGGACCCTAAACACAGAGGACCTCTTCTCTGTTTAGGGAAAATACTGAGAGAAAAAGAAAAGATGATAGAGCAAGGTGGGACAAGGGTTTTGGAAAAATGAGGATTACTTGGCTTGGTTGTAGATTGCAAAGAAGGGGAGTTTCAGAGGTGGTTTGGAACCACCCTGTGTTTTATGGCTCAGATCTTAAATGCCTACATGCTAGGCATGGTCGCCATGCCTACACACTAGGCATGACTGCCGTCTGTGGAGCTGTTGGGAGGTGGTGGAACCTTTAGAAGGATGGCTCTAGTGGAGGGAAGTCAGGTGTGTCTTGGAAGGGAACCTTGGGATCATAGCCCATTTCCCTCCATGCTGCCATGATGTAAACAGTCCTCCTCTACCAGTCGCTTCCCACCATGAGGTACTGTGCCATCACAGGCCCAAAGCAATGGGGCCAAGTGACCATGGACTGAAACCTCTGAAACCATGAGCCAAAATAAATCTTCCCTCTTTTAGGTGTTTATCCCAGGTGTTTTGAAGTGACGAACATACTATGGAAACCATGTTGAATTTTTATTTGAAATGTTTGCCCATTGTTTTCTTAGCAGAGGGGTTGTTACTGAACATTTTCACCTGGAAAACAACCCAGTAAGAATTTGACTGTCAAAAATTAATTCTGTGTGACAGAGAATAAGTTCAGTGGCCACTGCTGTAGCCCATGTATAAATTAGAGATCTGGATTTGGGCTCAGAAGAGAGAGAAGTGAGGATCTTCTTCACCCACTGGGAGGAAATTGAGAAGCAAGACAGAGGGTCCATGATGGTTTGGGTGGGGGCTTTCCCTTCAAGATGACTGGAAGAAGGTGGCACAATCAAGGGGCAGGAGAAATTGATAATAGTAATGGGAAAATAATAAGCTGTTTCGGAGAGTCCAGCAGGAGTTGAAGATGAGGACTAGAGCTGAGTTCCCATAGGTGGATTTAGGAGTTATAAAGTGTTGGCTCTAGAACATCAGAGGGCAGAGATAATCTGATCTCATTGCTTCTTTTATTTTAAAAATAATGTAAAATATGTTATGTTTATTAGAGAAGGTAGTGGGAGTACAAGAAAAAAGAAAACAAAGCAAAAGTGTGCCATAATCTTTTCTCCAGAAATCCCTTTTGCCTACCTAGAAAACAAAGGGTAAACTGAAGTAATGCATGCACATGATTAGAGCATCTAAACCTTATGGGAAATTTTAAACAAAAATGCAAAAATTGCCTTCCCAGATTTCTGACCCCCAGGATCCCCTGCACAGAGGCAAGCATGGTAGTAAAAGCATGTACTATACACATGATTTTACCTTTCATTTTTTTGCATGACATTTCCAAGATACATTAAGTAAAAACACTTAAGGTCTTCTAACAGTTCCATGCATTTTAAACATCTTAGTGGTGTTTCATTTCATGGCACTTAAGCTACAACCCTGAAAATGTCCAATCACCGCAGTGTCAGCAGCATAGGACCAGCTCTCCCTGCTATCCAGCCATTTCCTCCCATAGAGAATAGACTTCCTCCTTCAGGCTATTCCACTGCTCCCCTACTAGTCCCTCCTTCTCTCCTGGCCTGTTTCTCTTGGACAGCAGATCCCCTGAGTGTTATGCCTCCTGAAAGTCTTCTGTGACCCCCAAATGATCAGGTCACCTCTACCTTTCCTGTGGGATAAGCTCCTTGAGGACAGGACTGTGTATCTTTTAGTCAGACTTGTATCCCCAGTGTCATAACAGGAACTAATAAAACATTGACCCTCTGGCTGTTGTGATAGCATTTTGTGACATCGGGCCTGCAAACATGCTTATAACGTCAATTCCATGAAGATGGAGCCATTTGCAATCACATCTAGAAAGAAAAATCATTCTGACCCTTTTTAAAAATGGCAGGGAGGACTTTATTCAGGACTCTTACAACAAGGGGAGAGATTGAACTCAACTCCCAATAATATAGGGCAAGAGAGGATTTAAAGTCGAGGAGCAGGGCAAGGAAGTGGGTGGAAAATTTCTAAAAGAAACCTGATTAGATATTAAGAATGGAGGAAAAGGAGCTTGGTGAAGGTCATGGGTCAGGGGATTCTCCTTAGACTGGCTTATTTTCAGAATTCTTTGCCCCTCCCCCGACTCCATGCGCCAAGGACAAGGTCTGGTAGAGAAAAGGGCTCAAAGGAGCCTGACTGAAGTTTGGTCAGAGGGAGTTCTTCTCACCATTAGCCAAAAGAGCCATGTGATGGCCTTTACTATCTAATACCACATCCTAATAAAGATAGGAAAGGCCCTGGGGAATCAAAATTCACACATGGAAGAGCTCTCAGCCTCCAAGAGCTGCCAGAGAACATCAGCTTGGTCAGTCTCCAAGATGAACTTGCATTGTTCTTATGTTTTAAAGCAGGCATGATGAAAAACCTACTCCACCCTTCCTCCCAGGAGAATCCTCAAGACTGTGTTTCAAGAAAAACCTGTCAAATGTTGAGCTCCTTAACAATGGAACTGGTGTCTTCCTCTGAGATATTGTTTCATAGTTCTTAGCTACAGAGCTAACCTGGCCTGCCTCCTGCTGTGACCTCCATCGGGCACATGACTGACCTTGAGGATCCATGGGACACTCTTCAGGCTAATTTTGTGTCCCTGGGTATTGGGTCATCCAGAGCAATACTTCTGCCGCCTGCCCAGATGTCCCACAGTAATCACTCACAGTTTCTCCTTTCATTCCCAGAAGTGTTTCAGTTTGGCTGGTTGGCCCTCTGACCCCTCAGTCTACACAGAAGCTAACCCTGTGGCTCTGCCAGGTACCACAGGAGACCCCCTGCAGTGATTTGATCCATGTCATGGGTATGTAGCAAGGCAGCCAATAGTCAGGAAGATGCCTGATGAATCAGCACATGTGAGGAACATGACCACAGGCTGCTTTTGGCTTCTCAGTGGGAGTGGATGAAAATAGGGACCATGAGAGGCCTGAGCTGGCAGCGAGTGGGTGCTGACAGGAGGGTGTGGCCTAAGTATCTGTGCATCTGCAAAACCAGTGAACTTCACATACCTTCAAATCATAGCAGCAATGTTTAGATTCCAGAGCAGTGTCCATGCAAAGGACTAGCAAGATAAGAATTCTGAGCAAATGTGTATCCTTATCAGCCTAAGTATATTGAGTATATTCGTGCAGTTATCAATTCTTTATTGAATGATAATCATAGGGTCTAGGAGCCACGGCTACAGTTTTCAGTGACAGGATATGTTTGCTACTCAAGGGGCTTTCCAGTGCAGCAGAGGGATGGGCCTTGGCATGCCCTGCCACAGCATCACTGAGTGGGGGACACAGAGCACTGTGGGCATTGATGCAGTGTTATCCCCCCAGACTTGGGGTTCAGGATAGGCCCCACCAGGGTGAGTTCACAGCTGCCTGGCAGTAGGCAGAACATGTGCAAAGGCTTCGGGCAGCAGAGTTTAGGGTTTGTCAGGGCCTTCAGAAAAGTGCAGTAGTGGAAAAGGTAGGCAGGAGGGTTGGGGGAGGGGACTCTCAGATTGCCTCAGCCCTTGAGGGAGGACAGCATACAGTTTGGGTCTTCAGCCTAGTGAGTTGATGGACACACATGTGCAGCCATCACCAGGTCCTTTGAGCAGGTTTCCTAGTGGCTGTGGGCTACGAGGGTTCAATCCCTAGGAACACAAAAAAGAAAGAAAAAAACTGCTGTTTGAATTTGTGAGCTCATGTTCAGATGGTTGGTGCAGTCTTTATGATTTCTCCGAATAATGTTTATTTCCCTTTCTACCCTAGTAGTCCTGGTTACTAGGACTCTAATACCCCTAATCAGCCTCAAAAAGAATTGAGCACAAGGAGCTGACAGCTGACAGTCTGGAGGTTGGAGCTGAGAGTGTGGGGTCCCCTATGCCCTCTGTCAGGAGTGTTTCTAGGAAGTGGGTGTGGCAGGTGATATGACCAGGTTGTACTGGGTCTCACAGCGCAGGTGAGGGCTCCACCTCTGTGCAACACTGTCTTCTTGGGGTCTACGACACTCACTTCCTGTGTCTCTCTCCTAGATCTTGCCTGGCCTGTACATCGGCAACTTCAAAGGTGAGTTCTCTTTTTAATTATTGAGAAAATCTGCCATCTTAACAATTTTTAAGTGAACAAGCCAGTGGCATTAGCTACATTCACTCGGTTGGTTGTGTAACCATCATGACTCTCCATTTCCAGAACTTTCTCCTCTTCCCAAGTTGAAACTCTGCACCCATTAAACACAAATTTCCTGTTTCTCCTCCCCAGTCCTTAACAGTGTGAATCAAACTGTAGTTGTCCTATGACTGGCATATTTCACTGAGGGTAATGTCCTGAGTCCACACACATGGTAGCAAGTGTCAGAATTTCCCTCTTTTTAAAGACTGAATAATATTCCATTGTGTAGAGAGACCACATTTTGTTTTCTATTCATCTGTTGGTAGACCATTATATTGTTTCCATCAAAAATAAGTTCACTTTCTAAAAGATCATTTTTAGACTCCTCACAATATGATTGGCAGGCAAGGTGTAAACTGTCTACACACACCTATCCTGGAAGTAGCCATCATTTGCACCCATGTCCTGACTCCTTGGCCAAGGCTCACTGAGTGGTGTGGGGCTGTGTAGATGCCAACTTGACCTTGGATCCTCCTCTTAACTCTACCCTTCCTGGAATATTATTATCAAAAGATAGTGAGCAACAGGCATTTAGCAGCAATGTAGCTTATTTAAATAAATCCTTTATTACTTTTATTTTCGAGCTATGGATAATAAATTTCAGAAGCATGTTTTTTTAAAAAATCATCTGGGAAACATGAGTGGCAATTTTGCTGGAGTTGACCTCCCACACATTTCTTTGCTGATTATTCAGTATTTATTGATTTTCAATCTATTGACTATTTTTGACTCATCCACAGAACCAAGCAGATGGTGGGCTTCTAGGGAGGGGACTGGGCCTTCTGCTCTGTGACATTTGAGTTTGGGTAAGTGAAAACACTGGTTCCTTAGCACTGAGATGAAGTACACTTAACAGGATGGATGAACCTAGGAAAATCAGACAAGTCCACACCTGTTTTGAGTTGGAAGCGCCAAATCTGATCATATGAGAATCAAAACTGCTCCTGTTTTCAGGGCTGGGGATATAGTTCAGTTGGTAGAGTGTTTGCCTTGTATGCAGAAGGCCCTGGGTTCAATCCCTAAGAAGACAAAAAAGGAAAAAAAAAAAAACTGCTCCTGTTTTCTGGCTGCTACTTAAATTTGTGAGTTCAGGTTCAGGCTGATGTTGCAGTCTGTATGATTTCTCTGAATAACGTTTATTTCCCTTTCTACCCTGCTGTAGGACTCTAGTACCCCTCATCAGTCTCAAAAAGAATTGAGCACAAGGAGCTGAAAGCTGCTAATTACTACTAGAACATGTTAAAAATAGTAGTGGAGTTCCTAAATTAGTAAGCTCAGTAGTTCTGAAAAAAGCAGTGAGTGCTTTGTGGTAGCCAGGCTGGGTGCCTGGTGGGATACATTAACGGAGCAAATATCTTTAGAGAGTTATTTAGTGAGCTTCTATTAACTGCTTTCATGGGGGTCATCTGTAGGTTTGAGAACAGAGTTTAGGCTGTGTTCTTAAAATTCCTAGGTATGTTTGCAAATGAAAATTTTAAATAAACACAGACCAAATTTAGTACTTCTGTCAACAGTAGATCAGAATTTTAACCTGATTCATAGAAAGCTATCTTCTTTTAGAGGGATACGCCACGCACAGCATTAAGAAAATGTTTGAAACTCCTTTATACTAAAATCCATATTGTGTTGTTAAGTATTCAATGACACAGGAATCCTTTACAGTTTTGGGGTTCTCGCTTGGGGTTTTACCTATGAAGAGTCTTATTCTAAGCACACCTCTCCCTGTTCAAGTGTTTGATCCTTTGCTGTTGCCTTCAGTTGTTCTTATTAGTATGTGATTGTGTTGTATTCAGTCCATAATTCACCAAATACTTATTAAATACCAGGCTTGAAGCTTACCTACAACAAAGGAATAAAGGGCATAGTTTATCTCACGGTAGAGCACTTGCCCATTGAATGTGAAGCCCTGAGTTAGATCCCTGTCCCTCAAAAAAATAAAACAAAGGGATGTTAGTGCAGTGCATTGGCAAGAAGCAGGAGAGAAAAGTCGTGCTTCATCTCTATAGTGCTGTGAATTAACTCATTCATCCTGCTGCTTGTTGAAAGCTGGCCCTGTGGATGTAGGCAGGTGTTCTCATCCAAGGATATTCAGAGTCCAGGGACAGGTAGGGAACAGGAAGGGGTCTGCAGAGTGCAGAGAGATGTCAGGTGGCTTGCCTTAGAATACCGGGTACCCCTCTACTCACAGCCAGTGACGTGTCCACAGATGAATTATATAGTCTGGGCATGCAGGGTGGGACGGTGACATCAGTCTCATGGGCCATCCTGGTGAAGCCGAGCCAGACAACACAGTCATGCTATTAGCTCAGTGTCTGGTGCCTGGTGAAGGAAATTTTCACTCCCATCTGTAAAGTGCACCACACTTCAGGTTGTCACTGTCTTGAGAATAATATAGATGCTCATAAAGTATGGACACCTTGGCGTATCTGTAGCCGGCAACTGGGCAGTGTGAGTGAGCAAGGGTGGAAGCCCAGGGGAAAACGTGGACTCTTTCTTGCTCCAGGAAAATGAACCCAGTTATTATCTATGCATTAGTATGGTGTCTCATTTAGTCACTTACCCTTCCTTTTAAATTATAAATAC
This sequence comes from Ictidomys tridecemlineatus, assembly GCF_052094955.1. Lineage (NCBI taxonomy): Eukaryota > Metazoa > Chordata > Mammalia > Rodentia > Sciuridae > Ictidomys > Ictidomys tridecemlineatus. Next base: position 132,293,354 of record NC_135484.1, read on the forward strand.
AGTAAACCTAGTGTAATACAACAAGAAGTATAGAAATGTATGAAGAAAACTAGTCACTCCTCTTTCCTGCCCCATCTCCTTCCCTCCCAGTCCTCCACTCCACCTTCTCCTTTCTTCCTTCCTTTTGTCCATACCCGCTCCCTTCCTTAATACTCTCTGTCCTTCCAGTGGGATCTCCTACATATTATCTTCAACTCCCTTTTTTTTTTCCTTCTCTTTCTCCAATTTTGCGTTGAATCACAGTTTTCCAACACCTGGTGATTTTCCACCTCAAACTCAGCCTTCAGAGCCAGGTCTTGGAGGATTTGCTGGGAGCCCTCCATTGCAGTGAGCTGTACCCAGCAGCCAGTTCTGCCCAGGTGTCAGGAGGAAAGGCAGGGAGTGGCATCGAGAAAGAACCACTCCTGCCTGGGCTAGTGGGTGGGGTTCACTGCTTCCTCACAACTTGGCACAGGCAAATGTAGATGTCAGCTGACAAAGAAAGCCCTCATTGTTCGAAGATGTCCACAAAAATCTAGAAGGGTGGGAACAAGCTATTCACTGTGTGTGAGGGGTGCTATGCATGGAGTTCATGTTCAAGGTCACAGAACTTCAGTTCTGTGTCTGCTGGTGATACAGACTGTATCAGGTAGTGGGTCCCATTGGTTCAGACGAAGTTGAGTGAGCCAATAACTGCATTTGAGTCTGAGCTGGTCTTCTGTCAGCTTAACCTGGATTTGAATGTCTTTGCAGCCAGTGTGGATTTGAAAACATTCAGAGGTGTCACAGATTGAGACCCATGGAATAATAAAAGTGGTAGTATATTAGACTGTGTAATTAATTAATTAATTAATTAATTTACTTACTTACTTACTTACTTACGTACCAGGAACTAAACCCAGGGGCGCTTAGCCACTGAGCCTTTTATTTTATTTTATTTTATTTTATTTTATTTTATTTTACAGACAGCGTGCTTAGGGCCTTGCTAAGTTGCTAAGGCTGGCCTCAAATTTGCACAGACCTCCTTCCTCAGCCTCCCAAGTCACTGGGCTTACAGGCATGCAACACTGCTCTGGCTTGGATACTTTATAAAGAAAACAAATTTATTCAGTTCACAGTTCTGGAGGACCAATTGCATGACACCAGCATTCTCACAATATGGTAGAAAAATCAGAAAGGAAACTGGGTATGCACAGAGGGTCCAAGCATGTGGGGAGGCCCCACTTTATAACAGCTTGCTCTTAGGAGAACTAACTCACTCCTCAAACCCAGAATTCATCCCTTCTGAGAGCAGATCTGATTACCTTCTACTAAGCTCATCTCTTAGCAACACCACAATGGGGATCAAGCTTCTAGTGCATAAACCCTTGAGGCACAAACCACATCCAACGCTTTTCAGATGATGAAAATGACCATATGTTTACCACATATCAGGCACTGTTCCAAGCCTTGTTCTATCATTTAGTCCTTACAGCAGTCCTTTAAGGTGGGTACTCTTACCATTGTCCCTCCTTTACAGATGAGGAAAATGAGGCATAGAAAAGTGTGCCCAAGGTCAGCACCAGAAAGCGTCAGAGCCAGGGTGTGGTCAAGATAAGAGCAGGTGGACTGACCCGTCTCAGTTCCCACTCCAGGTTGGAAAGTGTCTGGCTTAACGTTGACCCCACCTACACCAATTTCATAATTCTAGAAGTTATAACTCAAAACTCTAGATGCCTTTAAATTAATTTCTCATTAGGAAGTAGAACATAAAACAAGAGTAGAAGGTTGTTTGGGAAATGATTCAGCATGTGGCCTGGGCACACAGAGCAGAGGGTGCAGGCTCTACTTCCCCTGACCCTGGAGTCTCTGAAGTAGAGTGGCAAGTGCTCCAGAAGTTTTTCCTACCCAAACACCCATTTTTCTAGAGGGTGTGTTGAGGGGTGATTTCTAATGCATGCCCCAATATAGTTTTGTTAAATTTTATTCAGAGATGGTTCTGCTTGCCTTTTGCCAGACTGGCTCATTTCCCATGGCCACTCTGGTATTCCCCATACCTTAGGACAGGCTGCCCGGCTCACTTTCGTTATCACCCTAAGAACAAGAGCTGTAATTCCCCTTCCTAAGGAAGCATGTGGAGTCACTTTGCCCTTTTGAGTAGAGTCTTCAGTTAAGCTCCCTGATACCCCAGTAAGGTCTTACCAGTATCCATGGGGCCTTCCGTGCCAGGTGGGGAATAGACAACCCAGAGGGGACAAAACTGGTGGACGTTACTATTTCAGTGCTCACTTTATGCAAAGAAGGTATTTGTTTCTTCCAAAGTCATGGAAGCCTCCAGGGTAAACAAAGGCAGGAGTACGCAAGAGTCCAAGGGCCCAGAGAGGTCTTGGCAGACAGGAGAAAAGAATTTGGTTAGAAATTATCTCTGAGTAATTGGCTGTTCATGTTACTTATTAACACATTTATACTTGGGAACAATATTTTTAAAGTTTTATTTTTCCTAATTATAAAAGTAATGTGTGCCAATTAGTAAAACAGATCAACAAATCCAAACATGATTGAACAATACTAAAGATGAGACTTCTCAATAACCCCATATCCTGAGACACCTATGGCTAATGTCCCTCTAGATTTTTTTTTAACATGTGAATTCTAACCTCTAACTTTCCTGTTGGTTTTGAACTTGTTGCTTTTTTTATTCCAAGTGACTCTGAGTAGTTTTTAGAAATAGTACATACCAACACTCCATGTTGGGTTCCATTGACAAGAGGTCAAAGGTCACTCACTCCATGCCCTCCAGGTCTTGGTTGCAAGGCACACAGGAACTGGGGTTCTTAATTAAAGTACAAATTTTAATCACAGAGTAGATCTGAGATGGGCCTGGGAATCCGCATTTCTGATACCATGCTGTTAATTGGGGGGCTGCTGGAAACTTACATGCTTGTGCATATGCAGGCTGGTGCACACTGGTGGCTCCATTTTGAGCCTAACAGCTGTGTTCATGACCAATCCTATGGCCCTAGGTTGCCACCCAGAGAAACCAATGATTTGATGTCAGTAAGAAGACAAGATCTTGGGAGGAGGCATGGAGAAATGTTGGTCAGTGGGCATTAAGTTACAGTTAGACAGGAGCAAGAAGTTCTGTTGTGCTGTCATATAGCAGGGTGACTGTTGGTAATGATAATGTATTGTATCTTTCAAAAAGCTAGAAAAGACGATTTTGAAAGTATTCATCATAAAATAAAATAGATGTTTGAGTTAATATGTTTAATCTGATTTAAATATTTTACAACATATACATGCATCAAAAGATCAAATGACACTCCATTCATATGTACAATTTGTATGTTTGTATGTATCAAAAACTAAATGTGAAAAAAGGAATGAAAAGCCCATTGTCATCCTCTAGCAGTGTTGAGTGACTCCCAAGTTCATGGATGGAGCCTTTGCCTATGGGAAAAGGTAATCTCAAAGTAGTGCACCTGTGCAGATAGCGCTGAGTGAGATAAAGCAGACAGCAGGAGAGCTGCATTGGCCTGGGTCAGGTCACTTCCCTTTTCTGTAGTCCATGGTTTGTATGTGGTATTGATTGGGTTCTGTATTCACATCTGTATAACATTATCCCTAAACCACCTTTTAAAAATCTTAATCTATATTATAAAATTATATTTAGATTATGATTATGAGATTAGTTGTGTAGTGCTGGTTTCACAACTCTGTGAATGTACTAAAAATCATCACTGTACACTTTTTAAAAGGTGAATTTTTATGGCATGTGAATTATATCTCCATAAAGCTATTATAAAAAGAAAAAAAAAGCATAGTCTTCACTCCATATCTTCTGGGGATTGGTTCCAGGATACCCCATGGATACCAAACTTTGTAGATGCTCACATTCCTTATATAAAATTCCATAGCATTTGCATATAACCTACATATATCCTTTTGTATATTTTAAAATCACTTCTAAATTACCTATGATACCTAATACAATATAAATGCTATGCAAATAGTTGTTATACTGTGTTGTTTAGGCAATAATGACTAAATAAAGTCTATATGTGTTCAATATAGATGCAGTTTTTTTTCAAATTTTTTATCTGGTATTGCAGAATGTGAAACCCTTGGATATGGCAGGCCCATCATACATTTAAATAAATATTGGTTGTTAAGATTCAAATGCTGGAAGAATTAGAATCTGGGAGAACCCTGGAGAAGACCATCATATGAGCCTGCTTCATCAGGCTGTTCCCATTTGGCTACATTGTCTGTGGGCTTCAAAAGCTCCAATTTATCTTGTTTCACTACTTGTCTAAAAATACACATATTGGCAATGATTGGCGAAATGCATTTTAGTATGAATGTGGGAACCAGCTGTCTGTGGGTTCCTAAAGGATTCCTGTTCCTGCCTGTGTTAGTCAGCTTTCTGTTACTATGATAAATATAATAGGCAGTCAACTTACCATGTTGTTTTGGCTCACCATTTTGGAAGTTTCAGTTTGTGGTTGTTGACCCATTGCTTTAGGGGCCCATGGTAAAGTAACACATTGTAATAGGAATGCATGGTACAGGAAGCTGCTGATGTTATGGCAGCTGGGAAGAAAAATAAAGAGAGGAAGAGGCTAGTGTCTCACCAGTCCCTTTCAATGTCACAACCCCAGCAACCTAAAACATCTCGCTACCAGGCTCCACCTCCCAAAGTTTCCGTCACCTTCCAGTAGCACCAAGCCGAGGGTCAATCCTTTAACACAAGGGCCATTGGGAGAACCTTCCAAATACAAACTGTGTAGTACCGTCTAATTTAAAATTAATCTGGCTAATATCCCAACTTGTGGTAGTGGCTGGGGGCTAGAATTGTGTCCCTATGTGTGTGATGGAAACAGTACTGTGCATATTGAAATTTGAAGCTCAATATAGTTAAACAATGAAGAAAGTAAATATAAACCAATATTGTACTATTACTTTTAAGGGCTTTTTCCTGACCTTGCTGAGTATTTGGAAGAGCATCTCTTAAATTTCTGCTTCATCCTCAAAGCCCGTTAGAAGTGAAAATTTCTTAGTTCCACTGTAGACCTAGAACTTAATCGTATCCCAGGAATCTGCCTTTCTAACAAGTCTACAAAATAGTTTGGGGCATGTTGAACTCTTAGAACCGCTTGTGCAGAATACACACACCTTACAGAAGGAAAAGAAAACTGGTAAATTCTGTCTCTTAATAAACCTGTATATCAGTTCAGCACCATGTGTGTGTTTATCCTTACATGTTTTTACAAATTGGGCATTACAGATTTGGTATACTATATTTATAGTTTGATTATTGATTTTTCTCCTGGCTTAACATTATATCCTGAGCATTTCCCCATGCCATGAAGTGTTCTCCAGAAACGTAATAATAAAGCATTTGCCATTAAATCCCTTTGAACCTGTATCTTTTGAAGAACTGGGCCAGTCCAAAGGCTCAAGAAAGCTGACTTCTTTCCTCCTTTTTATTGCTGGCTCCCCATTTTTGTAAACTAGCAGAGGGTTTTAATTTGGAGGATCATGTCATTTGGGTCTTTTCTATAGGTAAGAGTATGAGAAGGAAATATAATTTTGATGTCTCTTTAGATTCATATGCAGATAACTTATTAGTCCATTGACAACTGATAGACAATTTTGTTTGGAATGTCTAAAATATGTTCCATTTTTCCCTTTGCTTGGAAGTGAATATAGATATATAACCAAACCACAGTCTTACCTCAGTCTAGACTTTTCCCTGCTTTTGATGTCAGGGTCAAGAAATACCTAGAAGGTTCCTCTGTCTTGTAAGTGATCTTTAGTATTTAGTTTCAAGTTAGAGCACTAATCATTAAGAGGTAATTGGGCTTTTAAATATTTTAAACATCTTTATTGTTACATGTCTCATGTAAAAAGACTGACCTGAGGATGAGTGGCTTATACACGCTGACTATAAAATGACTTCTTTTGAACAACAGCCATCATGATCATAATGTTTGTTAATTTAAATACATTTTAAGTTTTAGAGCAACACTTTGGATCAAAAGATATGCCAGTCAGAAATAAATTGAGGCAAAATGCATAAAGTAGTAGCCCTAAATTCCTTCCATTTGATTGTTCTAGATAGGGTCAATTATGAAATTTCAAGAAAGAAATGTGCAAGTCATGTTGTGTTGTAATTAATTTGCAGAGAATATTAAATTGTCCATCCCCTTTCTTGGATGACAGATGCAAGAGACGCAGAGCAATTGAGCAAGAACAAGGTGACACATATTCTATCTGTCCACGATAGTGCCCGGCCCATGTTGGAGGTAAGAGAGAACCATCTATATGTTCTGTGAGAGCCCATGCATGCATTTGTATTCTGCATATGACATTAATGAAGGCATCTGTATTCTTTCCAACATGAGTGTGCTCCTGTGATTGCTGGTGGTATTAATTTTGGGCTCAGTGCAAGTTTATGTTTATGTTCTGCCTGTGGCCTGGTGGAAGGGTGTGTCCTTCTTTCTGATTGTACTCCTGCTGTATTGCTGGTTTGGCTTTCTTGGTTAAAATTTTAAAAAATTAAAAAAAATTAAACTGAGGCTCCATTTCCCTCTGGATTTTAAGGACATTTAAAATCCATTTTCAAGACACAGATGTAGCTCAGTGATGGAGAGCTTGCTTAACATACCCAAGGCCCTCTGTTTGATTCCCAACTCCACAGGAACAAAAGTAAAGAAATAAAATCTATTTTCATTCTTTCAAAATTATTTTTGGTTTTAGAATCCACAAGAATTAAAGTTTATTATTCACTCCTACCCCCACCCCCTTGTAAACTGAAGGATCTTCTATTTGCATTCAGGAGTAAATTGTCCCTGATAAATTTCCAGCACTATTCTGGGATGGAGACTGTTAGTGTGGAAATTGTCATGTTTTACGGTTTTGGGTAAACAGGGTGTGTCTGCTTGTACACTAATTCCAAAAACATCTTCAATTTACCCTGATGGATGGTTTGAGCTGTTGGCCAGGAGTAAAATCTATTTCTGTTTGTTAGCCTTGACACAGCCCAAGTTGCCTCTTTTTAGAAAATAATGCGTGTATGGTTATGATGTGTGTGTTTTTCTATTTTAGGGTAGGGTGTTGGAAAGGGAGGAGTGCTTTGTTCTGAAAGAAATAATTCTAGTTCAAGCTGTTTTTATTGAAATTCATATTGTACAAGAGTAGGTAATAATTTTTATGTTAAATTTATCTATTTTCTTTAGCCATTAGAGCTGGCAGATTTTGGTTAGTGTACAACAAGCTAAATCAAACAAGGATATAGAATGATAAATGATTCTATTAAACAATATTGTACCAGAGAACCAATCATAGGTGGTAAACAAACCTCAGTACATCCCTCCAGATCTGGGAGCTGTACTTCCTTCTGTTGTTTTAGCTCATAATTTTTTTGCTAAAGTTTTAAAAATTTATTTGGAGCATGATTTTATCAGAAGCAACAGCAAAACTTTTTTTTTAAGTCAACATTTCTTTGAAAATATTGGTTTTATTTTTAAAACCAATAATAATCATTGCTGTTTAAAATATAGCCAAGCTATGGCCAAGTTAAACTACAAACTGGTCTTGATTGACTTCCTCTTAAATCACAAAAGGAGACTTGAGGTTTCCTTTATTTTAACAAATTACATAGAAGCTTCCTACCCTCACCCACCAGGCCTGCCTTGCCACTTCAAACTCCATCTTATAGAACACATCATGTGGCCATGGCCCTTAAATCTTTCCACTTTGTTAGTTCTCTGTAAGGTACAAGGTCTTGGAGTGTTAGAAATGAGGTAGCTCCAGCCCGTATCTGTCCCACCTCTACCTTCTACACATAGAAACCACAACTGGAGAATGAAACAAGTAGGTACAAAGAGACCACTGTTTGCATAAAACCTCAGAGCTGTGGGCAAACTATGTTTCTTCATCAGTCACTACAGAATCTTTTTTATTCCCTGGATATATTGTCTATAATGATAAAATTCTGCCTTGAAAATGAAAGAATGGGGTGGGAAAGGAGAGAGGGAGAGAAGGAAGAAGGGAGGAAGGGAAGGGTTATGTGACCCTTCTGTGATGGCTTTTACTTAGAAACATCTTATTGCATTCTTTGGGCACTATTGTTACCTTAACCTTATAGTAACTTTTTCCATGTGATTTCATATTTATTAAGGGTTATACTGTAGCATAATAGATTTAAACAATGCCCATCTTATTATATTTATTTTTAACATCCACAGGTAATTCTTGAATATGTTATTTTAAAAGTCATCAATAATCTCTATTCCTGCACACATGGGGAAACCAGGGCACTAAAAGTTATTTGAGCTGATGTGCCCATAAGAGTACAGAGTCTCAAAGGTTTCAGAGCTTTGTTCAACAATCCTCTGTCTAAAATTTTAAATTCAGTTCATGAGTCAGCCTAAAATGAGTCTAGGACATTGTTGGAGCTGGTAGGGAATTCACAGAGGGATTTTATTCTTCCATAGGACCACGCTGTGGGAGGGAAATAGGGTAGGGATGGAGGTGTGAGGGGAGAGTATAGGGGGTGAGTTGATCCCCTTGCCTGGTAGGGGACCCTAAATGATGGTTGAGGAACAGGTGTGGGAGAGGAAAGAGCTAGCCCCCCTTCATTTTATGAAATCTTCAAAACCAAGCTTGTTTACTGAATGGCCCCTAATTTACTTTGGGCAGCTGTAGTCTGGGGATGGGAATAAAGTGGAGAGGTGGGTACCATCTAAAATGGAAGGATTTGAGGGCTGTTACGTCCATGTAGCAGAGTCAGGATCCTTGTTGCCAGGAAGGTAGGCATTGAGCACTTCACTGTAGATGCTTCCTTGGTTCATTTCCAACTTATATTTCAATGGGTTTTAAAGCTCTAGGGAGCTTTGTATCAATTTTCAAGGGCTTTTAGAATCTTTAGGTCTAATTCTATTGCAAGGGCAGCTAAGCAAGAGAAGATAGGCATATTGAATTTGGTTTCTAGAAATGAGGAAACAGATCAGAGGTTTTCAGTATTCTCAAAGGATAGGCTATTGAGCCAGCTATGGTGGTACACACCTGTAATCTCAGGGGCTGAGATGGGAGGATCACGAGTTCAAAGCCAGCCTCAGCAAAAGCAAGGCACTAAGCAACACAGTGAGACCCTGTCTCTAAATAAAATACAAACTAGGGCAGAGGATGTGGCTCAGTGGTCAAGTGCCCTGCGTTCAATCCCCAGTACTAAAAAAAGAATAGGCTGTTGAACAGTGGGCCCAGGATATGCTTCTTTAAGGAAAAATAAATTAAGGGAATTGAACACACCAACATTGCCCATCTTATTATATTTATTTTTAATCTGGAGATTTCATAGCAGTGTTGACAGAACAAAGCTTCAAAAGATTTGTGTTGTAGACATGTATTTATCATGTCTTTCTGAGCAAGGATCCAGTTTATGTTATGCATGTTTGTGTGACCACCTACTAAGATCTCATGGAACTGTAGTCTGTGGACTACAGATCATGGGGAGCAGGAAGAGGTGATATTAGGCCAAGGACCTACTACCCCTGGAGTTAGGGTGAGCCTCCCAGGTGCATACTTGCTCAGAGGAATGCCATACATCTCCCAAAGCTCAAACAATGAGAGTAGAGGACCTTGTTGCCAGCTGAGGCTATCTTGGTAAAGATCAACATCTTTCCATATTGTTTTTCTCATTCTGTTTTGAGAACTTGCTATGGATAGAATGCAAGATTATCATCTGACTCCATCATTGTGTGGGCAAAAAACCCTTCACTTGGGAAATGTAGAGGGAATTGCCAAGATCCCACAGCTGATCAGAGGGTGGGAAGCTCAGTCTTGTCTCCCAGACTAGAATTTTCCTGCATGCCCCCCAGCCTCAGTCCCCTCTTGGTATGGCTAATGCTTCTTCTTTTCTTTTCTTTTCTTTTCTTTCTTTCTTTTTTTCTTTCTTTCTTTCTTTCTTTCTTTCTTTTCTTTCTTTCTTTCTTTCTTTCTTGATAAAACCCAGGGGTGCTTAACCACTGAGCCACATCCCCAGCCCTATATTTTATTTTTTAATCTTGAAACAGGGTCTTGCTAAGTTGCTGAGGCTGGCTTTGAACTCGCAATCCTCCTGGCTCAGCCTCCCGAGCCTCTGGGATTATTAGCATGTGCCACCATGCCTAACATGGCTGATGCTTCTGACAGCTGTATTGCCAAATATTGCCAGATTAGCTTTAGAGCTGCACCATTTGTGCTCTTACTAGCATTGTATGAAAGTGCTAGTTTACTGGTACCATCAGCAGCACAGGACTTTCTTAAGCTCCTATTAATGCCAGGCCCAGGGACAGGTGCTCAAGATAACAGTAGTGATTTTTTTCCACTCTCTGCCCTGGCAGAGCCCTTGGTGTAGAAACAAGATAGATAGATAGATAGATAGATAGATAGATAGATAGATAGATAGATAGATAGATAGATAGATATCCTGGTTATTTTATAAACATTCATGATCATTACAGTCCAGTGAGAGAAGGCAGCTGGCAAGTCAAATAGGAAGAGAGTAGAATAGAAGCCCAGAGAACAAGGTCCCTCTTCTGTGCATGAATTTGAGGCTATTTGCAGTGAGCATACATTTGACTGGACCTTTAGTGATGACTAGGAAATCAGAAAGTTTGTTTTGTGATATTATAGCCAAAAGAAGGCTGATAGAAAAAGCCAGCATGTGACTTCCTCTGGATGGCCTTGACTCCTCACCACAATCTTAATGATTTTCCAAGAATTCTGAGCCCAGTAGGCAGATGATGTTGTCCAGGTTCCTTCATGGTATAACTCTTCTGGGTAACACATCATTGCTAATGCCTGGAAGAGTCAGTGCTGGAACCCGAGGCCTTCTCACTACAAAGGCAAGGATCTTCCTGCCAGACATAATCCTTTGGAACTGTATTTTGGTATCAAAACTTTGGAGCACATGTTACTGGCTCACTATAGGAAAAAAAAATCATTGACACATGTGTTCATTTCAAATACAAAGACTCAGATTTGAAATTGTAATATTCAGGGATATAAAATACCTTGTTACTTCTTTTCCCTGCCTAGGATTTGGCCAAGGAATTGCTTTTGTTTACTCAGAACTATTTCCTAATTTTGGAGAACAGATGTGAACAGGTGTCTTCAGCATCTACTGTTTATTGTAGATTTTAGCAGGGGTGAAAACTCCTATCTCAGAAATGGTGATTTTTAAAATCAGAAACCTGATATTGTTTGTAGGTGCTGAGGAAGTAATACTGAGCAATGAAAGGTTTCTCCCTTCCCCTGAAAAAAGAAACACCTCTGTCTTTCTAATGTAAAAATTTCAGAGTTTGTTTCATTTTTCATTCTTTGTATTTAACCAGACCACCTGCAGGAAACAAAACTATTTTTTTTTCATTATTAACAAAAATACTTTAAAAGTATTCTCATTTCTTCCCATGGTTGGTAACACAAAGAATTTTGATTTTGAAATGATGCATATTGTTGGATTCAATGGAGAAAAAATGTACACATGTATGCAAATAAGAATATTATATATACCAGGTAGATTTTTATGAGCTAGGATTTGACTGGTGTAGTTTTCATATTTAAACCATTTAAGTGTATATGTGCATTTTTGAAGAGAAGGGTGTTTTCATAGGCAGACATTTATTCTTGATTCTGCTTTATATATCCTTTAATACTAAAGACATTTTTTTGAGACATTTGCTCCCAGAATTTGATTTTCTCAGTCTTGTTTGTAGTTGGCCACTTCTCCTCGTTTTGAAACATATTGTTTTTTCTGTGTCTGCACTGCTGTCTTCATTTACCTGTTTATTCATGAGGAAACTCACTGAGATGAGATAGATGCTCATTGGGCTTGGATAGTCCTGTGTTTTCACCCTTTGTTGATGCTCTCGGTCCCTCTGTCATGTGTCCCTCCATTGATCCTTACCATTGCTCTTAAAATTTTGTTGGCTGCCCAAATATAAAGCAAATCAAAACCAGATGCTAAGTAGTGTTTGAAGTATGAGAAATAGGCTTCTATTCCTCCTTTTTTCTTCCTTCCCTTCTTGTTTTTTAAACTTTTTATTATCATGTAATAATTGCACACATCAGTGGGGTTCAGTGTGGTGTGTCACATGCATACAGTGTGCTCTAATCTCAAATATGGTCTATGGTCTCCCTTTGTCCACCCTCTTCCCCCACATCTCAACTTCCAGTGATCATCACTCTACAAATTGATTTTTTTTTAATTCCACATATAAGTAGCAACGTATAGTATTTGTCCTTCTGGGTCTGCCCTTCCTTCCCTCAAAGCTCAGACCCAGCCCTTCTTCCTCTAAAAGGGATGCTTTGGTGGCCACCAATCTCATGCTCCCTGCTTTTTCTATAAATTTTGTCCTATTGGTTGGGGCATGACTTATATCCACTCTGTGGCAGCTCTTGTACTAGATCAAACGGTTACCTAATCTCTGTTTGATGTTTCAAGTCTTCTGGCCCATGCCAGGCTCCTGAGCTGGTCTGCAAGCCTGTCCCAGACAGGTGCCACAAGTGGGGTTTCTTTGGTTCCGACAGCATTCAGCTCAGGCCCAGCACATCCAGCTCCCCTCTGTGGATGCTTGCTGAAGAATGAGAGCTATGTGGGTGTTTAGCTCCATTCCAAAGCAGGACATCACATCTTTAATTACTGTGGCTCATTGGAAAGCAGAATGAATAAATATATATATATATGGAAGTTAGGTTAGAGTCATTCTTCCGTTCTTCCCTTATCCAATCCCTTCTCCTTCCTCCTCAGTTCGGGAGGAGATGAGGGAAAGGAGAAATACTGGGGACTGAATTTGAGCAAACTATATTCTATACTTTTTAAAAATTATGTCAAAATGAATCCTTATGTGTAACTAAAAAGAAGCAATAAAAATAGCTGACTTGTAAAATTTAAAGCAATAAAAAGAGTGGGGAAAAAAGGATGGTTAATTAACCACGAGTAATTAATGAAGCAGCCTCCCATACATGGGCTGTTTGTATGGTTCCTTGTTTGCCAGGAAGCATTGGCATAGTTGGATATCCAGTTTTATAGAGTTGCATTGGTGTCTAGTTCAGAATGATCATTTACTAAATTAGTGCAACCCAGAATCCCCAGTGAAGCTTCTGTGATTTGGATTGATCTCTATAGAGTACTTCAGCTGCCTTTGGTTGTATTAGAAGGTTGGTCCTATGAGGAGGACCATTCATCTAAGACATAAACAATTAAAAAAGGATTTGCCATGCTCAAGTCTCCGTGCCTGAGTTTGGGGCAAAGATGTTGGAGACATTATCTCAGACTTCATGGAACTTGTTGTCGAGTCATGAGAAGCTGAGAGAACATTCAGGTCACAGAGATTCACATTCTGGCCAGTGCTCCTCCTCTGGCAGCCATACAGGCACACCTTCAGTTCAGACCTATCACCTTCTCTCCTCTCCTCTCTTTCTCTCTCTCTCTCTCTCTCTCTCTCTCTCTCTCTCTCTCTCTCTCTCTCTCTCTCTCTCTGCTTGGTGACCACATCAGTCTTTGGGGTCTCAGGACCCAGAAGCTCTTCCTGCCTGAACCATGTGCCACTATTTTTTCTAGCACAAGGAGGATAACCACCCAAAGACCACGTCTTGTACACATAGAAGTATACAAATATCTCTGTTCATAATAACAAAGAGTTGGAGCCAACTCACCTATTCAGCAAAAAGTAATGATCAGTGTGGTTTGTGTCTCGTGAATTCATATTTGATGCATGACATGCTATATCTTTGTGGTCCATGGTTAACAGGTACAAAGTAATTATGTCATTTAGGTCATCTTACTCTTTAAAGGAATAAGACACATCTTCAATAGTATAGACTATATTCAACATTAGTATGCTGCCGTTTTTCTGTATTGATTGGACATCAGAATGAATTTATTTCCTTCTTTTAGAATTCACACATTCCCCTAGTGATGCAACTTGAAGCATTAAGCAATATTTCCTACTTGGAATGGCCACTGGTTCCTCCAAAATGGCTTATTTTATTTATCTCACTGGCACTGCAAAAACAACCTGCTATAAAGTTGTTAGTGAAATCCAGGACCTTTGAAACAAGTCATTGTTTGACCTGGAATGGTTTTCAGATTGGTAGTTGTTTCCAGAAAACCTCAGTTGTTTTCACTTCTCTAGGAAAATCTCTTTGATGTCACCCAAGAATCAGTGATACCAGCTCTACCCAAGCTTGCATCAGCTTTCATGTGTCAAGGCAAATTTGTTTGAAGCCAACCCCAGACTTAAATAGATATGACTCAAATAGAAATGATCATGGTAGGTATCGAAAACTGCCTCGTAATCGCTCTTTCTAGAATCAAGCTGTCTCCAAGTTCCTTGTGTGTGGGCAGTCAAGTGCCTGAGAGGCACTTCCATCTGCCTGACAGCACTTCTACCACCAACTCACTTGCAAATAGAGTTCTAGAAGTACTGCAGCACAAATAGACCAGAAGGACTGAAATTTTCTAGTACTGAGTTGATTTCTAGAGAGGAAGCTATTTTGTTTCTGTCTATAAATGAAAGAACTCTACCTTCACCTTCTGTTGGCCCCAGTGTTTCCTCTGTGGACCTTGTCTTTAGTGTTCTTACTCACTGACCAGTATCTCCTCACACTTGAATACTCTTTCTAGATTTTTCTTTCAAATCTCATTTTCTTTTTTTTTTCTTTTTTGAGTGTATCTTTAACTTTTAATTTTAAGATAACTGTAGGTTCATATGAAATTGTAAGAAATAATACAAAGAAATACCTTGTACCTCTGCCTGAATTCTTCCAGAAATTGGGAATAGCTTGTACAACTAACTCCCAGATTCTTGAGTATTTCTTGCTAAGCTCCCTTCTTGTCCCTCTTCTCCTGATGCTTGTGTATGATTGGGTTCTAAGTAGATGTGTGCAAGGACTGTGTTCGTAGAGTGGACTTGCCTGGTTTGTGTCCCTCCAGTCCTCAGTGGAGAATACACAGGTAAGCAAGATCAGCCAAGATCTTCAGACCAAGATTTTGGGAGAACCATGTACCATGCAGCCTCCTCTATCTGTTTTCAAACTGGTTGCATCAAGGTTGCACATAAGTGTTGAAACATGTGGCCCACATGGTAAGAGCTCTGCCATTCTACACAGATCTAAATTCCCATGGGCTGGGGAAGACTATAAAGCCCAAGGTGTTGAAGCAGCTTCATAGTACTAGTATAGTTTGACCAAGTGGGAAGGAGGAAGAAAGATGTCTCCAGAGTGAGCAGCCCTTCAAGCAAGTCCGGAAATGAGAATAAGCCCTGGAGCCATAAGAGATGCTCCAAGAAGGTCCTTCTGATGATAGATTGGAGAGGGTGGTCTGTATAATGGGGCAAAAGTAATACTATCTTCCTTTCTTCTTTTGGCTAAATTGGAAGTTATTCCTCCAGATTAAGCCAACATTTATTGAGCACCTACCTTGCAGCAAGAATTAAGGATAAAATTTGAAGAGAACAGGAGACCTTCCAATCAGTCAACAGTTACATAAAATCTTAAAATAGCAAAGTTTCAAATGCACACCAGATGCAGAGTTCTCCAGGGAACCCAGGAGGCAATGGTAGCCAGCAAAGCTTCACCAAAGAAGTGACAATTTTATGTGGTCCTAAATGGTAATACAAGTGTGCTCGATAGTAATTGCAAGAAGAGACAATTGGAGTTGGGGATGTCAAAGAGTAAAGAATACAGGACATTCAATGACATGGGCCATGCAGAAGGATAGAGTGTACTAATGCACAGGGTGTGCAAAAGGCAAGGTGTGTCCTAGCTCTCCTAAAATGGAGCAGGTATTCAGGGTTGCCAGGCTGGAAAAGCAGGCTCAGAGCAGATTAGGAAAGATCTTATTTGTCATGCTGAGGAGTCTGAGCTTTATCATGTGGGAAGTGGAGACTCATCCAAGATTTATACACAAAGTCAGGAGACACATTCCAACTGCGTTTCCAGGATCTTTACTTGGAAATGGAATGTAGTGAAAGAGATGGATATCCCAGAGATCACTGGGAAGTTTTTGCTATAGAACTGATTAGAAATGATGAGGGTTTGAACTGGGACACTGAGGAGTGGGTTTTCCCCCCTAGAAGAAAATCCACAAAATAACAAAACAATATTTAAAAGGAAAAGGATGGGTAAAGATTGTGCAGCAAAAACATGAACCAAAAGAAAGAGGGCATAGTGATAGTTTTAATAAATACAACAGAAGTATAAGCAAAAGAAAAAAATCATTGGGGTAAAAAAGGAAACCACATAAATGAAAGAGAACCCATAGTGATGCTATAATGCCATCAACCTGTAGGCACCCCATAAAACAGCTTTGAAATATAGAAAGTCATTTCTCAGGTGGAATGAATAGAAATTAGCTAGAAATTAGATGTGGGGGATGAAGCAGCAGAGGTTTCGGAATGTCTGAGGTTACAGCTTGAGGGACTGATAGAACAGACAGCTGTGCCACTATGGATGTGAGTGCCCAGAGGGTGAGTTCAGTCCAGGACTCAGACTGGATATAAAGACTTGAGAATTATCAGTGTATATATGCAGCCAGGCCCTTGGATTTAAATAAAATCATGTAAGAAATGCTAAGACAGCATGATCAGGAGATGACAACGGCATCATAATCCCATCTTGCTTTTACATAGTGTTGTGGTAAATGCTTTCAAAACATGTTAGCACAAGATCTCATCACTCACCACATTTACATTGTGAGATGGATGCATCTTTATCATTCCTATTAACTCCTTGTGTCCTTGTGCATTTTAGTTCATCTCTACTCCTCAGCATGTAGTCCTTGTGGTTCTTTACAGGAGCACCAGCAAAGTTCAGAGTTGTGTTGTGTTTTACCCCAAGGTGAGACTCTGAGGTGCCCTGGTCATCACTCCTAACCAAAGGGATCCTTCATATGTGGCTGCTTTAGGGTCTAAAAGTGACATAAAAAAGCAAATCTGGCAAGATTCAGTAGGGGACATGATTTTTGTTAAAGGAATTTCAAAGGGAAGAATGGCTTAGTTTTGTGGAAACAACCCAAGGAGAGAATCCGTGGAGGGAAAGTGTGTTTGAATGGGAAATCAAAGATGGTCAGTTGGTTAAGAGCCAAAGCAGGTTTAAAGGTCATTGTGGGCACTGCTTTGTTTTTAGCCATAAGAAAAGTGATTTAAATGTAGCCTGGTTTACTGGAGATTGGTTTAAGCAAATCTTCTGTTTTCAGGTGCTCTTAATAATTCATTGCCGGGTAGGCAATGCAGGTGGACCTGCCACACCTGCAAGGGAAGTGATCAGCCTTATTTAAAATTCTGAGAGTAAAGCAATAGCACCTAGCTGGTTTCATCATCTCAGTGCAAGCCAAATTAACAAGCTGTGTCCTAACTACTTTGTGAAATGTGTTCTCCTCTCTTTGGTCTGATTCTCTGGGATGTTCTGGAGATCTGTATGTGTGTGTTTTCAGGGAAAGGATGGGTTTGAATTGAGAAATTATTTCTCTCCTTTCAGTTATCACCACAACTAGGGCAGATGTCAAGTTTCAACCTTGATCACTGCAGGAGCACTGTCAGCTACCTTTTACCCTCTTCTATGATGGGAAAGAAATGAAATGTGTGGTGAAAGTTCCAGCAAGCAATCATAGGTGGCTTTCAGTGCTGAGCTAGGGAAAAGAAATAGGTGTGTCTGAATTCTAATTAGACTCTCTTTCCCTTGACCCAGATTTTTCCCAACTAAAGGGAGATGATCCACAAGGCCTGTAACCCCTTTGGTGAGAATCACAGCCACTACCAGAACCAAGGGGTGGATATATGGAAAGTGGCGAGTGGGCTGTCCTTTGTCATCCTAGAACAGCTGCAAGGAGATAGGCTGCCTGTTACTTTGTAATTCTGGGGCGAGGCATCTCAGAAGAACAAAGCTGAGCCCAGACATTTGGCTTAAAAACTGTTCCTAGGCAGAGTAGTCCATAAGTCATTTCAGGCTATCCACAAAGGAGGCAGAGACTAGCAATAGTGGAGTGGTTACAAACTGAATTTGCCTACTCATGAAATACTTCGTCCATGAGACCAGCTCCACAGCACCTAAGTGGAAGGCAGTTCCAAATCACTCTAAAGGATTGTCAGTTTAAACAACATTAGGGAATAGTCCAGCCCTGTGCCCTAAAGAAATTTTAAGAAGCCTGTGTTAGTCACCTTTTCATTGCTATGACCAAAATACCTCACAAGAACAACTTACAGGAAGAAAAATTTATTTAGGCTCATGGTTTCAGAGGTATCAGTCCATGGTCGGCCTACTCCATTGCTCTGAGCTTATGCTAAGGTATAACATCATGGTGGAAGGGTATAGCAGAGGAGTGGTGCTCCACTCATGGTGACCAGAAAGCAGAGAGAGTGTGTAAGGAAAGGATAACAGAGAAGATGCACCCTTCCGGGACATGCCCCCAGTCACCCACCTCCTCTAGCTGCACTCCACCTACCTTCAGTTATCACCCAGTTAGTTCATTCAAACTAGGAAGCACGATTAGGTCACAGCTCTCATAATCTAATCATTGCACTTCAGAACATTCCTGCATTAACACAGGAACTTTAGGGGGAGCACCTCATATCCAATCCTCATACTAACAAAGTAGGAATCACATTCCCACATGTTGTGTTTTTGTATTGTCTTATTTTTACATTAACCTGAAGTTTCCTGTCTGTTATTCCTGCATGTGTGGTGGCATCACAACTGATGATTTCCACTGGTCATCCTGAGACCCTGCTGACTGCAGTGAGGGGCCTCCGGCCTCCTTGGTAGCTGAGGCTGTTTCTACCTTTGTGTTTTCTCACATGTGCTCTGACCAGAGTGGCCTGGGGCTTCCTTCTGTGCTACAGTGCAAGAGGATGCAGCTGTCAAAATAAAAATAGCCTGTTAGATTGTTCCACCATGGCAGGCCTAGGGAGGGGTTATGATGAAGTGCCACCCTGAGAGAGAAGGCTCTGGAACACTGATTCATTCTTCCTTTTTTTTTTTTCCTTTTGGTACCAGGAATTGAACTGAACCACTGAGAGGTGCTCAACCACTGAGCCACATCCCCAGCCTTTTTTACTTGTTTTTAATTGAGAGGCAGGGTAAGTTGCTGAGTCTGGCCTTGAACTTGTGATCCTTCTGCCTCAGCCTGAATTGCTGGAATTCTAAGTGTGCACCACCGCACCTGGCTCTGGAATGCTGGTTCTTAAGTAGAATGAAGAACATGCTCTCCAGCCACATCTGCTATGTGTTAACATCAGACATTGCCATGGAGAGCAGAAGTACAGGCTCTTTAGTTCATTTCACCACATTGTGAGACTCTTCTCCCCATCCTACCAGCCCCTGGGCTTGTTTTCTGACAAGAGCTTCCATGGCCCTTCTGTGCTGCCCATGCTTGTACCTTCACCACCTCTGGGCTGTGCACATCATGACCCTGAGCCCTACCTTTGGAGGACTGACCAGTCCTTGAGGGTAGCACCATGCCCGTCAGCATTTGCCTTATTCCCAAAACAAACATTGCTGGGGTCTGATCCCAGACAAAGGACATGGAGTTAGGCTCAGGGGTCATGAAAGCTATTAGAAAGCATTTCCTCAGTGCTGCACATCATGTCCAAGCCTGAAGACAAAAGGCCACCTGCAAAGCCACTAACTCACACTGCAGTTGACAAGCAATGGCACCTGAGACCTCATTGGTTTAATCATCTGCAAAAGAGGAAAAAATAACCCCTGGCATAAAGAGTTGAGAAGATGAGCCTGGCTCAAACATGTGTACTCATGGAGATACAGCTGGTGTTCACTCAGCCCAGTCTCTGTGATACTGCATTTGATGGTAACTGAGCAGAGAAGACTGCCATTGAGGGTGAGCCATTGACCACAGGCCTGCCATCAACAGTTTATTGCACCTACTGTGCACTGGCATTACAATTAGAGTTTTTACATATTGAATCTCATTTCTTGTTTTAAAAAGTCCTATATTCAAGAGAAATCCCTCCCTCTCTCTTCTTCTAGCGAGCAAGGAAGAGACCCTAGCACAGCTCTTGATTAATGAGGAGGCTTTCTAAGAAACCAATGTTCTCTGTCAGAAAACATTTAAATGGGAAGAAAATATGATGTGCAAAATGGACTTCAAGTCATCAGAATGACTTTGTGAGCTGGGAATCTCTAGACAAGGGCTCAGCATAGTTTTGTCTGTCAAGGCCCAGGAAATAAGGTTTTGGGACATTGAGGGGACACATAATAGGAGGGTATGACTGTGCCTCAGTAAACACAGCCTTGGTTTACCCACCCAGGCTTCCCTGACAGGTAGCTAGAGAAACCTCTGTGACTGAGTAGGCATGCTCACAGGAGCTCAGGCCAGGCTTGAGCCTTGGGGCTGTGTTGTCCCTAGTTTAATGCAGTCCTGAAAATGT
The DNA here is from genome assembly GCF_052094955.1 of Ictidomys tridecemlineatus. Classification (NCBI taxonomy): domain Eukaryota; kingdom Metazoa; phylum Chordata; class Mammalia; order Rodentia; family Sciuridae; genus Ictidomys; species Ictidomys tridecemlineatus. The sequence continues at coordinate 132,313,744 of NC_135484.1, forward strand.
CCAAGAATTTTAACCTGGGTATTTACGAGTTATGATTTTGCATTGTTAGTGATCCCTCTCACCACGTGCTGCTGGGACCCTTGACAGTGGGTAATAGAGGTAAGGAGGATGCTTAGGCCTTCTAAGACTGCTGTTGTTACTCTGCAGCCTACTGCAGGTACCTCAATCAGCTTAGGAGCAACACTTTTAGGGCACAATGCGGGGGTGGCCATAAGTTTTAAAATTCTAAAAATATACCTGTCCTCTCAAGCAAATGCTTCCCTCAATAGCAAGCATTTACTAATGATCTATAAGAGCTAGGAGACCAGTAGAAATGTAATTACCATAGGACCTGGCCATTCCAAGTTTGGGGAGGTCTGTTGAAGACATTGGCCATTCACAAGCAGTCCTGGACCCCTGTGCTGGACCATAGTACCTGTGTAAAGGTGATATCATCTGATATTCAGAATAGGTAGCTGGGCTCTTTGCAGGAAATAGAGGCTCAGAAGGTGAGGGGAACCGGTACATTAGGGATGGTTTTTATAAGGAACAGCCATTGGGATGAGCCTAAGGAGGAGGTTATTCTAGACAGATGAAACTATAGGAACTCAGGGGTGGCAGTAAAGTACAGAACATTTGGAGACACTCACAAGCAGCCCAGTGTCTCTGGAGCTAAGAACAGAGAGAGCACACAGGTAGAGGTTAGGAAAGGGGCTTGTAGACAAGTAGAAAAGGACTTTGAAGATGAAATGTCTTCATTCTCAGATAAGGAAGAACCACTGAATATGTTGTATCTGCACATGACCCATTAAAATATTTATCTTTTACAGAGAGAATGTTTTCCTTAATGATATTCATAGAACACTCCTGAAGAGTCAATTAGTGATCTATCTGCTGATTCATGGCCATTTTTTGATATGGTTATATAGCAGTAACCTGCGTGAAGTGATATGCAGACTGCTTTGGTTTGAAATGTCTGCTGAAACTGGCCCCAGTTTTCATGAGTCACAATTGTGTACATCAGCAGGTCCTCACACCGAACCGAAATTACAGCAGAGGCTTTCGGTGGTGAGATGGAGATGGTGTGAATCTCCTCTCTATACCTCCCCATAACCCTCTCCACGTTGGCTGAAGGAACTCCTATGTGCTGATGAGGCCCACTTTAGCTTTTTCATTGAAATACCTTGAACAAAAATAAACATTGAGTTCTCATCTGTTGATCTGCCGAGTCAAATGTATGTCGATTTTTGACTAACCTGAAAGAAGCCAGCAGGTGTAGGAGGCTTCTTATTTGCATTTTGTCTCACAAAATCAAGCCCAAGGCTAAATCTTGTCTGTCCACTCTGACCTTCCTACCCACTCCCCACCCCACCAAGGACCACAGATTTCTTGGAAGTTGTTATTTGTAGCACTGCTACCTAAATTTAGTGCATGCAGGAAGAATCAGGGGCAAATGGGTACTTTAAGAAAATAAATGCCTCTTCAGTTTAGAATCTAGGCTTAAAATGTATTACGTAGCATAACAACAGGACCATATTTATCTTCAGTGATGATTATCTACAGTAATTTCTTTGAGAATTTTGCTGTGGTAATATTAATAAAAGAGGAGGCCAAAATCTCACCTCCTTTATGTTACCTATTTATTTTTTTATACTGTCTTCTGTGTCTCAGTCCATAGGCATACATATGTGCTTTTTGAATATAATCTTCTAGAGATATGATTTGGACTTCTACTCTTTACTTTTAATGTTTCTACAAATGTTATAGGCTGTATGTTAATTCTTAAATTTTGAGGAGAAACAGTAATCAAAATGCAAGGGCCAGGTACTGTGTTTGACTCCCATACACATATGTGAAGTGGCAGTCCTCATAAGCCTTCTCTGGAATAGAGTCACACTCAAAGAAAAGCCTGTGAGAAGCCTGTGTAAAGGAGACTGAGATGATCCAACATACAACATACAGCCTACAAGAGCAATTTCAAGTCAGCAGTTGCCATCTCTTGGATCTGTGACTTTCAAGAGTCCAGGCTAAGTTTTTTTTAGCGTTTACTTACCAGTAGGTTTAGATACAAGTGCAGAAGTAGTCAAATTTACAGACGGAAAGGAGAGGGTAGTTGTAAGGACTGTGAATAGGAAGAATGGGGAATTAGTTGAATGAGTACAGAGTTCCAGTTTTGAAAGATGAGACAGTTTGGAGTTAGATAGTAATGATGTTTGTACAACCACATGGATGTACTTAATTCCATGACAATGATCAAAATGGTAATTGGGCTCAACCATACATGCCTATAGTCCCAGCTACTTGGAAGGCTGAGGCAGGAGGATTACTTGAGTCCAGTCTGGGTAGCATTGTGTGACTACATCTAAAAAAATAATAATAATAAAAATAATCAGTATGTTAAGTTTATGTGTGTTCTGCCACAATTAAAAAAAAAAAAAGTTTTATAAGTGGTTGTCCCCAATGGAAGAAGCCTTTCTTTTTGTGTTTTTTTTGTAACAGTGTGATCTACCTTCTGATCAGATGAAGATAGTCCAAATTTAAATTTTGTTTTCAATTTTTCTCTTTGGGAGCCAGCTTCTTGGGAATTTGGTAAAATCAGAACTTGATAGGTTCTCTTGCTTGTTCCACTCAACTCATTCATGGGTGTTTGATAATCAGAAGTAGCAGAGTTTGTGTGTATGTGTGTGTGTGTGTATACACATGTGTACAGGTATATGTGTGCAAACTACAAAGGCCAGCTCAACACTTCCTAAATGGACTTATTTGTCCAAGAAAAGATGATCTCTGTTGGAGGAACCACTTTGGATTTGTCTGTGCTGTGTCTGGTACTGGGTGGGCTAAGATGAGAAACCAAGGGTTCTAATCATGATATTTTTGTTAGCAACCAAAATAACTTTTCCACTGCATGAACATCCTGGTTCTGGCCCCTTTGGGAACTTACTCTCCTACTTATATTTTGAATTTTCTTCTGTAGGGATACAGTTGTAGTCTTTTTTTTTAAATAGACACACAATAAGTACAGATACTTATGGAGTACAGTGTGACATTTCATGACATATATACAATATATCAGATGAGGATAATCATCTCTGACATTTATTCTTAATGTTGGTAACACCAAGAGTTAAAATGTACTCTACTAGATGCTTTGAAATATAATATTTCCAACCCTCCTTATCCTACTGTGTTGTAGAGCTTTAAAGTGATTCCTCCTATCCAACTGTACCCCTGTACCCCTTATCATCCTTTCTCCATTACCCCTTCCCCCAACATCTTTCCCAGGCTCTGGGAACTATTATTCTACTCTTTGCTTCCAAGTGTAAGATCATGCAGGCCTTTTCTTGCCCCTGACTTACTTCATTCAGCATACTTTCTGCCAGTTCCATCCACATTGCTACAAATGATGGGACAAAGATCTACTCCATAGCTGGCTTTAATTAGCCTTCCTGGGGGAGGGCTGGATTTTCTTTTTGAAAGTAGAATGTCAACTGAATTCTTCAAAAGACTCTTACAATGTTTCATAAAGAGAGAAACAGTGAATTTTAGAAATTGTACTTGAAACAAGCGAGAGTTTGATCTCTTTTCTAGTATTGCAATCAGAATCTCAGCCCTGCTTTTCAAGTTTGTTCCCGTGTATCGTTTTAAGTGTAGTCTTTAGTTTCAGACCCAAAGAAAGGGCCAGAACTTTACTTTTGGTGGTTACTATAATCATTGAAACAGAAAACTGAAAAATATTAAAGCTTTAAAGAACGTGGCCTTGGACAGCTTTGATCTTTGGTTCACATAGAGCTTCTAGAATACTTTTTGAACTTCTTCTCAGCCCAGGGATGTCTATCGTGTCTTTAAAAACCCTAAACACAAAAATGTCGCCAGAAAGCTTTCCTTGGCAAATAGCTCCTAACCCTTTTACTTCTTTTCAGTGCTTTCCTAATTTTTTATCCTGTGTGTTTTCATACTGATTGATGTGATGTTTTGGTATAATGAATATTCAGTACAAAATGAGGTTACCTTGAAGTAGGTAGCGACTTTTTAAAATTGTTCCCCCTTTTTCTCCCTCTAGTGCCCACCTCATCAGTGTTGCTGGAGTTCTCTGGAAATGTTAAGCCACTCAAAAGGCCATGTAGTCCAAAGAAATTAGCAGCTGCTCTTTCTTTGTCTACCACAGCAATCATGACAGTCTTAGAGCATTGACAGGGCCCTTTCTATTAACCGAACTTGTTTTTTGTATTCAGTGCAATACAAAACAAGCCTTGTGCATTGAAAAGCCATAAAGACATCTGATAGTTCCATAAAATTTAATGTTAGTTGACTTTTACCAGTTCACTTTTTTGAAACTTCATGGAAAGTGCTGAGTTTTTATTTATTTACAATTTTAATTTCAAGGGAGAAGATAACCAATTTCATTTTTATGTTTTTTAAAAATATTTAGAGGTAATGTAAGGAAATGAATACTGTGCAGCAAATGTTATGCCCCTGGAAACATGGCTATTTTTATTCCAGTGTTTTCAGATTGTTCTAAAGTTTGTATACATTTTTTTAACCCATGAGTTTGCTATAATTTTTGTGATTTAACCAAACATATCCTACCCCTATTCATTGTCTTTCTACAAATTTCACCACCAGGGAGCAGTCCTTTGTATAAGTCATATTAGAAAAAATAGCTGTTCCACATCACATGAAAACTTTTGTGCAACTGCACTCATTAGTACCAGGGTAATTTTAAATGAGTCCAGCTTTTTTATGGTCCTGGGGTCCGTGTGCTGCTTTCTGAATTAGTAACTAACAGTCATTAATTGTGCACATGTGCAGGCATCTGATGCCTTTTTTAGGTAGCTCGAGTTCTGTAGTCTGTGGCCTTCAAGAGATGTTGCTTTGTTAATGACTAAGCCAAGATAAATAGATGTTCTTGGGCAGCAAGCAGCTGAACCTTTTTGACAGTTTGACTCCTTCTGTGGCTGAATTTGCATACTTATTGTAGATCACAGTGAGTGGTTCACCTCCCCGTTGGAGTACACAGGAGGTGGGCTAGTGTCACTGGTGTGTGTATAGAAAACATGCTTTTGGCCAAGCACAGTATTGCAAACCTATAATCCCAGCATTTGGGAGACTGAGGCAGGAGGATCACAGATTCAAGGCTAGCCTCAGCAACTTAGCAAGACCCTGTCTCAAAATTAAAAATATAAATAAAAAGGGTTGGGGATGTGGTGCTATGGTTAAGCTCCCTAGGTTCAACCCCCAGTACCAAAAAAGAAAAGAAAAGAAAACATGCCCTTTACTTGCCTAGTGTGGCCCCAAACCCAGCTTTTCCATTTCTGTGATCCCGGGATTAAGGAATGGGTATTTGACAGTATTTTCTTCCCTAGAACTATTCACATAGTGTGATCTTTGTGGGAACTGATTTTCACCTTGGTCTCAGGACTCAGCAGACCTTTAGTGAACACCTATGTGGCAGGCATCATTCTAGGGAAGTTTATTATTGTTCTTGTTATTCTGTCTTTGAGAAAACTCAATCTTTAGTTTTATGTTCTCCATCCTGCCTTAACAGCAGCGGGTCCCCAAACTTTGTTCCAGAGTTGCACAGATAGGAAGCTGTAACTGTCACTTGCTCTTCTCAGCTGTGCAGGTGAGGGGCCCAGCACAGCCAAAAGTTGCCTCCTCATCCTCTGTGCCTCCCAAGGGATAATACCTTTTGTCATCTTCCTTTGATTGGCAGATTCTCCTTCCCCCTGACAGGGCTCTCCTGCTTTGTGGGGCCAATGTCTTGTCCTTTGGTATACCAGGCAGCAGCTAAGGGAATGTGCCTAAAAGAAGCACAGTGCTTTCTACTCACCCTGCTGTTGGCATTTACAGTAACTGATCTTAATAGGCAAGAGCTATTTAACCTACCTCAGTCCATTTTCTTCTTTCCTTCATTATTTCTTTCCTCCCAATACGAAACTGGACTGATTGTAGATTCTACTTGAATGAGGTGGTTGTTTGTTGACGTTTGGGACAGGCAGGCATTTTCATTATTACAGGGCATTCTGTTGGAGCCCTTTCTCTGTTGAAGTTGCTGAGACTGCAGATGGCAGTAGCAGGGGAGGTGGACACTTGAGAATCCTCTTGTCCCTCTGGAAGTATGGCCCGAAAGGAGGTCGGAGGAAGTGTGTGGGAGGAATGAATTTCACAAGCTCCTGGATTGGATCCAACTGCCAACTCTCACTTAAAAAAAAAAAAAATCAGTGAGTCATTTCAATGGTGGCTGTAGAAAATAATCGTAGTATATATCTAGACCAACACACTTGTTTGGCCTCTATGGAAGTAAGGAGTGAAATGACTTTTTTTTTTTCTTTCAGTAGCATTTCCTTTTTAATAGTCTTGCCCCTTCCATCACAGCATAATACCTATCTGGGTTTGGAGGGGCTTTAGAATGTGAGACATTCCCAGCAAAACACAGCCCCCAGAGAGTCCAGGAAAAAATAAGGACAGCAACAGAAGGAGGCTGGGTGTGGAGTGTGACAAACGAAAGCTCAAAGAGGGGTAATGTACTGCTTCCCTTTCCTCTTCTGCCAACTGATCATTAAGTATGACCTTTGGCAAGCTAAAAGCCCATTTTATCTCAGATAAAATGCTTCCATTTGGATAAGCAGCAGTTACATTCATCTTCTTCAAGAACTCAGGAAGCCTTTACTGGAATATATAATGATTGGCTACATGATTGGTAATGCTTTTGTCTTCAAATCATGATTAAATTATTTGTTTCTTCAAAGCTGAAAAAAACATATGTAGAAACTATGCAGGGAAAAAGTTATTTTCTCACCTCTCCTAATTGTGGGAGATAGGAAGTGTTCCATCTCTCAGGGCAGATTCCAATATGAGCCAGTTTTAGCAGGAAGGAGTTTATTAAGAAATGGTTGAAAGCTTAAGGAATGCTCAGCAGAGCTGAAGAAACAGGCTGTAAACTAAAGTTCCAGAAGGATCCCAGACCTTATCACACAGCAGCCCAATGAGCTCTGCAGCCCACTAGTTCCAAGTCCATCTCCTGTGTGTCAGATCAATGAAAACTGATTGTGTGCCTTGATCCTAAGCATCAGGGGAGATAGGGAATGGAATTCCCCACCCTGTATTGGAAAAGTCATACTGTAAGGAACTAGCAAAGTATGGATCAAATTGTTCCTTCTAAGACTATTATTAGTAAATACAGCACATAAATTCCTAATGATAGGAGTTAAGAGAGTTCAATGAAAAATTACCGATCTTCTGAGGAACTTGGGGTTGCCTATATCGCCATTCTACATATCTGTCCTTTGTGTATTCTCTTTTATTGGTTATTTTTCTAATTTCTGGTTTTTCCCCTTATTTTCTGAGACGCATGACAATATTCTATGAGATTAGGCAATTACAAGAGGAGGGTTTAAAAATGATTCATCTAATTCTTTAGACATATTCTTCTGCAAAAATTACTGAGATTTTTATATTTTATATTTTTACTTGATATTAAAGACCTCTTGAACTGTCACATCAGTAATCCCTCTGACAGAGAGGTGAGACTGGCTTTTGATAAAACTCAAATTTATCATGATTTTTATAGTACAAATTTACATAAACTCTTTTTTTATTTTATAGGGTTGAAGTTCATTTTTTTTTTATCTGTTAGTTTGTTTGTTTCAAAATAGGCCATTATTTTTAAAGAAAAATGTTAGTTTGGTACCCAAAGTTACTGTTCTGGAAAACAAGCAAAATAAAGCAAATTATTTCAAGGATCTAAAACTCTTATTGGCGAAATTGTAGCTGTCATGATACTAAAATTAACATAGAAAGCTATAACATGACACTACACTTTTTAGCCATTGTGCTAAAGTTTTGACTAACAGTGCTTCCTTTTTGGATTTTCAAGATCCTAAATGACATATATAGGAAATGTGGAATATGTGTACTAGTATGTAAGATGATAATTTTGAAACTTGTTGACACTTACTGAAAAGTACTCAGTTTTTACTTTTTTGAAACCCTTTGAATTTTGTCTAAACCTACAAGCTGTTTGCAAACTAGACCATATTTATAGGCAAAACCACAGAAAAGAACCAGGAACTTTAATTAGTTTTTCTCTAGTTCCTTGGCAACAAAAGATGAATGAAAAACTTCTCCTTTATTTTTTTTTAAATTTTTTTGGCTGAGTAAATAGTTATAGTTTATTCAAATATTTTTATACACTGACTATAATATTTTCATTTTTATTTATATATATATATTTTATCATTTTACAGGGAGTTAAATACCTGTGCATTCCAGCAGCAGATTCACCATCTCAAAACCTGTAAGTTTTTCACTTTTCTGTATTATCTGAAGATATTGAAAATGGATACTGGGCTATAAAATCAAATAAGTAAAGGACAGTGAGAGCCCAGGGGACCCTACACAACTTTGTCCCAGAGAAGAAGTAATAAGCCAGCCTGCAGAGTTCTAGCTGACTGTTTGATGGATGAGATGTCCACAAGAAGGGTGTAATTTTTAAAAAGGATACCTGAAACCAAATCTTCAGTACATTTGTCTTTTCTCTAAAAGCAAACCCCTGGTATTATATGTAATTGTAATGCACCAATAAAAAATAAACTTTCAAAGTTAGGAGTTTTGCCTGGAGCAGAGCTGTCCAATAGAAATCAAATATGAGCCACTGGAACACAAATGCAAGCCACAGGAGTGATTTTAAACTTCCCAGAAACCATATTTTAAAAAGCAAAAAGACATAGGCAACATTAATTCTAATTATATATTTTAATTAACTCAATCTATCCAAAATGTGAGCATTTTAATATGTTCTCAGTACAAAAAGTTTATGAGATATTTTTGTATTATTTTATTGTACTTGGTCTCAAGCTTCTGATATGCTCTTTTACATTAACAGTTCATCTCATCTTGAACTATCTTCATTTCAAGTGCTCAATAGCCACATGGGATAGTAGCCACCATGTGGAATAGCTTACATCTAAAGCCCATCCAAGTTGGGTGAATAGATCTTTCCAATTTAGGAAAATCCAGTCCTCTATTTCTTTACAGCTGAGGAAATCTTTGATGTCATTTTGACCCTGTTTGTACCTATAAAGAAAGATTCACAATTGCGACCCTTTCCAGATAACAATAGTCATGTGAGGAGTGGTAATATTATCAGGCTTCGGCAGGGAAGGGGTAGGGATCCAGAGACCCACAGCAGTTATGGCTGTAACATTAACCCTTGGCTGCACAGAACTGACCCCAGAAAAGACTTGGCAGGCAATAGAGTATAGTATCCTGAAGCATGGATGTTTCCCTTGCAGGATGACAGGCTGGGTACAGAAGTTCTTAGCCATGCCAAGCAAGCATGGCTAAGAGAAAACCCAGGCACTGATTCTCAGACTGGCCCAGTGCCAGACATTGGAGGTCAAATGCACAATGAATTACATACTGTTGCATTTTAAGGAAAGTTATAAGCTCTGGTCATGTTTGGGAGTTTGAGGGGTTCACAACCTTGTTAGAATTCATCCCTCTTAGCTCCTGAGTGCTAATGCATGCACATCCTACATATCAGTAGTATAGAACACGTACTTGTGTTACCTGTCCAAAGTGACTGGCCTTTCTGAAAATCTTCAGAGGCTGGAACATCATTCCACCTTGAGTTTTCACTATAGGAGAGCAAAAAAATATATAAGAATTTTGTGAGATCTACCTGTTTGAAGAAAAATAGGGCTAGAGTCAGACAGGTTGACGTGGGGAAGGGTGAGGTGGCAGTGCAGTGAACAGGTGGCATAGAGTTCAACCAGGAAAGGACTCAGTAGGTAGGAAGTTTCCACACTGACTCTTGATGCTCACAGAAAAGTGAACCTTTAATATTGAAGATAGTGGAGGAGGGATTTTACTAGGAAAACAAAGTAGTAGGCTGGGCCTAGAAGGAGGAGAAGTGTTAAAGAACTTCCCTGGTTACTAGTCGTGTCAAGAAACAGAAGTGGTTGGAAGGGCCTGGTCTGTACGGAAGGAAGTGAGCCACTGCCTTTCTCCGAAGCCCACAGCATTCTTCTGCCCATGTTTTGGTGATTATTTTTAGAATGGTTGTTTTACTCTTATCTTGAACCAAGATTTTGCCATACTGCTGAACTTGTCAATAGGTGATAAGAAATTTGATTCTACAAAATCAAATTATAACCTATTCAGGGTCAATCAGTTGTCAGGGCAGATGCCCAACTGTCCTGCTGACCCAGGATATCAACTTTGTTAGGTACTGAGCGCTATCTTCAAGGTCCCAGGCAATGATCATATTTAAGCATTGAAGGTTCTGCAGTTTAGACAAGTAAGAACAGACCCAGATGTCCAAAGATCTAAAACCAGTTTCATTTATCTCAGGCCAGTCATTTTAACTCATCTACACCTCAGTTTCTCCCATTGGAAAAATGCCTACCTTTCAGATTTGAGATCAGCATATGTATGTAAATATATTCTCCATGAACTCAAGGCACTTTAAAAAAATAAGGGTATGTTTCTACTTAAAGCGTATTAACGTATCTTGAGAGTTATAGAAAAGATTGTTGAAATAACAAGCTTTGGTGCCCAGGAAGCCTATTCATTGCTCAGAAGATATGCTTATATGGAAGGACAAAAGAGACAAAAGGATACAACAGCTTCCTCTTTAAGTTCCAGGGTCTCATGGATCAGTGCAAATATTCTAACAAAACTAGCTCAAACACGGTCATCCCTGGGCTTTAAGGACTACTCATAAGGTTAAATCAGCACTTTTATAACCCAAATATGTAAAGCAGTCCTGTGAAGCCTGGTGGTTCTCCTCTTAACCCTTTTCCTGTACCTGGATCAAAGTGTGACTGGAATCTACCTAGTTCAGGAGGCTCGGGGCAATGTGGTGCTCAAGCACAATATTTGGAGCTGAAGGGCAGAGAATATGTTCACATTGTTGTTTCTTGTGAAGTCCAACAGTAGTACAACTTCTGTTTTGGCTGCAAACGGAAGTCAAGACCATAATTCATCAAAGTGGGGAAAGCTGGACAGCCTACAACTGAGACTCTTGCTTATAGGAACTTGTATGGCTCTTTAGGGAAACTTTTGCTGTTAGTCCACTGGTAACTGCAGAGCTTACGCATAGGGGAGGCTTTGGACACCCTAATATCCGTAGTTCTAAATGTTATTACTGTTTTGAAGTTATGTGGAGATTGTGAAGTTCAGTGTGGAACTTTGAAGTGTATATGGTTTGTTCAAAGACAGCCTATCAAATACCTTGATTTTGCTTTACCTATTTTAAGTGTTCCACTGGGAAGCATTGCATTTTTTTAATGAGAGTCTTAGGTCTGTTTTCTATTGTTATAACAGAATATCTGAGACTGGGTAATTTATACAGAAAAGAGGTTTATTTTGGCTTATGGTTCTGGAGTCTGGAAATCCAAGATTGGGCCACCATCGCTGGTGAAGGCTTGTGTTGCTTTTATAACATGGCAGAAGGAGGAAGGACAAGCAAGTATGTTCAGAAAAGAAAAAAGAGGGTCAGACTTTTGTGATACCTAAAACCCATTCCTATGGAAAAAAAAAAAAAGCATTAATCCATTCTTGAGGGTGCTGTCCCTATCACCCGAACATCTCCCACCAGGCCCCACCTTCCAACACTGCTATACTAAGTAATTAAGGTTCCAACACATGAATTTGCAGGGGACCCACTCAAATGATAGCAGTGAGAATGTTTTCATGATATAATCAAAGATTAACCTAAAGTTAATGCTTGGCAGAATCACAGACTCTCTGTGATCTAATCATTTAGAGTACACTGGATTTATTATTCACCAAGTATTAGGAGGTAATAATGAACCTTCACTTTCTGTATTATTATCCAATGTGGATGGTCAGGAAACAGATATTCTTAATGTTCTATAAAACAAAAACCAGAGAAATTATGTCTGTCACTTGTAAAGCCTGCTCTGGGGAACCTAAACAATTAGAAATAGTAGCTCTTTAGTCTAGCCACCTTGCATTTCTGATGCCTAAGAGTTCCTCTATTCAGTGAAAAAAATAAATTCTGGAAGACCATATTGCATATTGTTTTAAACTTATATATCAATTTAAAATATTATTCCAACTTTGAAGATAATTTTGTATTCTAAATCTTACCCTACAAATCTCTAAACCAACGGGAATTATAGCTGGTATGCTTAATAAGAGATATGTGACCTTTGAAACTGACTGCTGTCACTTGACAGTCAGTTGCTACAAACTGCCCAAAAAGGTCAGCTGTTTGTCTTGGCCTTAATCCTCAAGAATCTCCCTCTTTGATCTTCCAGGAACTCAAAATGCAGAAACCTGGTTTGAGATAACATTAAAATAAAATTTTAGCTCAGTTCCCCCAACCACCTAGTCTTGCCAAGTCAGGAAATGTAAAAGTTCAAGTTTTCAACATCCTAATAGCCCCAAAGACCCAGTATGGTGTTTTTGTATGATTTTGTTTTAATTAGAGACATCCTCAAGTGGGTGACAAATGCACATACTGCATGCTCCCCGAGCGGCAGGTGTTGAGGGGTTAGTGAATTTAAGCTTTTGGAAATATACATTTGCTTTTGCTTTCTCTCTGGGTTTTTATAAGTAAGTCTTCTTAACTTCTCTCATCTACAAAAAACTCACAGGATTGTTATAGTATTAAGCAAGATGATATAAGCAAAAGTGTTTTTCGTTAAACACTAAGCATTTCCAAAAGCTAGATTATACCTTCTATCTACTCAAGTAAAAAGTGTTTATGTAATTTGAGAGTGAATGGTTGAGTGTATATTAACCTGTATTTGCTCATTGTTATTTCAGTATATATTAAACTGGTAATAACTATATAAATAGCATCTCTTTCTTCCTCCTCTGTCAAGTCCAAGGGAGTTTGGTGTTTACCAGGCGATAGAGTCCATAGGTTGCATCATTACAGTAGTCTTTGTAACATTCAGTGGTTTGAGAATTGAGCAGGTCTCTAAATTTCTTGAGGTTTTTGTGGAGAGTAGAAGCATTAGCAATACAGAGAGCTTCTATTTAAAACATCAGGAAACTTCCTTGCCCTTAGTCTACCTCCCTATCTTTTTGTCTATGTTTTCTTTAGTTTAACTGATACTATGTATACTTCCAACTCCCTTTTTCTTTCATTTACTTTTTTATTTATGTTAATTATTAAAGAGTAATTCTGTAAGTTCAGAGCTAGATGAGCCCTTAGGCTACTGGGATCTAGTTTTCAGACAATTCCTGAGGACTTTGCCAGCCCACAAAGTAGCATTCTCCTAGTCAAAGAAAAAATGAGAACTCTGGAAAAGGTATAATAGTCTCTCATATGACCTTATTTATTAACCCAAAGAACATTTAGTCTTAGACTATGTCCTTATTTTTTGGTGTTGAATTATTCCTATTTGAAATGATATAGTAATTGGTAGGGAGTTGTTTAGGAATATATTTATTTTGTTTGTCAAGTTTACTTCTAAAATGACCTGATCTGGCAAAATAAAAATACATGGCATATGCACGCCCCAAAATATGTGTGTGTGTGTGTGTGTGTGTGTGTGTGTGTGTGTGTGTGTGTACACTTTCACCCCTTTGGTACTGGGAATTGAACCCATGGACTCACTCATGCTAGATACATGCCTTATGCCTGAGCTATTTTTCACCTTTTTTTTATGTTGACATTATATGAGATATAAAAGTCAGGGAATCATTGATATAGATGTGGGTTACTTCTCTGTGTTTAATGCTGTGGATTGATAGAGCAGCCTCACTATATCTGTATGGTAAGGAATCTTCTCCTGCTGCTTCTGGGATGAGGGGAATTTGAGGGCTTCACCTGCAGAGTTTCAGCTGGAAGGTGGGCCAAGGTAGTTCCGGGGAGCCTGGAATAATTTTACCCCAGGAGGAAGCAGCTCTGATCTGTGACCCACCTTCCAGAATCTGAGCCCAGATAAACAGCTTACCCATTTGCTTCCTCTTTTTTCTTTTTTAACATACCACTCTAAGGGAAAAAAATATATATATATATATATACATACATACATATATATATATACACACACACACACATACATACATACACGCATGCGTTTGCCTTTCCTGGAATTTTCTCTATTGCTTTCATTTGTATACTTTCCTCTACATATAGACACACACACATTCATATTCAGTTGAAGACACACATTCATATTCAGTTGAAGAGAAGGGGGCGCAGCCTGCATTCCTGTAGTCTTCACTATCAATATAGCCTAGTCTGGTACCACTAGTTCTATGGTAAACTAGCTGTCATTCAAGGTCTCAGCCAGATCCCTGGGCTCCCACTCCAGCAAGCAAAGTTCTCGTGAGTAGGACCTGACTGTTTCCTGTCCTACCATGGGGATCATAGCCTCCAAATCTCACGCTCTTGGAGCAAGAAGTAATTATTGGCTTTGAAAATGAGAATCCTCTGATGTGGTTTATGAGAGCCATCCACTGTCCTTCTTGAACTCTCAGAAGGTCAGAAAAGCCCATTTGGTCACTGACTTTGTTGTCTGATGCAAAGAGATGGGGGTGAGTGCCACTGGTCATTGAGCTGGAAGGGGGACAGTTGGCTGCTGCTGGGCTGTTTGCTGAGTCCACATAGAGGCCACCTGTCTGTGGACACACTCCTGCCACTCACTAAGGTGTCCTCCCAGGTCTGTCAGCAGAAGCAGGGCATGATGACCCCAAGGTGCTGTGGGTAAGTGTAACACACCTGGAAGTCATGCTTCCTTCTGGATGTTCTTAGCTTATTTTCTGCATATAGAGCTTATAACATGTCTTTGTATGGAAGCAATCAAATAAAGAACAAGAATAGGGAACTTGCCTTCATTGAAATAGCTCGCGGTGGCATGGTGCCTCAGATTTGTGCTTCTGCTTCAAATCGGAGTTGAGCAATAGAAGAACCCAGGCCGTGGGTATTTCCCACTGTGGAGGGTGTCTAATGACCAGAGCTTGGGCTTATGTCATTGGCTTCCCTGGAAATAAACCCCCCCACACCCACCGCACACTGTCAGCCACACACAGTTTTATACCAGTGAGCTTGCCTGCCTCCTGGCTTTTCCTGGAAAAGGCATTTCTAGCAATGTCTGCCAAACTTGGCCTCGTGCCTAGTTATGTGCATGAGTCAAGTTTCACAATGGGGTTCTGAGCAGTCCCCCTCAGGAGTTTTATTCATACCCCTGGACTGGGACTGTGAGCAGCCCTTTCCCCCAACAGAGTGTTGGATGGGAGCCATATACCATGGGTTGTCTTGTATTTAACCCTTGTTATGGGCAGACCAGAAGGAGGAAAGAACCAGCAGGGAGCCAGGAGTGGGGAACATCTCCCCTCTGCTTCCTAGATTTCTTTGCTCACCTGTTCTGGACTCAGGGTAGGTTTGGATATTCCCCAGATGAGCACAGCCTTCCCTTATTTTAAAGGTGGAGGATCAACAGCATAATCTATAGGAAGCCTGATTTCATCATACCTGTGGTTTGCAATGTACAGGGGTAAAAACAAGTTGTCCTACTTTGAGCCTTCAGTAAAGAGATTTAGTTATTCTCTTTGTAAGACCTTGATGAGCCCCTACCAGCCATGTTTCCAAGACTCCAAGTCCTGCTCTGGATCAGAGAGGGTCCCTGCTAACTTGTGTCTTCACAGTGTTTTCTGAAGGGCTCTGTGGTTTACTCATTCATCCAGGTAGTTGTCATCATTTCTAGATTTGCTTTTGCTATTTTGGCTGCCAGTGCTCACAGACCCAATGCTCCCCAAACGGGAAGAGACCCCACAACAATAAGCAAGATCAGAGGTTACAGCTGTGTGAGGATCTCTTGGGGGTCACAGTGTGGACAACCTGGTGGACAAAGGAACATGCCTTCCCTGGCCACCTCCTGCAGTCAACCAGTCTCTGCGTCTATTAGAAGAAAAAGTAGGTCCTGGTCTTCATCATGTGGTATTAGGCCCTAACTTCCTTAATAAGACTCCTATAGCATAAGAATTAAAACCAAGAATCAATAAATGGGATGGATTCAAACTAAAAAGTTTTTTCTCAGCAAAAGAAAAAATCTGTGAGGTGAACAGAGAGCCTACATCTTGGGAGCAAATCTTTACCCGTCACACATCAGATAGACACTAGGATATATAAAGAACTCAAAAAGCTAAGCACCAAAAAAACAAATAACCCAATCAATAAATGGGCCAAGGAACTGAACAGACACTTCTCAGAAGAGGATATACAATCAATCAAAAAATATATGAAAAAGTGTTCATCATCTCTAGCAGTTAGAGAAATACAAATCAAAACTACTCCAAGATATCATCTCACTCCAGTCAGAATGGCAGCTGTTATGAAGACAAGCAACAAGAAGTGTTGTCAAGGATGTGGGGAAAACGGTACATTCCTACATTGCTGGTGGGACTGCAAATTGGTGCAACTATTATGGAAAGCAGTATGGAGATTCCTTGAAAATCTGGGAATGGAACCACCATTTGACCCAGCTATCCCATTCCTCGGTCTATACTCAAAGGATTAAAATCAGCATACTACAGGGACACAGCCACATCAATGTTTATAGCAACACAATTCACAATAGCTAAACTGTGGAACCAACCTAGATGCCCTTCAGTATAAGAATGGATAAAATAATGTGGCATATATACACAATGCAATTTTACTGAGCAATAAAAGAGAATAAAAACATGGCATTTGCAGGTAAATGGATAATGTTGGAGAATATAATGCTAAGTGAAGTTAGCCAATTCCAAAAAAACAAATGCCAAATGTTTCTGATATAAGGAGGCTGACTCATAGTGGGGTAGGGAGGGAGAGCATGGGAGGAATAGATGAACTCTAGATAGGACAGAGGGATGAGAGGGGAAGAGAGGGGGCAGGGGATTAGCAAGGATGGTGGAATGTGATAGACATCATTATCCAAAGTACATGTATGAAGACATGAATTGGTGTCAACATACTTTATATACAACCAGAGATATGAAAAATTGTGCTGTATATGTGTAATAAGAATTGTAATGCATTCCACTGTCATTTATTTTTTTAAATAAATAAAATAGAGAGAGCCCTGGAATCTGAATAACCTGGGAGCTACTTCTAGACTACACAAATTGTCCCAGAGTTTTATAAATTGTTGAATTAGTTGCTGTTATCAGGGAGAGTGTATTTAGCCATAAGTAGAAAACTGTGTTCTCGATTAATTAGCAAGCAGGGAGAGGCTCGGCTGCGACCAGGTGGAATCCCACCAGCCAAGCCCGCACTGACCCCCCGGGCTGAGTACGGGAGTTTAGACGGGGAAGGAAGCGGTACAGTCCCATCCCCCGCAGCGGACACTCCACCAAGGGAATCAGCAGTCAGCATCTTGAGCAGCTGATATATCCACCCATTCTCCGACAGATCTCAACAACAAAACAGGTGTGTGGCACTCAGCCCATCCCCCATACATCGGGAACTCGCATAAACTCTCTCCTAGGCTTGCCGGGGGAGGGAGAATCAGAGTGAGCCTGCATAAAGACTAGGGGGGAACTAGAGGCACCTGACCTGCAACCCCCCCACCCATTTGCAGCCAAAAGGAAACCGGTCTGGCTAGAGCTGGGGGTGGGGCAAGCAGGAAAATCCAAAGGACAGAGTGCCTGGGATCCCAATTGCCAACTGTGGGACCCCGGAGATCCAGGCCCACTGATTCCTGCGGCCTGCCCTGCGGCTACAGAAGGCGTGGCGCCCCAGGGAAGCCATTAATTAGCAAGCAGGGAGAGGCTCGGCTGCGACCAGGTGGAATCCCACCAGCCAAGCCCGCACTGACCCCCCGGGCTGAGTACGGGAGTTTAGACGGGGAAGGAAGCGGTACAGTCCCATCCCCCGCAGCGGACACTCCACCAAGGGAATCAGCAGTCAGCATCTTGAGCAGCTGATATATCCACCCATTCTCCGACAGATCTCAACAACAAAACAGGTGTGTGGCACTCAGCCCATCCCCCATACATCGGGAACTCGCATAAACTCTCTCCTAGGCTTGCCGGGGGAGGGAGAATCAGAGTGAGCCTGCATAAAGACTAGGGGGGAACTAGAGGCACCTGACCTGCAACCCCCCCACCCATCTGCAGCCAAAAGGAAACCTGTCTGGCTAGAGCTGGGGGTGGGGCAAGCAGGAAAATCTAAAGGACAGAGTGCCTGGGATCCCAATTGCCAACTGTGGGACCCCGGAGATCCAGGCCCACTGATTCATGCGGCCTGCCCTGCGGCTACAGAAGGCTAGCAGGAGAAACCAGGAAGCTAGAGGCAAGGCCCTCAAGACTGGGCAGCTGGAAATTGCAGGCCCGCCGGCGACAGTTCACCCACTGCCCGCATAGCTGGGTGGTAGGAGAACACCCGGCCACAGGTGACCGATCACCCGCCCGCGGCCTGTGATACTGGGCGGCTAGAGACCGCCTGCCTGCCGCGACTGGGAGCTGAAATCAAACAGAGACAGTGCAGTCACACCACCTCATCAGGACACCCAGGCAAGGAACTGGGGCCAGTCATAGCAAAGTAGTGTCGTCACTGGAGCTGGGACGTCGGATCTTCCTTCACAGTGGAATCCACGTCAGCAGGCATAGTTTAACAACACTAAGGAGAGGCATCAGAGTAAAACAGAACCAAAACAAATCTATAGAAGAGAACAGAAACACGACAATCAAATAGAGCTGGAAAGCAACGGGGACAGCATGAGAAAACAAGGGAAAAAAGGAGTACAAACAATGCAAGACAACTTAATTCTACAAGAGGACATAGAAACATCAGAAGCAGGGATAGGGAAAGAACTCAAGGCATTCCTAACTCAAATGGAAAGGAATATTAGAGAAGACATGAGACAGCAAGTCCAAGCAATAAAAATATATTTTGAAAATGAATTAAACAAACAAATTCAAATGGCAAAGAACGAGCTCTACCAGGAGATAGAGATCTTAAAAAAGAATCAAACTATAATCCTAGAATTGCAGGAAACTATAAACCAAATTAAAAACTCAAACGAGAATATTACAAATAGACTTGATCAAGTAGAAGTCAGAACATCAGATAATGAAGACAAGGTTTATCAACTTGAAAAGAGTATAGTCAACACAGAAAAGATGCTTAAATCCCATGAGCAATCTATTCAAGAGATATGGGATGTCATTAAAAAACCAAATTTGAGAGTCATCGGGATAGAAGAAGGCACAGAGATTCAAACCAAAGGAATGGACAGCATATTAAATGAAATAATTGTAGAAAACTTCCCAGAGATGAAAGATGGAATGGATTGCCAAATCCTGGAAGCCTACAGGACCCCAAACATTCAAAACTATAATAGACCAACTCCAAGACACATAATTATGAAGATAGCCAACATACAGGACAAGGAGAGAATATTAAAAGCTACCAGAGAAAAGAGACAGATTACATTCAGGGGTAAACCAATTAGGTTAACGACTGATTTCTCAGCACAGACTTTGAAAGCGAGAAGATCCTGGAACAATGTATTTCAAACGCTGAAAAATAATGGATTTCAACCAAGAATACTGTATCCAGCAAAATTGAGCTTCAGATTTGACAACGAAATTAAAATCTTTCACGATAAACAAAAGCTAAAAGAATTTGCAGCAAGAAAACCAGCACTGCAAAGCATTCTGAGCAATATACTACAAGAAGAGGAATTGAAAAATAGTGCCCAAAACTAACAACAAGAGGTATCTCAGTAAAGGAGGAGGAAAATAACCAAAAAAAGTAAAACTAGCCAAACTAAAATAAATAAATAAAGAAGCATGACTGGAAGTACAAATCATATCTCAATTGTGACTTTAAATGTTAATGGCCTAAACTCACCAATCAAGAGACATAGGCTAGCAACCTGGATCAAAAAAACAAATCCAACAATATGCTGCCTTCAGGAGACTCATATGATAGGAAAAGACATACACAGGCTGAAGGTAAAAGGTTGGGAAAAATCATACCACTCACATGGCCCTCGGAAGCAAGCAGGAGTGGCCATACTCATATCAAATAAAATCAACTTCAAACCTAAGTTAATTAAGAAGGATAAAGAAGGACACTATATACTGTTAAAAGGGACCATCCACCAACAAGACATAACAATTATCAATTTGTATGCACCAAACAATGGAGCTGCAATCTACATAAAACAAACGCTCCTCAAGTTCAAGAGTCAAATAGACCATAACACAATAATTACGGGTGACTTCAACACACCGCTCTCGCCATTAGACAGATCCTCTAGACAAAAACTGAATAAAGAAACTATAGAACTCAACAGCACAATCAATAACCTAGACCTAACTGACATATATAGAATATACCAACCATCATCAAGTGGATACACGTTCTTCTCAGCAGCACATGGATCCTACTCAAAAATAGACCATATATTATGCCATAAGGCAAATCTTAGTAAATATAAAAGTGTGGAGATAATACCATGCACCATATCTGACCATAATGGAATGAAATTGGAAATCAATGATAAAAAAAGGAAGGAGAAATCCTACACCACATGGAAAATGAACAATATGTTATTGAATGATCAATGGGTTACAGAAGACATAAAGGAAGAGATAAAAAAATTCTTAGAGTCAAATGATAATACAGACACAACATACCGGAATCTATGGGACACAATGAAAGCAGTTTTAAGAGGGAAATTCATATCCTGGAGTTCTTTCATCAAAAAAAGAAAAAACCAACAAATAAATGAACTCACACTACACCTCAAAAACCTAGAAAAGGAAGAACAAAACAACAGCAATTGTAGTAGAAGACAAGAAATAATTAAAATTAGAGCAGAAATAAACGAAATTGAAACAAAAAAAACCATTGAAAAAATTGATAAAACTAAAAGTTGGTTCTTTGAAAAAATAAATAAGATAGACAAGCCCTTAGCTATGCTAACAAAAAGAAGAAGAGAGAGAACTCAAATTACTAATATACGGGATGAAAAAGGCAATATCACAACAGACACTACAGAAATACAGAAGATAATTAGAAAGTATTTTGAAACCCTATATTCTAATAAAATAGAAGATAGCGAGGATATCGATAAATTTCTTAAGGCATATGATTTGCCCAGATTGAGACAGGAAGACACACACAGTTTAAACAGACCAATAACAAAGGAAGAAATAGAAGAAGCCATCAAAAGACTACCAACCAAGAAAAGCCCTGGACCTGATGGGTATACAGCGGAGTTCTACAAAACCTTCAAAGAAGAACTAATACCAATACTTTTCAAACTATTTCAAGAAATAGAAAAAGAAGGAGCTCTTCCAAATTCATTCTATGAGGCCAACATCACCCTGATCCCAAAACCAGACAAAGACACTTCAAAGAAAGAAAACTACAGACCAATATCTCTAATGAACTTGGATGCAAAAATTCTCAATAAAATTCTGGCGAATCGAATACAAAAACATATCAGAAAACTTGTGCACCATGATCAAGTAGGATTCATCCCTGGGATGCAAGGCTGGTTCAATATACGGAAATCAATACATGCTATTCACCACATCAATAGGCTTAAAGACAAGAACCATATGATCATCTCGATAGATGCAGAAAAAGCATTTGACAAAATACAACATCCCTTTATGTTCAAAACATTAGAAAAACTAGGGATATCAGGAACTTACCTCAACATTGTAAAAGCTATATATGCTAAACCTCAGGCTAGCATCATCCTAAACGGAGAAAAACTGAAGGCATTCCCTCTAAAATCTGGAACAAGACAGGGATGTCCTCTATCACCACTTCTATTCAATTTAGTTCTCGAAGTACTAGCCAGAGCAATTAGACAGACAAAAGAAATTAAAGGCATAAAAATAGGAAAAGAAGAAATTAAATTATCGCTATTTGCAGATGACATGATAATTTACTTAACAGACCCAAAAGGATCTACAAAGAAGCTACTAGAGTTAATAAATGAATTCAGCAAAGTGGCAGGATATAAAATCAACACGCACAAATCAAAGGCATTCCTGTATATCAGCAACAAAACCTCTGAAATGGAAATAAGGAAAACCACTCCATTCACAATATCCTCAAAGAAAATAAGATACTTGGGAATCAACCTAACAAAAGAGGTGAAAGATTTATACAATGAAAACTACAGAACCTTAAAGAGAGAGATAGAAGAAGATCTCAGAAGATGGAAAAATGTACCCTGTTCATGGATAGGCAGAACTAACATCATCAAAATGGCGATATTACCCAAAGTTCTCTACAGGTTTAATGCGATGCCAATCAGAATCCCAAAGACATTTCTTGTAGAAATAGATAAAGCAATCATGAAATTCATATGGAAAAACAAAAGACCCAGAATAGCAAAAGCAATTCTAAGCAGGAAGTGTGAATCTGGAGGTATAGCGATACCAGAGCTCAAACTGTACTACAAAGCAATAGTAACAAAAACAGCATGGTACTGGTACCAAAACAGGCAGGTGGACCAATGGTACAGAATAGAGGACACAGAGACTAATCCACAAAGTTACAACTATCTTATATTTGATAAAGGGGCTAAAAACATGCAATGGAGGAAGGATAGCATCTTCAACAAATGGTGCTGGGAAAATTGGAAATCCATATGCAACAAAATGAAATTGAATCCCTTTCTCTCGCCAGCCACAAAAGTTAACTCAAAATGGATCAAGGAGCTAGATATAAAAACAGAGACACTGCGTCTGATAGAAGGAAAAGTTGGCTACGATCTACATATTGTGGGGGCGGGCTCCAAATTCCTTAATAGAACGCCCGTAGCCCAAGAGTTAATGACAAGAATAAATAAATGGGACCTACTTAAACTAAAAAGTTTTTTCTCAGCAAGAGAAACAGTAAAAGAGGTAAATAGAGAGCCTACATCCTGGGAACAAATTTTTACCCCTCACACCTCAGATAGAGCCCTAATATCCAGAATGTACAAAGAACTCAAAAAATTAAACAATAAGATAACAAATAATCCAATCAACAAATGGGCCAAGGACCTGAACAGACACTTCTCAGAGGAGGACATACAATCAATCCACAAGCACATGAGAAAATGCTCACCATCTCTAGCAATCAGAGAAATGCAAATCAAAACCACCCTAAGATACCATTTCACTCCTGTAAGATTGGCAGCCATTATGAAGTCAAACAACAATAAGTGTTGGCGAGGATGTGGGGAAAAGGGCACACTTGTTCACTGCTGGTGGGACTGCAAAATGGTGAGGCCAATCTGGAAAGCAGTATGGAGATTCCTGGGAAAGCTGGGAATGGATCCACCATTTGACCCAGCTATTGCCCTTCTTGGACTATTCCCTGAGGACCTTAAAAGAGCACACTATACGGATACGGCCACATCAATGATTATAGCAGCACAATTCACAATAGCTAGACTGTGGAACCAACCTAGATGCCCTTCAATAGATGAGTGGATAAAAAAATTGTGGCAGCTATACACAATGGAGTATTATGCAGCACTAAGAAACGACAAAATCATAGAATTTGCAGGGAAATGGATGGCATTAGAGCAGATTATGCTAAGTGAAGCTAGCCAAGCCCTAAAAAACAAATGTCAAATGTCTTCTTTGATATAAAGAGAGCCACTAAGAATAGAACAGGAAGGAAGAGCACGAGGAAAAGACTAACAGTAAACTAAGACGAATGGGGGGAGAGAAAGCAAGAGAGAAGGGAAAACATATGGAAATGGTAGGAGACCTTCAGTGATACACAAAATTATAAGAGGTTATGAGGGGCAAGGGGGTGGGGGGAAAAAAAAAAAGGGGGAAAGAATTGAACAACAGCAGAGGAGGTAGAGAGGGAAGATGGGAGGGGAGGGGAGGGGAGGGGGGATAGTAGGGGATAGGAAAGGTAGCAGAATACAACAGTCACTAATAAGCCATTATGTAAAAATGTGAGTATGTAACAGAAGTGAGTCTGTATTATGTATTTGGGGAGTACAAAACCCAATTGAGTCAAATGTATGAAAGATGATATGTCTTGAGCTCTGTAATGTTTTGAACAATCAATAAAAAAAAAAAAAATAAAATAAAAAAAAAAAAAAAAAAAAAAAAAAAAAGAAAACTGTGTTCTCAGGGATAGAGGCCTTTGCTAGGAAGCCTGCTAGTAGTACTCCCAGGCCTGGGCAGCAGACCCTGGATGTCCTCTAGGAGTCTGGCCTTTCCATCCTGTGTCCTTTCACTCTGGGGAGTTGTCACTGTGGTCACAGGTGGTGATACAACCTTGAGCATGGTTCTTGCCATTCCCTGGCAACAAACTAGAGGCAAAGATCGATCAATTTCCTTTCCTCGGGAAGGGAACACTTTTCCAGAAATCACCACGTACATGTAGCCTTCCCTTTCCTTCTCCATTGCCGTAGCTGGAGGAAACTAGGCCATTCCCCAGGCCTGAGCTCTTTGCTGTCCCCCACAACCGGGGCAACTGGCCATGTCTGGCCACATATCCAGTACTTCCAGATCAGAATGCTTCACTGTCACCTCTCAGTGGCTGGTTTTGCTTGAGAGATAGGAAGCTCTATCAGCACCAAGCCTTCCTTCTCTCCTGTAGCCCACAGTGGGAAGCCCAGCACCCCATTTCACCCCTCTTTGCACTCAGTTTTGCTGCCTGGCTCCTCTGAGGTCTCTCAGTACTAAAACTTCAGATTTCAAGATTAGAGCAAGAATGCTTTCTTGCCTGCTGTGTACAAAGCCAGTGTTTGGGGAAATGTTGCAATTCTGAGTCACTTGATAAATTTATATTCTGGGAGCATTTGTCTTTAGGACATTTATGGAAAGCTGATCTTGCAGTGTCATGCTATTTAGACCCTTCAGGTAAGAGTCTGGAATCTTTGGGTTAGCCTACTTGGACTTTCCACCTGAAGCAACACTTTGGTTATGGACAGAACATGGGTGCCTGGGTTCCTTATGTATGTATGTATGCAGGTTTAAAATGTCTTCTACCTCCCATTCATCCCAATCTCAGTGAGCACCTCCAGTGAGGCTTTTGGGTTTCTTCTGTAGTTAGTAGCTGAGAGTTGTTACGCCACACCTGAGCTTCCCGTTCTGATTCATTGCACTTGCCCTCTCATTCAGCAGTCAGAAACATCATCTTATTTGTCACTGAATGTCTTGAAGCTTAACAGCATCCCAGGTAGATAGTCAGTACTCAGTGTTGAAATGGAAATGTATTTAGTTCATGGGTAGCTTTTGGTGTTTTACTGCTGTAGAAGCCAGTCAAAGATAGAATGTACTTTAAAAGCAGGTACTTGGTCCACTGGAGTACCTGCAGTTAGGCCACAGCTCAGTCCAGAATGCTGTACATTTAGTATAGGGCACACACACCAGTTGGGAACTCATCAAAGTGGGTCCCCATATTTGTATCTCAAACAACCCAGCATTTGAACTTGACCTCTGAAAAGCTGCTCAGAAAGGAGCGGCCCATGCCTGTGAGCAAGGACATATAAATAGGCACTTCCTCAACAGTTAGGAGCCGAATAAGTGACTAGTGAAAGGGGTGGCCCAAAAATCTGAGGGTCAGAAGAAGGAAGGATTGTGGCATTAATAATCATTTAGAATTTCAGAATAGGTTGATACACATGACCCGGTCCACCCCGTGAGGGGTCATGCCTAATCTCTGAGTTGCATTCCCCAAAATACAGGGAATGGCAGAGCAGGGATCAGAGGTGAAATTTCCATTTCCCCATAGCTGTAATTTCCATTTCCCCATAGCTGTCCAGTGACATACAGACAGAACTACCAAAATCTGGAGAGTCCATTGTGGGAGGATGCTTTTAGGCTTCTCAGGTTGTCACAAGTAAACTAGCTTCTAGGACAGGGAACACACGGCCTGGACGCCTTCCTTATCTAGTTCACTTGACTCTACAGCATTCACAGCCAGCATGAAGGTCCCTGGTTGAGCCATTGATTCGGATTGAACATAGCAGGCTGAGCAGAAATACCAGTAAATGACAGCTTTGTGTTTCATGGATGCTCTGTAGAGAGATTCTAAAAATTCCACACCATGGGCAGCCTTCCCCAGACTTCAGCATGCCTGTGACCCATTCTAAGGCTAACGCAGCCCTGGTCCCAGATAGTTGACCAGGTTTTGAAGGTGTAGGACTCGAGCTCTTTCAGAAAGGTGTTAGGTGGATTTTTCTTTTCATTATATGTTGAGTAAAGTCTATGTCACTTCTCTCTCTCTCTTTCTCTTTTTTATCCTGTGCCTAGGACAAGACATTTCAAAGAAAGTATTAAATTCATTCATGAGTGCAGACTCCAAGGTGAGGGCTGTCTGGTGCACTGGTACGTATGTTTCTTTCTGAATAATACCTTACTTAGTATTTTCTGCTTAGCTTGATGTCTCGTGAGTGTCTTTCTCTGTGTGATTCTTTCATCTCCTAATGTTTTTTCCTAAACCCAGAGTCTCAAACACACATTCCACCTCTCCCAGATATGCATTAGTCATTGCCTGTTTTTGTTTCAACAAAACCCTACCTGGTTTTGCTTTTCTTTTGTTGTTTTCCATTTTACTCACTGTGAGGATTTCTATAGGGACTGTGAGGGTTACTAGTCAACAGACACTGTTTTTTGCTAGCCTGTGTCTTAACATTTCATCAGAAGGGCCTCCTGGAAACAGTGTCCCATGGACACCAAGAGACAACTACCCATTCTGTAGGTTCATCCCTGAAACCTCAGTGACCTTTTCAAAGCACTGTTTCTTCCTAGAGAATTTTGATTGCAAATGTAGGTGTTTAGTAATGTGTTACTGTAACACCAATATGACCATTTCCTCTCCATTTACAGCCTGGGGCTTTTAAGAGTGTTTGGCTCACTACTTTTCTTTGAAACAATCTAAATAGACTCAGAATTAGTTTATTGACAACTGTCTACCTATACTCTTCTATATTTTATAGAGATGGTGGGGGGAGAGAGAAAGAGAGAAACAGTGTTGATGCACCCTATCCACGGATTCTGAATTCATGATTCAACCCACCATGAATCAAAATCATTCAGGAAAAGAAAATGTTGCCTCTATATGAAACATGTACAGACTTATTTTTTCTTGTCATTATTCCTTAAGAAATACCACTATTGACATAGCCTTTATGTTGTATTTCTACATTATAATCCAGAGGAGATGTAAAGTATGATGGAGGATATGTGTGGGTTCTATGCAAATATTATGCCATTTTGTATAAGAGACTTGAGCATTTTGGTATCTGGGGTGTGTCCTGGAAACAGTGTCCCATGGACACCAAGAGACAACTATGCACACATATACATACTGTGAAAAGAAAGTTACTCTACATACTCAACCCAGAGAATGCATATAAAATTCTTGGTCTTAGGCCTGGAAAATATTATATCTGGCACATGGTGAGTTCTCAGGGGAATGTCATTTGTGTTACCAGTAGTAATCATGGTAATAGCTAATTTGTCTGGGGAACTAGTAGTCAACATTCTGGATGCAGGGCTCTGTTGTCTATGAAGGTGCAGGCTGGACCTGCCCCCTTTCCCTTTGAATAAGGTGTGACATTAATTATCTTAAAGCACAACAATCTTTTTTGACTTCGCCCAAAACAGCCACCCTTGCAGTGCAAAACTCTTTGAAAATGTGAAGCCAGCTCCTGGGAGTGTTGCTGCTAAGGTTGGTGGCAGCCCTGTCAGGACCGAGAGAACGCATGCATGGTAGCCAGAGAAGCCACTTAGGACAACTGCAATGTGTTCTGAAGGCTAGTCGGGGCATGAGCAATTTCAGTGACTTCGAGAGTGGTGTTCTGCCAATTTATACAACTTTGAAATAGTGTGATTTTTTTCATTTCACTTTTTAAAAGAGTAGGAAATGTGACACATACAAATGGTTGTTTTTTTATGTTCAGTTACATTTGACTTTAAAGCACCTATGAGTGCATTTGGAGGTAAAATAAAGAGAAGTTCTGAAATTCCAACCCCTGGGCTTTTCCATGCTCCTGGTGAATTCAGATATTCAGGGTTATAGCCTTGCTATGAGGGTTTATTTTTGTAAAACTCCCTTAGTGTTTTTTATTTAAAGTCCTTATATAAAGAACTACTACTTAAGAGTAAGGTAGTGGTGTTATTATTATTATTATTAATTATTTTATTATTATTTAAATATGTGTTGGCCAGATAGTCTAGAAATTCTTATTTCACACCACCATATACATCTAATTATAAGGCTTTTCTAAAAATGAGACATTTGCTAGACTTCCCAATCTTAAACCGTTGCTGGAACACTCTAAGTCTGTCAAAGCACAACTTTTCTATGGTTGCCTTAATTTGCATATGTATTTTAAATTGGTCTCTATGTTAGTCAACTTTGTGCCACTGTGACCAGAATACTATACAAGAACAACTGAGAGGAGGAAAATTTTATTTTAGTTTGCAGTTTAAGAGGATTCAGTCCACGGTTGGCCAACTTCCCGGCAGAAGTATCATGGCAGAAGGGCCCAACAGAGGAAGGTTGCTCTGCTTATGTCAACCTAGAAACAGAGAGTGGGAGAGGAAGGGGTCCCGGAGAAAATAAACCCCTCCGGGCATGCCCTCGGTAACCTGCTTCTTCCAACTAAGTCCTACCTCTCAGTAGTCCATCCAGCTACCAGTGGATTAATCTATCATGTGAATTAATTCACTGATGAGGTCAGAGCCCACATGATCCAATCAGTACCTATGAACCTCGCTACACTACGGACCATATTTTTAATATGAGCTTTTGGAAGACATCCCAGATCCAAACCATAATAGTTTCCTTACTTAGCCTGCTGGAGTTGACCGTTAGTGCCACAGAGCATTTGACCCCAGGCCCCAGAGCACTTGCAGTGTGCCTGCTCTAGTATTCTGCTCAATTATGTCAAAAAAAATACAAAAGTAAGATTTTCTAAGGGCTTCTGGATTTCATGGGTTCTAAAAATCAGTTTTATTCCTCATGTCGATAAGAAAACCAAACCAGACTTTTAAAAACCATGACACATTCTAAACTAATGCAGTTTATAAATGGACTTGTTCCACAGGTCCAGGAAGCCTCAAGTCCCCTTGGTATATTTGAGTTATTTTATTTGACCAAAAAAATAGGAAGTGTCTGAGAAGAGGTTCAGGAGCAATTGAACATCATAAGGTAGAAGTGTCTGTAGCTCTATCCTATAGAAAATCAATGAAGCATGAGGCCAAATGTTTAAAGGATGCCTGAGATCTAGTGGCACAGAGTAGGGGGAAACTGTTATGTTTCCAAAGGATTTCCTGGTAACATACTTTCATGCTGTCCATGTGTAATCCAAAGCAGGAAGACTCCCTAAAATTAGATGCTCTGAATCCCCAGCCCCAAATGGGTTGGGTGAACAGACCCATGGTTCCAAAACTGCCCTTGCACTCATGACCCTCTCCATTCTGCAGCTTGGCTGGGGTCTCCAGGAGTGTGACGCTGGTGATTGCTTATATCATGACCGTCACGGACTTTGGCTGGGAGGATGCCCTGCACACTGTGCGTGCAGGGAGATCCTGTGCCAACCCCAATCTGGGCTTCCAGAGGCAGCTCCAGGAGTTTGAGAAACATGAAGTCCACCAGGTAAGAAATGCTCATTTGCACGAGGCTTTTCAGACGCAGGCAACTGCCCTGGGACAATTCCTTCAGTCCCAGAATCAAGAAGGTTGGAACTGAAGAGGCCCACAGAGGATATTGGGTTCAAGGGTGCTCACCTTTATCCCCACAGAAGTTGTCACCAATCTATTGTGCCCCAGCTACAACCATAGGGTCTTATATCCCTTGTCATTTTCCTTACGCCTGGTACTCCTAATATTAGCATGTTCCTCTTCCTTTCAGTGAAATATCATTTTCTTCATTTGCTTTGCTTGCTTGCTTTTCTTTTTTGCTTTTAATTCATTTAGCCTTTAAGTTTTTAAAGATGTATTTAGCCAAGAGAGGGTAGTAGGGAAATTGTTCACCACTAATCATGTAAACTCAGATTTTAGGTTCTTCTTTATAAAATTACTGAATTGTAAAAATTCTCCATGTTTTTCTTCTGGATTCAGCAATTTAATCTTGGCTGCCAGTATTAAACAGATAGCATGAAGACACTTATTTCTTGTAAGGAACCCTCAGCAACAGACAGTAACTGCTGCATCCAAGTCTGTCAAGTAGATGCATTGATTTGACTTATTTTTATGTCCTCAGGCCCAAACCTTGAAGGAATAGTTATTTCTGTTAGCTGTGATTGCCCAGTGCCCTTTGATTTCCCTGTTTACGTGTGCCATCATCTCGACCATTAAGTAACAGGTGAAAATCACAGTGAATGAAGGTGTGTGACATTTCAAATTTATTTCCAATTTCTACAGTATCGGCAGTGGCTGAAGGAAGAATATGGGGAGAATCCTTTGCGGGATGCAGAAGAAGCCAAAAACATTCTGGGTAAATATAAAGAGCAAGGGCGTGTGGAGTCCCAGCCTGGCACCAGGCGGTGGAGCAGCTTTTCGGCCTTGCCTCCCCTGGCCTACAATAACTATACCACAGAAACCTAACACAGAGGGATCTGGTGCCTTCCTTCCTGCTGCTTGTCTTCCGGGTTGCCTGCAGGCTCCCTGTGGTGTGCTGGTGTGCTGGCTACTTCCTCCAAGGACTGCAAAGTGAATGACCACTGCAAAGTGGACAGCTCAGGGCTCTTTCCCCAGTGACCCCACCCAGTCCCAAGTCCTTTTACGTCACCCATCTTTCCCCCTGACCTTGGATTATGGCCTCACCTGAGCTTGCTGTACCTGGGATGCTACTGGGCTGACACACACACACACACACACACAATGTGTGCACATGTCAGTGAGTGCATATGTACAGCACTGAAGAACATGTGAGAGTGTATGCCTGTGAGCATGTAGAAGGGTATGCATTGTGTGAGGGTGTGTGCAAGTGAATGTGTCTGCGTGGGTGAGCTCTGAATGTTCATATTGCTGGGAGTCATAAAATTCATGCTGCCAGGATTGGCATGGCCACCTTTCCCTTTGGCTCCAAATGGAAGGCATTTGAATTTGACTTCTGAAAAGCTTCTCAGCAAGCAGCATGGAATGTATTCTATACCTGGGAGCAGAGGTTGAGAACTCAGGGGATGAGCAGCTGAAAGCAATAGCCTCTCCCAGAACCTGGGATGGTATAGTGGGGAAAGATGGGGCCCAGACCCCTCCTGAGGGAAGGTGGCTCCAGGGACCCTGGAAAGTGTTGGGGGGTGGAGGGCATACTCAGTATTGCCTCAAGCTTAGTATAAGTGCACCAGGCCCTGTACTCCTTGCTGCCTCAAGCCAAGGCCACCCATCATGTGTCTGGGTTCTAAGTGATGTTTGTTCCATGTAAGACTGACCTTGATTGAATTCCATGATGAGCAGGAGTACATCAGCCAAACTTGGCATACATTGTTGGGCCCTTCCTGTCTCCTCCTGTCCAGCTTCATGCACTCCCAGCCTTGCTGTTCTCACTTTGCAGGGCCTTTCTCAAGGTTTGCATGTACCTACAGGAAATGGAAAGGAAGAATATTTGTTAGACACTGTAGATGTTTGCATTTCAAAATGCCTGATCATTTATTAAGTTCCTTGGTGTATGCTGTGGATTTGATCTTTGATCTCAGCTACCTCATTAAATAATGTTTGAAAAGTTTTTGTGTGTGTTTGTGTTAATCCAGTGAATTCTGCCTCATAATTCAAAATGTTCAGTTCTGATTGCTTTTGAAGCCAAAGGGGAAGACATCAATATCATTGAGCTGCTTAAATTTTTTACTTGGGTTCCCATAATGCTTTCTGAAGGGCAAAGTTCCACATTCAGGCTGTGAGAGCACCCACAGTTTGCAGCTAGGCAACAGGCATCCTGGAATGCTGTGCCCAACTCAGTGGTCAATCCTTTATACCAACTTAAATTTCTTAAGCACGCAGAGCCACAGGAAAAAAATATACTCAACCTCTCCCTAAAAAGATGTTGCAACCTGGGTTCTCCGAATTCCACCACAAAAAGAGCTCCTGAATAAGAAGAGCAATTTTCCTGTTCATGTAGAGGGTATGTCAAAGGTGAGCTCTTTGGGGACCAAGGAAAACAAAGTCTCTGACTGTGCACATGTACAGGCCCCAGATGTGCAACCAAAAAGGGAAATGTGGCCCTAGAATCATTTCTTCAGCTAAAACAATTTGCCTGTTGAGTATATTTTTTTCTGTAAACCAAAAGAAATGTAAATATGCTAACAGAAAAAGCATTTAAGAGGGCTAAGGATGTAAGTCAGTGGTATAGCAGTTACCTAGCATGTATGAAACACTGGGTTTGATCCCCAGCACTTCAATGAAAGGACAGAAAAATATTAAGGCTATTAGAGTGAATGGTTAAATATGTGTAAACATTTATGAATGACCACATATATTCCTGTAGGTTTTGAATTGTTTTTATATTTGTTGCCAGTAATGTTCTTTCTCCACAGCCACTCCAGGAATTCTGAAGTATTGGGCCTTTCTCAGAAGATTGTAATGTACCTGAAGTTTCTGAAATATTGCAAAGTTTAGGCTGGTGCTGCCAAAAAGAAAAGCAACATAGAGTTTATTTTTAAGTGTCCAACAGTGGTTTTGTAAACTTGCATACATGTCTAATGTTGTAATACGTTGAGAACTGTGAGATTATTTAGCAAAAGAAAATATTTTTACCAAAACTCCACTTCTGTGTCTGTTTTTTTAACCTGACTTTTGACGCCCATACAACTATCTCAAGAGCCCTCTTGCACTGTTTTGGTTACTGTTTAGGAATTGTAAATTGTTTCTCATGAACAACTACTCAAGGAGGAAGCCAGTACTGGGGGATTGTGCAGTGTGAACTCTTTCCTCATGTTCTTAAATTCCCCAGCTTGGGAAATGTCTCTTGATGTATGTTTTATCCCATGGTTTGTGTTCTCCACAGTGGAATTTACCAAAACCTACACATTTTTGTTAATAAAGGGCAACTTAACCAAGTTCAACATCATGTGCAAGGCATTCTTCCTTTATTGGAGCTTGAAGATCACATGGGTTTCTATGAAGGCTAACAAAGCAAGATTGAACCTGCTACAGGCTCAGTTCAGAGGCTGTTTTCCTCCAGTAGATAGTACAATAGAGACTAGGAAAGACAAATCAATGTCTCCATAGCAGAAAAATTGATCCTTGGACAGGGGGAGTAGCTCAATTGGAAACCACTTACCTAACCAATGCTCAAGGCCCTGGATTCATTCCCCAGCACTGAAAATGCATGCACACACACAAAAGACACAACGAAAAATTGATCCTCAATGCAGGGTTAAAGAAATTGAAGTTATACTTTGCCTGAGCGGAGTGAGAACCCTGGAATACTGCATTTAACATAGGAATACACAAGCCCAACTATTTCATGAACATTTGCCACACATTATTCGCTATTCTAATTTGATGCTCAGCTTTTAACTTGAAAGAATACAAACTGTCTTGAACCAGTCACGGTAAATGGAGATGGCCAAGCAGACAAATGGACTTGAGAGGAGGGAGGTGGAGGGGGGAAAGTCAAGCACTCATGGTGACTGTAGAGCCATGAAGGCTTAGTGGCCTGTCTACTCTCTGGGATCAGAGTGCCAGTGCAGTTGTTCTTTTGTATCAGCATCTTCCAGCGCTGCATGATGGTATGTGTGCCTCTGCCTTCATTAAGTTAGGTGTGAGGAAAATGTTAAAGAATGACCTGACTGAGTCCCATTCAGGGCCACTGAGTTAAGACTGTTCAGGCACCTGGAACACAGTCCCAAGGGCTAGGCTCATGAAAATTAATGTAGAATTCAAATTTCAAAAGTTCTTAATTTATTGGGGAGGAGAAAATGCTGGTTTTGCAAAGACTAATCCCCTAGAAAGGCTGTATCTCTTCCTCTCATCAGAACTTTTGGGAAATCAGTGTATCCCTTGAGTATTGTGTAGGGAACATTTTTTTCAAATCTAACTTTTATCATTGCAAAAGCACACCATACCATATCAGAGGTATACAGACATGAGTTTGAGAGCTAAGGGCTTTGTCCTGATCTGGCCATGTCCCCAGGCAAGAGTGCTATTGCCACAGCCAAGGAAACATGTGCCACCCATGGTGTCTCCACCACCCCATCCCTCTCCTGCTTGCTTCCTGAAGCTGCCTTTCCTGTGTCCTAGGCAGACCACCCCTGTTCGTGGACTCTACCCAAGGGAATTTGGACATTTAAGTCACATTTTTTGGAGCACCCCCCCCCTTAAAATTGAATTTACACTTTTCCCTTACTAGGGGATCCTGCTAGAGGCCCTTTAAATTTTATTGAGTGCTGTCTAGTTTCTATGTGCCAGGGAACCCAATTTCCACTTCTGGGATACTTCATATCACTCATCCACAGAAACAGCTATAGACTGGTGACTGAGGTGTGTGTGCACATGTGTTTTATTGTTTGTTTATTATTATTATTATCTCAAAGAACTTCTTAGCTTCCAGGGGAGTCACATGTGCCGTGCCTCAGAGCATGCTGAGCTCAGTCAAGTACCTAGACACTTGGGTGGCTTAGGCAGCAGGTACCTGGCATCACACAAGGAGATATCTGAGCCCACATTCCACAGCCAGAGGTGGTCATCAAGTGCTCTTCTGCATGCCAGCCTCCAATCACAGAAATAAGGAACACACCAAGAGCCACACCCCTGCCATCCTACATCATATGGCTCCTCCCAGAGTTATTAATAATTTTATTGAGAACATGCTTTCAACACACTTGTATTTATATATGTACTTAACAAGAAATCACCAAGACTGCAGAGGGTGGTTCCTCTTCCCTTTCCTTTTTATTGCCCAGAGAAAGGATGAAACAAAAGAAAAGAAAGAAAGAAACTTAAAAAGCCTGTCACTTGTCACTTGGAAGCTTTATGCCCTTCTTTGACTCAGTGCAGTCTCCTTGTCCTCAGATGCACCAAGACACAATCCAGGGTTGAAGAGGGTCACACACTGGCAGTGTCTCATCTTGCAGAAAGGGCTAGAGGCCTCGCTTTCTTGTTTCCCAACCCCTGCTTGAGGCTTTTGAGTTTTGTGACAGCAAATAGTAGGACATAATTATTTCAGTGTCATTTCTACCAGTATCACAATTAGTGTCCTATTTTGCAGCTCAGGCTCAACCAGCTGTATTAACATCCGACAGGTTGCAAGTGCTGAGCCCATGTCACTTTCCATATGGGGAAAGAATTGCCAGCGCATGTTTGAACATCTGCAAGTTAGGGTTTATGTTGGCTTCAGATCTCTATGCAAACTGTTGATCATAAGAGTTAGTAGTTCACAGTTAACTTTCCTGAATCTTCAAGTTCGGTTATTAGAGTTGGGACGTCAAAAGAGCTATTTTAGCAGATGCCTGAAAGTACAGGGCAGTTCAATATTCTAATTGTAGTGACTAATGACTTAGAGCTTGGATTAGTAGAAGAGAAGTTTTGGTTGGGATCATACTTGGACAAAGGACTGATTAAGAAAACCAGATGGCAAGGGTTTTCAGGGTGAGAGGTTTATTCTTTTGGGATATTCAAGGAATGATATTTTGGGGGACAGTGTTTGGCAACAGTGGTGATCATACCATTTTGCCAACTTCCTAGCTTAGCCCACGGAGCCACAGAAGCTTACAGGGGCCCTGCCATTTGTTGCTCAGCCCTCCAG
This sequence comes from Ictidomys tridecemlineatus, assembly GCF_052094955.1. Lineage (NCBI taxonomy): Eukaryota > Metazoa > Chordata > Mammalia > Rodentia > Sciuridae > Ictidomys > Ictidomys tridecemlineatus. Next base: position 132,349,373 of record NC_135484.1, read on the forward strand.
ACTGCACTTTAGTAACAGGCATCCAGGTGCATGGAACATGCCAGAAATAAGATTGTAGGCCCTCTCTCCACTTACTATCCAATGGCCCTGCCCTCAGCCTTCGCACCCACCCCCAGGAGTGGTGAAGCTGGCACAAACAGGCACGGTGCTTGCTGGTGAGCAGGTTTGCTATTTGCTGACCAGCTCTGGGTTTCCCCAAAACACCAATGGGGAGCCTTTTTAGACAACAAGAATCAGAAGGCCTCTACATGTGCATTAGAAAAATGTCACGTTCTGCTTTGCAAAGGGTGTGTATTTCACAGCACCAGGCCCAAGTGGCACCCAGCTTTCTCAGATCAGGAGTCTTCAGGGAGGCCTGTCATATGTCAGGGGTCAGCTGTTGGGATTCTTCTTGGTTTGGGGATAAGCTGCCCTGAGGTGGTTGCAGAGGAAAAGGCAGAAGGGTACAAGAAGAGAGAGGAACATGGCTCTGCTATTTGCTGCAGCTGTTAGCTGCTGCAGGTGTGTCTGAAAGGGGTCCTGCAAAGTGGACTGTGACCATTTCACACTGTGGCGGTCACTGTCCCATAGCTTAGGGGCCTGTTCTCTGCTTTTCAGGGCCCCTTCCCATCGTCTCCTTCCTACCCAGGAGTGGGAGGTGCAGGTCCTGAGGGTGCAGTTTGGGGATGGTTTCTTAGCAGATGAGAGACCCAAGGCCCTAAATGGTGACTAGGTGAGCCTGGGAGTCACATGCCAGACATGCATGGCTGAGGTCTGGTTTGGTTCCAGTTCTCTGGAATACCTTGGGAAAGTCCCAGAGGAGGCAACCCACTCATGTGGGGAACTTCTACTCCAGTCTGCCATAAATGAAACTCCCTAGAAGGTATGGAAGGGGCAGAGGGCACTGTATCTGGTGGCACAATGATGTGTCCTGGGCCAGACTTCCTAAATGGCATTTTAAGTGTCTGATTCCAAAAACCTCTTGTCTAGATGGCAGGACAGTCACCAAGTCATTGAGCACTTAATAGATCACAAGAGTGGACACTAAAAAATGTGTTCTTTTGAAATCACATCCTCACAGCAATCTTGAAAGACAAGTTTTACTATTATTCTCATATAACAGATGAAGAAATTGAATTCTAGTCTCACAGCCAGAAAGTGGCCAAGTTAGAATTAGAATATAAGCAGTGTGACTTCCCAGACAAGTTGCACCTAAAATTCCCCCAATCCTTTGGAAATGCCAGTACTGCGGGGTAGGGCCCCACAAAACTAATGAAATGCTAGTCATTCCAGGCTGCAAAGGATGCCCTGAAAGGAAAACAGAATGGCCTCCACCCACATCAGCCGTTGGCTTTCTGTCCCCACACTCCATTGTTATGCAAGGTTAAGAGTCCCAAACCATTCAGAAGGGTATTTGCCTAAGCTTGGAGGCTTGCTGTGCTAGACCAAGAAGGCAAAACTAAGATGGTATGTTTTCCACAATCTGGTACCAGGGTCCTGGCAGGAAACAGTTTAGCTCAAAGAACTCAAATGATGTGTCAAGGACCAGAGGCAAGGAAATCAACAGTGGATGCTGAGGCAACCAGAGTCTGGCAGGACTCCTTCGGACCCCTTTGGCCAAGGGACAGGGCTGCAAGATTATGTCACCGGAGCGCAGTAAGAACTGACCTGTGGGAGGGTGCCAGCAGGACCTGGCCAGGGGGTCCTTAAGAAGTGTGATGATGCTGCCAGAGGAGGCTACAAAGAAGGGCCAGTCATTGGCACCATGTAGATTGCTCCCAGGGAAAAGAATAATTAAGCAGGACAGCTGTGTCCTCAAAGGCTTTGTAATCAAGTCCTGTGTCCTCCTGTCCATCCTGGGGGAGGCTTGGCCCCCAGGGACAAAGATCACAGAGCTGGCAGTTGCCTTACATGCAGGAAATTCTGGCCCTCAGCCATGGGTGGGGCCCGGGACTTAGTGACAGGACAGAGGAAGTGCCACCAGCTTCCAAGAAGCATCAGAGCTTCAGAGGTTGATACTAAAAACAGGTCTGAGTGGGGAATCTGAGCTGTCCTACCCATTTGTCTCAGAAACTGGCTATTTGGTACTCTGCCTGTGACTCACTGCTTTCATCTTCAGAAAGCGTTCTAGAGATCTTCACTCCCATGTGGCCCCAGTCATCTGTGCTTTCCCTAGTGGCCTGTGTGGAGAGATTACCCTCCAAGGTAAGGTTGTGTTGGTTGGGTAAAGTCCAAGCATCTGCTATGAACTGGGCCCTCATGAGACTCCTACCCCACCATGAATCAAGGAAGGAGTAGCCTACAGTTCCACCAGGCCCATGACCCATTGGCACCCTGTAGATTGCGTCCAGGGAAAAGAATAATTAAACAGGACAGCTCTGTCCTCAAAGGCTTTGTAATCAAGGTGGAGAGAGAAAGCAGCCACTCCCAAATTTTCTAGGAGCAAATGCTCCTAGAAAAAGTATGAGCAGAAAACAAAGTATAGGCAGAGGGGACCACAGATGCTCAGCAGTAGGTGCTCTGGGCAGGAGATGGTAAAATTGGATGAAGGGCCAAGAGCATTCTGGGTGTAGACTACATGCAAGTAAAAACACACACCCAGAGTGAATTCAGGGTTCTCGTGGACCTATGGGGAGCCACATCTGTGGCAGGAGTAGGAAGAAGACCACAGCTCCATCCCTCCTCCTCTCACCAGCTCCATGGGTGCTCCCAGCAAAAACTGACCTTTCAAAGAATCTAGGGGCAGACACACTGGCTTGAGCCCCCACCTTGTTTGGGGGGGGGGGGTCAGGAGTCCCAGGGGAGTGGCCTGGGCTGGCAAGCAAAGCAGGCCCTGAAGAAACCAGAGCTCAGGGGACCCACAATGCTTTCAGTGCCCAGCAACATGGCAGCTCTCTAAGGGCATCTGCTGCCACACAGAGACCTTGCAGAAGAGATGTCTCCACAGTGCAACCCACAGGCATAGCTGCCTAAAATGCTTTACCCAATTCCAGGGTAAACAGTTCTGAAACTAGATTGAAAATAGTCAACAAGTAAGAGACTTCAATTCCAGCTTGCTAGGTGAACACTTAGAATGTTTACCTGTTTTCAAAGTTTTTTTGACTATAAAAGTATTTGAAAGCCACTAGAACTAATCACCCCAAAACATACACATGCTATTATAGAATGGGTTGTGAAATGAGACTGAAAAGTCTCCAGATCTCATCCTATCCTAACTACTGTGTATCTGTAGCTTAAACTGAAAGAAACTCTTTGCAATGAAACAAAAGTCTAGTTTGATCAATGAGTAAAAAGAGATTGGAAAACCTGGCGTAAGAAGTTCAGTTTGACAAAATAATTGATAAATTTCAAAATATTAGGCTCAGAAACAGAAATCGTAATTATTCATTAATGTAACCAACAAATATTTCCTCCATTGTTTCAAAATATATATTATTGTAATTTACAAGTATTAGTATATGATTTTTTCCTCTCTTACTGTATATGTGTTTATTAATTTATTTGCTTATTTATTTATTGTGATGCCAGGGATAGAACCTAGGGCCTCATGCATGCTAGGCAAGCACTCTGCTACTGAAATAGATACTTAGCTTCATAATATTAATTTTTTATTTATGGGCATAATAATAAAGTTTCTAAAAAAAACATTTTTGCTGCCTGCATTTTCTTTCTGTCTCTTATCATTTATTTCATTTCATGATCATTATTGATTGTCCCATAGCTGGATGTCAAGCATACTAGCCATACCTCTTTGTTTCTAGGCTCCTTCATGAAAAACAAAACAAACTTTTGCATACTTTGCTTTCTTCTTTCTCTGTCAACCCCATCTTTCTCAGGAATTATTGGACACACTGGAAGTCCAGCTGAGCTGATTGATGATTTTTCGAGTGCACCATCTCCCTATTCTAATTCGATTTTATGAGAGTTCCCAAACTCCTGAGACTCAGCCAAATGGTTCTACTTTGTTGTTTCTACAGAGACAGAAGTGAAAAAAATCAAAAAGATGCTCTGACTTTTTACATGTTCCTTTCATTTGAAAATTCCTTGGTTATTTTGAGAACCCTGGATGGTAATGCTGCTTTGTTTTTCCTGAGCTCAGGAAACTTTGCTGATCTCATAGAAAAGTATAATAGTGATCACCAGAGGCTAGGGAGGAGAGCAGAGGGGAGATAGGGGTGGTTGGTCAATCATTCTTTAATAGTTAGGAGAATAAATTTTCATGTTCTCCAACACAGTGGGGTGACTACAGTTTACAGCAATTTGTGATATAAAGAACTAGAGGAGAGGAATTCTAAGCTTCCCAAAACAAAAATATAATGATAAATGTTTGAAGAGATGAAAATCCTAATTACTCCAATTTGATCATTGCTAGTTTTATACTTGCATCAAAATATCATATTGTACTGCCTCAAAATGTACAATTATTTAAAATTCTTTTGGAATTGAATCTCAGCTTTTTTAAAAACATCTTTTTAGTTGCAGTTGGACACAATGTAATATAATATATTTATTTTTATGTGGTGCTGAGGATTGAACCCAGTGCTTCACACATGAAAGGTGGGTACTCTACCACTGAACTACAGCCCCAGCCCCAGCTTCTTAAACTTTCTATTTATCAAACCTTTTCACCAGAATTCTAGTTTTATTTTGTTTTATAAAAATATTCATTTCCTTTTTCTATATTTAAATCAGTAAATCAAAATTATCAACAGCCCTCACTATGAACCAGACTTCCACCTAGCTGATCCCATGCCCATACCAAGAGGGTCAGATGAAAGGCTAGCTGCACTAACTATGTCTGTCAGTTACTTCTGCATCCCCAATCAGAACCAGTTCTGGCTTCCTCTACCTTCCTCTGGCTTGGATTTTTAAATTATTATCTATTGTCTATTTCTTCATTTTATTTTTTGTTTTGGCACTAGGGATTGAGCCCACCACTGAGCCACATCCCCAGTCCTTTTTTTAATATTTTATTTAGAGACAGTGTTTTGCTAAGTTTCTTAGGGCTTCACTAAGTTGCTGAGGCTGGCTTTGAACTTGCAATCCTGCTTCAGCCTCCCGAGCCTCTGGGATGATAGGTATGCACCACTGCACCCCAGTTCTACTATCTAATTTCTTACCATCACGTTGACCGTATTCTTGTCACTCTTCACTCAGATCCATACACTTTCTATCTGATGGCCTTGTCTGTTTTCTTGATTGTTTCATTCACTGCCTTTCTCACACTTCACTCTCATTTCTCAGAAGAAGTTGATGTTGATGGTTTGCTGTGAAACCAGCTCTGAACAAAGTTCACCGTACCAGTTGACACAGGAGTGTGAAGCAACATTTCTTTTAGAGATATATGACTTATGATTCTGGGCTTCCACACTGCTCTACAAAAGATCTGAGCTAACACTGAGCACCTTGCACCATTGTCCCCAAGCCAACACAGGACACCCACAACAACTTCTGTCTCAGATCTCACAGTGCCTCTGATCCTACTGAAGTTAGGTACATAAATCTGTTTAAATTTGCAATATTTTTTTTCTGTAGGTTTCTTTAAAAAATAAGCCAGACCCTCTAGATTTTTAGTCTAAAAGCTTCTTTGGGGGATTACAAAAATTTGTTTTTCCTTCAAAATAAAATAAGTTCACTTTAGAATCCAGAAAATTACTTTTATTTGGTCAATTATGTATTACTTTTAAAAGTATTTTTCATTTATAAGGAACTTTCACAGGTATCAATTCTTTTCCCCAACAAGCCTTCAAGTTATCTATTACCCATTGTTAGCAGAACCAGATCAAGCATTTGGGTTTGACCCCTAATCCAGAGTTATTTGCTTTGCACCACATTGGAACTGATGGACAACAAGCTCTTCGTGTGAGAAAAACAAAGACAACCTGCCAAAATAATTTGGAAGTACTACAAAGTTTGATGCAACATTATCATATGACATAGCTAGTTCCAAATGGACTAATTTATAAGTTAGTAAACAGAAATGAATAGTGGAGGAATCCAGTTAACTAATCCATGAGGGGTAATACATTTATGCAAGGGATTATGCATTTATGCTTTTACCAAGGGTTTATGCATTTATGCATTTAACTAATCCACCACATAATACATTTATGGCAGAAATTTCTTTCCTCAAGGAAATGCCTTAAGGCTGCCGGACTTTGCAAATGAAATCATCTTTGAGGTTTGTAGACTTGAATTGTGCATCTGAAATAGAAGTAATTTCTGGTTAAGCCAACAGTTGACATCTCAATTAAAATAGAGGCCACAAGATAGACATGGGTCTATCTGGAAAGAACATTGCTGGAAGAGACAAGAATAAGACCAAGATGCAAATGTGCCAAAAAGAAGCAATGCTCTTGGTAGAAACTACATGGGAGAGTGGAAAGAAGGAAAGGAGGGTTTGATCTGAGTCAGGACTTTGGCTGAGAGCACATTTCTCATACAGAGGGTAACTAAAGTGCTCCCAGGGACCACCACCCAGGAAGACTGGGTCAACCCATGCCACAACCATGGTTAGACAGGTCAGCACTGAATCATGTGTTCTAAGAACTGTAGTTAGGATAAGTGCATGTATGAATATGGCATAATGAATCCAGCTTTAATGTATAATTATAATGCACCAGTAAAAAAAAAAACAAATACAATTCTGACCAATTCAGTCTAATGCAGAATCACTGATACTTGTAAGATCATGGTCAATATCCCATTACCCCAGAAATAAAAATGCTTTGTTACAAAACTTAAAAAAAAAAAAAAACAACTCTGAAATCTATGAAAAGAATTGACTTTTCAAAAGTTTGAGTAGAACAAAAGCAATGGCCCATCTCAAATCTAGTTATGACAACAACCATTTTAAAGAGAAAATGACTAAGAAAACGGGCAAACATGCCTCTGGCTTTCTTAGCTGGAATAAACTAGGTTTATGTTGAGTCAGTGGACAACCCCCCCCCACCCCCCCCTCTGGTTTCTATAGATCCATACTGAAGGTTAGAAAGCAGGAAACTATAGAGTAAAAGGAAATTTGATACTTTGGAAATTAGCCAGCCTCTCATTCCTTGGCCCAGAATTTTTCTTTGTTGCAAACATAAATAATCTGATAACGGCACTTGACAACTGGCCATATGTGAAAACTTTTCAAAATGACTTCTGGAGTTTATATTTATTAATTTGCAACCTTCAAGGTAAAGGGGGACAACACTGAATCTTCTTTAGTGATGTCATATTCTTCTCATATCCATATTTTGAGATCCACGTTTCTAAAGTATGTCTGTGGCCCAAATCATATGAAATGCAGTGTGTACACTTTACAGAATATGTGTGGGAGAAACTTTGTTGTATTGGCAGTCTTTCAACAAATATGAGCGAAAACCAAAGACAATGTTCTACACAACGTTTTCTAGGAAACTGGTGGGATTTAATCAAGCAGATCAGCACCTTCCTGCCCTCAACCTCCAGTTTTCAAGTTGGGCCTGATCTGAGTTACACGAAACTTCATTTGTTTTCCCTGAGTTTTACCAGGAACTGGGTAAGGTTGGTTTCCTCCCTGGCTGCCTACCTGCTCAGATAGATCTAGGATAACCACTTCACGCCTCCGTTCACCAAGTCATAACCATTAAATGAAGAAAGTGTCTTTGTGTGGCTTCTGTGGGAAATTGGAATTTTTTGAATAACCTCCTCTCTTCATAGTCCTTGTAGTTTTCAACTAAAGGGAGGGAATGAATTTGCTATCATTATCTTTCTTTGCTCAGAACTTTACTAGATTGACATCTTGGGATAACTTGTCTTCCAAAGCCCCAATTTCTAATGCACTTCTCACTTTGCTGAACTCCTTCAGACTGAAGATTCTAGAAATGTCAATTGTTCCCTCACTTAGGGTTGTGCATTCAGTCGGGTTAGTGTTTACAACATGGCTGGGAGAAGCCTTCACCCCCACACGAGGAATAACACACACACACACACACACACACACACACACACACACACACACACAATCCACTAGTATCCCTGACCCTTGGACAGGTCTCAAGTACTCTGAGGATTACAAGGTCTCTATCTAAACAGTGCATGCTTTCACAGTACATTAACATCAGCTGAGCATTGTCCCAGAAGACATGTGCTGTCCCATTTACACTAAGACAGTCAGTCCCTAGAATTTCTCTGAATAATAGCAGCAGCTGTCATTTAATGCAAACCAAAGAGAGAGAAAGAGAAAAAATTTTTTTCTTGCTATTATTGAGGTTTGAGTGGGCAATGGGGAATTCTGAGTGGTTTCTAACCATTTTCTTCTTTATATCTCATGCGACTTGGCATGTCGCAGCATTGATGTGAACTAATTTATATCCTAACAGAACATCGACTGTAAGACATGCCCAGGCCGATTGCCTGACACTTTCCTGACCATGTTGAACATGGGTGGCCATGCATACACATTATTTTCCATAGAAAGAGACATACCAGAACTAATTAAACAGCCCGTTGGGTTGCATCAGGTGCTAACAGACATTGCAGCTGTCTGACCAGCAAAAACATGGTTTGTTTCAACGGTCATTTGACTATATAGAATGTGGGGAATATGATCTGACTGTTTTCAGATGATTTCTCATTAAGGAAAACACTGGAATTGGTTTAATCTCCTACTTTGGTTCTCCTGCAATACATTCTCAACTTCCTAACTGTTTCATGTTTTTTTTTTTTTTTCAAGAACAGCTTTATTGAGGTAAAATTTAAAGACCATAAAATATACCCATCAATGATGGGCAAATTAAATGATTTCTAGTAAATCTATCATGAGTACAGACATCCCCAAAAATCTGGTTTCAAAATATTTTTTATTGCCTCAGTAAAATTGTCCCTACCCCTTGCAGTTAATTTCCATTCCCACTTCCAGCAGAGATAACCATTAATTTCCTTTCTGTCTCTGTAGATTTGTCTTTCAGATATTGTATGTAAATGGAATCATATAGCATGTAGAATTTCCTGTCTGGCTTCCTTCATCCAGCATAAAGTTTTTGAAAGATTTGCCATGCCATAGCATGTATCAGCATTTCTTTCTTTTATATTGAATAGTCTAGCTTGTTTTTTACTGGAATTGAGGACTGAACACTAATGGGTTGGACCAGAGGTTCTCCCCTGGGGCTAATTGTGCCCCCAGGGGACATGTGGCAATGTCTGGAGACATTTTTGGTGTCACACCTGGGATGGGGGCTGCTACTGGCATCTTTTATATAGAGGACAGGGTGCTGTTGAACATTCTGAAGTACACAGGACTGTCCCCACACAAGAGAATTAACTGGCACAAATGTCAGTAGTGCTAAGGTTGAGAAAATGGGGTTAGACTTTACTGAATTACCACTCACATTGTGGGTACCTGTTTAAAATCAAGTGGCACAAGGTATGAACTTTCCCTTTGAGTGTGCTGCATGTCAGAGTATTGGGGGTTTTGTCTGATTTTTATGTAAATTTCAAATACAAACTCGTGAAATTGATGACTTTTTTTACCATTTGGATAAATTCTGGAATCTCCTAAAATATTTTTGATAGTATACACTGTCCATCAAAAAGATAGAGAAAAGGAAGTAAAACTCTTCTTTCCCAGTTGAGACTTTAAAACAATCCAGTTTTGAAATTTAGTAATAGAGAAAGAAAAAGTGCTATAGTCTGGCACTGGCTGAGATCCAGGAAGGTTCAACAACAGTTGGAAGCATCTAAAGGATTATAAAGGAATTCAATAAAGTACATCCCGTCTGTCAGGCAACAAATTGCCACATGATCTTTATAGTCTATGTGAAACAATGTTCTGCACTCCATTTTTGTTCTACCAGATCAATTTCAGAATTCTGAATCCACTAAACTAATCTTAATGCGAAGGAATAAAGTTTACACAAGGATAGAGTTTGAAAGAAAACAGATCAGAAAAAAACTAAAGAAGTTCTTATCACCCAGCATTTGGCACAATATAAGATCCCTCTGAGAGTAAGAAAAAATCAACCATAATTAAAATATTTTGTTTTCTCTGAGATCAGGGACTTGCTAGACACTCAGATTTTTTTTCCTCTAGGGGTGGCTGCAGTGCCAAGAGGTGGAATTCTATCTCAGTTCTTTGGAGCTTTGTGCCATGATGAATTAGCAACAAAGCGCTCTGTTTGGAGCTTAATAACGTAAGAAGAGACTGATATGATGTGAGTTGGTAAACTGTACTTGGCAGAGGGGACCTTTGGGAATTTGACAAATAAACAGTAGTATTTCAGCTGCCCCAGGCAGCTTCTCCTCACTTTGACCCCTCTTTTGCTCCAGTAGGCAGCTCTGCCTCAGCTTCATGAGGCTCAAGCAATGACAGAAGAGGAAGAACCGGTTTCCTGGAGGAGAATGTGCTACTGGGAGAGAAGATGGTTCCTGGTAGCTCTGTTGCATTTAATTTCCTTTTATCATCCCTCCTGTCTGCACTAACAGCAAGCCACATCATAAATGCATGGTGGAGGTTACCGAGGACAATACACACACGCCACACACATGCACGAAACACACATCATGTGTGCATACAGACACCCGCACACACACACACACACACACACACATGGCTCAGAATTATTACCCATTTCTGCTAGATGGATGTTTAGTCTGTGTTACAGTTAGAAAATCCTCCACTCAGAGAAGCTTAATCATTTGCTTAGACCCTTACTGCTGATTAAGTACTAGAGTCTGGACTGAAACCAAGCTTTCTCTGAATCCAAACACCAAAGACAGAAGTAGTACAAAAAGTCTACTTTGGCTTTACAAAGATGAGACTCCACACATAGATATTTCAACCCAGTCTTTCGAGGGCAATCGTGTGCCCAACCTGAATTTGAAGCATGGGACCCTGAAATATTGAATTCTTCCCACTTTTCTCTTCCTGTCTTTCTTAATATAAAATCAGAACTTTTTTTTCCCGAAAGAAAAAAAACATATGCTCATTGCTGAAATAGGATATATGTAAATAAAATACACGTATTAACCTAGAGATATCTAATCTTAAAATCTTGTCAATATTCCTCTTGCTATGGGTCTGAGCAGATTACACAGATAGACACAATTTTATATAAATGATATATATCACTACTTAGATACTGTAACACAGAAGTTTGTTTGCACTCAACAGTGTGCGTTGACAGTACATCTAATTCTAGATCATCATTATAATGGCACATTGATTCATAACCATGATATATTTTATCAGTATTCTCTGTTTTAGACTTTGAAGTTGGAGCCATTGTTTTTCAGTATCATTCATTGTTTCAACAAATGTTAACTGAATGCCTGCTCTGTGTCTTCTATATCTCACAAATGTATCAGCAAAACCCTGTCCTAGGGACACTTACCTGCTAGTGGGAAGAGAGAAAACAAGAATGAGGTGAGGGAGCTGCAGAGCTAGTGTTAGGTATTGTGCTCCGATGGACACTACATGCAGTCTTCTTTGCAAATCTAAGTGATTTTCTTCTTTAGATAATTTTTCACAAGTACCACTATGGGACAAAATATTGCACATTTAAATGCACTGCAGAAAATACAGATTAGATAGACTGCTGTTCACACAACAGAGAACAGAGTATTGTGCCTTTCCACTTAATATTTCTCTCCCTCTCTCCTTCCCTTTCTCTCTCACTCAATCTCTCATTAAAAGAAAGAGATCGAATGCTCTTTTTCCCTTCTTTCTTCTAAACTATCCTACGAATAAGCATTTTGACTTTTAGTTGAGGGAGGTGGTAGTGAGACGGAAGTGTTCTGAGAAATATCTCAGTGTTGTCTTCCACCTCAGAATTGGTTAATGGGTGAAATTCCCAGAATCCCTGGGAGGAGGACTTGGTCTTCATTTTATGTTCCTCTCTAGAATGGGTCCGTTTCTCCATGAAAGAGGTCCCCTGCTCCCCCCAAAAGTTTGCTTTTGATGGAGACCTCATCTCTTAGTAGGAATATTCAGTAGGAAGCTGTTACCTTTAGATTGTACCCCAAAGCCATATCCCCATCCCCTGACCTCATCTACATTCCCTGGTGGGACTTGTCTCACAGCCCCAAGATGCTCTTCACTTATCCAGGATTCCGTCTATGACTCTCTTCTTATTCTTGGATCTTCTTTGGAGACATTTTATTTTTTAAATAAAATGGTTTTAATTACTGTTACTTTTAAATTTTTTTATTTGTCCTAATTAATTTTACATGACAGAAGAATGCATTTTGACACATCATACCTAAATGGAGTATAATTTCTCATTCTTCTGGTTGAGCTTGATGTAGAATCACACCAGTCATGTAATCATGTTTGTATTAGGGTAATGATATCTGAATTTTACTATTGTTTTTTAATGGGATTTAATGAGACTCTGGCACCAAGGAAATGTTTGTCTCAACTTTGGAGGAATACAATTACCTCAAGTGCAACCAGGAAAAGAAACATCAGTCCTAAATGGCAAAATCTCATTAGGCATGTAGCCTTTGTCAGTTTCCCACATGAGAGGACCTGCTACCCTGTTACATACTATCTTTCCTACCAAAGAGCATAGTATATTATTATTTTTTGTTTTTAACTGACAAATAAAAATTCTATTTATTTATAGTTTTCATCATAATGTTTTGAAATATGTACACACCATGGATCATGTTTAAGAGATTTATTGTACATCATAGTTACCATAGTTAATAACAATGTACTTTAAAAATGCTGAGTAGATATTAAGGGATCTTATAACAAAAAAATAGTAAGTAGGTAAGGTAATGCATATGTTAATTAGCTTGAGTTAGCTCCTGCACAAAGCATTTTGACAAGAACATTTCAACCTTCATTATATTATCCTTAGGAGATACTTTTTATGAGTGCTGAAAGGAAGGGAAATTCATCTCATTTTTATTCCATCAGAGTGAGTCAACTCTTTGGAAAAAGATGCACCAGCCCACTGGCTGACAGCATTAGATATCACATATTAGGCATTAGCTTCCAGTTGATTATTTTCACTCTCAGACTGCTGGGAAACTTTCTCAGGGTCACATAGTCAGAAATGGTGGAGTCAGGTCTCAACCAGAGAGAGAGAGAGAGAGAGAGAGAGAGAGAGAGAGAGAGAGAGAGAGAGAGATTGCACTCCATTTTTGAAGGTGGTAATGGAGTCTTATTCATCTAAGTACTCCCAACTTCCAACATGACACCTGCCATAAATTTTATGGAATAAGTCATTCACTCAGTGAGTGCAGGGTTTGGGTGATTAAGTCTGCATACTCCAAACTGCTACATAACACAGTTCCATGGGTGGCTGGGGGGATTTAAGCTGCTACTTGGCATCCCCTGAATTAGAGCTGATAACATTAGTTAATACCTTAGGGCAAAATACACATCTGATCCGAGGTTCAATACTGATGACACAGGATGGAAATCCACATTTCAAAAAGCTGTTTTGAGAATTTCAGATGTAGGGGGCTGATTTTTTTATCAGATCTGCTCCACACTGCATGTTGGTCTTAGAGGAGGCTGACAAAGAGGACAACATTCAGCTCTGCTATTCGCTCACTTTCCTATGCTTTATATTAGTATTCTCTTACATTCACTGTTGTGTGTTACCAATTGTTCATTTCAGGATTGTCGACTGAATATCAGAATCCACAAATCCATTTATGGTGTCCGTCTCCAGTGGGCTGCAGCAGTCACCAAGGAAGATCCCATATCTGAGTCTTGGCTTCAGGAGCCCCCCTCCCTTCAGGAACCTCCCGTGGAGCACATGGTACCTCACAGACACCCATGTGGGGCCCCTGTTTGTCTCCAGGCTAAGGATTGCTTCAGCTTACTTTTTAACATTTTAAATTTAGACAAATAAAGATAAATGGCTGATATATCCTTTTGGAGACCCTTTGCATACTCTGCTCACACGGGTACAAGCTCTGAGGTGGCCAGAGCCACCTTATTCTACTGTACCCTAAAACAGTGCCTAACATGAGGCAGGGCTTCAGTAGGTGTTTATTTACCAATCTAAGGTACTTGGGTTGAAATACATTTTCATGAACCAAAGACTGGCATGATAACAGGTAACTAATGCTTATGCGAAGTCATGGCATATGGTTGGCTACAGGTCTAAGCCTGTCTTCTCCAAATCATAGCTTCCTATAGGATGGGAAGCCCTCCAGCAATCTCCCAAAACTCTTCTACACACTGCATATGAGTCTGAACAACTTCTCTATAAATTAGCAGAGAGGTTCTGGAATGGCTGGGATTCAGTTTGTGGTCTTCAGATATGCAAAGAGCTCACTTCAAAAGAACTTTGATGCCAGCTTTTCAAGAAGGGGCTACTTACAAAGATACAAAAGAAGTAGTAAGTAATAGTAGTTTGGGTGGCAGTAGCAGCAGTTATAGTTCTGGTAGCAGTAGAAGCAGTAGCCAGAGTAGTAAAGTAGTGATCAGAGGAGCAGTAATTGAAAAATAGCAAAGGAGCAGCAGTAGCGGCAGTAGCAGTAGTGGCAGTAGACAGTTGGAAAAGAGCAATAGCAGTAGTGCCAGAAACAGCAACAGCTACCCTTTATTTAATACCTCCTATGTGGCAAACCCGGTACTAGGTGTTACCTCTTTAATCCTAAAACCATCCCTGTTGAAAACCCTGAATGGCTTCAGTTCCCCTAAAATGCATCTGAGCTCACTTGACTCAAACCCCTCACAGTAGCATCTGCCCTTCTCAGCCCTCCTCCAGCCACATGCCCCACCAGCTCTCAGCCTGCATCCTTCTTTCAGTTCCTCAAAGGCACCATGCCATCTCCCCTTTGCACTTTCCACCCCAGCCCCATAAGCCTCTCTCCCTCATTGCCAAGGGGCCCGGTTAAGTCAGTCTCCTTAGGTGGAGCTTGTTTAATCCTTATCTCCCCATCTGGGGAGTCAGAAGAGAAGCACATTCAAAAAAAGATGCAAACCTCTCAGAAGGACAGAGTCAGCCTGAGAGCTGAGGGAAATTCTGCAAAGAAATAAATAAAGGTATAAATAAAATAGTATTGGATTCTTATTTTTTAAATAATATAAGCATCCATTTGTCCACATTGACATGGTCTGAGAGTATTGCTCAGTGACTGTGCACTTGTCTAGCATAGGCAAGGCCTGGAGTTCCATTCTCAGCATAAAAAAAAAAATGTAAAATCAGTGAGAGAACGGAATTCATCTGTTGCATCTGTCTAGGACCTAACACAGACCGTGGCACATAGAAGGTGCTTAATAAAGAAGAAGTAAGTGAAGATTACTATCACATTAAACAGATGAGGGATGAAGGCTGAAAGATTAAATGGTTGCCTGAGGAAGCACAGTTTGCAGTGGGCAGAGCTGACACTGGAGCTCAGCGGAGCCTGATTTTAAACTCTGTTTTTTCTCATGAACTTCCAAAGGTAAGCCAAAATCTCAACTGGATTTCTAAGTTCTCATGTCCCAAAATGACTCAGAGCCAGGATTGGCAGTTGACAATTTTATAAAACACAGAAGAAAACTTTGACTTTTCTTAGGAAGCATAAAGGACCAGTATTTACAAAACTTTATTATGTCACATTTCCTGAATCTTTGTGAATCTAAATGGTGAATCTCCTGGTTTTAACAACGCAGTAATGGCAAATGGAGAGATCATTATAGCATATCTCATGTCACTCAGGCTGTATTTCTTAAAACCTTGGTTAGTTAGAAGGTTTTGCCAAAGATAAAATAACTGAATACATTTTTCAAGTACTTTATTTTAGGGTAGCACTATTCAACAACAACCCTGATGCTTCTCACATTGCTGTTCAGAGTCAAACCGACTCCAAATGCTTAAAGAAATGCATTTGATGACCCTGCTGAGCAGTTCACTGCCTGGCCCTTAAATGTTTCTTTATAAATTTAATAAATGCATGCCAATGAAACCTTCAGAATTCCTGTCAGTATTGCACATTGAGTATCAAGCTTAATGCTGAAAACCTTACTGAATTGCCCCATGTACTGTCCCCGATTCCTGGCTGCCTGTGGAAGCATTCATTTCTGTGGCCAGGCTCTCCTGAATCCCATTTCCTGAAGAGCTATTTTTAGAAAAATAAGGACAGAGTTTTGATTCCTGGTTTCAGGCTCCCCAGGCTGGCAGAAGCTGGAATTGCTTCAAAGTCATCCGTTTCTTCCCTGGACACTCTCCAAAACTCTTCTTGCTAAACGATAAAGGAAAACCAAATGAGACAGAAGTAAGTCCATTTTGCTGAGAATATCCATGAGCTCCTAATCTGGATCAGATGCTCTTCTGGCCTGAGTGGCTATTGCTCTGTCCAGACAAGGAAGCTCCTTGCTCTCTGGGGCCAGCACTTCCACCACAATGTGGTGACTGAAAGACAATGGTGATTATGAACAAGATTCGAAAACCTAAGGATGGATTTCATGGAGAAAGGGGTTGATTCCAGAAACAGCACAACACGCAGGGTGCAGTGGCACATGCCTGTAATCCCAGCAGCTGGGGAGGCTAAGGCAGGAGGATCAAGAGTTCAAAGCCAGCCTCAGCAAAAGCAAGGTGCTAAGCAACTAAGTGAGAACCTGTCTCTAAACAAAATAGGAAAAATAGGGTTGTGGATGTGGCTCAGTAGTCGAGTGCCCCTGAGTTCAATCCCTGGTACGAGAGAGAGGGAGAGAGGGAGAGAGAGAAACAGCACCACAAATAGGGCCTGTTAGCATCACATGCCCTGGATGTGATGCACACAGGAGGACACAATATCACTTCAGTGGATTTCTGAAAATATCAGACAAACCCAAACTCAGAGACATTCTGCAAAGTAACTGGCTAGCACTGTCAAGACTCAAGGGCACAAAAGATAAGGAGAGATTGAGAAACAATCAGAGAAACCATGAAAAAAAAATGTCTAGTGATCTGCTCTCTTAAAAAAAAAACAGAATGATAGGTGTTGGAATAATGGGATACTCTTAAGCCCTAGCTAGAGTGGAGTATCATGTGGAAAGCTGGAGAACCACATAAAACCTACCTCTAAGTTCACTGGAATGATAGTGAGTGGACGAGGAAGAAATATCTGAATTCAGCCACTGTCGATGAACAAGACAATGTTGCATGCCCGGAATCCCAGAAACTAAAGAGACTGAGGAAGGATTACAAGTTCAAGGCCAGCCTCAGCAACTTAGAAAAGCCCTCAGCAATTTAGTGAGACCCTGTCTCAAAATAAAAAAGAATAAGGGCTGGGGATGAAGCTCAGTGGTAAAGCACCCCTGGGTTCAATCCCCAGTATTCTGCCCCCCCCCAAAAAGGAATCCCTGATGGATTATTGATATAGCCAATGAAAACACTAAGTGAAGAACTATCTGCATGCCAATGTTTATTTAAGTATTAATTGCAATGTCCAAGATATAGAATCAAACTAAATTTCCATTAATGGATGAGTAAATGAAGAAAATATGCAGCCTTTAATAAAAATTAAAAACTTGCCATTTGTGACAACATGGACAAACCTTAAGGACAATATGTCAAATGACATAAACCAAGCACAGAAAGATCAATACCACATGATCTTACTGGTATGTGGAATCTTACATGGTTGAACTCATAGAAGTAGAGAATAGAATGGTGGCTCTCTGAGGCTGGGGGCAGGGAAGTGCGGATAGGTAGATCAAAGGATACAAAATTTCAGTTAGCAGAAATAAGTTCTGGTGTTCTAATGCACAGCACAGTAAATACAGTTAACAATACACAAACCAAAGATTAGAAAGCACAACCAGAGGAAAATGAAGTCCAGTAATTTCAACAACCTGGATGAACCTGAAGGACATTGTGCTAAGTGAAATAAGCCAGGCACAGAAAGACAAGTACTCCTCCGTGGAGTCTAAAAACATCCCAGGCTGAAGGCTGTTGGTCAAAGGATACAAAATTTCAGATTAGATCTCAGTTAGATTTCAGTTAGACAACAGATCTCTTGAACAATGTAGTAACTATAATTAATAACAATTAATCATATCCTTGAACATTGATCAGAGTAGATTTTAAATGTTTTTACCACAAACAGTGAACATGTGAGGTCATATGTATTGTGATTAACTTAGCCATTCCACTATGTGTCAATATATCAAAACATTAAAAACTATGGTTTGGAAGTGTCCCCAAAGGCCCATATGTCAAAGACTTGGTTGGCAGCCTGTGGCACTGTATAGGTGCTGGAA
The DNA here is from genome assembly GCF_052094955.1 of Ictidomys tridecemlineatus. Taxonomy (NCBI): domain Eukaryota; kingdom Metazoa; phylum Chordata; class Mammalia; order Rodentia; family Sciuridae; genus Ictidomys; species Ictidomys tridecemlineatus. Next base: position 132,367,512 of record NC_135484.1, read on the forward strand.
CCTTTAGAAGGTGGGGCCTCATGGGAATATGGTAGGTCATTGAGGGCATGCCCTTAAAGGGGACAGTTGGACCCCCAGTTTCTCATCTTTGTCCCTCTCTACCTCCCAGGTACCATGAGGTAAACAAGCCTCCACAGCCCTGTGCTCCTGCCATGATACACAATGCCACTGCAGGCCCGAAAGCCTGTGAAGCCAACTGGTCATCAACTGATACCATGGGCCAAAATGTACTTTTTCTCCTTTTAAGTTGATTTTCTCAGACACTTGGTCACAATGATGGAAAGCCGACCTACATCATAAACATCTACAACTTTTATCAATTTAAATAAACATTTTTAAAAGGAAACGTTATCGGAGGAAATCGCTGGGTAATCCTACTATGCTATTTTTAGATATTAGTTACATTACAGAAAAAAAATATGTATTTCAGCTTGGATGGAAGTTTCCATCCATACACTCTGAGTTCTAAACTTGGGGCAACCCATTAGAGGTTGAGTGGGTCAGGGAGGACCAGTCCAAAAGAGGAAGTTGTGGCTAATAGGACTGGGCTGGAAAGAGTCCTGTCACTGCTATAGCAAACTCTTTAGGAGTGGAGATAGGTAGAGGTCAATACAGCAAGGAGGTTGTGGGGAGAGAGTTGAAGAGGAAAGCACAGGCCACTGAACTCAAGGTGATGAGGACAACTTGTATCATGAAAAGAAAATCTTTCTATCCTTGAGAGTGACGCAACAGCACAGCAAGGCCTAGAAAATTCCAAAGAGAAGGAAAGGAGATCAGTCCGATGCCCAACAAATTGTGAATGCTCTGTGGGTGTAGGACATCCAAAATACCATTCTTGGAGAAATGTCTGGAGAGAAACAGAGGTAGTGAGAGTCCCAGGGGCTCAAAAAAGGGATGGAGGCCCTTGGATTTTTGCCAGGAGAATGTCTCTGGTGGTTTTGGTAAAGACCAGAGCACCGGGAGCCACTCAGATGAAAATTTATTGAGGGGAGGAACCATGCTCTGATATGCTTGTATTTCCCCCAGCACCTAGCCTAGTATGTCGGCTTCAAATTTTGACAATGGGGGGTCTATGTTTCCCTGCTAAGAGCTTCAATCATTCAAAGTCAGATTTCAAGCCACCCAGAAAGAGACATTCATGTGAAAATAGAAGTAATTGGCATTAAGACATCAATCCCCAAATAAACAGGAAGAGTGAATAAAATTGAATAAAAGCAAAGGCCAAGAAGCATTGCCCTAGCCAGGCATGAGGCACACACCTGAAATTCCATGGAATCAGCAGGCTGAGGCAGGAGGATCACAAACTCCAGGCCAGCCTCAGCAATTTAGTAAGACCCTATCTCAAAATTAAAAAATAAATAAAAAATACCAGACATCAGGTTGGTTTCTCTGCAGTTTGCCACCAAACTGAGTTGAGTGGCTGGGGATGTAGTGGCAGAGTGACCCTGGCAGGTTCTGTCCACAGTCAAAAGAAAAGAAAAGAGGCATGGTCCTCAGATTTTGACATCAATCAATATGATTAGTTAATCCTGCTGTGTGTTAATTTTCTGTTCTTAAGAAAATGTCTGTGGTTTTCATAATAATGTATGTTTAGACCCCCAAAGGAGCATTAAAGTCAGGAAAAATAGAGATAAGAATTATTTATATAAATACTGTGTAGCCCCACCACACATGCTGGTAACGTATTGGGGATTTCCCTAACTCTTATACGTTTTTCTCATAGTTAAGATCATATCATGCATGCAATTTTACATCTGCTGTCTTGCCAGAACCTCATATCATAAGCCTTTCTCCCCAAATTAACAAAAATTTTCATACATATGATTTTCCAACTGTGCGAATATACCAATGTGTATTTAGTGGTTCCCCCATGATTCAATATTTAAATTATTTCTAAGAGTTACGGTAACCAATGTGGAGATGAATATCTTTGAACCAGGGTGTCCACTTGATCTCTTAAAGGAATGTATTTATCTCATCCACACAATTTGTTTTGTGTGTGTGTGTGTTCTCATTTAAATGGGTGTGAATTCGCTTCATTTTAATGAATAGGCACTCACTTATTTTTTTTAATTTAAAAAACATTTATTGAGCAACTAATATGTTCAGATGCCGTCCTAGTGCTGGTGATGCCAGAGAGCAAGAGAATCAGAGCAAGAGGGAGCAGAGAGGAGACAAAACACACACCCCCAAATGACAGGAGTAAAATGTGATCAGTGATTGATGCTACTCAGAAAAATTAAGGTCCATGCAATGTGTGAGTGTTAAGGGCACTAGAAGGCCCCCCACGTGAAGTGGCCTTCGAATGAAGACCTGAAGGAAGTCAGAGAGCAAACAGGCTTCCAAGTGGGGTGATTATTAAGGAAGTGGACCTGTTTTTCCATCTTGATCATATTGGGTTCATTTCTTGATGATGCATGGGACAGACTCTCCTCACTCCCCAGATGGTTCTGTTGACTTTGGGTAATTCTAGCAGTCTCCTAGACCTCAACATGTTCATCTCTAAAATGGACTTATACTGCCTACTTCACTTCCTTGCCAGATTATATGAGACACTATTGAAGATCCGTGAAGAGAGTCCCACGTAGCTGCAGACCCGACATCAGGTTTGCAGTTTTACCACCAAAAGCTAATCCAGAGGGGATCTGGCTCTTATGGAGAGTCCTCTGGCCTCCCCCAGGGCATTCCTCAGTGATGGAAACAGGTTCCAGGCTGAATACAAGACTTTCGGCTCCTTCCTTCCAGAGTGTGTGGCTTAATATGTCAAAAAAACAGCTGGGGAGAAGAATGCTCCTAAGAGTGCTTGCACTCCTAGCAAGTTTCCCAGTATCCTGTGTGTGCTCCACCTGTGCAAAACTAGCCCCTGATCTTTTTCCCTCTCTGAGGTCTTCTCCCCTCTCCCCTCTGTTGTGAGGGGCATGTACATGAAGCATTTCCTTCCTGTGTGCAGCAGCTTGCTGCAGGCTTCAAAAGGAAGTCACCTTGGCTGTTCCCACCCGGGGTGACTCCAGACCGTGCTGAATAAACCTGCTGGGAGGGAAGTGATCAGAGTCCATGGTCAGAGGAGACCTAGTTCCTCCTGACCTCCTCCTGGCCTCAACCTGACAAGACAGGGGCAGGGAAAAAGAGAAGCCTGCTGCTCACCACAATATCCACTATGTTCAAGACAATTCAGCATTCCTGTGTTCCCTCCAGGTGCTCAGACACCAGATCCCATCACCTAGGCCTGGGCCACCCACCTAACTTCCTCGGGAAGTGAACTTCTCTGTTTTTGTTTTTTGTTTTTGTTTTTTTAAACAGAACTATCCACCTAAATGTTCATCTGGCACAGCAAACCCAAGTTCCCGAGTCAGGCCATCTATGTATCTTAAGCTCACCCTCCGTCAGCATTTCCTTTCTGCATCTGGTGATGGCACAGCAGTCCCTGGCATGTCTGAGGTCTTGCTTCTCCTTGACAGTGCCTTCTATAAGTTCCAAGGCTTTCCCCCCACCCTCAGCACACCCTGTCTTTCTAGCTCTCTCTCTCTTCAGTCCAGCCAAGCACCTCTGCAAAGTTATATTTTTCAAGACTCAGGTTTGGGTGTGTCCCTTCCAACTGGGAAAGTTTTAAGGTGCCCCTTCTCTTCCAACTGTGTTGTTCTTAGGGTGTGGTCCTCAGACTCCCCCGAATTGAAATCTCCTGGCTGTTTGATGGAAATGCAGATTGCAGACTCCGCAGACGGAATCCCAATCTCAGGCTGGAGACCTCAAGGAAATACGATCACTGTGGTGTTGAAGAGCCAATGTCATGCCAATCAAGTACAAGTTCCTTAGTTGGTCTGGAGACTCTCATAGAAAGGGAATTTCAGAAGGTAGCTTCAGAGCTCCATAAGGCAAATTTCAGTAGGAACAAGATGAAGGACCTAGTTTCCTTCAGTAATTGCTGAGGACCTCCAGTGAGCTGGAGCTCAACAAAGAGCTTCCCTGCAGATGATCCCAGGTAATGAGAAATTGCCCCACCACACAACGGAATCAACAAGTGATGGAGTGAGAGGACAGCCAAGGTGCTCCCAAGTTCGGCTTTCACTGGACAGCTCAAGACACTTCAACAGAATTGACCTCTTAAAGCCATTATTTGGTGCTTCTTGGTATAATTTATGAAAAACAGCTTATAATAACATATTCCTCTTGAGAGTGCCAAAAAAAATTAGTGCAATGTCTAAACTCTCCCGGAGAACTGAATGCCCTCAATAGCATATGTGTCCATGCCCCCAGGTACCAGTGTACCACCACTGGTCTTCATACTCTGTTCATATCCTTTCAGAACTCTGAAACTGAGAAATGGCTAGGTGACACCAAAACTCAAGTCTTGCTGAGCACCTGGATCTGACTCTGCAATGCGTCAGAGAGATAGACCGAATAAGCATTGTACGATGCTCTCCATCTTTCCTTTGCTCACCCCTTTGGCCTTTAGGATTAACTGAAGGTAGAGGCAGAAGTCTTCTCTGAGACTGGGAGAGGGAGAGGGGAGAAGCCAGATGGTCACATGTCATTGTGTCAGTCTTCTCCATAAGCAAGGGAGGTGGACTTGCTGAGAAGCAGTTAGGGCAAAGGCACAGGCTACTGTGGATTGCAAAGAGTAAGGGAGGAAAACCAAGAGAACAGGATCCAAGCTGGCAGGCCAAGGCTGGAGGGCTCAGGTACAAGCCAGGCCATGTCCACTCGGATGTGCTTCTTCAGGATCAACCTGAGTGAGGGAAGAGGAGAAAAGTGGAAAGGGACAGATCCTGGCTGGGTACCTCAGAGGGGCTGAGGGGTGCAGGACAACCCTCAAGGCAAGTGACCACGACTATCCTCACTCCCCCTCAGGTTCTGTTGACCTCTGACTCTAAGTAACCTCATTAATCTTAATAAGCATCTCTAAAATGAAATCATAAAATCTGCTTTACTTTCCCACATGGTAATAATAGTGAAAAAAATATGGAGGAAACGATGGTTGAATGCATTATAATGTCTCATTGAAGCATCAGAACTGAGGGCTGGCATTACCTCCTGTGAGATAAGAAAGGGCAAAGATTTCCATCCAAAGTCAGACTACATCTAAAGAGCAAGTCCCATATCCAAATGAAAGGGACAGAATTCATGTTGTGTTTTCTCCCAAGAAATGTCCAGGTTTGTATGACTGTATGAGTCTGTGGGCACTGCCATGCCCAACTGACCATGGGGCCAACCCCACCCCTCAACCCCAAGGGGGAAAACAACCTGGAAAGCTCTATAAGAGCGATCCCTCCACAGGAGGTCAAAGATCCAAAGCAGGAATTCCACATCAAACTTATAAGGATGTCCATTTCCATGGATGTTGGTATTTTTACAGATAGATGGAAATCATAAATTTAAGCTCCTACCCAAATATAATTGCTGTCCGACTTGTCCTGAGCAATCCCCTCATGCTTCTGAAAGAGGAAAAAAAAATCAGCTTGATTCATAAAAGAGACTCTTAGAACATCAAAAAGAATCTATATGTTCAGATTTTTAAAACATGTCCATGGTTTTAAAAATATGTATGGAGGGAAGTTGAAAGAGGATTGTTTTATGAAACAGCTAATATTGAAATTGAAATAAATGTCACAACACTCTTGCTAAAACCAGTTCATACACATAAAGTTCTTAAACATTTATATTCCACAGTAGCACAAACATGGAGCAAGCATGACTTAACAGTTCTCACTCTAAAATGTTTTCCACGAATCCTTTTCAAGCAGCCAAATGGGTAACTCCAGAACCCAGAATCCAGAGTAGTCTCGAGAACCAGTCCCTGGTTTGCTGACCTGTATGTCATTTGTTGCCTGAGGTCACTTCCTGGGATTTTTTTTCCACCCTGATCTGCCTGGAAAAGCCCTGCTGAAATGTCACTTCTCATGCATGATACGTTTTCTTTGTAAACTCTCAGCAGTCTCATGCATGGTTCTACCAAACAATGTATGGAGTCTTTTTCTGCTCTTATCTCACTGAGAGGTGCAATGAACTCAAATGAGGCTGGCCCTTCATATGCCATAGGTCTCAGCAGCACTGGCCTAAAAGAAGCAATTATACCATGTGTGCATTTATCAAAATATCACATGGTACTCCATTAACATGTATAATTTTTATCTTTTTATGTATCAGATAAGAATAAATTTAATTTTTATTTTTTTTTAAATTTTTTAGTCGTCAATGGATCGTCTGTTTATTTATTCATTTATATGTGGTGCTCAGGATCGAACCCAGGGCCTCACACATGCTAGGCAAGCGCTCTACCGCTGAGCTACAACACTAGCCCTAAATTTAATTTTTAAAACATAAAAGCCCCTGATTATGGAAAGTAACTTTCATTCTGCTCCAACCTTGTGTGGGCTAATAATACTTTGGAGTGAAAAAATAATAATTATACTTTGACTTTCTGCCCAGGAGGGCTCAATGTCACCTTAAGTGGACAGTTTCTTTTCATAAAGATTAATAAAGAATCAGATGTGAGAGTCATAATTTTAAAGTGACTGTTTTAGCAGTTTTTCTTTCTGTGTCCTGATGTGGGGGAAGCTGTACATTAATAAACTATGTCTCAATGCTAGCAAAAAAAAAGAAAGAAAGAAAGAAAAAGAAAAGAAAGAAGCCAATGAATTGCACAGATAAGACAAACCCTGCACAAGGTCCTAAGAGGACACTGGGAAACGTTGCCCAGGTAGCCCTGGGGAAAGAAGGGCTCATTCCCTTGGCTGAAGAGGGTACGGGAATTCCAGGAAGTCTCTGAACTTTCTCACCCTTCTTTTAAAGGCTGTGTTTGGAGAAGATGCAGAGGTTTCTCCTTCAAGTCAACTGGATCTGCCCCCTCAATCCTCCCGGCTGGCCTTTAGGCCAACAGCCAGGGTCAAGTTACAAGATGGTGCAGCTGGGGTCATGTTATGAATGCCCAGGAAGAAAAGGGGTCTGCAACTAAGAATGGCTTGACTTCTTATTTTCCGACTTTAGAAAACTGTATTTTGAATTTTGAACTTGGATCTTTTCCTGATCTAGCCACATCTAATATAATCCTCTTCCTCATACTGGGCAGCCCCCAGTCAGGCCCTCGATCACGAAGGGAAACAGCCAACACTCTACAGTGTGTTTTTTGGTAAGCTAGGATGTGTGGCAGGTTAGGTGTATCAGTGCATTTTGACTTTTGATATTTTTAACTTTTGATGTGTTTATTATCCAGATGTAACGCCATCAGAAGTTCAGGAGCATCTGTTGCTGCCTAGATGTGTCCGTAGAATCCTGGAGAGCCCTCATGGGACTGGGTTCTAGATTGAGATAACAGAGGATCACTGTGTGACCACACTCTTGGGACACAGCATTATATATTCATCCAACAAGACCATTGGAGATGCTGGCAACACGCAGCTCTATATCTCTCAGAAGTATGAGAAAACAGAGGCCCACGAACATCAGGGCATAGGTGCAACAGCCAGCCCAGGTGGTGGGAGAAGGGATGGGAGGATGCAGCTCACACTGAATCAAAAACCTTCACAATGTAATCATCCTCAGTAGGATCTACAGTTCAGAGAGCCATGGAGGAATGAGTTGTTCCATTTAACATCCTTGCCAGTAGCCTCTGGGGAATTTGTGTTCTGGTTCTAAGAGACACAAAGAGGGTGCCACTGGACTAGAAGCTAAGGCAGGCATCTGAGAGGCTCCTTAGGTGGGAGCTGGCTGGGAGAAGACACCCTCTGGATCTTGATCATCAGGTGATATGGGGTTGTTTTACCATGTGGCAAGGCCTGGTGATCCACTGGGCACCCCTTAGTTTTCCCTTGTGCAGTATTGATAGAAAATAGTAAGTAGGAGTGCATAACTTTTAAATCAGGAAGGGATTGGTGACCAGGAGTTCAACTCTTGCAAGGTTGGGTCTTGCTGCTGATCCCGAAGAGACAAATGCTGGCTGTACTAGCTCAGTTTTCACTGAGACCACAAAACACCTGTAGCTGGCTACTTTATAAAGAAAGTTTATTTAGTTTATGTTTTTGGAGGTTCAAGGGCTGGCGCCAGCACCAGCTCTGTTCTGGTGAGCAACTTGCGGTAGATGGCATCACAGTGGCAGGGATACATATAAGAGGGAAAGATCACACAGGAAGCCACAAACCAGGCAGGAGCTGGTCTTTGATCAAAACCCTGTCGTAACAACAACTCAGAGGCCCACAAGAACTGCATCAATTCTTTCCAAGTGCAGCACCTTCCTGACCTAATTCTCTTACATTAGGCCCCACCTCTTAAATGTCATACCACTTCCAAACTGACCACACTGAAGTCCAGACTTCCAGCACAAGAACACTGGGGGAACACACTCACCCCTATCAAACCATGGCACTGGTTAAAGGTGGAAGACTCTAGAAAGAGGAGAAGAGGAGGTCCTTAATGAGTTTCAGTTGGGGCCCCAAGACCAGCTACAGGGGCCAGGGCTGTATTCTGTTCCACTGACCTTCCTCTTCTGTTTTCTCCAGGACAGGTCGCCAGATGTCTTCATTTGTTTTCTGTTTGTATAAATGAATACAACAGACTGGGTAATTTTAAAAGAATAAAGGTTTATTTAATTCATGGTCTTAAAGGCTGAGGATCCCAAAAGCATGGTGCTGGCATCTGGTGAGGGCTTTCTTGGTGCATTATAACATGGCAGAAGGCATTGCATGGTCAAATAGAGCAAGTTGCAGCTCAGGTCTGTCTTCTTGTTCTTATAATTCCTCTAAATCCATCATGCATGGTCTTTATCTAATCCTAATTGTTTTCCAATGGCACCCCCTTCAAATACCATTAATACCTTAATTTGGAAATTTAGTTTCTAACTCATGAACTTTTTTTTTTGTATGACTTTTTTTTTATTGGTTGTTCACAACATTACAAAGCTCTTGACATATCATATTTCATACATTAGATTGAATTGGGTTATGAATTCCCAATTTTACCCCAAATGCAGATTGCAGAATCACGTCGGTTACACATCCACAATTTTACATAATGCCCAATTAGTAATTGTTGTATTACTTTTAGGGGACACATTCATATCTTACTCTATGTGGAATCTAAAAACATCCAAGGTTTGAGTCTCAGAAAAACCAATGAATTGTTTCTCTAGTATAAGTGTGTTCCAAATACTGAATGGAACATATTTATAGGAATGTGTATATATATATATATACACACACACATACACATTATATATAATGTTTGCATACACATAATGAGTTATCTTTGTGTTGAGAACTAAATCTAAACAGAAAATGCTTTGGTTTCATATACACCTTGTACACAACACCTGAAGGTAATTTTATACATTTTAAAGTGATTTTTCTTATAAAACAAAGTTTAATGAGGTACAATTTTCTTAATTTCCAAAATATTATATATAATGTTTATCTGAAATTCAAATCTAATTGGGAGATCCACAATTTTGTTTGCTAAAATTGGCAACCCTATTCTGGAGGGAGAGTCTTACATGTGGGTGTCCGACACTACTCAGATCCCAATTGGGGACTGAAAAACTAATTCCCCCAGAGACTGAGATTATTTGGGGAGATGGTTCTCAGCAGGTAGCTTTTTGTGGATATTTCTCCAGCTGAAGAAAACCACCATTCTCAATTCACACCTCCTCCAGGAGCAGCCTGTAGGTGTGACTGGTCAGTGAAAGTACAGTAGGGTCATTCTACCTCCAGAACTCTGTGGTGGTGATTGAGTCTTCTTGGTTCAGCATTGCTTCTTGGCTTATGTGTTTGCAAATATTCCGAAATATGAAACAAAATTTAAACTCTGAAACACTTCTGGTCCCAAACATCTCAGATAGAGACATTTGACAAGTACAAGCTAGTCCCCATCTCAGAGTCTGCTACTGCCTCCCTGAGATGCTGAGAGGGGATTAGGATCCCATTGTATTCTTGTCACCAAAAGCATGGCCTGAGAATCTAAACACATTTGTGTTTAGAACTTATTATTGGGAACCATGATTCAAAGGTGATCAAGAGAGTTCTGTTTTCAAATTCCTGCTGGATAAGTAATTAATTCAATGAGGATGTTGCAAGATCCTCTCAAACTTCACCTGTCTAGTCCCACACGAACCTGCTCCTCTTCCTAATTTCTTTATGCAAAGTCTTGGTGATACCCTTCCCCCAATCTCTGAGTCTAGAATCTCTGACTCCAACCTCACTACACCATATCCACCCACACTCTGGTGTCCTCTTCTGTCACCTCCTCTGTGACCCATCTTCTGCCTCTGAGGGTTTATCATCTCTTCTCCCAGTCCTCCCAGGACTCTTGGCCATTACTCTCACTCCCACCACACCCATGCTATATTCCTTACCTTCTTACTGGGGAACATGAGTTATGGTGACATAACTCACTTCCAAGCACAAGCTTGAAGAACCATCACATGGTTCTCCCTGAATCCTTTCTCTTGCCAAATAATCAAGGATGTTCCACATGGATGCTCCTTTGTCATCCTGAATTCTCAGAGCAATGATAATCCTCCATGAAAAGTTCAAGTGAGCTAGAAGTTAACACATACACACCCAATTTTCAGGGGTGTCTTGGTACCACAGGACAATGTTACTTTTCCTGAGTACCCTTTTCTGGGGTACTCAAAGTACCTCAGAGTCTCAGGAGTAACACCTTGTGTGTGACAGTGATAATACATAAATGCTTAGCTGAAAGAACAGTTGGTGAAGTTTAGAAAAAAATTGACATTATGCATGGTTACAAATGCGTGAAATTAGACGAAGCCATTTGCCTTTCACCTATTGCTTCAGTTTTCAGAAAACTGCCCAAAGTGATTGCAAACCATTTGCATTTTTGTTGGCTTGGTAGAGGGAGTTGGCAGTATCCAGTGGTTCCTCCTTTAAAGCCACGTCACTGCTTATGTAGGGAGCATAACGATTCAGAGAGAAAGAGTGTTACAGGGAGACTTCTTAGAATGCTGACAACAAGAGGAGGCAAAAAGGGAATGGTGAGTTGTTTGTAAACATTGGAGAAAGGAGGCACCATTGACCTAGTGTTTTTGACTTTGCGACTTCTTATTTCAAAATTGATTAAAATCCACGACTGGGTTATACCCTGCTTTGGAAAAAAACATGCACCTGAACTCTGTGCACCAAAGGAATCCACAAACTCTTCTCAATAACCTGTGCTCTGGGAATGCTTAATACTAGAGCTCTGAAAATTCCTTCATCAAAAAAAACTCAAAGCATTTGCAAATTATATTAGGAAAGTACATACAGGTTTTTTATGAAAAAAATCCAGGTTTACACATCTTATTAGTATTAACAAAGAGTACATCACTTTACAAAGAATGTTCAATTCAATTTTTTTAACTAAGTGTGTAGTGAGAGCATTTAACATGTAATTTCATCTTAGAATGTTCCATTTCAACATCTCTCTTATATAAGTAACTTATAAGGTTAGATTTTGTTCCCCCATCAGAAGATTAAATAGTTAAGGGGAGTGGTTGAGAAACTGCACCCGTTTCCTCCAATTTCCTCAAAATGAACATAGCTTCGTGAAGAAGAATGAAGTGAAGACCAGTGGTTAGGTCGGTGGCTTTAAAAAAAAATTCAGCTTTTCTTATTCCAAATTTATCATAAACAATAAAGCCACCAGGAAACCATTAATGGTTGCAAGTTAGTACAGAAAGAAAATTATTTAGGGTGGAAAGAGGGTTCCGTGGTCACCTCCTGGCAACCTCTGCTTCACAGACAGGGAATCTTATCCATGCTAACTGAACCACTGAGTGCCAGGCCTGGACAAACATACCACTTCCCATGCACTCAGAGGCTGGTTGGGAAATATTAACTCCAGGGGCAGCCAAATGGCTGTGTACTCCCAGAAAGAACAGTTCCTCAGGGCTGAGTTATTGGGCAAGCCTCTTGGACCTCTGTGCTCTCCGGATCTCTTTCCTTATCTGTCCAACGGGGCTGAGTTCTGGCCATCCTGCCCACAAAGCAGATACCATTGGGGAATCAAATTAGATAAATTCTGTGACACTTCCCCAAGTGATGAAGTATGATGTAAGTGATAATAGTCCCGATTTGTTGAACACTTATAAGGCACTATGCAAGCATTACTTTAATACCATAAAACTGCTCGGAAGCAGGAACAATATCCCCCTCACTGAACAAGTAACCCATCCAAGGCCTCACTGGTCTGAACCAGCTCTTGATGACACTCAAGCTCCAACATTTAATCACCAGTAGTAGCACCACCTTCCTGCTATCCATGATGTCATGGTCAATGGTAATAATTAGCATTGCATACACAGATAACCAAAGAGCATTAGAGGAGACAGCAGAACATTTATTAAAACAGCAGAACATTTTTAGTATTTTCATGATTTTTTACAATAAATTAAAATGTCCTTTAAATTTCTTTTAATAATAGAGTTGCATTGTTTTTAACTATTAATTCCCTTCCCTTTTAAAGAATAAATTAATGAGAAAATAATATCATCCAAAACAAGGTTCCAATTGTGTGTGTGTGTGTGCTGGGGATGAAACCTCAAGATCTTGCACATGCTAGACAAGTGCTCTACCACTGAACCACACCATCAGTTCCATCACTTATTTTTTATGTGTGTAATGTTTTTTTCTAAAGTATTCTTCTTACACATGAGAGTATAGTTTTAAAAGGTTGATTTTTTTAAATGTTGAATTTGGGTACATTCATTTCTCTTAGAGTCTAAGATATATGTGAATTGAAAATTGAAATATTCCTTTCTGATGAGGCTCTATTTTCAACAGCACTTCATCTGGATAACTCAATGAAATAACTTTCTTATGGAATATAACAATCAGCCTTTGTTTGGGGGTAGACATTTAATTAACTGATTTTCCCATTTGTTTTCGTTTTTCAGCAAGTTGTTGCATTTGAAGACAAAGGTCTAGTCTTTTACTATGGAACATGTTGATTTTCTCAAGTCTCAGTTTGGAGGTTAGTGTAAGAGGAAGCTCTAACTAAAAAAAAAACTGTCATATTTTTGTTTCAACTATGACTAGGATATGTAAGTCCTTGGTGAGCAATTAGCAGAACCTATCTGGTCATTCAATCCTCTTCTCCAGGGATAATGAGGACATCAAGAGTTTTAGTGATTCAAATAACTTACACTTTGTATTCACCTCCTCATCATCATCATCATCAAAAAAAAAAAAATCCAGTCTAGGGGATCAATATGATCAACAAGTAAACCAGAAGATGGCGTTGAAGGTTAGCAATCACACTTTAAAGAAGGTGGCTGTGTAGAGTCTCAGAAAGTCTCATCAAATGACTGTTGTGAACTTCTAAAAACAGAGGATGTGGATAAGTGAGGAAAATATTGAAACTGACTAAGCCCAATGCACAGCACACGTGTGGGAAAGTGCCAAAAGCTCTACTTTGCCATTTTTGTCCTTAGTGATCTCCTTCTATCTGGTATGTTAGTGCATATTTTGGAAAAAGGTAATTCACTGATGAAAATGTAATGCAACCTGAAGGCAGCAATCTTTGCTATGTTCACAGAGGTGTTCCAAGTGCTTAATAATAATTCCTAACAAATAGTAGGTACTCAAAAAAAAATTTGGTGGGTGAATAATTCTGAAAGAAGAAAGGAAGCAAAACAGGTTATGACCAGAATTTTTTCTTTGAATGAAACCCTGTTGTTTATTACCTAGACTCTGATAATGGAAAACTTACTTGAGTGAAATAAAAACATGCCATCCTGTAAATTTCTGAGAAAGTCTTTTGGTTTTAGAAAAAAGCATATCTATCTGTACCTCCCTCCCAGTCTTGCTCTGGCCTAAACTTAGTTTTTGCTTCAGTTAGGAGACATTGATCCAATAAATAAGATTAAAAGAAAAACTGAGAAATAAGTGAAATCAAAAGCTTTTCAAAAGTTGCAAATTGTCCTGGAGTGGTGGTGATCTAAAATCATATAGAAAGTGGTGATCTGACGGTTTACCTGAAAATGCTAAGTAAATAAACATGCTCAGCGAATCCAAGACAATCTGGTGAAAGTTCAGTGGGTGAAAGCTCAGGGAGTGAGTTTTGGAAATCAAAGACAGCTTGGAAAATTAAGTAAAAGCCTAGATCCACTTAAATATTATTCTCATTTGGGGTATTTATACTCGACTATTAAATTGCTTTCCACCAGGCTGAGGTTTAAACTTTATCATTTTTATGTGGGTACTTGGATACTTCGGGATCCCCCCCCCCCCGCCCTGCATGCTGCCATCTCTTTCATGTTATAGTAATTGAAACTTTGCGGGTCTTGCATGGTCTGAATCACCTCAATTCACCAGTTTAATAGACGAAAAAAGTATGCAGGCATTTCAAAGATGTACACAGTATTTGAACCGCGGTTTATGGCTCCAAGGATCCTGGCCATTTCCTATTTTCTTTTAAAAGAGTGCGATGTTCTCTCAACACCGCGGAGAGGCAGGGTTCTCTCTTGACAAAGATGCTCCTCCACCCCTCACTCCAGTCTTCAGTAAGTGGACAACGCTGTTACGTGCTCTGAAAACAAAATTTCTCTTTTCACCAAATTCCTACTACTACACTCCCCCCCACTTCCCGCCCAAGCCACATTGCTGCCGTTTGGTTGTCACTAGTTATTGACGGGACTCGGGGCAGATCCTGGCGGGGAGGTGAGATCCCCATTTCGCGCCTCGCCCTTCGCGGGAAACGGTCCGCAGTGACAGTCCCAGAGATGGGACGCTCCAGGCTCCAAGTGCGCTCTCCGACTAGAGGAGCGCAGAGCCACCAGAGTCCCCAACCGGGTCACCAGCTGCCCCTCTCCTCCATCCAGAAGCTGGGGCTCGTCCTCGCGGGCTTGGTCTCCGTTAGCCAGGCGCCCCCCTCCGCGCCGCAGGCGGAGCCTCCCCCGTCCCGCCTCCGCCCCGCCCCCAGCGCGGCTTTCAAGCTCTATAAAGTTCCTCTTTCTCACCTCACTCTCTTAGTTTCACCACTTGAACTTGGGACACACCGCTGCCCTCAGCTCCTAGTACCGGGAGAGGTAAGGACTGGAGTGGGTCAAGAGAAGTGTGAGGCTGGCTTGAGAGGGCAGGGAGCACAAACTAGAAGTCCCAGGTTCCATCTCAAGGCTACGCGGGGGACCCCAGCTTTGGAGGGGGAAGGGAGCGGGGCCAAGTTAGGGAGCTCAGATTCCCACCCCATCTGCGTCGGACCCAGGGAGTTTGTACTGCCTGTCCTGCTGCGGGCTCTCTCAGATCCTGGACCCCACTGCCACTTAGCTGGTCAGCCCGACCTGCGCCCTGGAGGTGCCAGGCGCGGTATCAGACGAGCTAACGGGACTGTCGGGGATCCAGGAATGGCTGAGGCCGAGCGGTCAAAGGAAACCACACGGAGCAGCAGGCTCCTCCGCGGGAGGACAACCCCTGACCCTATTGGCTCCTTCCCCTGAATCTCATTCGTAAGGGTCCCAAACTCAACTACCGTCAGTGTGTAACTACCGGGCTGAGGAGGAAGGAGGAGCTCCAAATTTGGGCAGCTGGGAGGCCTGAGCGTTACCGCCTCAACCCCTGCTCAGTGCACTCCTTCGCTTCCCAGGTACAGGAGCCGGCCTCGCCTTCCCTGGGACCCTTCTTGTCCCAACTCTCCCTCACTGGTTTGGGTATCATTCTGACTCTCAACGCGCGGGAATCTCCAGCTGCTGGGCTGCGCTCCTCCGATAGTACACACTCTTCTCCACTTGTTGCTCAGAGGGCCCACTTAATCCTGGTTGGCTGAAGAGAGGTAGGGTTATTTAAAGGACAGAGTTAAAGGTTGCGGGTGGGGGTGTGGAGCGGCGGGAGAAGTAGGTGCTATGCACCTGGAAACCCCAAACACGGGACAGCCACGTGCGAGGTCCTCCGCGCATGGGAACCACCAAGGGAGTGTGAATGGAGTGAAAAAGAGTGAAAACGAATAGTAAAGGGGAAAATGAGATGGTAATGGCTTGGGAGCGAGCAGAGAGCAGCGGAAACGACAGGTGAGCGGGCAAACGCAGTGTCAAGACTGGTGGCCACTGGATTTGGGAGCGTGCGAAAAGTTGTGTACCTGGGGAGCTTTGGGGATGTGAAATGAGTTAAATTAATAGAGTGCTGGAAGGTGGGGTGAGCAGACGGGCTGCACGGAGGGCGCGCTCAGGAAGCCACAGAACTGTGCGCGCCAAGGGGATGCTCCGGGGCCTGTCGCAAAGGTACCTTCTCTTAGGGGACTTGGGTGACACATTGCACGCACGCGCTTCCCAGCGTGGTCACTGCCAAAAGGGTTCAGGACTGGGTGCCCGAGCGCTGTGCAGCGGTGGCTGAAGGGCAGCTTTCTTCTCCCCTGCAGCGTGGAGCCAGTACGGGAGGCGAATTCTGGGTGAGCTCCAGGGCGGTGGTCGGCAAACTGGGTATGAACCTAGAGGGCGGCGGCCGAGGTGGAGAGTTCGGCATGAGTGCGGTGAGCTGCGGCAACGGGAAACTCCGCCAGTGGCTGATTGACCAAATCGACAGCGGCAAGTACCCGGGGCTTGTGTGGGAGAACGAAGAGAAGAGCATCTTCCGTATCCCGTGGAAGCACGCGGGCAAGCAGGACTATAACCGCGAGGAGGACGCCGCCCTCTTCAAGGTCACCTGAACTCGGGAATCTTGTGGGCAGGTTTGGGGGGGGGGCGGTGACAAAGAGGCCCGGACTCCATCCAGAGTCTTTGGCCCGGGAGTCCAGTCAGTGGCCCCAGTGCAGCGGTTTTCAAAGAAAGGGACTGGCAGGGGCGACAGAATGAGATGAGCCCTGTGGGATAAGTGGCTGGAGCTTTGAAGTTCTCAGGTGATTGCTTAAATGGGGAACTTGGACCCAATCCTGAGCAAGTGGCATGAGCAATTACCAGGGAGTAAGTCAGAGGGCTCCAGAAGTAGGGATACCTTTGAAGGAGGCAGCCTTTAGAGGGCTTTGGGTTGCTTCTCTGTGCCTTCCTCTGTTTTCATCCAAATCTCAGGCCCTATCTCCAAATCCCTGTCTCCTTTGGTCAGTGTAAGCCTCTGACTCTGTGCATCTGTGGGTTCTCATATCTGTCTCCCTGATTTTCTGTCTCTGTTTCACTTTTTTCTCTCCGAGTTTCTCTGGTTCCCACTCCCCCACCCCTTTGGTCTCTGCTCTCTGGTTCTAGCTGTCTTTGAATGCATCCATCTCTGTTTCTCACTTTCTGTCTCAGGGTATCTCTGTCTGGCTCTTTTATTCTAAGACTCTGGAAATTTCTCTCTCTCTTTCTCTCTCTCCTTCTTTCTGTGTGAGTGCCCCTGTTCATGACTGCTTTCCCCTAGAGCACTTTACTCGGTGAACTGTGAGACCCAGCCCCCCACCTGTGGGCAGGGAGGGGAAGGGGACTTCCTCTGGGAATTTGTTCACAGAGTACTTCAGACCTTGTGACAGTCCAGATGTACCCTGTGGGGACTTAATCCTCCACAGCTCTGTCCCTAATCTCAGCCACACTTGCTTCAGGGGCCTTCAAGCCTCATCCTACCTTTTATAAACACCCAGAAATGTTGAAACCACTCACCTTCAATTTGACAATGTAGGGTTCTAGGTGAGAATATTTTACCTGGAGGACACCTGGTGTCATAACCGTTCACATTTTGAGCAACAGTATAAATCTGAAGCACTAAGCAACATTTTTTTCTTTTAGAAAAATTCTTTAAAAAAAAAAAAAGAAAGAAATTGACTTTTCATTCTCTTCATTCTTTCCCACCAGGCTTGGGCTCTATTTAAAGGAAAGTTCCGAGAAGGCATTGATAAACCAGACCCTCCTACCTGGAAGACACGTTTGCGATGCGCTTTGAACAAGAGCAATGACTTTGAGGAATTGGTTGAGAGGAGCCAGCTGGATATCTCTGACCCATACAAAGTGTACAGGATTGTTCCTGAGGGAGCCAAAAAAGGTAGGGGCTTTCCTGAATTTGGGTCACAGAATAGAGGCAGCCTGATACTTATAATGCCTTAATTTCATTCTGAAGGTCACTTTCTATTTTTGCTTTTATATAGCCTGCTGCCTCCTATCCCATGGTCAAGCCCAGCAGGCTCCTTCCCCAAGTTCTCCGGGTTATAAGTTGAAAACCCTGTGATGTTACTAAGGGATAATTTCTTAGGCTGTAACATAATGTGTGTGCGCGCACTTCAACTGTGTGTTTACCAGTTAGTCCATTCAATTATAGTATGAACCAAATTTCCAAACTTGAAGACCCATTAAAACTTTACTTATCTAATAGACTTTGGTAAGTGGCATTTTCCAGAAAGGAAAGCATATGGAACATCCTTAAATTGTTACTGCTTACAGTAATAAAAAGGTCCACTTTTAGAGGATAATGTAGTCAGCTGGGGTACTTACTGAGTCAGATTCCTGGACAATTCTTTCCAAGATTCTGACCAGTGTGTCCAGAGCAGAGCCCAGAAATCTGCAGTTTATACAAATCATGACCCCACCTTGGATATATCTCACCAGAAGAGCCCCTTAGCTGGTCACAAGGCATGTTAGCACATGGATCTCATTTATTTCTCTACCTGTCATACATATGTCAGATCTTGTTGACATCTATTCAAATAATATGAACTGCCCAAGGGAATTGCTAAAAATGCCTTATTTGTCAACACTGTGTGCTATGCATTCTAAGAACTAAAGCCTCAGGTATTTTTCCAAGATTTGACGTTTAGTTGAATCAGTTCCTTTTTTCACTCTGTACCATTTCTCTTTTCCTCAAACACACAGGAGCAAAGCAGCTCACCCTGGAGGACCCACAGATGACCATGAGCCACCCCTACTCCATGACGGCACCTTATACCCCACTCCCGGCCCAGGTACAGGGGAGGGCACTAAACCTCTGGAAGTCCAGCCTGGGTCTGTGTGTTGGCCCCATGCAGAGGGGAAGAAACACAAAACAGCAGGACTTCATGTTTTCCTTGACAAGTCCAACAGCTAAACAAATTTCCTTGGTGGCTGAGTGAATGTCTTACCACACAGCCTAGATTACCAGTTAGTTTAAATAGGAGAGCTTGGGTGCATCTTGTCTGTTGGAATATGCTTCTTCTATTGATTCTCAAATCTTCTGGGAACCAGACCTTTTGTAGTAGTTGAAGATTTTGGAAGTTGTGCTTTATCATGTGAAACCACAGGGCAGCTGATCTCTGTAGGCTTTCCTGATTTGAATTACAGCTCTGTTTTCTTCACTTTGGTGGGTAAAAGAAGGCAAATTTCCTTGCAGTATTTTTGGTGCCAGTCTTAACCATATGATGAAGCCTTAGATAAATCATCGCTTTACAACACTGTCTTCATTGTGCTTTTTGAACTTCTGTGACTGTTTTCCACCTAGTGCAATGAACAGCTCACTCCAGTCTTTTCGAATGATAAAATGAATTGGCTGCTGGCCGAAGAAGGGGTTTCCTGAGAGCTTGGGAGGATATAAAAGCACCCCCTTTTCCCATGCCAATGTTTTTCATCTTAACTCCTCTTGTGTTCCTTTAGCAGGTTCATAACTACATGATGCCACCCCATGATCGAAGCTGGAGGGATTATGTCCCCGATCAGCCTCACCCAGAAATCCCGTATCAGTGTCCAATGACGTTTGGTCCCCGTAGCCATCACTGGCAAGGCCCAGCTTGTGAAAATGGTAAGGCATGTGCCAGGGCATTTGACAGAAGAGCAGACCTAGACATGTGTCCGTGGGGAATTCCGGGTGGTTGTCCTGATCAACACCATAGGGCTTTCCCCTTCTCAGAGATTGCTAGAAAGATTTCACGTGTATCAGATAGGAGAGCGGGGGAGATTTCTCTGTCCTATAGGATGCTAAGCTCCTCAGGACCAGATTTTTCACGATCCATGTGGCATAACCCTATGTGGGGCCTTAAATACCCCAGAGATTATTCCAGGCAGCAAAAACTGCCCCCCCACACACTTTTTTAACAGAGAAGATCATGGAAACTCATAGAATGTAAATAATGTGCCCAAGTCACTCAGTAAGAGTAAAGGGCTGGTGTTCAATGTCAGATATCCTAAGCCCAAATCCAACCTTGTAGAAAAGACAGGGGAGGTCATATATCAAAATGGTCATCTATATATTTTTAAATTATCTGGTTAATGGGTTAACAATTTTTTTTTCATCCTGAGTAACCTTAAGTTTTATTTGTAAACTTAGGCAAAAAAGGGGGGGGGGGCAGAGGGATAGATTCTGGCCATCTCACCTCCTGAATTTTCTCCTAGCTGACTGAGGTCACATAATCTTACTAGTCTGTTTCTGTTTACCCATCTGTAAAATGGGCATACTACAGTCATGCCCAGATCCTCTCCTCTGTAGGGACACTGGGAGATTATTCTATGTCCCTTGAAGAGTAATTATGTTCGTGGGAGCTGTTCTTGGTATTAAAAATGATAATAAGGGAATGGATAAACACTACAAAAAATAAAAAAACCCTAAAGGGTCTTTACAGGAGCCTGCCTAGTATTGGGTCCCAAAAGACTTGTGTAATTTGGATTAGATGTGTTCCTGTGACTACAGGGGTTCCTTGGGCATCAAAAGTGAAATCTTTCAGCAGAAGCACTCATTAGCTATGTGCAGAGAAAATTTCACAAAGTATGTTCAGTGCAGCAAAATACTAGCTTTTAGGACTTTTGAGTTAGTTATTTAAGTAGAAGTCATGAGATGGTTCCACACACTGATCCTTTTGTGTTTTCTGGGAATATTTACTCTTTTACAATTTGGTCTGTCCATCCCTGCTTTTCCAAGACTGTTCAAGTCATTCTTGGCTTTTGGTACTGAATAAAGTCTGTTGAGTAGCATGTACTTTAAAGAAAAACTTGGGATTCAATTATATTGGCTTTCTAAGAGAAACATTCAGCAAAGGTTGATTTTTCAAACTGTAGGTAAACAATCGGCTAACATTAAACTGATTTCTGAAATTCAGACTTGTATCCAATGCATCAGACTCTGTTGAACTAATAAGCATAGCAACACGAGGCAATGTTTTGAACAGGGCAAAAAAAAAAATGGAATGTCTAGACATATTTCTAAGCATGGGTAACAATAATTGAACTGCTAGCATAATTAGGTTCTGTGACATACTCTTTCTCTTTCTCTCTCTCATTTTTTTCCCCTTTGTATCTGTGGTGTTGGGATCTACTCAGTGACAGAGCACTGTACTAATGAGCTACATCCCCATCCCAGCATATTCTTTCTCTATATGTTTTTAATGTGACACATCGCTACTGGACTGGCAGGAGATGGGTTCAGTTTTCTCCTGAACCCAGAAGTAGCTAGTAAAATAAATATGAACTAAACATTTGTTAGTTTTTTAATTGGGTCTTTGGTAATCAAAACTTAGGCAGACCTAATCTCTCAGTCAGCCGTGAACTTGCTTTGTGAACAGGGTCAAATCCTTTAATCTCCTTCTGAGCCTCACTTTCCCTGTTTATGAATAAGAGGGAGAGCTCTGAATTTTCTTCCAAGGCTATACAATGGCTCATATCTCCTTTGACTTGCTTTTTTTCTATTGGACTTTGGCTTGTCTTTGCCTCATGAGTATGTGCCCTGCATCAGAGGGTGCTTGCATTGAGCCTGTTGGGTTTGGGTTAGAAGGTGACTCCATTCCATACTCCATTGCACACTCAGGTGGCCTCCTAATTATTGGACTCTGTGTTTAGACATCTGATTTTTATTTGCAAATGCAGGTTGCCAGGTGACAGGAACCTTTTATGCTTGTGCCCCACCTGAGTCCCAGGCTCCTGGAATCCCCATAGAGCCAAGCATAAGGTCTGCTGAAGCCTTGGCGCTCTCAGGTGAGTGCAATGTTGGGTTTTGGAGGCACCTGCAGGAGGCCAGTCTCTGCTGCTGGCTCCACTCACCTTTGGGTAGATTTGGTGGGGATTTAGACATTTGTTTGGACCCTCTTGAGTCAGGAGTAGGTGTGGACACATGTTATCACCAGACAT
The DNA here is from genome assembly GCF_052094955.1 of Ictidomys tridecemlineatus. NCBI lineage: Eukaryota > Metazoa > Chordata > Mammalia > Rodentia > Sciuridae > Ictidomys > Ictidomys tridecemlineatus. The sequence goes on from NC_135484.1 coordinate 132,389,470, forward strand.
TGAGGACACTGAAGTGAATAAGGTACATTATTAGAAAGCCAGCTAGCTTGTCGTTCTGATACAGGTCCAAACACAGGTTGAATGGAAGCATTTTGATTTCCAATGGCACCTCTCCAAATTTCCAGGAATATGCAAATACTTGTTTTTCTTTACTGAGAGTCCCCTATCAGCTGACATTCTCACAATGTAGAACATTTTCTTAGGAAATATAAAAGCTTCTCATTTCAAAAAGCTGTTAATTTCTTTTATGTTTAGCTGCAAACTTGCTGTCCCTAACTTTCTTCCTGGGGACATTGGTTCTAGCCCCTGGTCTCATGATGCTTCGTATGTCCAGAAGGAATGCATATTTTGGTCTTCCTCTGAACTTTGATAGGACTTCCAAACAAATACGGATTCAATCTGATTTGTAAACTTCCATTTCTAAAGAATTCCTGCACCACAGAGAATGTAGCTATTTAAGGAAGATGCTTCATGACTCTTTGTCTATGTTCATTTATTCTTTAGATAATATTTTAATTGTTTTTAAATGGAATTTGTACTTACATTAAAAATAAATAGCTTAAGCTTCAGAGTTCTCACCCTGTCCTCTGACATCTTTAAAAGTCAGTGACAGAAAATACAAACGAACTTCTAAAGATTCAGGAGACCAGAGTTGAGGCGCTTTCCTTGTTCACAGAAAAGCTGCAGTGTTACTGCCTAGTTCCTTGCAGTTCTGAAGTTCTCAGAGAGGTGTGTGCCTTTCTTCTGAGATGCTCATGAATAACTGAGGATCCCCTTTAGGAGGAGCCAGTTCTAAGCAGCAAGAGTCGTATTTGTTTTTAGAGTCTTTCAGATTTTTTTCTGAGCACCTCAGACTTGTGTGGGTGCCTGAGGAGTAGGAAATAAACAGCTATTTATATCTCTGCCACCTCGTGATTTCTGATGACATTAAATGAAATGAAACCTGCCCTGCCAGTCACCTCCAATGGCCAACACCCACTCTCATCCGTGCACCACCTTACTCAGTCTGTTTACAGTGGCAGAAATTGAAGAGACAGTGACGTGGGTTAAGAATCAAAATCTACCTTTGAGGAATAAGAGGGTTTTGTGGGTTCCTTTTTTTTTTCTTGGTATGCATAATACAGATTAATGATCAACCTTGAAAACATTTATCAGAGAACTATGATTCCCAGTCATTGTTAAATCCCAGGCAGTCACCTCTGGGAAGCTGTCTCCTGCCTGGGTTGCCCTCTTATATTTTATTTAAGGAACTCTTTGCAAAACTAACTGGGTCCTTTAACCTTTTGGGTGGTGTTCTAAAGAGGGTTCTGAAAGCAGTAAAACTTTTGTAAATGAATTAATTTTTTAGTTTCAAAAAGCACAGATTTAGAGTTCTTTTTTAAAAAATGCAAAGATTAGAGGAATTTAAGCAGATTTTACATTAACTGTTGGCTCTTAGAGAATTTTTTTTTCATTGATTCCTTTTAAAAAAAATTGCTGTGCAGGGGATTGAATCCAGGGCCTTGTGTGTTTTGGGCAAGTGCTGTACCACTGAGCTATATCCCCAGCCTAGATGCTTTTTTTTTTTTTCTTGCCACAAGAATTAATTCTATGATAAAAGAAGTACATACCCACTGCAGAAAACTAATTTCAAGATTAGAAAAACAAAAAAGAAAATGAAAATCACATTCTATCACTTAGGAATCACTACACTTAGGGCCTTCCTGCTGATGCTTCAAAGTGTCTATGTATATATATATTTACCTAAAAAAATGTCATATTAATAATTTAGGAAGTTTCAGATATTGGATGTAATTGCTTTTTTAAAAAAAATTCACACACACTCACAAACAAACATTTGTTTGTTTTTTGCTAGTAGAAATTAAACATATTGTTCAACTCCTCCAAAGTCAAAATTGATTTAGTTAAAGATGAATTCTCTTTCAGTGACACATGACTCAGTATTTTAGATGTAAACATGGTCATCAGTATCATAATCAACTTCATCTAAAAAAAATGACTTTGTAAGTCTTTCTTTTAAGATATTTTAATTTTTGTGGTTCTGGCAATTGACCCTAGGGTCTCTCTCAAATGCTAAGCAACCTGAGCTGCATCACCAGCCTAGAATTTGTAACTTCATAACAGAGAGGCTTTCAGATATCACTTAATCATATTTTGCAGAAAAATATGTGAAGGATATGCTCCTCCAGCTCTTGAAATAAAAAAGAATCCATGACCACATATATTTGGAAGCTGCTGGGTTAGACAAATTAAGTAGGTGTCTTTCTGAGGGCTTCTCTAAGTAAAACATGCTCACCTGGAATCTCCAGCAATGAGAGAAAGACACGCAGCATTTCCTAGATATTCTTGACCCTGAAATATACTTGTTCATGGTACATCTGGGGACACTCATATTCTACCCAATATGCTTTGTTTGGGGCAAGTCGATTGGTGGGTCTGATAGCACTGACTCCTGAGCTCTGTGTTTGCAGACTGTCGACTGCATATCTGCCTGTACTACCGGGAAATCCTGGTAAAGGAGCTGACCACATCTAGCCCTGAAGGCTGCAGGATCTCCCATGGACACACCTACGATGCCAGCAACCTGGACCAGGTCCTATTCCCCTACCCAGAGGACAATGGGCAGAGGAAGAACATTGAGAAGCTGCTGAGCCACCTGGAGAGGGGTGTGGTCCTCTGGATGGCTCCAGATGGACTTTATGCCAAAAGACTATGCCAGAGCAGGATCTACTGGGACGGGCCCTTGGCACTGTGCAGCGACCGGCCCAACAAACTGGAGAGAGATCAGACCTGCAAGCTCTTCGACACGCAGCAGTTTCTGTCAGGTAGTGCACTTTATGTCTTCTAGAATGGAGGTAGTGGTGGCATGTGACCGCAGGAGTCAGAAATGACAGGTGCCTCCTACCCCAAGCAGAGTTCTTCTTCCTGTTAGCCCCAGAGCCCAGTGGGCTTTGTTCCAGAATAGGTGACTTGACTGGTTCACAGGTCCTCTCTGCCTCTATCATCTGTTCCCCTCATTGTCAAAGAACGCCTGGATGAGAAGGCCCAGGTGGACAGTGGCTCAGGCTGATATCTCAGGGTTTTGGTTTTCAAAAGTAGTCACCTCTTAACAAGGTTCCGTTTTTTGGGGGGCCGGGTTGATCTTAATAAGCTTGATTGGTGATGTTTCCGGGTTCCTAGAAAAAACTGTGAAGGTTAGAAGCATACTGTTCTTGGTTATGAGATGTGTCATCCTTAAGTACATGCCGCCCTGCAGGTGGGACCAAGGATAGGAGTGTACTGAATTGATTTGTCAAGGGGGAAATGATGGGAAGGTTTCGTGTTTTCTCTGTCCCATGAGTGTTTCTAATCATATTTTCCAGAACCAGTGTGTTTTCTTTTCCTAGTTTTGATTTCATGTCAGTTAAAATAGCCCTGGGTGGATTTTTGGGAAATCATTGAACATGTCATTGTGGGGACCTCATTCAGTGTTCTATTTGTTGTCTAGATGGAGGATGCTTTGGGGACAGGAGAGCTGCTCTGCTTGCCAACTCCTTGATGGTTCTTCTCTTACCTTATCTTAAACTTATTCTTCCACTAGGTCCCCATTTCAAAATACCTCATGTCTTTGTTTTTTAAAGTGCCTCCCTTTTCACCAAGCATACTCTCCTGCCTGGCATACTGTTTTGAAATATGTTCGCATTGTAAAATGGCTAAATTGAGCCAATTAACATAGATAGTACCTCACATATCTGTCATTTTTTTGGTGGTGCAAACTCTACTTAAAACTTCAAGTACATGTATATAAAATAGTTGAACTCAGGAAAGGATAGAGTTCAGCTACCATAATTAACTATCGTCATGGTGCTATACGATGAACCTCTTGAATTTAGGGCTCCTAACTGAAATTTTGTGTCCTTTTACCTCCATCTCCCTCCCCTCCCCCAGCTTCTAAACCACAATTCTACTCTTTACTCCTGTAAGTTCAGCTATCTGGGGTTCTACATATAGGTGAGGTCATGTGGTTCTTGGTCTTATCTCTTCCCGGCTTATTTCACTTAATATATCCTCCAGGCATATCCATGTTGTCACAAATGACAGGATTTTATTCTTTTTTTTTATGCTTGAACGGTATTCTTTTGTATAAGTATGCCACATTTTCTCTATCCATCTGCTGTTGGACAGGTCATTCCCTATCTTGACTATTATGAATAATCTGCAGTGAATATAGGAGCATAGATGTCTCTTCAACATGCTGATTTCATTCCTTTGGATATTATTCAGAAGTAGTGGATTGCCAAATGCTGAACCTGCCTCTTGAAAAAAAAATATACATATGTATATATAATGTATATGTAATTTATATAAAAATATATACGTAAAGACATATATTAAAATATAAATATATTAAAATTTACATATGTGAATATGTACATATAAGCATATATATATATATATATCACCTATGTGCCATTTACATGACCTTTCTGTTAAAGAGGCTCAAATTTGTATAAACCCATCCAGATTATTTTTTGGTACCCCAAACAAATATATCCTTAGGTAATCACCCTTCCCACAGAGGTGGGACACAAGGAAGAGGAAGCACCATCTCTGGTTGTCTGAGGTAGCTGTGGGATGATGAAGAAGACACATGAAGTTGGGATACCCCTTGATCTAAGAGCAGAAATGTCTCCAGGCTAAGGACCATCCTCACTGTCTTGGGTCTGGCATGGTATTCATGGTGATGGGCAGGGGAAATACAATGAGCCACTGACAAGCACCTGTCTATATCTCCTATGTCCATCTTGTAGTCTGAAGGGTCATGTACCCTGGAAGGCTGGCGCTCCCTAGGTTGGGTTTTCCTAAGAGATTGCAGATCTTGGCATCTTTAGATTCAGAGGCTACCCCAGGGTGAGGGCTTTCTAATTAAGGCATCCTGGAAAAAAATGGCACTTGCTTCTCTCGGTTCCTCTTGCCATGCCTGTTTTAGGGAGGTGGAATGTCTTCACTGTGAGCTGTAAGGTACACTTTGAGTCAGAGCTGACAGGTGAGAGGTGGCCACAGATAAGAAGCTGGAGCAAGAGTCGAGTGAGTGGGTGTCCTGAGGATGTGAATTTTCTTGCCTAGAATTTCATATTTCATATTTATCTGTGAGCAAGAATCGTTCTTTTTTTTTTGTCTTTCTTTGTAACAGAAGCCTGTGCTTTTTGTCCACTGCAGCCTCTGAGGTTCACTGAGGTTCAGGAAGGATGCTGTGAACTTTAAAACTGCAGCTGTGCAGACCAGCTTCTGCATAATTAAGGATTCCCACTGAACATTCTTGTATTAGCAATCATTTGAGGCCTGACTTTTTCAGAGAATTGTGCCAACTTGCCACTCTGATTAACTTGTGTAGGTGTGCTCCCAGGCCACAACAGTGTGAATGTGTTTTACACATTCTGACTAAGTCAGTTGAGTTTGATTAGAATTCTGGAAGAAGAAAGGGGGAAAAAAACAGAGCAGGAAGTTAAAATAGTTGTGTGAGTTAGCTAGAAACCTTAGTTGCAGAGAGCAGTGGAAATCTTTGATATCTACCCATTCAGGATTTGTACCCTGCGTAGGGACAGTCCCCAAAGGCATGGCCTAAGGGTGTGTATCTGATAAGGATGCATTGCTTTGCTGCTCTGCAGAAGACTTAACAGCTCCTGTGTAAATTCACTTTTTTTTTTTTTTTTTGAGTTTTTCGTTGAGTCTGGGTAAGGGGAAAAGAGTTAATGCCAGGGACTGGATGATTTGACGCATGTCTTTCTTTTCTTTTTAAAAAATTCTTCATTTAATTTTTTTTTTTTTTTGGCTGAGTTGGGGATCAAACTCAGGCCCTTGTACATGCTAGGCAAGTGCTCTACCACTGAGCTACACTCCAACCCTGGACACATGTCTTTCCAACAGTGTTCCTATCTGTTTTATATTGTTCAGATAGGAGCAGTGGCTTCAGGACATGTATATCCACAAGAGGGGCGGCCAGTGGAACATCATCATGCCCTTTTCAAGTTATCATTCTGTCCTCAAGGGGTGCTCAAGTCTGCTCAGCGTTCCACAGTTTGGGGTTCACACCTAGTGCCAAGTGGGACAAGCTGCTGTTAGCAAGTGTCTGAGCCACGGAGATGTCACCAGTAGCACAGACACTGGATTAATGTCTCTTTCATAGTCAAGGCATGAGTTTTTAAAATAATTCTGGGATGTTGAAACATTCTGATTTTTTTAAAAAAATAAAACTATCTTCTTTGTATAACACATTATTCTTTTGCCTCAACATGACATTTCATTTTCATGACATTTCATTTTCTTCTTCACCCTCCTTCTCTCCTCTCTTCAACCACTGGCATCCTGATGGGTTTGGTGCTGCACCGCAATGCTCTTCAGCTTAGGCCATGTTCCCCTGAAAGAATGGAGGGAAAATGACGAAACACACACATATGTGAACTTGTACATGTGATTTTGTTTCTGGAGTATGCATGATAAGGAACCCTATTTAGGGAAATGAAGAGTGACTGTTCTTCTCATAGTGAAGAATCACAGAACGCCCTTACTTCCTGTTTAACCTGGTTTGCTTTTGTGGGTTTCTCAGAGCTGCAAGCCTTCGCGCACCATGGCCGTCCCCTGCCAAGATTCCAAGTGACCCTGTGCTTCGGGGAGGAGTTTCCAGACCCTCAGAGGCAAAGGAAGCTCATCACAGCCCACGTGAGTCTGCAGTTACATCATCATTGAATCGAGTTTTCCTGTTCTTGGGGGCAAAGTGCTACTTAGAGAAATCTGAAAAGTAAATGTCAAACCACCTGGGAAAATAAGTGGAACCCTTAAAATAGAGGAGGAAGCATGGTCCGGTGCACAGCAGAGCCCAAGGAACCACGTGCTGTTTCCACCCTTGAGACCCACTCATCACAGAACCAGGGCACAAAGCTCAGACAAGGGCTCCACTTGTCCCATCTTTTTTTTTCCTTCCTTTTTCAAATTGTCATACTCTCATTTTATAGGGGTTTTAAAGTATTGATACTCAAAGTTGCCCTTCAAAATTCTCCATGCCTAATAGGACTTTAAATATACTGCCAGGTTAGTGGATCTTCCCTAGAGAGAGAAATTTTTCTCCATTTAGGAAGCTTTCTTTCATTTGTGTATCTTTTAAATTTTACTTATTTAGGTCCCAGAGATTGAACCCAGGGCACTTAACCACTGAGATATATGCCCAGCCCTTTTTTTAATATGTTTTATTTATTTATTTATTTACTTACTTATTTATTTATTCATTTATTTTTTAAAGAAAGAGAGAGAGAGAGAATTTTAATCTTTTATTTTATTTTTTTAGTTTTTGGCGGGCACAACATCTTTGTATGTGGTGCTGAGGATCGAACCCTGGCCACACGCATGCCAGGCGAGCGCGCTACCGCTTGAGCCACATCCCCAGCCCTAATATGTTTTATTTTGAGATAGGTCTCACTATACGTTGTTTAGGGCTTCATTAAGTTACTGAGGCTGGCTTTGAACTCACAATCCTGCCTCAGCCTTACAGGTTACTGGAATTACAGGCGTGGGCCACCATGACGGACTTCATTTGTGTATTTTGTAGGTCCCCTCCAAATGTTGCCCAAGCTCCTTTACTTCTACATTTTGGAGGAATTATTTGATTATGAATATGTGCTATTTGAAAGAGGGTATATCTTTCAAGAAGTCCAAGTAGATCGATCCCTCTTTATGGGCTCTAACACAGCAAGAGGAGTGCCACTGTGGCAAGTAAACACTGTTTTCATAAAAAAAAAGAACACAGGTTTCTATAGATAGCATTTAACATTCATTCATCATAGAAAACCATCTTGAATACTAAGATGCTTTAATATGAAAACTTACATTACTACACACCCAGATATTACCAGGAAAAATGTCACATTCCACAGTACCTATTCAGATGAAATTTTTAGCTCTGAGATGATATTTTGTATTGAAAATTGAGGGCTCTGGGTGTAGCTCATGGGGTAGAGAGCTTGCCTAGCATGTACAAGGCATTGGGTTTGATCCTCAGTACTGAAAAAGAAATTGAAGTAAAACACCTCTAATCCTGAACATATGAATCTCCCTTCTTGATTGTAAAACCCAACCAACCAACCGAAATATAAGCCCATAGACTTTAGAATTTTCTCATGAATTATCTCCAGTGATTGATATGCTAATGATAGAGTCACTAATATCTCTTGTTTTCAATAGAGAGTGTTAATAAATAAATAAGTAAACCTGGCCTTGATAAGCAACATTTAAAGAGTAGTAGATGTTAAAATACTACATGGATCTGATTTGCAGGATGTATGAAGGGAATGGCCTAGAGTAGGTGGTTGCTCAGGCAAGACACCCCTCAAAATGGTACTGTATGACCCATAAAGGGAAGATATACATGAATCTACTTTTTGATTATGGACTTAATTCATTTTAGTTACTTACAAAGGAGTTATGCAAGTGACTGTATAGCAAATATCAAAATGGTTCAACTTAATAGAAAATAGCAAAATTGATGAGAGCTTTCATCTTGTCTTAAATTCTATAAAGTCAGGTAAAGCTGACTATTGACTTTTGTTCTGGTGAATATGATTCACACTAATAACCAAACTATGTCAGTCTGGGGCAAATTAGCCTCTCTTTTCCCATAAAGGCAGTCTGCGGCTGTTGTTTTTTGTTGTTGTTGTTGTTGTTTTCCTTTACCTTTGGTTTAGAATTATTCAAATGAAATCTTAAATCATTCAGAATAATCCCTTCACACTGTCAAAGAGCAATGGTGGAAAAACAAATTCACTAGCTTACATTATCCTGAAATTTACCTGACTTATTAATTTGATTATTTTGTCAGATAATGTACATTCTTAAATGTAAATCTGTAAATTGCAAGTGTAGTTGATTCGAAAGTATCATCTTTAACTTTAGTCTCAATTGAAACCCAGAACTAAGTAGATTCTGTTTACATGTTGCTCTATATAAGAACTAACAAAAATTCAGATAGCTCCAAATATGAAATGCTTTGATGTGTTATAGCATATAACTTTAGACTTATTTAGAATTTAACCATTAGGATTTGAGTGTTATTTCATGATAAGCCAATTGCATGATGTTAAAACGAATATCTCAGTAATATTTTTTTAAATATCTTATTAGGTGGAACCTCTGCTAGCCAGACAACTATATTATTTTGCTCAACAAAACAGTGGACATTTCCTAAGGGGCTATGATTTACCAGAACACATTAGCAGTCCAGAGGATTACCACAGATCTATCCGCCATTCCTCCATCCAGGAGTGAAAAAACTGTCAAAACAACTAAGTTTGTTTCATGATAAGTACCAAGATTTGACAAGGACAGCTGATGGACCACCCTTTTCTTCTTTTGAGCTCATCAAGAATATGTACAGCAACCCAGCGGTATCTGATTGACAGATGCACTTATGCATCTACCAGATCCCACAAGCAGATTTTTCCTATTGACTGTCATAATTGGCAATAACTGTGAAAATTACCAAATAATGTGTTTACATTTACTTCAATGCTGAGTTACTTCTTACTTGAAGACTGAGAAAACTTGTATTTCAGCATCGAACCACCAATTCTTATGAGAAAAGCACTTAAGTGCTCTATCATTTCTCAGGGAAATAAAGTCTAAATTAGAGACTACTCTAATGGCTCCCCCCCCTCCGCAAGAAGTGTATTCATGTGTGCAGTAGCTGTAATTCTCATGGGAAATGATTGCTGAATGAATGGACCAGAATCTTGCCCTGAGGCTGAGCCATAGTGCTCTGGGCTGACCCATCTCCCCATCTGCATGGGGTCTTCTCAGGGTGGGCCCTGGGGTCTTCTCAGGGTGGGCTCCACCCTGCATCACATTTGCTTCCTCTCCTGGCTTCCCCTGGAAGCCAGTTGGTAGTCTCTGTTGCCATTTTCTTGAGCCAAAAAGCATTAGGGCTACTCTTGGACGGGAGATTTTTGTCTGTCCTACATTCTTTTTTTTTTTTTTTTTAAGAGAGAGTGAGAGAGAGAGAGAGAGAGAGAGAGAGAGAGAGAGAGAGAGAGAGAGAGAGAGAGAGAGAGAGAGGAGAGAGAGAGAGAATTTTTAATATTTATTTTTTAGTTCTCGGAGGACACAACATCTTTGTTGGTATGTGGTGCTGAGGAACCTGGGCTGCATGCATGCCAAAAAAGATACATTTTCAAAGCTCTATGACATTTCCCCTCTTTTGTTTGTTTTGTTTGGCTCTTGGGTAGTATCCATGGCGATCCTAAGGAGGAGGAGCCAGTGGCCCAGGTTGTGAACTTGTCAGGACACCCGACCAACTGATTGCATAACTGCAGACTCAGTGGGCTCTTTCTGCTTATTTTGTGTATTAGATGCTTCCTCATGCCAACAGTAGTTTGACAAGGCCTTAAAATCACTGAGATTTTTCTAAATACTTTTTTTTAAAAAAATGAGAATTCCAAGGATCCCCACTTGCTTTTGTAAACCTCACTCCTTTCTTTCTTGCTCCAATATATTTTTTCTCCTTCTACAAAATAATTGCTTTTATTTCCAGGCTCAGAGTTGATAGTTCTCAAATAATGTGCCAATCCTCCCCTAATGTTTAGTTTTTTAATTCATTCAACAACATATTAAATGCCTGCTGTATCCCTTGTGTTACACAGATTATAGCATTTATCAGGTTCAGTAAGCAATCAAGTATTAGGGTGCATTTTAAAAAATTTTTACAAAGGGATTTTTAGTACTAAAACAATACATATTAACTACAGAAAATGTGAGCAATCTAGAAGAAGAAAAAACAGAAGAACAGAAGCTTTTTTTTTTTCAAACCAAATCCCCCTCCCTAGAAGCAGCCACAAAGAAGAATTCAATTTATTCTTCCAACACACTTCAGTTTTCTATAAGTATACATAAACTTAAGAATAGTTGTGGGATTCCAGTTCAATGTCCTCAGTTTGGTTTAAGATATCTCAGTAGCCCCACAGCAAGGATTTGTTGGTTAGCCAACATAGGCTCCACAAACTGCAGCAATTTATACATCTTATAGATGCATAGTATTTTGGGATATATTATCCTAGGAGGATATGAAATAAAATTAGAAACTGCTGTTTTCCAGGGCACCCAGCCTGTGGTCTTGCTCATTGGATGATATTTAACCCACTGCACCTCCCTGAAGCTCCTTAGAGTCTGTCTCAAGTGAAATAGATACTGGATTTTTAATTGCTGTGTGAAATATATATAGTTCATATATATATATATAGTTCATATATATATATATATGTGTGTGAGTGTGTGTGTGTGTGTGTGTGTGTGTGTGTGTCTGTCTGTCTGTCTGTCTGTCTGCTTTAACAGTGGAGTTGCATTTTCTGGAAAATGCTTGTTGGCTCAGGCAATGATCTCCAGTCTCATCTTTATGTCCAGGTGTGTGTCCTTTTAATCTTGAGGGGCTCTATAGGAAATGAACTATGAAGTGACCAATGCGGTGAAGAATCCTGACAATTGTCTCAGGCCTTTGGAAATGAATGGCTTCCTCATTTCTTGTCTCCATAAAGTGGATTCACAGACTAGAATTTAGTTTGTCCTCAGTGGAAGACCTGTTAAAGGGTTCAGATACTTGTGTGCTAAAGAGCACTGGATTACAGAGTAAGAAATCTTCAGGTCCCATTGGTGCATGTTTGTAGCATATTTCTTGTTTTGGGGTGTCATTTGTTTAGTAAAACTTCAGGACAGTGTGTTCTGGAACACTATAGAGAACCAAGTGAATGACTCCTTTAAAACAGAAACTTTGAACCATTCTCTCAGTCTGTGTTTGGATAGAAGTGGGTCCTGGACTAAGGCACAAATAAGGATTCCTTGCCATGCTGTGTCATTGAGTATGAACCCCAGCATCGGGGGATTCTGGGAACCTTAGGTGCCCGCACATTCCGCATTGGTTAATGTGCTGCACCTGGAAGAGAAATTATTATTATTATTTGGTAATAGTTACTGTTTTAGTAAAAATCCAGAGTGTTTTAAATCCCTTTTTATTCCTCTCCAATGACAGTCTTTCCCTTCCCCACCAGCAAATGCTTTACTGATATAGTGAGATTTCTTAAGGTCTCTATTTTTATCACCCATCTCCCTAAATTATTTGTAGCTGGCTGCATCCATTTTAAAGTTGCATTAAAGCTACCATACTATTTGCATTTACTATGCCATACTCATCATCTGGCTAGTTGCTTCTTCATCTGGCCCAGGAATCAAGCCTTATGGATATAGGTTTTGGACCTCTATTTCTTTTTTGTATTGCAGACTAGCCTGTGATGTGAATGCAGTAAAGGTCAATTTTCCTGGTATTTATTTTCACTGCTTTATGGAATATGTGCATGAATGTAGTGGAAATGTAGGGGAAGAGAAGGGAGATGTGGAGGAGAAAAGAAAAAGTCAAGAAGTTAATCCTTCTTGTATTTCTGTAAATATATTTCATGAATTTTAATGTAAATTTCCTTTTTAAAAATATTGATTGTGTGATAATGGCATGATCTTAAGTAGTCAATAAATAAAGACTTTTTAAAAAAATCTGCTATGGGACATGTGTGTTATTAATACTCATCAAGACAGCTCTTTAAATACTTCCTTCTTCTGTTAGGTCTTTTCAGTAAGGCTGTTTCAGCAGCCTACTTCCTTCCTGGTAGTTGTATGTGTCCCTGAAATCAGATCTCAAAGTGCTCCGCTTGTTAAAAAAAAAAAAAAAAAAAAAAAAAGCTATAGGTTTTAAATCACACTTTGCCTGCCTGCCTTGCATCTGCTTCCTCTTCTCTATACCTATGTTTTTAAGGGTCCAGTAGAACCCAGAAATTTGTTTTATGTTTCCTTTTATATTCAAAACTCCTCTGATTTTTTGTTGTTGTTGTTATTGTTGTTCTTAAAGGGGAAGACATATAGATTAACCACTGTTTGTGGGTAAATGCTCTGGGAGTACATGGAGTACCTTGGGGGGTCCTTTTAGCTCAGATGCAGTTTCTTCTGCTCTGAGCAGCTGGGCATGGGAGTCTCCTTTCTTGGCTTTATTGTTCATTACTTACGTGGCTGGGCCCCTCTGGACTCACTCACTTTCAGTGTAACAGGAAGACTGCCAAGCAGCAAGGCTGCAGCCCGAGCATGGTGACACATGTCTGTAATCCTAGCCACTCAAGAGATAGAATCAGGAAGATCACAAGTTCGAGGCCAGCCTCAAGCAATTTAGCAAGAGCCCCAGCACCATAGTGAGACCCTGTCTCAAAATAACAAAAATAAAAGGGCTGGGATGTAGCCCATTGGTAAAACACCCATGGGTTCAATCACCAGTATCAAATTAAAAAAAAAAAAATACTAGTTGAAGATCACACGGAGTTGTCAGAGAGCTTATAGATTGGACATAGGATAATTTTGAATATTGGGATAATTTTGAATTTGCTAAATGGTAATCAAAAAGAAATAATGAAAAATAAACTACTTTGGGGGGGGCTCTATTTTCTCCACAAATATGGACGACTCAAGTCAGTATACATGGGCGATATTTTTTCAAATAATATATTGACTGCTTCCTAGTATCTAAAAAAATGTCTCCAAGGGATTTTGAACCCTTGAGCTTCTTCTTAAGTAATTTATGCCTCTTTCGGGTACCAGTGTTTTCCACCTTTCTTTATAGTGCCAGTTTGTGTTGTATTCAGTCTTCTACAAGCGGTTGTTGCCATGACAATTCAATACATTTATATCAAGCACATGGGCAATGCTCATCTATGCCAGAAAAACACTGAGGGTTGGTACCTCACGTTTTTTTTCTAGGACAGGTTATACCTAAATTAACCCAGCATAATAGACAGCCTCTAAATCAGTATCTATGAATTATATGGTATTTGAGAGCATCCAGGGTATTACTTTCCTTAACTCTGGCTCCACCAGTCTGACCATGTATGGGCAAATGGCTGTCCTCAGAAGCAGTCCCCTCCCCTCCCCTGGGAGACTTCCCCTGCTGCTGTCTGCTCACCTGGCTAGTGCCCTTCTCTATGAAGTCTCAGCTGGTATGTCCACTCTTTCTAGAAGCATCTCTTCACTTCTCATGCATACACTCTATGAAGAATGACATTTCTGAGGCATCAAGGCATAATTTTCCCACTCTGTCCGCCCCTACACTTCCTCCCCATGCAATGGGGCCTTTGGGGCCCAGGCATCAAATATTGTGCCCACCTGGTCTCCTTCCTGAGACTAGAGAAACAGTCTGGGGAGAGCAGAGGAGAGAAGAGAAATCTTCACAAGTCATGAGTAAGAAAGTTCTAGCCTCTCCCTGTTAATAGGAGGATCGTCATTGATTCCCGGGAAAAGACTTGGGGCACAGTGAACCTGAGAAAAATTTGTTGGAAGGAATGGTGAGAAACACAGGTTATGAAGGGGACAGGCACAGAAGACTGATGGGTGACCCCATTGGTTGCTCAGGTGGACCAATGAGTATTACATGGAGTGACCCTGGGAGCGGGGTCTGAGTACAGACAGAATGGAGGGGAAGATCTCTCCAAAATAAAGGTACACACACACACACACACACACACACACACACACACACACACACGCCCCAGTGTTATAGAAGCTGTACAAAACTTAGTCCCAACTCAAGAAAAGGAGAGGGATCCAAAATGAATTTAACTATCACTCTAGTAGAATAGAGATTAAAATTAAAATTATATTGTTAAAGAAAATACGAATATTTCTTGAAAAATTGAGCTATTAGTCAGTTTTTCATCACTATGACAAAATACTTAAGGGAATCAATTCATAAGAAAGAAAAGTTTGTTTTGGCTCATGGTTTCAGAGGTTTCAGTCCATTGTTGGCCCATTGCTCTTGAACCTGTGGTAAGACAGCATAACACGGACGGAGTGAGCAGTAGAGTAGCTGCTCACCTCATGACTACCAGAAAGCAAAAAGAGAGGGAAGAAGGGGCAGGGTCCCAATATCCACTTGAAGGGCACATCTCCAGTGACCTAACTTCCTCCCACTTGGTCCTTGTTGTGGTTTGAATATGAAGTATCCCCCCAAGCCTCCTGTAATTAGATTATGGGAGCTGTAACCTAATCAGATCATCCTAGATTGAAAGGGCTGAGTGTGAACTATAGGCAGGTGGGGTGTGGCTGGAGGAGATGGGTCCCTGGGGCAGCGGCCCCTTGCACTCTGTCTGCACTCTGCTTCCTGACCACCATGGAGTGAAGTGCTTTCCTCCACCCTAGGATGTGCTGCCTCACCTTGGGCCCAGAGCCATGGCATCAGCTTTCTATGAACTGAGACCTCTGGAATTGTGAGCCCAAAATAAACTTTTCCTCCCGTAAGTGTTCTTGGGTATTTTGATCACAGAGACAAAAAAAAAAAAAGCTAACTAAAACAGCCTGCCTGCCTCCTGAAGATCCCACCACCTCCCAAGAGTGCCAGGGACTGGTGGCCTTCAACACGTGAGCCTTTGGGGATTAGTTATCCAAACCCTTAGTAGCTATGTACTTAGATTTGTACAAACTTGCATCTGTAGCATCGCACTGGTCATTCTTTACTGGAACTGTCTGTCTGTTGTTGATTATTCGTCCTTCTGACTATAAACTCCTTGAAGACAGGAACTAGGTTTGACGTTATACACCTACTATCTGCAACAGTGCCTGGTCTATAGCACCACAAAAAAAAAAAAAGATGGGAAATGACGGAACTGTTGAACTCTCTTATGGATAGCAGTGTCAAGAAGAAGACTGGCTAAATGAGGGTCCATCTCTACAATGAAAGGTTGAGTAACCATTAAAAATTGCACAGTACTCAAGAACTTTATGATATGGGACAATAGATATTATTTTAAGTGAAAAGAAAGGTCTCAAAAAAAACAACATGATACATATTTTAAAAGTTTAATGAAATTTGTGCCTAAAACTTTTTAAAGGAACTGTCAACAGTATAAATTATAACCCTGAATGTTCAGGTTATATAGTGATTTTTAATTTTCTTGTATGTCTTTTTTTTTTTGTATTTTTCAAAATTTCTGCATTGACTACAGATTTTGTTGCTGGAAGGGAGGAAAAAGCACAAATGTAATATTCCTATGTTCGTATGTGCCTTTAAATTTTTTTTTTTGGTGTTTTTCCAGTTTCTTAGGTTTTTTCATAGGGTCCCCAGGAATCAGGGTCACCCTCCTCTGCAACATGAGGAGGAGGGACCAAGGGATAAAGGCTAAGGGGACCTCCCTCTCTTCCTTGGCCTAATTGCTTTTCCCTATCATCTCCTCCATGGATATCATGGCGAGCTCATCTTTTTTCCAGGATGGATTCTCTGTCCTCTGAGCTAGCACATTGCAGATGAACCCTCTCTTGGTTTTCTAGCTGAAGTCCCATTCATGTGGGGACCTTCTGGGGCCTGCAGATTTCCCTCATCCACCCTCACCCCGTGCAGGGCACTCCCTCGGTCATCCTTATTTCTCTTTACCTCTGTTAGCCCAATCTTTGCTTCTGGTCCCACTCTTTCGCTTCCTGCTAATGTCAGCACTTTGCTTGGAAACAGAGGAAGGACAGGAACATTGAGTTTCTTTACAAATATGCATAACATAAAATGTGCCATCTTAACGATTTTTCAGTGCCCAGTTAAGGGTCATTATGTGCATTCTTAGTGTTGTGCAACCATCAGCACCATTCACCTTTGGATCTTTCTCATCTTCCCAAACTGAAACTCTGTACCCATTAAGCACCGACTTTCCAGTGCTCTCTCTCCTGTATCTCATGGCCACCACCTTTCCGTCTCTATGAATTTGACTACCCTAAGTTCCTCATATGAGTGGAATCATACAGTATTTGTCCTTTTGTGACTGGCTTATTTTACTCAGCATAATGTCCTCAAGGTTCATCTATGTTGTAGCCTGTGTCAGAATTTTCTTCCTTTTTCAGGCTGAATAATATTTGGTTATATGCATGACCACATTTTGTTTATCTATTCGTCCACTGATGAACAATCAAGTTGCTTCTATATTTAGCTCTTGTAAATTACGCTGCTGGTAGGTGTTTGAAGCCTTTTTGAGACCTTACTAACGATCCATTAGACTACATACCCAGAAGTGAAATTGCTGGAGCGTACAGGTAACTTTTTTTAAGGAACCACCACACTCTTTTCCCTAGTGGTGCACCATGGTACACTGCCACCAACAGAACACAATTGCTCCAATTTCTCCACATCCTCACTGTTACGGTTTGGATGTGAGGTGTCCCCCAAAAACTTATGTGTGAGAAAATGCAAGAAGGTTCAGAGGAGAAAAGATTGGGTCATAAGAGTCTTAACCCAATCAGTGAATTAATCCCCCATAGGTATTAACTGATGGGTAATTGAAGTGGTAGGGTGTGGCTTTGGGGTACATATTTATATCCCGCAAGTGGAGGCCTCTCTCTGTTTCCTGATCAACACATGAGCTGTTTCCCTCTGCCACACTCTTCCACCATGATACCCTGCCTCACCTCAAGCCCCGAGGAATGGAATCAGCTTTCTATGGACTGAGACCTCTGAAACCTTGAGCCCTTAAGTAAACTTATCCTCCTCTACAATTGTTCTGGTCAGGCTATTTATTCACAGCAGCAAATCGCTGACTCAAACACTCACCCAAACTTGCTATTTTCTGAAGAACATTGACTTTAAAAAATGTATTTATTCATTGGACATAACTTTTCTATGTTTCTATATGAATATAAAACCAGTGTAATTCCACATCATGTACAACCACAAGGATAGGAAATTATAATTCATGTATGTATGATATGTCAAAATACATTCCACTATCATGTATAACTAGAAAGAAGAAGTACAATTTTTAAAAAAATATATTCATTTAAGAAACATCTACTGAAGATCCACTGTGTGTGTCCATGATCTTCTGTGTGTCTCCAAGGAGATCTAGCTTCTGTAGCCCTACTCCTGCGCTAGTGTAGGAATGAGCAAGTACTGAGACAGATGCTGTGGGAAGGACATCTCCAGAAGGAAATACGTTCATTCTTTACTTATAAAGTGAAGAAGCTGAAGCTCAGAAACAAAGTATTAGCCTAGGGCTGAACAACTACTGAAAAAAAAAATCAGGATTCTAATCCAGGTGTTTCTGGGTTCCAGATCTTCATCTCTTGATTCTGATGCCAATCTGCCTTCTCCTCTGTTGCTGAGGGGACTGAGACTCAAGAGAGGTGGACAGTGTGCTGGTAAGCAGCCTTCAGCAACAAGCTCAGGCTTGCTAAGATGCCCAGCCTCCTTGGAAAGAGGTCAATCCACTCAGATGGGGAAAGAGTCTGAGAGTAGAAACAGAGAGCCCAGAACTGTTCCACAAAGAGAGCAAAAGAGCCAAGGGATTGAGAGAAGGCATTAAGGTCTGGTTAACGCTCAGTTAAATCTGCCTTAAATAAAAATGTATCGGGTGCTAAATGCTTTGACCAGCAGAGGGTCAGGAACATGGTGGGTCCTCACAAGATGTCTGTTAAATGAATACATATTTTAACAATTAGTGTTATTCATGTAATCTTTGACATAATCCTTGAGACTGACATTGCATTTCACACCTTCTAGATGGCACACTGAAGGCAGGGACTAAGTTCTTCCTGAGGGTTTCCAGGCAGCCTGTGTTGGGGAGGTGATATTATCCCTGCTGGTGCTATCCAGGGGTTCTATTCCTGCTATAAAACTCTCTGTACTTCACTTCAGTTTCTCCTGTAATATGGGCCACCTACTTCATAGGATTTTTGTCAGGATTAGTGAGGAAAGTCCTGAAGTCATATGGGACATAGTTAGTGCTTTATAAATATTGGCTATTATTAGTAAAAACTTGGTATTCCCTGTAAGAGTCTTATCTTATTCATTGTGTCTTCTCCATTTTAGTCACATAGATCCAGCCTCCAAAACCTTTGTTTTTAATTGTTTATTTCAACGTTATGTGATTAAAATATATGACAATATTATTTACTTAATAATTAAAGTAAATGGATTTATTTATTAACTATTGAAAATATTATTCATAAAATATTTTTTAAAAGAATTATTCTTTGAGACCTTAAAGTTGGATCACTTTTTAGATTTAAATATCTGCTTCAGCATCGTCCTAAGCAATAAAAATTTGTAATTTGTTTTACAAAGTGTGATATGCCTGAAATAATATGCATTTCCTGATATCCATTTTAAATGAATAACAATTGAAATAAAACACCCATTGATGTGCCATCTAAAATCCTTTCTACTCTAACAGGTGGCAGGGATGCCATTCCTTGGGGAGAGATTGATGTCTTTGTCTTCCATGGTGCTTTGCAGTCCTGATCTTTTAAATAAAGAATGGAAAATTTGATTAATTAAGAAGAATGAAGTTCTTAATTGATTATTGGCTTCTGAGAGATATTTTTCCATTTTTATCCTCTACTTTTAATCAGTAATATGTAAACTCTGTTGATGAAGATGATGTAATGTATAATACATTTTTTTAAAGGAAGAAAAATTTGAAGAAGTTTCAAGGATTAAATTGCCAAAATGAAAAATGCAGGTCCAGAAGAGAATCCTCTACATGAAGACCAAGCAGGGTCCCTGTCAGATAAAACCAGAGTGTTCACTATTCATTCTGTTTTCACTGGCTGGCCGGCTGTGAGTGGTCAGCTCCAGTGGTCAGCTCCTCAGCTAGGAGGAGGACTTTACACTTTAGGAAACATTCTCTCCGAACAGTCAATATAACAATATATCTCCAACCGAGGTGAGGACTCAAGCCTGTAATCCCAGTGATTGTGGAGGCTGAGGTAGGAGGATTTCAAGTTCAAGGTGGGCCTCAGCAACTTAGTGAGACTCCATCTCAAAATAAAAAATAAAGAGTACCAGGGATACAACTCAGTGGTAGAACATTCCTGGGTTCAATCCCCAGTACAAAATACACACATACACACACACATATGTGTGTGTGTGGTGTCTGTGTATATGTGTGTGTGCATGTGTGTGTACGTGCACACATATACACATATGCATGCAAATTCCTCTTTGACACCTGGTAATTAGATTTCATTCTACAATGTCATCGTCTCAGTGGGAAACTCTGCCTTCCATCCTGATAAGGAACATCAAGTGAGAGAATTCATACATGTGGACTTTGGGGTTGTTCATATTGCTGAAATGTGATGTTTCTTCATAAATGGTTACATGTTAGAGCGTTTTTCCTCAACAAAAAAAGAAAAGGAGAGAGAGAGAGATGAGAGAGAGAGAGAGAGAGAGAGAGAGAGAGAGAGAGAGAGAGAGAGAGAGAGAAGAAATGCAAACACTAAAGCTGAGATGCTCAATTCAGAGGCGTTCCAACATTTAGTCTCCTGGATGCCTGTATGGACTTGGGCAATCTTGCACAGTGCTTAATCACCACCTGGTTACTTTGTTGCTCCATTGCTCCTGCTGGTGCTTTAGACATTTGTGTGATGCAGCTCTGTGGCCTGCTCCCCATCACAGGCATAAGTAGGGGTGAGGCTCAACTCATGGGATTTTGACATTCAGGACCTCAGTCATCATACCCAATATTAAACTTGAAAAAAATGTTTAAATTGAGGTAAAAATATACCTTTATCTTCTACTTTTGAAGAAAAAAGGAAAAGCAGTAGAATGAGTAACATTCCCTCTGTGTATGTGTATATCCTTGACCTATCAATCACTTGATTCAGGGTCTCCTGAGGCAGGCTGGCTGTCTGGGTGATCTGCAGTTCCTTCCAGCTCAAAAGACTATGACATTGTAGTCATGCCTCTGATCACTATGATGTGGTAACCAACACGGATAACAGAAGAAGGAAATTTCTTAACCACGTTCTTTCCCACTGAAGGATGTAACGTGCATGGAGAAGACTGGCTTGTGCTCTTCATTAGGGGCAGGTTTGTAGCTCTGAGTATGGTCTTTGCTCTGTTCAAAGACTATGGTGAGGAGCAGGGAAATACTAATGCCCTCCTGCTCCTGATTCCAGATTCTCTCTTTAGTCCCTAATTTTTTTTTTTAATATTTTCCACCTACTCTTTAGGATGAAAGCAGGAGCCCTCAGAAAGTCCCTTTTGAAGCACTGAAGGAAAACCCAGCTACGAGGTAGAGAAGGGAAAGGCATTTGAATGAGAACTGGGTGGATCGTGAACATTCAGGATGGCAGTTTTGTCAGGGAGATGTTAGAAGGTGAATGAATGGTGTCCCCTGAAGGTTGGGCATGGTCCAAGGGAAACTGAGTGTGGGGTAGTGAATGGAGGGATCCTGGGGCAACTGTGGGAGAAAGGGGGCTTCCAAGACAAGCTCTGTCCTTCCCATAATTTTGCATCCTGAGTTCAATGGAACGTTCAGTATCTGCCATTGGCACAGGGTGGGAGGTATTTGGCAGCTGTGACTCATGATAGTTAAGACCTGGGCAGGCCCCATGCCACTCCTCTCCAACCAGTTCATCAGCGTGCTCCTGAAGGGTTCACAGGAGGTGCAGAGTGTGTAACAGTTTGTGGAGGGTATAGCACTACTGGGTATGGAATTACGTGAGTTTTGCTTACCTGTCCTGAACACGGAAGAGGGAAGATTTCCCAGGGCCCCATCTTGTTGCAGGCCTGGGCTAGCGCATGAGCCACAGCCAGCAAGTTCTGGGTAAGCCCAGCAAAAAAGTCCCCACTAGTCCAGAAAAGATGAATAACTACTTTGCAATTAGAGCCCAACACCACCAGCAAAAGCAAAAGCTCTGGTCAGGGGAAAAACAGACCTTTACTCATCTGACAACTGAGGTCTTGGGGCTCTCCAGTGTGGTGGTGTTGATGCCTGCTGTGTTCACGTCCCTGGGGTTACTGCTGCAGGTTTACTGCTCTGGCCCCTATTAAGCCAGGGGCCAGAGTCAGCCCTTCCCTTGCCTGTTGACTAAAGCATGCTCCAGGCAAGGTGCTCTTGGTCCCCCCCACCCCGCCAATGCCTCCTTCCCTCCCTGTGGGGCTGTTCTCCAGGCAGCGTGTCCGCTGACCTCCTCCTGCAGAGGTAGCAAGTGTCAGAGGAACTTCTCAGGCTTCTTCCAGCTCTGTGGCTTCCCACAGTGGTGCTTCGATTGGCTCCAGTTTTCCTGGTAGCTACAGCAGGAAACCCTCACACCTGAAAGGCTGGGAGGTTGTGGGGGGCACTGGACAGAAGGGAGACCTGCTTGGTGGGGATGTGCATAGGGGAAGTGAAAGGCCTTTGGACAAAGGAGAGGACAAAGGTAGCTCCAAAGAGGGACTGAAGCTTGGATATAAGTGAGACATGTTGGGTGGACTTCTAGGGGGCTGGTAGAGGATCCCAGGGCAGATGGACTTAGGCAAAGCGCAACATTTGGGGCCAAGGTCTGAAAGCCATCATGTGGAAGTTCTGGAAGCATGTTCTACTGAAGAACAGAAATCAGAAGACTCCTGGATTTGTTTCCTACTGGAGTGCATCTTTGCAACTCTCCCAGTGCTAGTGGGGACTCTTTGCAGGTAGAAAAAGAGATGGCTGCAAAGCAGGGTTTCCCATGTGTCAGGTGCCTCCTGTTCTGCGGTGGGAAGAGCCCCTGAGCTCTGCACTGTGTGTGTGGCCAGGAGGACACAGCTGGAGGAGCCTGACCACATAAAATGCCCTCAGCCAAAATACTGGACATAACTGTGACCCAGCTGCATCCTGCCTGCCAGGTTGCAGCATGCATCAGGAAGGGCCCCCTAGGGGTTGGAGATAAGTGTCTCTTTATCAGTACCTATTCAACAGTCATTATAAAAATCAAATTATATAAACACAATCAATTATAATAGAAACACAAGTAACAAACTCAAAATACTCATGACTTCCTAAGTTTTTGATTACATTTTACTATTATCTCTATTTTTTAATTTTAATTTTTTAAATGACACAAACGATACATATTTACAGAGTCTGTATGTGATATTTCAATATATGTATACATCAAATAATGTCCAAATCAGGAAAAGCACATCTATCTACCCAAACATTTATCATTTCTTTGTGATGGAAACATTCAAAATCCTTTCTTCTAGCTTTTTTTGAAATATGTGGTACATTATCTATAGTTGCTCTATTGGGTAATAAAACACAAGGGAACTTATTTCTCCTGTAACTGTAGCTGAGTACCCCTTGACCAGTCTTGCCCCATGCCTGCCTCCCCCGTCCTACTGAGCCTCTGGTAACCACCACTCTATTCTCAACTTCTGTGAGATGGGCTTTGTTAGATCCCACGTGTGAGTAAGGTCATGTGGGACTTGTCTTTCCGTGCCTGGCTTATTGCACTTAACATAACATCCTTCAGCTCCATCCCTGTGGTAGCCAATGATAGGACCTCACCCTTTCTTTGAGGCTGCTTGCAGACACAGCCTCTGGGTGGGAAAGTGTTGAGCCACTGCCTGTGTCTCCAGTCCTGCGTTCAGTGGCGTCACCAGGGCAGCTTGAGATCAGTAGCCACCACAAATCAGGGCTTCCCCCTTCCTCCTCCTGACTGCTGGTTGTGAAATGCTTATCAGCACAGCACTGAGTGGAGTTTGGTTTGCTGTTTCACTCCTGTTCTTCCCACTTCTGGTTTTAGCTGCTTTTGGAGTCTCTGGGTGAGAGGAAGCCTGGCTGAGATGGCAAGGGACCCTTGCTCTCAGGTGATAGTGCAGCGCAGCCTTTCCTTGGTGAACCCTGGCTGACCACAGGCTCCCAAATGCTGGCCTATAAAATAAGTCCCAGGTAAGCAGGGAGGAAGGTCACCATGACCTTGTTTGGGGGATGGGAAGAGAGCTCTGGGAATCTGCCTTCATAGTTCCTACCCAAGGTACTTGTTGTGGGGCTGGTCCCATGACTTCTGCTGGGTCCACTTTTGCAGCCACTTACATCTGCCTGTGTCTTGCTGGCCTGTTCCTCCAGTCCCCCTCTCCCACTTTCAGATAAGCCAGTGGCCAAGGAGAGTTGCATGTTCTCACCTTGAGCACTCTTCTTTGGCGTGGCCCAGAAGGAGCATGCCACCCACACAACACTTTGAGCCCTTTCTCCCCTCTCCAGCCATCTTCCTGGACTGACCAGGTGCTGACACTTGGTCTGAGAAGGGGTCTGATCTCCCACAATCTTCAGGTGTCTTAAATATGGGCTTTTCCTTGCGCCTTTGGCTTTGGTCATAGCTTTTGTGGACTGTGTGTGATTCCTGAGCAACAGCTGAGTCTCCTGCACCATCCCAGCACACCACAAACATAGGACTGACTCAGGGGTGATGGAGTGCAGCTGTGTCTGCTTCTGTACGGGGCCGGCCTACGGCCCCTGCCTTCCAGGGCCACGGAGTTGCCCACGCAGTCAGTGATGGTAAGATGGGGCCTGGGCAATTTGTGTGCTACATTTCCTCTCCAGGGAATGGGGACATGAATACAAAGTGCCCTGCCCCAGGCTTAGTCATCGGAACCAAAGGAAGGGCTTTGCACAGCACCCAGCACAGAGCAAGTTCGCAAAAAACTTTACCCATATTTGCCATTGAAAAAGGGGAGCTAAGGGAAGCTGAGGCCCTGTTTGTGCACCCTCTGGGGGAGGGGACATGCTGAGCAGGTTCCTGGAGCTGTTTCTGTCATTTAGGGACCATGCTGCCACACAGCTGGGAGGAAACACTCACCCATTCATTCTCTGTGCACACAGCTCACACACAGCCACATTCCTGCAGACTCAGCAGCCCAAGAGGAAGGGTCCTAGCTGGGCTTTTGTCTGATAGGTCAAGAATCTCAGGTAAGGTGGGGTGGGGGAGGAAAGACTTGAGTTCCCTACCTGCTGATATACCTGCTTCACCTAGGAAGGAAATTCCACCCACTAGAGGGAAGCCCCAGGAAATTCTTCCCCTCAGAGCAGCCCTTCAAATACTCTGTCCCTGATGCTCCTGTTCTGGCAGAGCCTCCTCATCTCTAAACCTAACATTTTAACCTCATTAAGGGAAAGGCAATAGGAATCAATGAAAAATAATATTCAAGCGAAAGACGACCCAAATGGTACGCTCTTCCCCCACCTCCCTTTGCTGCTACCATTACACTGTGGCTCCATTAACCTGCCTGGTTGAATATTTTATCTATTCTCTTTTGTGTGCACATCACTCAAGCTTGAGAAAAATTCATTTGGTACCCTAGATGTCACACTGAAATGACACCTTTGTGGGGGAGACAGTGGTCTCAGACCTATGTCCTTTATCCCAAGAAAAGCAGCCATCATCAAGTGAGGTGTGTGGACTGCAGGAAGGAAACTGTGTGTCCTGTTCTTAAACCACTTGTCATCAGACAATTCTCCAGGTGTTAATTGGACGGACCTTGCTGTTTTCTAGATAACTGTATTTTTACTGAGGCAGCAAAGATAACATGCAAAGGACTGTGTATTGACAGGGCACTGTTTTGGAAGATCTGTGATTGGAAACAAATGGAAAATGTTGCAATGGGTTTAATTTGTTGTTCTACATCTTTATTCCAATGATGTTATTCTCTTAATTTAGACCTCTTAAACTCCACTGTTATGTCATTATTAGTAATTCCAATCTCTTGTTTAATTTCCATGCAAGATAGGGCCTGCCTGTAAAATGCATTGATACAGGCAGTATTCTATATTTAGTGAAAGAGATGTTATCTCCAAATTACAGGGAACCGATTACATCAAGGTCCTCTGTTGATGAAATAAACCACAAGAAAGAAATAAAGAGTAGAAGAGAAACATCCTAAAAGTCACTGAGACCCAAAGCTACTTGGCACCAATGTAGGATGATTCCTTCATCCCAAGCATCCTCCCCGTGAAGGCTGGACTTAGCTCCCTCAGGGACTAAAGGAACAGCAATCGCATCAAATTGGCTCCTCTAAGATGACCCTGAGAGAAGGGTTATCTGCCTCATTGACAGTCACATCTCCGAACCACAAACCGCTGGCCTATCTGGATATTCTCAGGAAGGACCAGAAGCAGGGCACAATGTCTCTTTGGTTTGCCTAAGCCTGGGAGTCGGGAGCAAGCTTCCTGCCATTTACCCAGGGCATCCTTTCACTTTCTTAAAAAAGAAAATTGAAGAACAGAAAAGAACAGGGGCCTGCCCAGGACCCCAGGGCTGACTGAGGTCTTGTCTTTGGCATCCCTATCATGTTCTTCCCATTCAGAATATGGAACTCTTTCTGGGGGTCTCCTAGCAGTTAGTTTGCCCCATAGAACCAGTGCTATGTATGACTTTAAAATTCCTAGTAACCACATTTTAAAAAGTAGAAAGAAATGAGCAGAATTAATTTTAATAATATATTCTATGTAAGCCACTATGGCCCTTTCCACATATACTCAATACGAAACAATTGCTGATGAGACATTTTATTTTCTTCCTTGTTCTAATCTGAGTGTGTATTTCACACTGACTGCATCTCTCAATGCAGACTGGCCCATATCTCAGTGCTCAGTGGTCACATGGGGCCTGTGAATGCCGTGCTGGACTGATGTAGCTTTAGGTCAGGAGTTGTGGCCCTGGGTTCTGTGGTTTGAGACAATATCCTATCTTCCTGGAGTCCAGGTTTTCTTGAGCATTAAATGAGGACGTGAATACCTATTCCATCAAATGTGAGAATTTAAAAAAAATCCTATAAAGTCCAAGATGTCCAGGAAGCCTCTTGTTTGATGTCTGGCCCACAGCAAGTGCCTAAATCTCTCACTGTCGGTTAGAAGTAGTGTAATTGATTAGCAAAACTTCCTTCCAGCTGGACGTGGTGGCACAAGCCTGTAATCCCAGCGGCTGGGAGGCTGAGACAGGAGGATCACAAGTTTAAGATCAGCTTCAGCAATTTAGCAAGACCCTAAGCAACTCAGTGAGACTGTGTCTCAAAATTTTAAAAATAAATAAAATAAAAATTTTAAAAAAGGCTGGGGATGTAGCTCAGTGGTAAAAGGCTCCTGGGTTAAATCTCTAGTACCAAATAAATAAATAAATACATAATAAGAAATTCCTTCCAAGGTTTCTGGGAAATAAATCCTTTCTCAGATTGTCATTTGGGGTAATTTAGGACCACATGCTGGTAGAAATCACCAGTAGTTAGTAACCTTATTCAATTTTTTAAAATGCATTCAAAATCTCCTGTGCAGCAGAGATGGGGCTTAGATATGACAGCCTGGGGTTTAAAGAAACATGTGGACTGGGTAGAGTGCCAATGAAGCATGCTATACTTTCTGCATATATTTTTTTTCCTATAAACCTAAAACTACTCTAAGACATAAACTCTAAAACAACTAGAATTTTCTTCTAGTTGATTGATTACAGTCAGCACCATGATTAGCCTGACTGGACTTTAGTACAAACAAAAATGAAGTCACCTTTTTCTTAAAGCAGTTTTATTGTTAACAACCAGAAAGAGTCATTCTAGGTAAATATATAACTATTATCTATACGCATATATTTATATATGTAGTCACATATACAGTGACTACAGTGTAAATGGTGACCCTAGAGTTGTGCAGTATAAAACCTACACAACAGTGCATTGCAGCACTATGGTACTGTCAGTCCAACTGGGGGAGCCACACACAAATCAGTTTCTAGACTAAAAGATAGGATGGAAAAATTCCAATAACAGGGAAACAAATAACAACAACAAAAATAAAACATGGGAAGGCAGAGGATAAAAAAGGAAATGAGCTTGGGAAGAAAAAGGAATGAAAGATGTCAGGAAAGAAATGGGGGACCTGGGAAAATGGAATGAATGACAGTCACGTGTGTCTCAGTGTGGGGTGCCTGGGGTTGCTCCATCTAACTTTGTGCCCAGATGCCCATAAAAACACATTTTAAAGATGGCTGACTCCCAGCAGGTGTCCATTGGACTCAATGTCAAGGCATTGGGCTTTCTAAGTCAATCTCAGAGTCACGGCGAGCTGCCACCATGAGCCATGACCATATGAATCTTTCCTAATAAGTTACAAAAATGCAGGACTGAGGCAGCCATGGCAGAGGTGACGCTCCACATCTGGGTCCTACCTGCAGGACAGTGGAGTGGGTCAAAGGAGAGTTCCAGAGAAGAGCTCCACCTTTAGCTTCATGGAGTCCGTGTCAAATCCAGGAGCTACCTCAAACCACACCCTCACAGGAACAGCCACGGGTTTGCAAAGAAGTGAGAAAGAGACAGTGGGTGTGACCACATCCACCAGAGGTTACACTCACATCCCAGCCTGCAGACAGAGAGACCACAGGAGAAAGGTCAAGCTGCCAAGCAGCAGAGCAGATGCTCCTTGCCAGGCTCACGGACCTTGAGAAGACGGGGGTGGAAGAGTCAGATCTTTAAAATTGGTGGAAATCTCCATTTCCATTGTATTTTTTTTCCAGAAATATCCTATTTCTTCCCTCCCTCCCTCCCTCCCTCTCTCTCTCTCTCTCTCTCTCTCTCTCTCTCTCTCTCTCTCTCTCTCTCTCTCTCTCTCTCCTCCCTCCCTCCCTCCTTCCCTCTCTCATTAGTGAGTACCTTGTTAGCAATAAATGAACAACAACAAAAGTCATTGGAATTGCACATATCAACTTCAGGACAGTGGCTAAATCTTTCAGATGATAGTGGTTAGTGGGCAGACGGGTGCCATATTTTTATGTTTGAATTATTTCATTAGCTACTAAACCCCCACCAAAGAAGACATATAGCTGGCCCACGGACACATGGAAAGAAGCTCAATATCATTATTCACTAGGGAAACTCAACCTACAGAGACTTCTACAGTCCTATTAGAGTGGCTGAAAATGAAAGAACAAAACCCGAGGAGGCTGTAGAGCGGCAGAACCCTCACAGGTTACTCACAAGAGTGCAAAAAGGTAAACCAGTGTGGGAAACCGTTTGGCGGGGTCTTATAAACATGGGGCTGCTAAGTTTTTATCCAAGAAAAAAATGAAATGCTCACGTAAGCATCCATTCATCTTAAATATATTTTTTTAAATGGAAGAAGCCAGAGTCAACTCAAAGTACTAGATGGTGCTGCTTGTATGACATTCTGGACAAGACCCCAAAAGGGTGGGGACCAGGAACAGCTCAGTGTATGCCAGGGACTGATGGACATTTTGGGGAAAGGTGAGACAGGCAGAGCTTCTGTGGCTGTGACCACCCAGCTCCACGCTTCTGCCAAATTCCCAGAAATGTGCACTGGGAGGCGTGACTTTGACTGCATGTAATTTTTTGAAAATGTCCTCAAGAGTAGTCATTTTCTGGTGGTTTCAAATCTAAGAAAAAAAATCATCTTTCCTTCTGAGAATGCTGTAACATTCTATTTTTCCAACAGATGATGCTCTTAGAAGAGCCAAACCTAAATTTTATAAAAGAAAAACAAATCAAAAAAAAAAAAAAGGAGGTGACATCAGTGGCAACTTTTATAGAGTTTCAACCTTTCAAAGTGAAGAGAAAGTCCAAAAGAAGACAGTATCCAAGCAGGTCACCAAAGAGACCCTTAGTCACTGCAGGTTTGGTTAAAAGACACATTTGATCTGCAATTGGCCCTGGATATTAACTCTGGCCAAGTCTTTGCTCTGGGAAAAAAATGAGATGCTCTTATCTACATCTTCAACTACCTTCCCTTTCATTTCTATAAAACCCAGTTTCCCTTCAGGACATTTTCCTGCACTTGTGGATAGTTCCTGCTATTTCAGAACCAGGATCCGGGCAGTATGCTGAAGGGTGGCTCAGGAAAGGAACAGGAAGAGTAGAGGACAGGTATCCACAAGGGGTGCTGAAGACAAAACTTTCTACCTGGTCAGGGTTTCTCTGTGTCAGTCTCTAAACTTTTCATGGCTCTTTCCTTGGTGTTTTCTCTCTTTCTGGATATGTTTCAAAAGGCCAGGCCCAAGAGGTCTTCAGTGGCCCCAGAATCCTCAGCACACATCAGAACACGGTCAAGGCAACATCCCATAGTCCTCCTCTCCTTGGTGCTTCCCAACACCGGAGGCTTCCTGAGCTTCTGTGTGAACAGGTGTGAGGATGTGGTAGGTGGCAGGAGCCTCATGGGTGTTCAGGACCTTCCCCCACCCTCACACTTGGAGCTGCTGGTGGGATGAGCTGTGTCTTGTTCATGTTGTGTCCCCAGGGACCAACAAATGCCTTGGGATACCACTGATGATTCATAAGGATGTGCTTAAAATAATTCAGGGCACAGTAACCCGACTTGGACTGTCTCCAGCTCTACCTCTCAAAGAAGGGAGCAGAAACTCCAAAGACACAAAAATAGGGTCTTTTAGCCAGATATGGTGGTGCACACCTGTCATCTCAGTGGCTCGGGAGGCCGAGACAGGAGGATCACAAGTTCAAAGCCAGCCTCGGCAACTTAGTGAGGCTGGACGCAACTTAGTGAGACCCTGTCTTTAAATAAAATACAAAATAGGGCTGGGGATGTGGCTCAGTGGTTGAGTGCCCTTGGGTTCAATCCCTAGTACCCCCCTAAAATACTGGGGGTCTTTTGAAGGAGAGACTAATAGTTGAGATGATTTACCTGGCACCCCAGATGACACACTCCGAGTAAACATTGCAGAATGAGTGTAACCCTCATTGTTAGATCTGGCAGGTCTATTTTTAAATGGAGTAAGTTCTGTTTGCTTGGGCCCAGCAACCTGAGGCAGGGACCCTCTGTGTGTTTAGTCTTTCCATTCTTTACAAAGTAGGTGCCAAAGCCTTTACAGTTGTGCTGAGTAGCAAAGGCAGAGGATCCTCAGACCAGACACAGCCCCGCAGGCCAAGAAGGAAGAAAAGGAGCTGTGACTCATATCCCCACCGATGCTCATTTTTCATTCTCTGCAGGCTTGATCAATTGTCAGCTTTTAGGGGAGAAACGCCCAGGTCAAGCACAGTTCTCCAGTTATTAGAAATGCTATGTGGTTCCCCCAAATCCTTGGCTGTAGCCACTGGCATGAACTGAAATACGAGAGGCGATTGGCCCACAGTCTGGCCTCATTTGTTTTTGATTAAGAAGGGAAAGACACAAGGCTCTATCAATTCAAGGTATTCCATAATAGGCTGGTCCAGCCTCAGGGGCTCAAGACGGGGTGCAGTCAGGGCCAGTACATCAATACAATCATTCCCCCCCACCACCACATGGTGTTCAGTGACCTTCGTGGGGACAGATCTCTGGTCCTCATGAGCATCGACCTTCAGAACCATTGCCCTGAGGGACAGGCCTGGGCTTCATCCTGATTGTGAGTTGGAAAGCCCTCCAGGAAGAGCCTGTGGCCTTTGGCCTCTGTCCCAGCCCAGCCCTGATCTAAGCTCCCAGCTCAGGAGACACCTGTCACCTGAACAGTGTTGCTGTCCTGCAGATATTTGGGGGTTGTCACGAATGGAAGCTTACTTTCTGGTCTTCCCAGGCAAACAGGCACATCCTGAACAAATCCCTGTCTGTTGATCTGACCCTGAGTAATGTTTGGCTGCTTCCCCGCATCAATTTCATTGGCAACTGGTTTGAACATTCAAGAGAATGTGTTACATTCTACTCTGGAACAGAGTCTAGGAGAGAGTACCGAGCTCTGAGCTGAATGCAGGGAATAGAAGATGAAGGGAACAGAGACTTAGTGTTTTTGAATATGCATACACCATAAAAATCTATCATCTCAACCATTTTTAGGTGCATAGTTCAGTTGCATAAAGTATAATCACATGGCTGTACAGCCATCACCACCATGCATCTCCAGGATTTTTTATCTTCCAAAAGAAACTCTGTATCCATTAAACAATTTCTCCCTCTTACTCCAGACCTGCAAACCCGTTTGACTTTTTGTTTCTGTGATTTTTGACTATCCTAGGTACCTTCCATGAGTGGAATCACGCAGTAGTTTTTCATATCAAGTCCTTCGGTTTCCTTCATGTGCCAGAATTTCCTTCTTTTTAATGGTTGAATAATTTTCTATTGTATGAATATACTGCATTTTGTTTATCCATTGGTCCATGCACGGATGGACACTTGGTCGGCTTCCACCTTTTGGCTATTGGTAGTAATGCTCTGTCAGCAGAGGTGGCCAAACATCTCAAGTCTCTACTTTCAGTTCTTTTGAGTGTATGCTCAGAAGTGGAATAGCTGGATCACAGGTGATTCTGTTTAACTTTAAGGAATTGTTTATGTTATACTGCTTTCCACAGCAGCTGCTTCATTTTACATTCCCATCACACTTTGTTGTTGGTTTTAACAGAGGCAGGAGCGTGATATGAGAGCTGTAGTTCTGAACCTGATAAGAGGTGGAGAATTTGGAGAATTGGAGAATTCACTATTCCTTTAGGACAAATCAGACTGGTTTCTTGGTTGTTGGTGGTATTTTGTTTTGTTGGTATGGAGGATAGGTCTAGAGAAAACAATGAGTGGGTTGTTGAGTTCTGCATTCATAAAGGGAAGGAGATCCACTGATGTGAATTCAGACTGCATTGAGAGAGAAAATCATAGTAACATAAATAGTTTTCATTTACTGGTATTGCCGATTCATTAAACAAGTCTATGAGGGAGGTACTCCATAACATCCCATCTCACAGGCCTAATACAGAGAGGTTAAATAAATCACCCAAGGCTGCACAGCTTACGAGGAAAAATTTGGATTCCATTCCTGGGAGCCTGAAATGTGTTTTACTATCCTTTCTGCAGATGCCTGCCCTCAGGTGTTTGGGATATAGTTCAGGATACAGATAATAATAAATAAATAAACAGATAAGCATATACATCTATGATGTAACACAGAGAGTGGCTAACATTTTCTCTGAAGGAGTTAGCACCACCCCCAATAAAATCTCCTTAAGACACTCAAGTGTTTGGTGGCCCTGGGATGACAGGTGGGCTGCCACGCTGATGTGGTGCCTCGCCTCCACCCCCCGTTTTATGTCTGTCAGATATGCTCACCAGTATCTGGTATCTAGTTAGGGGTCTGCACCCTACAGACTGTGGATCAAATCCAGGGTTGTTTTTTTTTTCCAACAATTAAAAACTATTCTGCCCTCCACAGTATTTGACCTCAATAAACAGTTTTTTTTTCATTGTCAGCTGCATCAGTAGTATTTTGTCTTTGTTTAGGTATGAGATTGAACCCAGGGAAGCTTAAACAGTGAGCCACATCTCCAGCCTTTTTTACTTTGAGACAGGAACTTGCTAAGTTTCTCAGGGCCTCAGTAAGTTACTGAGGTGGCCTTGACCCTGCAATCCTCCTGCCTCAGCCTCCAGAGCCACTGGGATTACAGGTATGTGCCATTGCGCCAGCAAATTCTTCTAATTCCTTACACTTTAAGTGCTTTATATTTGTCTGCTCAAAGTGTAAATAAAGTGACTTTTAAACCATTTATCACATTTCAAGCACAGAGAACAGTACAGTGATCATCAACAAATCCAATAATTCTCAACTCATGGCCAGTGTTTTTTCATCTATGACCTGCCCACTGTCCCTCCCCTAGGACTACTTGGAAATAAATCCTAGGTGCCATGCCAAAAAAAAAAAATCATCACATCAAAAGCACACATGGCTTAGAAAGATTTTTATTTTATATAAATATATCGTGCAAATCAATTAAGAATTGTAATAAACACCTGTCATTTTGCACCATTTAGGTGCATCTGAATTTGTAGGGGGGGGGGGACTCAATATTTCCTGAGACAAATGCACCAAATATATCTTACTGATTTAGTTGCATTTGAAAATCAGATGTTTTCCATGCATATTCATCATCCCCCAAAAATGGCCAAAAGAATATCACGCAATATTAGAAAACATAAGAAAATTTAATTTCCCAGGAGAGCTCTATTGATCTGCTGATAGGGGTGGAACAAAGTCACACCCTGCCAGCAAGGGCGGTGGAAACTGAAGAAAGCTGAGGAGACAGTGTTCAGCAGCTATTCTAAGAAGACCTTGGACAAGACATAGTCACAGCCAGCATGGCCGTCCGTGATCAAGCCTCTGGTAAAGAAAGCCAGCATTGTGTAACCTGTAACCTGCCACCTGGGTAACAGTGAAGTTCCTAACACCTGTGCCACACTTTCCAGTCAGCCAAATATTTCCACTTCCATCATTTCACAGTGCATCCCTGTTTCCATTCCTTGTGGTTCACAGAACAAATCCTGGGACCAAAATGGCAGACCTTGGTAACATGGGAGCATTTGGGATCAAACCTCCTTGTCTGAGCATGTCCTGTTCTCTCTGCTGAGAATGTCCTGTCCTTTTATAAAAATTTTAAATTTGTTTTAATTAGTTATACATGATAGTTGGAATCGTTTATGCACTTTGATATATCATATATAGTTGGGGTATAATTTCTCCTTTTTATGATTATTCTTGTAGAATCACATTGGTCATGCAGTCATATATATATATATATATATATATATATATATACATAAAGTAATAATATCTGTTTCATTCTACTATCCTTTCTTTCCCCATATCCCCTCCCCTCCCCTCCTTCTACTCTCCTCTACCTAATCATAGGTAACGCTATTGTTCCCTAGTGCATCCTTATTGTGAATTGGTACCCCCATATCAGAGAAAACAATCAGAAGTTAGTTTTTGGGGATTGGCTTATTTGGCTTAACTTGGTATTCTCCAACTCGATCCATTTACCCACAAATGTCATGATTTCATTCTTCTATAAACCTGAGTAATATTTCATTGAATCTATATACCACATTTTCTTTATCCATTCGTCTACTGAAGGACACCTAGGTCGGTTCCATAGTTTAGCTATTGTGAATTGAGCTGCTATGAACATTGACATGGCTTCATCACTATAGTATGCTGATTTTAAGTCTTTGGGTATAAATTAAGGAGTGGGATTGTTGGGTCAAATGGTGGTTCCATTCCAAGTTTTCTGAGGAAACTCCACACTGCTTTCCATAGTGGTTGCACCAATTTTGCAGTCCTACAAGCAATGTATGAGTGTACCTTTCCCCCACATCCTCGCCAACATTTATTGTTGACTATATTCTTCATAATTGACATTCTGACTGGAGTGAGATGAAATCTTAGTGTAGTTTTAATTTGTGTTTCTGTAATTACTAGAGATGTTGAATATTTCTCGTGTATTTGTTGATTGATTGTATTTCTTCTTCTGTGAAGTGTCTGTTCAGTTCCTTAGCCCATTTATTGATTGGGTTATTTGTTTTGTTTCGTTTTGGTGTTTTATAGTTCTTTGAGGTGCATGGGATATTCTCCCATTCTGTAGGCTCTCTCTTCACATTATTGATTGTTTCCTTTGCTGAAAAGAAGCTTTTTAGTTTGAATCCATCCCATTTATTGATTCTTTATTTCATTTTCATGGTGAACAACCTTTGCCCCAAACTCCCAAAATTGGCCTTTGTATTTTTGGGGCTGAGACTAAGGCCAGTTGTGTCAGGGTCTTGGAGAGGAATGATCTGGCCCAGCATGTCAGTCCTGGGTTGGGAGCTTGGTTGGGCCACCCCCCACCTGGGGAGCAGGCCCTCATCCTGTCCCATCAATCCATCCTTCCTGTTCCCACCCATCTCTTCCCATCTCAGCATTCTACCCCTTCCCTTCTCATCTGTGTTATTCAGCTTTCTCTCACTATAAGGAATAACTATGATAATTATAAAGACAAAATATTTACTTTGGCTCAGTGTCGGAGTTTCCAGGCCATGATTGACTACCCCATTGCTTTGGGCCTGTGGTGAGGCAGCAGGTCATGGTGGAAGCACACTGTACAGCGAAGCTGTTCACCTCATAGCCAGGAAGCAGAGGGAAAGAGGATGGGGCTGGGGTTCCACAATCCCCTTAAAGGGCACACCCCCTGTGATCTCAGGCTTCCCTAAGGCCCACCTCCTGAAGGTTCCAATACCTCCCAAGAGTGTCACCCAGGGACCAAGGCTGTAACACATGGACTTTTGTGAGACATTCAAGATCCAAACTGTAGCACCATCCCTTTTACTCCATCCCTTCCCCTTCCACTGTTCTGGATGGCAGCATTCCATCCTGTCCTTCCAATTCCTCCCCTTTCCATCCCATTGGATTCTAGTGTTCTATCCCATCACCCCATCCCAACTCTTCTCACCTTATCCTACCCCATCCCATTCCTGGAGAAGCCAGGTGACTGTTGGGGCCATGGGCACCTTGTTACCTACAGCATCAAAGCACTGCCTTTACCTTTTCACAAACCGTTCCCATTGCTCAAGACCACACTCATTTCCCTTTATGGGAAGCCTCAGGTCATTCACAGACATCTGGGTAAGACGGCACACACTTACCTTCTCAGGAAGCTCAACCCTGTCACCTCTTTGAGGGATGAAATGTGAGAGGTTGACTCTATACAGACAGTTTAAAGGGCTGGTACACATTGGACCATATTCCCCTTCCCCTCACCAAGGGGCCACATGTGTCAGAGGAACCACATTCCCCTGCCAGCTCATGGAAGGACCCCTACTTCTCTCCCACTCCCCTGAAGCCCACCCATCTCACACTCTTCCATACTACAGGGCTCTTCCTCCCACTAACAATGCCCTGTCTACCTCTAAACTCAGGGTTAAGAGTGAATGAGCACATCATTAGGGAGGGTTTGAAAGGCAAGCTGGGATGCATGGAAGTCAGAGAGCAGGTGCCTGCCTTTGTGCTGCAGGTGTGGGACACAGCAGCCACGCCCTGGGCAAACCTTCACTCCCTGTTGGCACTTGGACCATGTCGGGACAGCCCCACTGGGCTCTCCTAGAGGTGTGGGGTGGCCACCGTCCTTGTTTGCCCAGGACAAATCAAGTGGCTTTCTTCATTTATCTGCATCCCACACCCCCGTGCCTCCAATCTCAAGCAGCATGCATTGCTGCCCTTGGATCTTCATTGCTTTAAAGTTCTAATGTCAGGACCCGCCTGTCTACATGGGCTGGGTGATTAGTCATATCCTGTTTGGGGTGCAGGTGGGATGCAGGCTCTGAAGAGGCAGTGGAGGAGACACGTGCCACATGTATCTGGAGGCCCTCCTGGGAAAGGCCCAGGCCCTGGATGTGTATGGGGCTGGCAAAAGCAAGTGTTTCTGATTCTCCCCTTGACTCATCTGGGGCAAGTTATTGCAGCTCTTTCCAGTTATGCCCATCTCCAAGGAGTCATCACTGTCTCAAGGAAAGCCAATGCATAAAAGGAAGTAGAAATTACTTCAGCAAAACTCCATCTCTACCACCTCCACCAGCTGAAACCACCAGTGAGTAGTCATGCTGCCTGGGCCCAGGGACAGAAACCCTGGGGGTTGGGGGGAGACCTGTCTGGATGCACCTACTGTCCCACTGACCATCCTAGCTCAGGACTGTGTGTAGTGAAGACCCCAAGGCAGCTTGCAAAGATTCAGGACAACCTTTTATGTGGTTAGTTTCCAGGTTCAAGGATACTCCATGCTCCCAGACCCATCCATGTGCAAGGAAAACTGGAGGGATCTCTAGCAGCTGTCTCAGATAAGACCATATCAAAGCAGAAAATAAAGATTCCTGGTTCCTGGGGGGTGGGAGTGGTCTTTCTCCAATATCCTAACACCACAGATGAATCCAGTGTTGGTCACTGTTCTCAAAGCCTTGGCACCAGACTTGCATATTCATTTTCTAGAACCCATGGGGGCAAATAAGGCTCATAAATCACTATTTATTTTGTGAAATAAACTTTCCAAAATTCATCTTTCCAGTCTTCATTTGCATGTCTACTTCTGTGACTTCTGAATCATAGTGATTGCCATATCTCAGTCTTTGAGGTTCCCAATTAAAGAGTCCTTTAAAAAGTATGTGAATGAAATGTCATGACATCGTCATTGCACATGTATGTCTGACTTTTGCACATGACACAACTTCTATTCAACATAGTCCTTGAAACCCTAACCAGAGCAAAAGCAGGCTAGGGAAGGAAATTAAAGGGACACAAGTAGAAAATGTCAAATTAGCTCCATTTCCTGATGTCATTCTCCTATATTTAGAAGACCTAAAAACTCCACCAGAAGACTTCAAGAACTGATAATTAAATTTAGTGAAGTAGCATAATACAAGATCAACATATATGAATAAATCACTTTGCTATACTCCAATAATGAATTTGCTGAAAAGAAAAAAAAAACATTGGGAATTAATCCAATGAAGGGGGTTAAAGACCTCTACAACCCAAACTATAGAACCCTGAAGAAAGAAATTGAAGAAAACCTTAGAAGATGGAAATATCTTCCATGTTCTTGGATAGCAGAATTAATATTGTCAAAATGGTCATACTACCAAAAGAATTATACAGATTCAATGCAGTCCCTATCAAAAATACCAATGATAATATTCACAGAATTAGAAAAAAAAGTTCTAAAATTCGTTTGGAAGAATATGAGACCCAGAATTTCCAAAGCAAACCTGAGCAAAAAAGGACATGATCATAATACAGGACCCCAAATTATGCTACAGAGCTATAGTAACAAAAACAGCATGGCATTGGCACCAAAACAGACATGAAGACCAAAGGAACAGAACAGAAGACACAGAGACAAACCCACATAAATGCAGTCATCTGAAACTCAACCAAGGTGCCAAAAACATACATTGGAGGAAAAAAATGCCTTTTCAACAAATGGTGCTGAGAAAACTGCATATCCATATGTAGAAGAATAAAACTTGATCCTTATCTCTCACCTTGCACAAAGGTCAACTCAAAGTATACCAAAGACCTAGAAATCAGACCAGGAACTCTGCAAATGCTAGAAGAAAATGTAAGTTCAGCCCTCTAACATATTGGTACAGGAATCAACTTCCTTAGCAAAATTCCTAAAGTGCAAAAAATAAAGCTAAGAGTCAATAAATGCATCATATGAAAAGCTTCTGCACAGCAAAGGAAAAGAGCCTGAAGAGAGCCTATAGAATGAGAGATCTTTGCCATCTGCTTCCCAGAAAGGGCATTAACCGCCAGAATATATAAAGAACTAAAAAAAAAAAATAAATGAATAAATGAATGAATGAATGAATGAATAAATAACGTCCAAACACAAATTACCTAATTAATAAGTGATCAAAAGAACTAAACAAACACTTCTCAAAAGAAGAAATAAATGGCCAATAAATATATAAAATATGTTCAATATCTATAGCAAATCAAAACTACATTGAGATTTCATCTTACTCCAATCAGAACAGCAATTATCAAGAATACAAATAATAATAAATGTTGGAAAAGATGTGGGGAAAAGGAACACTCATAAACTGTTTGTGGGACTATAAATTGGTGCAACCACTCTGAAAAACAGTGGAGAGGTATTTCAAAAAACCAGGAAAGGAACCATCATATGACCCAGTTATCCCACTCCTCAGTATATATCCAAGGGATATAAAATCAGCAAACTATAGGGATGCAGCCACATCAATGTTTCTAAAAGCACAATTCACAATAGCTAAGTTATGGAATCAATCTAGCTTCCCATCAACAGATAAATGGATAAAAAAAATGTGGTACATGTATACACAATGGAATATTACTCAGCCATAAAGAAGAGTGATATTATGGCATTTGTCAGTAAATGGATGGAATCACCATGCTAAGTGAAATAAGCAAGGCTCAGAAGATCAACAATCAAATGTTTTCTCTGACAAGCAGAAGCTACACCAAAATAAGGTGGGGAGGGGGATAAAAAAAGATAAAAAGAGGGAAGAGGATTATAAGAAAATAGAAGAGAGATCAGTAGAGGAAGGGGATTGAAGGACAGGTAAAGGGAACAGTGGAATGAATCTGACCAAACTCTCCCATGTACATATATAAATATACCACAGTGGATCACATCTTTATGTATATCCACAAAGAATTAATTTAAAAAATCTATAAATAGAAGATCAGTAGAGGGGGAAAAACAGAGGGAGGTAGAAGGGGAGGGAAAGGAGAAGTACTGGGGACTGAGTTAGAGCAAATTATATTCCATGCTTGCATAATTATGTCAAAATGAAACCTATCATGTATCGCTAAAATGAATAAAATATTCAAAACAAGTCATTGTAACTAAAATTCTATGACGTCATCATTGTGCATGTGTGCATTTTGCACAATTTCAATGGCCTAAGAGTTGTATTACTGTGCTCTCAGCTCTAGGAGGATGGGCATTGTGTTGGGCTTCACATAGTGCCTGGGTCATCCCAGGGGACGAATGATTATTGAATGAAAGAAAATATGAAAAGTCAGAAGTCATTGTCCACTATACACTTCCTAGACATTTCCTAACACAACAAATTTGCAGTTTTCTTCATTCTTTTCCAATTCCTGTGCATGTTCACTGATTCTTACATAGCTATAATACTATAAATGCCAGTTTGTCTGCTGGCAAAATAATGAACATTTCCCATGTTGCTATAGAGTATGACATATGTGACAACAGAAGTAAATGCCACACTGTATTATTTATTTCTGTATTGATGACATTGAAATGGGCTCCGTCAAACATTTTCAAGTTGCATTAGTCAGTTTACTGTTACTATAATGAAATGCCTGAGGCAACTAGTGTTTTCAAGGTTTATTTAGTTTATTTAGCAGAAGTTTATTTAGTTCACATTTTGGAAATTCAAGGGCATGGTTCCTGCATTGACTCAGTTCTCCCAGCTGCAATCACCTCATAGCAGATGCATTGGACACATGTTTGTGTTTGAGAAAGAGTTCACATCAACAGACAGGAAATCAGAGAAACTGGGGTCCCACAATCCCCTTCAAAGGCATGCTCCCAATGACCTAAGAACCTTCAACTAAGCCTCACCTCCCAAAGGTTCCACCACCTCCAAACAGCTTCATGCTGGGGACCAAGCCTTGAATCACAACAGACCCTTGGCAGACACTCAGATCACCCCAAACCATATAGCATGGGTATATCAATAATTATTTCCAGAGTATCCATTTTTAGAACTAGAGTGAGTAGGTCCAGGGCATGACTGTTTGAATAATTGTGTGTGTAAGACTGCAGGTTTGCTTCCTAAGGGGCAAGCCATCCTCACTGCATACAATTAACACTTCTGTGATACACACTTGTCCTATCTTTGCAGGCCTCAGATTTTCTCTTTCCATTTAAATAATGTTGCATGGCTCTCGTGACTGTCTTAATTTATTTTTATTTTAGGGCTTTTTAAATATTTTCCCTCCCCTTTTAAAGAATAATAATAGTGTGAGAATACTGCACTATGCTTATTTACTTGCAATACAGCTTAATAAATACCTAAATATCTTCCTTGAGCTTCAAGATGACTCTTTGGAGGGACATGACATGGATTTCATTATCCACAGGGAAAGACACTAACACCAGTCAAGAGACCAAGGAAAGAATCCATCTTCTCTAACTCTTGGTTCAAAGGTCTTCAAAAAGAAATTATGGCTGGTCACAGTGGTACATGCCTGTAATCCCAGTGACTTGGGAGGCTGAGGCAGGAGGAGCACAAGTTCAAGGCCAGCCTCAGCAACTTAGCAAGACCCTCAGCAATTTAGTCAGAACCTGTCTCAAAAATTAAAAAAAAATTAAAAATGCTGGGGATGTGGCTCAGTGGTTAAATATCCCGGGGTTCAATTGCCAGTACAAAAAAAAAAAAAAAGGAAGAAAGATATTGTGGAGGTAATTATATTGGTAAACTGTGAAATCATACATACAGGCTCATACGGAAAGGGATAGATCCCAGCCACAGCCAGAATGTGGCATTCCCTCACGAGTCCACTGTTGTCTGCATTCTTTTTTTTTTTTTTTTAAATTTTAAGCATGACCTACCAACTTCTGCAGTGTGCAAGAAGACTTCTGCCCAGTCTCCCTCTCTCCTGTGCTCCCGTCACTGTCCCAGCTGTCCCACTGGCTGCCCTTCTTTCCTCTCCTTGATGGCATCTTCAGTTCCTCTCACCAGCTCTTGCTCTTTCTGTGAGCAGCAGAGTCAGTTTTAGGGAGTGAAACTGGAACACGCTCACCATCTATCTGTGACCAAACTGCAGCTGATGACATGGGCTTTCTGCTCTGAGACTGTTACCAGGCTTTCTGTGTTTTGTGGTTTGTGCAAGCTAAGAAACTGATGCAGAGCTCACATCCCTGTGGCTCCACGAGACCCTTCCTTGCAGGAGCTGGAGCCATATTTCTTTTCTTGTATAAAGAGTTTTGCTTCCTTAGAGTTTCTAACTCACTGACTGGGGGCCTGAACTAAAGCAAAGAACGTGAGAGGAAAAGAGTGAAGGGGAGGGAAAAAGACCTTCAAAAGATGGTCTTTTTTTTCATCTTCCCCAGGGTGACAGAGATGCAGCAAGCCCTGTCTTGCCCTCCAGCAAAGGAGATGAGGCCAAGCTAGGAAGATCAAAGGAAAGCAGAACAGGAATGAGTGTGTCAGGGAGGCTGGGGGAGGACTGTCAAGGCCGGGGCCCTCTCTAGCACAAGGCTGGCCCAAAGAGCCTGGGGAGGGGAAGTCAGGAGGACATCTGCAGAGGGATGTGAAGGAAGAGGTGCTGCCAGGTCAGGTGACCCTGAACGTGCTAGCATTCAGCATAGAAGTCAGAGTGTGGAGGCTGTGCACCTCTGCCTGCCCTGGAACCCTTGGCCTTCAGCCTACCTCCCCAGGGTAGAAGTGTCCACACCACCAGCAACAACCCTCCTTCCATGTGATGATTCTGACCATCCGAGAGTGTCTCCTTTTCTTGAACTGAAATCCCACTCTTTTCTATACTTTTGGCCTTTAGGACTCTAGACATATCTCCCCTCCAACATGAAACCTCCCCAGTTGCCCAGGAGATTGTACTACCTAGAAATTGACTCCATTGCATCTAGTGGCTTGGATTTGACCTCTGCATGATTCGACTTGTTGTGTGTCTGTCCTTGTCTCCTTTATGTCATGGTGAAGTCTTTGTACAGTCTGAGTTCCACAGCTGATGAGCTAGGCACTTGGGGGCCCCTTAGTTTTCATTAGCTGTTGAAGGGGGATGGTAGGTACATGATTTGGCTTACAGGGCTGCTGCAAGCACTGAGTCAAAGCAGGCAGAATCTGCAGAGGGGTCTGGAATATGGCAAGTGCTTAAAAAAGATTAGTTGGGAGCTGCAGCTGTGTTCTTGGGCCTTTTCAACTTTGACCCACTGAACACTTAGCAAGGACTCAAGAGGTGGCCCTGGTAGGAACACCCACTCTCAAGGACCCCCAGGCTATGGAGGAAGATGGGTGCTAGCAGAGCCAGCACGGTGGTGCAGAGAGGCACAGAGGCCTTTGGGTATCCAGATGGACACACAGCCAGACAGATGGCTAGGAAATATTTGGTGAATCAATTTGATCATGTGCTCGGTAAGATTTTGCTGAATGAATGTTGAATGAATTTGAAATCAAAGACCAAACCACAACACCACACCCGTGAGGAGGAAACTAGACGGTTCTAGAGAGGGTGAGGGCTACAGTGTGGCAGACAATGGAAAAGCGGCCGCCCCACAGGGCCCAGAAACCCCAGACTGTGAAGAGGGCTTTGTGTGCTCTTGTTTTTCCTTTTCAGATGACAATGATGAGTGTGTGTGTGTGTGTGTGTGTGTGTGTGTGTGTATTTTCTTTCTCTGGTTTTTCAGAGCTTAAAGCACTAAGGGGAGGATGGGGGGAATTCATCAGA
This sequence comes from Ictidomys tridecemlineatus, assembly GCF_052094955.1. NCBI lineage: Eukaryota > Metazoa > Chordata > Mammalia > Rodentia > Sciuridae > Ictidomys > Ictidomys tridecemlineatus. The sequence goes on from NC_135484.1 coordinate 132,432,979, forward strand.
ATAATTGTAAATAAACAGAGTACAGCACATCCTCACTTTGGTTTCTGTGGTTTTTAAGTTTGTCCTTATGAAATGGAATATCTGGAACAAAAACAGGTGAAAGGATTAAAAAGCTATGCTTAGTGCCCAGGTACGGACATTTTCAGAGTTGCCATACGAGCCATTCAAGAAATAGTTTAAAGGGAAACAGAAGCACAGAGGCCCACAGGCCCCTTGGGGGTAAAAATGGATTGACCATAACAAACAAATCTAACACATAATAAACAGCATTTCAAAGATCCAAGTAGGAAAAGAGCAGGGCCTTGCAGTCCAAAAGGTAGGGAAGGTGGCCCAGGGCATCACCGGGAGCACACAGTCACTTCTCTCTGGCAGTCAGAATGGACAGTTCCTTCCAACTCCAAGGCCCTCACTTTGGTCACCAGCATTATAGGAAGCTGAGGACAGCGGTTGACTTCGGAATTTATTTTAAAAAAAAAAAAAGCTCTGGATATGGTCCTTTGTGCCTCTACCCCTAAAGGAGGAGACCAAAGGAATTTCCAAATGAAGCCACACTTGTTGTACACATTGGTGACATGGAAACACTACGGTTGCTTTGAGTTATCTGGAAGGCCCAGAATGAGAACACAGGCTGTGGTTCAAGGAAGGGGCACATGAGCAGACAGGAATGAGACAAAGATGTGGTACAGGGAGAGGAAGCAGGGGACAGCCAGCCTGGCAGGTGCCTGGGAGCTGCCACTCCATCCAGGGTGAAAGAGCCATGGTTGCTAGCCTGGGCTCTAGCTGGGCCTACTGAGGAAGCCCCTGGAGAGTCTCTGTCTCCCAGAATATCTGGCTCGATGCCAAGTCACATTTTTTAAAAAGTATTTTGGAGGGGAAAGTGAAATCTTTATAGTTTATTTATTTATTTTTATATGGTACTGTGGATCGAACCCAGTGCCTCACATGTGCAAGGCGAGTGCTCTACCACTGAGCTGTAGCACCAGCCTCCGAGTCACATTTTTAATGAAAATATTTGGAGCTTATCCCTGCTTTGTCCTGCTGAAGACTCCTTCCCTGGACTCTGGGCTTGAGCTTCCAAAACCTTCCCCACAGGATTCCCAGGACTTGCCTGCCTGACCACTGGCAGGCCTTGTCCAACCCAGCCCACCTGGCTCCTTACTGGGCTGCGTGTTGGGAAGGGTGGATAATGAGAAGATGCAAATGGGAGGAGAGATGGTGCACAAGGCAGGATAACTCCTGAAGGGGAAATTGAGATAGATATTGCCCATTCATGGGCAAGGATGAAGGGCCCTGAGCAGGAGCCAATATGAGAGACAGAATTCCTGTCCAGCTGCAGCACCTGGGCAGTTCTAGAACCTACAGAATTTGGCAAAAAGGAAGGTGCATACATGATTGAAAATGATGAGAAGGGGCCCCTGCATCCCCTCTTGCCAAGCAGCCTGTCCTGCTCCCCATCTCTAGCACCTCCTGGCTTGTCTCCTGGCTCAACTTTTGCTTATACTTCCCATTTCCCAACTTGGACTGAAACAGTTACATCCAGGAGTCTCCTAAGTGGTAAGTGCTGGTGAGACGGCCAGGGCTGCTTAGGGGTGTGAAGAGCAGTGAGCACATCTACTTCACCTCTTTTAGTCTATTTAGTGACTTATGCAATTTGAAAAAACCCCCAAACCAAACAATAACAACAAAACACCAACCCACAGCCTTTTCAATGATTGAGTTCCACCAGGAGAGTGAAGTTTCTTAGTGGAAACAGTGATGTGTGATCCTGTTTAGCTGGCACCAGGCAGCTGCCGGGACGGCTCTGCAAGAGGGAGGCGCAGCCGGCCTGACTCAGTGGAAGGAAGTGGTGTGTTTCCATCGCAGAGCTCAAAAACAAGGTGGTTTGAGGAACGGCTTGCGTGTCATTGGCATTTCCCTGTTGTGTTTATGAAATAAGGTGGGAATAAACTTCGAGGTTACTAGAATCTCATCTTTTACAAGAAACCAAGAAGCCCCCAGTGGAACACAGGCAGGGGGCTGAGCTAGGACAGAGGCACTGGGGAAACCTGAGGGGGCTGGGCCAGAGAGGGAAGGAGGGAGGCCTGAGAGGCACCGCCTGGCTCTCCAACACTCCATTTTATGGATGGACACCTGAGGGTTGCCTCTGCCTTCCCAAGTCTTCCCAACATGTGCCCTAAGCTGTTTCCTTCCCTAGATTGGGTGTGGGTGCAAAGCACAGGCCCTTATGATTGGTGCTGAGTGTCTAGGCCAGGGAGAGGCAGCAAGGTCCAGAGGGAGGTGTCTTGTAAGATGGAGATGTGGGCCAGGTGAGGTGGCATATGCTTGCAGTTCCAGTTATCCAGGGGTTTGTGGGAGGAGGATTACATTACTTGTGCCCAAGAGTTTAAGGCCAGCCTGGGCAGCAAGACCCTGTCTAAAAAAAAAAAAAAAAAAAAGTGAATTTGCAAACAGAGAATGTGCAAGCTACTGTCCAGCACATGCCCTTTGTCTCTCCAGAGCTGGGGTCAGAGGAGGACTCTTACAGAAGGTGTAAATGATATCTCCCAAGAAGTGAGCTTACACAAGGAGGGATGAGGGTTTATGGACCACAGAGCTCCGTACACATAGCAAAGAGAGAAATGGTCCTGTATGGGCTGGATGGATTGACACAGCAGGAAACCAGGGTGCAATCCCAAAGGAAGCGCTAGGGAAGGATGTGGACACAGAGAGCTACGGCCATTGGCACGTGGTAAGCTCTTCTGTCCTTCACCGTTATATCTCAATCTAAGCATCCCCAAAGAGGAGGCTGCCCTTGGAGTGATATAGCAGGGGCCCATTTCCGTATTTAAGCTGAGTGAAAGAAAATAGTGGGAGCAGAGTACACACCAAGCACAGTAAATACAGAGGAAGCACAGTGAGACCAATGTTCCACTCACCTGTTTGGGTTGCTGTCAGAGAGCAAAACAATGGGAGAAAAAAAATCCCCATATTTTCACAAGGAGGTTTACTGGAAAATCTAATAAATAGAGTCGGAAGTCTAAGCACAGCAATCTTGAAACCACCTTCTCATCATTCAAAAGTTGTTTTCAGAATCAGCTCTTCCTTGGCTAATGCCATCCAGGTCTGGGCTCAAAGTCCTCCCAGAGACCATGTGGCTGTGATGACATTAACGTCTGTTTTTGGCTGAATTGTGTCCATAGTGCTTCTGTCCTTTGCACACCCTCCCAGGCTAGGGAAGGAAGCAGCTCATGGCTTGTGTTGGGAAGAGTCAAGCAGGTAGAGGCAACTGCCAGGTGTCTGACCCAAGTCTATGTGCTGAAGTCCTAAACCCCAGTACCTCCAAATGTGACTGTATTTGGAGACTGTCTTTGGAGAGGTGATGAAGGTAAAATGAGTCCTTTGGGATGGGCTATGATCCATAAGGACTGGTGTGCTTATAAGAAGGGGACATTAGGACAGACAGAGAATCCAAGGAGACAGGTCTCAAGAAAAACCAACCTGGATGATACCTTGATCTTGGACTTCAGCCTCCAGAACTGTAAGAAAAGCAATTGCTATTTTTTGTCTGTTATGTAGTCTGTGGTGTTTGTTGTGGCAGTTGGAGCCATTTAATACAGCGTTTTCCTACGGGCATTTTTTTTAAAGCTTCCGGTGGGTGCTAGGTACTGTTTGAGCCAAAGTGGCAGAGCCCTGGATTTGCAGAAAATCAAGGAGTATCCCACCAGCCAAGCTCGCACTGACCCCCGGGCTGAGTATGGGAGTTTAGACGGGGAAGGAAGCGGTACAGTCCCATCCCCCACAGCGGACACTCCACCAAGGGAATCAGCAGTCAGCATCTTGAACAGCTGAAATATCCACCGCCATTCTCCAACAGATCAACAACAAAACAGGTGTGTGGCACTCAGCCCATCCCCCATACATCGGGAACTCTCCTAGGCTTGCTGGGGGAGGGAGAAGCAGAGTGAGCCTGCATAAAGACTAGGGGGGAACTAGAGGCACCTGACCTGCAACCCCCCCTACCCATCTGCAGCCAAAAGGAAACCTGTCTAGCTAGAGCTGGGGGTGGGGCAAGCAGGAAAAATCCAAAGGACAGAGTGCCTGGGATCCCAATTGCCAACTGTGGGACCCCGGAGATCCAGGCCCACTGATTCGTGCGGCCTGCCCTGTGGCTACAGAAGGCTAGCAGGAGAAACCAGGAGGCTAGAGGCAAGGCCCTCGAGTCTGGGCAGCTGGAAATTGCAGGCCCGCCGGCGACAGTTCACCCACTGCCCGCATAGCTGGGCGGTAGGAGAACACCCGGCCGCAGGTGACCGATCACCCGCCCGCGGCCTGTGATACTGGGCGGCTAGAGACCGCCTGCCTGCCGCGACTGGGAGCTGAAATCAAACAGAGACAGTCTAGTCACACCACCTCATCAGGACACCCAGGCAAGGAACTGGGGCCGGTCATAGCAAAGTAGTGTCGTCACTGGAGCTCGGACGTCGGATCTTCCTTCACAGTGGAATCCACGTCAGCAGGCATAGTTTAACAACACTAAGGAAAGGCATCAGAGTAATACAGAACCAAAACAAATCTATAGAAGAGAGTAGAAACACGACAATCAAATAGAGCTGGAAAGCAACGGGGACAACATGAGAAAACAAGGGAAAAAAGGAGTACAAACAGTGCAAGACAACTTAATTCTACAAGAGGACATAGAAACATCAGAAGCAGGGATAGGGAAAGAACTCAAGGCATACCTAACTCAAATGGAAAGGAATATTAGAGAAGACATGAGACAGCAAGTCCAAGCAATAAAAATATATTTTGAAAATGAATTAAACAAACAAATTCAAATGGCAAAGAACGAGCTCTACCAGGAGATAGAGATCTTAAAAAAGAATCAAACTATAATCCTAGAATTGCAGGAAACTATAAACCAAATTAAAAACTCAAACGAGAATATTACAAATAGACTTGATCAAGTAGAAGTCAGAACATCAGATAATGAAGACAAGGTTTATCAACGTGAAAAGAGTATAGTCAACACAGAAAAGATGCTTAAATCCCATGAGCAATCTATTCAAGAGATATGGGATATCATTAAAAAACCAAATTTGAGAGTCATCGGGATAGAAGAAGGCACAGAGATTCAAACCAAAGGAATGGACAGCATATTAAATGAAATAATTGTAGAAAACTTCCCAGAGATGAAAGATGGAATGGATTGCCAAATCCTGGAAGCCTACAGGACCCCAAACATTCAAAACTATAATAGACCAACTCCAAGACACATAATTATGAAGATAGCCAACATACAGGACAAGGAGAGAATATTAAAAGCTACCAGAGAAAAGAGACAGATTACATTCAGGGGTAAACCAATTAGGTTAACGACTGATTTCTCAGCACAGACTTTGAAAGCGAGAAGATCCTGGAACAATGTATTTCAAACGCTGAAAAATAATGGATTTCAACCAAGAATACTGTATCCAGCAAAATTGAGCTTCAGATTTGACAACGAAATTAAAATCTTTCACGATAAACAAAAGCTAAAAGAATTTGCAGCAAGAAAACCAGCACTGCAAAGCATTCTGAGCAATATACTACAAGAAGAGGAATTGAAAAATAGTGCCCAAAACTAACAACAAGAGGTATCTCAGTAAAGGAGGAGGAAAATAACCAAAAAAGTAAAACTAGCCAAACTAAAATAAATAAATAAAGTAGCATGACTGGAAGTACAAATCATATCTCAATTGTAACTTTAAATGTTAATGGCCTAAACTCACCAATCAAGAGACATAGGCTAGCAACCTGGATCAAAAAAACAAATCCAACAATATGCTGCCTTCAGGAAACTCATATGATAGGAAAAGACATACACAGGCTGAAGGTAAAAGGTTGGGAAAAATCATACCACTCACATGGCCCTCGGAAGCAAGCAGGAGTGGCCATACTCATATCAAATAAAATCAACTTCAAACCTAAGTTAATTAAGAAGGATAAAGAAGGACACTATATAGTGTTAAAAGGGACCATCCACCAACAAGACATAACAATTATCAATTTGTATGCACCAAACAATGGAGCTGCAATCTACATAAAACAAATGCTCCTCAAGTTCAAGAGTCAAATAGACCATAACACAATAATTACGGGTGACTTCAACACACCGCTCTCGCCATTAGACAGATCCTCTAGACAAAAACTGAATAAAGAAACTATAGAACTCAACAGCACAATCAATAACCTAGACCTGACTGACATATATAGAATACACCAACCATCATCAAGTGAATACACGTTCTTCTCAGCAGCACATGGATCCTACTCAAAAATAGACCATATATTATGCCATAAGGCAAATCTTAGTAAATATAAAAGTGTGGAGATAATACCATGCACCATATCTGACCATAATGGAATGAAATTGGAAATCAATGATAAAAAAAGGAAGGAAAAATCCTACACCACATGGAAAATGAACAATATGTTATTGAATGATCAATGGGTTACAGAAGACATAAAGGAAGAGATAAAAAAATTCTTAGAGTCAAATGATAATACAGACACAACATACCGGAATCTATGGGACACAATTAAAGCAGTTTTAAGAGGGAAATTCATATCCTGGAGTTCTTTCATCAAAAAAAGAAAAAACCAACAAATAAATGAACTCACACTACACCTCAAAAACCTAGAAAAGGAAGAACAAAACAACAGCAATTGTAGTAGAAGACAAGAAATAATTAAAATTAGAGCAGAAATAAACGAAATTGAAACAAAAAAAACCATTGAAAAAATTGATAAAACTAAAAGTTGGTTCTTTGAAAAAATAAATAAGATAGACAAGCCCTTAGCTATGCTAACAAAAAGAAGAAGAGAGAGAACTCAAATTACTAATATACGGGATGAAAAAGGCAATATCACAACAGACACTACAGAAATACAGAAGATAATTAGAAAGTATTTTGAAACCCTATATTCTAATAAAATAGAAGATAGCGAGGATATCGATAAATTTCTTAAGGCATATGATTTGCCCAGATTGAGACAGGAAGACACACACAATTTAAACAGACCAATAACAAAGGAAGAAATAGAAGAAGCCATCAAAAGACTACCAACCAAGAAAAGCCCTGGACCTGATGGGTATACAGCGGAGTTCTACAAAACCTTCAAAGAAGAACTAATACCAATACTTTTCAAACTATTTCAAGAAATAGAAAAAGAAGGAGCTCTTCCAAATTCATTCTATGAGGCCAACATCACCCTGATCCCAAAACCAGACAAAGACACTTCAAAGAAAGAAAACTACAGACCAATATCTCTAATGAACTTGGATGCAAAAATTCTCAATAAAATTCTGGCGAATCGAATACAAAAACATATCAGAAAACTTGTGCACCATGATCAAGTAGGATTCATCCCTGGGATGCAAGGCTGGTTCAATATACGGAAATCAATACATGCTATTCACCACATCAATAGGCTTAAAGACAAGAACCATATGATCATCTCGATAGATGCAGAAAAAGCATTTGACAAAATACAACATCCCTTTATGTTCAAAACATTAGAAAAACTAGGGATATCAGGAACTTACCTCAACATTGTAAAAGCTATATATGCTAAACCTCAGGCTAGCATCATCCTAAACGGAGAAAAACTGAAGGCATTCCCTCTAAAATCTGGAACAAGACAGGGATGTCCTCTATCACCACTTCTATTCAATTTAGTTCTCGAAGTACTAGCCAGAGCAATTAGACAGACAAAAGAAATTAAAGGCATAAAAATAGGAAAAGAAGAAATTAAATTATCGCTATTTGCAGATGACATGATAATTTACTTAACAGACCCAAAAGGATCTACAAAGAAGCTGCTAGAGTTAATAAATGAATTCAGCAAAGTGGCAGGATATAAAATCAACACGCACAAATCAAAGGCATTCCTGTATATCAGCAACAAAACCTCTGAAATGGAAATAAGGAAAACCACTCCATTCACAATATCCTCAAAGAAAATAAGATACTTGGGAATCAACCTAACAAAAGAGGTGAAAGATTTATACAATGAAAACTACAGAACCTTAAAGAGAGAGATAGAAGAAGATCTCAGAAGATGGAAAAATGTACCCTGTTCATGGATAGGCAGAACTAACATCATCAAAATGGCGATATTACCCAAAGTTCTCTACAGGTTTAATGCGATGCCAATCAGAATCCCAAAGACATTTCTTGTAGAAATAGATAAAGCAATCATGAAATTCATATGGAAAAACAAAAGACCCAGAATAGCAAAAGCAATTCTAAGCAGGAAGTGTGAATCTGGAGGTATAGCGATACCAGAGCTCAAACTGTACTACAAAGCAATAGTAACAAAAACAGCATGGTACTGGTACCAAAACAGGCAGGTGGACCAATGGTACAGAATAGAGGACACAGAGACTAATCCACAAAGTTACAACTATCTTATATTTGATAAAGGGGCTAAAAACATGCAATGGAGGAAGGATAGCATCTTCAACAAATGGTGCTGGGAAAATTGGAAATCCATATGCAACAAAATGAAATTGAATCCCTTTCTCTCGCCAGCCACAAAAGTTAACTCAAAATGGATCAAGGAGCTAGATATAAAAACAGAGACACGGCGTCTGATAGAAGGAAAAGTTGGCTACGATCTACATATTGTGGGGTCGGGCTCCAAATTCCTTAATAGAACGCCCGTAGCCCAAGAGTTAATGACAAGAATAAACAAATGGGACCTACTTAAACTAAAAAGTTTTTTCTCAGCAAGAGAAACAGTAAAAGAGGTAAATAGAGAGCCTACATCCTGGGAACAAATTTTTACCCCTCACACCTCAGATAGAGCCCTAATATCCAGAATGTACAAAGAACTCAAAAAATTAAACAATAAGATAACAAATAATCCAATCAACAAATGGGCCAAGGACCTGAACAGACACTTCTCAGAGGAGGACATACAATCAATCCACAAGCACATGAGAAAATGCTCACCATCTCTAGCAATCAGAGAAATGCAAATCAAAACCACCCTAAGATACCATTTCACTCCTGTAAGATTGGCAGCCATTATGAAGTCAAACAACAATAAGTGTTGGCGAGGATGTGGGGAAAAGGGCACACTTGTTCACTGCTGGTGGGACTGCAAAATGGTGAGGCCAATTTGGAAAGCAGTATGGAGATTCCTGGGAAAGCTGGGAATGGATCCACCATTTGACCCAGCTATTGCCCTTCTTGAACTATTCCCTGAGGACCTTAAAAGAGCACACTATACGGATACGGCCACATCAATGATTATAGCAGCACAATTCACAATAGCTAGACTGTGGAACCAACCTAGATGCCCTTCAATAGACGAGTGGATAAAAAAATTGTGGCAGCTATACACAATGGAGTATTATGCAGCACTAAGAAACGACAAAATCATAGAATTTGCAGGGAAATGGATGGCATTAGAGCAGATTATGCTAAGTGAAGCTAGCCAAGCCCTAAAAAACAAATGTCAAATGTCTTCTTTGATATAAAGAGAGCCACTAAGAATAGAACAGGAAGGAAGAGCATGAGGAAAAGACTAACAGTAAACTAAGACGAATGGGGGGAGAGAAAGGAAGAGAGAAGGGAAAACATATGGAAATGGTAGGAGACCTTCAGTGATACACAAAATTATAAGAGGTTATGAGGGGCAAGGGGGTGGGGGGAAAAAAGGGGAGAGAATTGAACAACAGCAGAGGAGGTAGAGAGGGAAGATGGGAGAGGAGGGGAGGGGAGGGGGGATAGTAGGGGATAGGAAAGGTAGCAGAATACAACAGTCACTAATATGCCATTATGTAAAAATGTGAGTATGTAACAGAAGTGAGTCTGTATTATGTATTTGGGGAGTTCAAAACCCAATTGAGTCGAATGTATGAAAGATGATATGTCTTGAGCTCTGTAATGTTTTGAACAATCAATAAAAAAAATAAAAAAATAATAAAAAAAAACTTTAGGTTACAATGTACAAATAGAGGAGTATATATTAGGAAGCCTATTAATGTGAGAAATCAATTATTTGTGCAAAATATACATTTTAAAATGCAAATGTGATCTCTATTATCATGGCTGTGAACTATTCCTTAACTTCTGTGGGCCTGACACATCAAATACTTAATGCTAATGATACTTTTTTTTTTAAGAGAGAGAGAGAGAGAAAGAAAGAGAGAGAATCTTTTCAATATTTATTTTTTAGTTCTCGGTGGACACAACATCTTTGTTTGTATGTGGTGCTGAGGATCGAACCCAGGCCGCATGCATGCCAGGCGAGCGCTCTACCGCTTGAGCCACATCCCCAGCCCTGCTAATGATACTTGCATTTACTTTGCAGGGTTGTGGAAAGAACTGAATACTTTTTTCAATGAATTAACTCATGACAAAACTTTAAAAATATGTATGATCTCAAGAAGGTTGCTGCTGCTGTCAATTATAACTACCTTGTTTGGTTGGATGAAAATGAAAAGATGCATTAGAGAGACTTGCTTGTTGGATGATACATTTTGCCTGAGGAAGCACTGAGATCCTCATGCATAGTTATCATCAATTCAATGTTGTTTCAACATTTCTTCTCTCTGTATGTTCATGATACTTTTGGTTTTTTTGTTGTTGTTATTTGTTGTTTATTTTAACAATGCTTTTTCAGTTAAATGTATGTAAGTGTTAAATATTTTTATACCATTTTATACCAATCTAGCAAATTCTATCCTGTTTCCAACTATCTTCTTTTTCTTCCTGTGTGTTCAACATTATAGGCATTTTTAACAGTTATTTATATTTTATTCTTTATCATTTTTATTTTATTTCTACTCTGTTTACTTTAGAAAAATACAAACACAAATCACGCACACAAAAGAGTGAACAATTCACAGATATAAATAATTTTTCAATTGAATTTCATATTGCCAACTTAAATTATAAATTGTGTGCCCACAGACACACATATATACTAGAATCTAGGACAAATTAAAGAGTCTATGCACAATTCTCTCAGAAAAACACAGGAACCCTGCCAAGATTATTTATATCTTTCCCCAACAAAAACAAGACACTTCAGGAGGAATCCTACATTTGTAGATCTTTGAGTACAAATTAGTACTATGACAAGTTTGCTATTATAAAAAAAAATTGCTAAAGTGCAAAATTTACTATGTTATTCAAAAAATTAAATAATGAAAAATAAAGTGATTTTCAGTGCTGTGAACAGTAAATATTATGAACTTTACACATTTTCCGGTTATTTCTTAAATTTATTTCTCTGTCCCTTCCTTAATCCTACTTCAAACATGTTTGAAATTATCACCAAATTCTCCTTAGCTAAATAACGTGTATGTAGATATGACTTGTAGCTACACTAATTTGTGCATTTCCAAGAATGTGGGGAAGCTATTCACATGTTACTAATTCTACAAATAAAAATAATAGCAACTTCAAAAAAAGAAAAAAAAAGAAAATCAAGGAGTGAGGGGAACGTTTGTTTTCAATAGGAAAATAAAGAACATAAATGCAGCGGTTCTTGGTGAGTTCCAGAAGTGGGGAGGAAGGTACAGCAGGAACGAAGCTCAAAGGGAGGGGTGAAGGGAAAGAGGTGAGGTCAAATGGACAGCCCCTTTGCTGCAGATGCCAAGGGTTCTGAGCATTGGCCTGACTAGATCCCATTTCTACCATCGGGGGACTGCCTGGACTCACCAGGAGGTAGAAGTCGGACAGGAAGTAGTTAGGGGGCTATGGCAGGTTACAGGTGAGAACTGGGAACAAGGGTCAGTGAGAAAATTTCAGATCCAACTTTAAGGAGGAGTAAGCAACACCTGGATAGATTAGATGTGGGTGCAGGATAGAAAGGGAATAGTCAAGAAGAATTCCAAAGGTGTGGGCAAAGCATTCATAGATGCAAACACTCAGGAGACTTAGCAAGAGAGCTGTGGCTGGAGTCTGGAGCCAGAAACAGGAAACCTCGCCAGTCAGCAGTCAGCATAGAGACCAAGTTTGAGGTCCTCAGTCTGTGCATGTGATCTCCTTATGAGTAAGGAACAACTGAGATCTGAGAAACAAACCTGGGTATCCTCCAGGAAATAGAGTCAGGAGGAAAAGGAGAAACCAGTGGGAAGAGGAGAACAGGAAGCCTATATGGGTGACATAAACCTGAGTGCATGCTGCCAGGACTCTGGGTGATGCAAACTGAGAATCTGCCTTCGCTTTGGCCATGGCAGGAGCTGCTTTGGTGGAGATGGAGAGAAGAATGTCCGAGTTAAAGAGAAGATGAGTGAACAGATGATGAGTATAGAATGGTGATTCAATGATTGTCCCCACAAAGGAGTGTGGAGAAATGCAGCAGTGGTTATGGGGCACTTGGGAGAAGGGGAAGATTTTTTTAAGCCAGGAATAGTACAACCTGTTTGTATGCTGAGAGGAGACATTTGTCAATGCATAGGTGAGAGACAGCATGGACACAGATGAAGCAGATGTCCCTGGAGGACAGGAGGAATCTGGGTGCAGACAGTTACTAGTACAGAGGGACTGAGATGCACTGGACCACTCTTATACTTCCTCTTGCTTACAGGCCCAGGATTTTGTTCACCTGGTCCAAGAACCCACATTTTCAGGGTAGCATCTAAGAGTCATGGCCGTTTCAGTCCACTCAACAGGATAGGGCACTGACATTGCAGATTAGGTTCCAGGAGGGGCCCCACACTTTTATAAGGGTGGAAAAATAAGAGCACAATACAAACGTGCCCTTCTTTCTCCTGCCCCTAGATTTCCCCTCTGCTTGTAGAAGATGTCTTCAGATCTTGAGGAGACAATTTTAAAAGGAAAAGCCTACAAGTTGAGCATGACTGTACCCTGGGTTCTTGTTGTCAATAACCATTGACATTACTTGGATGTAATAATAACCAATAACCATTACTTGGAACCAGCTTCCAGCCCTCTCATTTAATCATATATAAGTGCCAAATGTCTAGGACTGGGGTTTTAAATTTGCTCTTGGCAAACAGGCTTGGACGTTTTAAGCTCAGCCTAGAAAAATCTTTGCTGGTTCCACAGTCAGTTACAGGCAGTTTTGGAGTTATCAGCCTCAAGGGAGGGTGAATGAGACCAAGAATTATGACATGCAGTTAAGTGACTGCCAAGCTGTGGGCAAAGGGCAGCCCCAAACCATGGGACATTATGTCAGTGGTGCAGAAGTGTACACAGCACCCAGTAGGTCCCTTCCATGGAATCCTGGACAGTTAGATTCTTCATGCATCAATTTCCTTAACTGTAAAATGGAGATTATCTGCCAAGCACAGTGACGCCTAGAAATTTGGGCTACTCAGGAGGCTGTGTTAAGAGGATCACCTTGAACCCAGGAATTCAAGGTCACTCTGAGCAACACAGTGAGGTCACATCTTAAAAGAGAGAGAAGAGAAGAGAAGAGAAGAGAAGAGAAGAGAAGAGAAGAGGAGAGAGAGAGAGAGAGAGAGAGAGAGATATTATTATAGTACCTGCCTGTGTCATGGAGTTTCCATGAGGATTAAATTAATTCACACATGCAAAGCAGTTTAAACAGTGGTATATTGTGAGTGCTAGGTGCTATTATAAATTGGCCTGTGGCCATTTTTTCCCTATTATAAGAACTTAAAAAAAAAAAAACAATTAAAGCTTACTAAAGTGTTGAGAGCCACAGCCGAAGGGGCCCCAGCAAACTTCCAGCTGCCGGCTGATGATTGGCTCACAGCGGCCCCAGAAACATCTAGCTGATTGGCTCCTCTGCGGTGATGCTCATTGGGCTGTTTCCCTGCCCTTTCAAACCACGGAGCTGCTCATTGGGGGACTTCTTTGGCTCCGCCCACACGACCCAGCCAATCAGCCTCAAGAGCAGGAGGATTGTGGGAGGTGGAGAGGCTGGTGTTGGGTTGAGAGGCTTGTGGAAGCCGGTGGTGGCAGTTGGGCTCTGAGGGTTTTTCCTGAGGAGCTGTTTTGTTTGGCTGTGTGGTTCTAAAAATAAAGTTAGTTTCTTTTGACAAGTGGCTTCTGAATTGTGCCCAGCCAGACTACGGCACTAAAGATTTGTTTTGTACCAGGCATCACATAACATGCTTGATAAGTGTTGTTTCATTAATCCAATTTAGTCACTATTTTCAGAGGCCTACTATCAAGTTAGAGCTACCCAAAATCTTCATTTTGAGCCTGTTCCCAGAGACTCCCCGCATTTCTCAGGCAGGTCATGGTCACTATCTGAGCTCCAACAAATGCATAAATGCTCCAGTCAATGTCCCAGAAGATTTCTGTTCCAGCCACTGATGAACACTTGGTGGGTGACCCAAGCTTTTTCCCCTCACACCCTCAAATAGAAAAGACTAGGACAAAGGATTTCTAAAACAAAGGGCCATTGTTTGAGGAAGCAAAACATTTAATGAAAGGGGCAGCAATGTTGTCAATATCACTGGCCTTGGAACACCCCTATGAGTGACCCATGTGTGCCTTTCATATCCCTTCATATGGCTGACCAAAGATAAGGACCCAGATTCTGAGGGATCCTCTTCCCTCTGACAATTAAACAGGCCTATGCAAGAAAACAGAGAACAGCAGGTCATAGTCTGCTATGGTTAAAGGCCATGCATGATTCTGGTCAGAGCTGGGGATGTCGGAAGCCAAGGGTGTGTTTCCCCGGGCAGCACTCATTGGTGAGCTCAGCATCTTCATCTCCCCAGTCCCTGATCAGTGTTGCAACCGATACATGCACAATCTAGATTTCCAGTAACAACTCTCAACACTTCTGCGGACATTAGTCTCTCCTCAGAAACCTCCCAGGGCTCCCTGTGGCTTACTGAGTTAAGCGCAGCCTCCAATAGGATTTTGAAACAGGTGACGCAGCTGCCACTGGCAAGTGTCAGATACACAGTGGCTGCCCTTTACACACAGAGTCCATGAGCAGCAGCCCACATGAGCTAAATAGACCTGTCTTGTTTCTGAAACAGACTCACCCTGTTTCTATCAGTAGCAGAGCCTAATGTGGCCACAGGGGTTCTGTGGTTGTGGGGGCTTGCTTCTCAAGCCCTCAAGGACATTGTACCACCATCACCATGGATCCTCACTGCAACATGGAAGGACAACCTAACTCTGCCTGGTAACTACATGAGGATAGAGTTTCTCAGCAAAGCTAGTCATTTGGTCATATCTATCCACTGGTAAGCAGTAAAAACAGAATTTGAGCTGAAGTCAGACTCCAAAGCCAAAATCTTTGTCCTGCACCTATAGAAATGATTGTGCAATATTTCTTCAGATGAATTATATCAACTCATTTTCAAACACTGAACCAAGTGTTCACTTTGGGATGAACCCTGTTTGGTCATATTTTATCCTTCTTATATAGTCCTAGATTCAGTTTGCTAATATTGCATTGAGTTCACTGTTAATGCTCATGAGGGATATGGGTCAGTTATTTTCTTGTAATGTCTTTTTCTGGTTTTTATATCAGGATGATGCAAGAATCAAAAAATAAATTACAAAGCATTTTCTCCTGCTTTTAAAAAGAGTTCTCTTAGCTCTCTGTCACTGTCACAATTACCTGAGATAATGAACTTGTAAACAGAAAAGATTTATTTGGGCTCACAGTTTGGGAAATTGTAATTGTTTGGCTCCTCTGCTTTGGGACTGTGGCAAGGCCACACATCATGGCAGGAACATGTGGTAGAAAAAAGCTGCTCACTCCCCTCACGGCTGGGAAGTTGCAGAGAGAGGAAGGAATAGGGATCCCCTTCATGGGCATGCCCTAATGACCTATGACCTCCCACTAGGCTCCACCTCTTAAATGTTCTACCACCTCCCAATGAGTGCCACTTTGGGCACAAAGCCTTTAACACATGGGCCTTTTGGCCATATTCCAGACCTAGACTTACATTAAGTTATATATTCTAAAATAATTTCATTATTCTTTAAATGTTTAGACTTTACCAGACCTGGAGGTTTCATTATGGAAGAATTTTTAAACAGTTATAACTGTTTAGTTTATCTGATTCTTGATTGGGCTTAGGTAGTTTGTTTGTCGAGGAAGCTTATCCATTTCATACATGGTATCAAATTTGTTGGCATATGTACAGAAAAATAAAATTATGTCATTTGCAAGGAAATGGATGGAACTGGATATTATTATGCTAAATGAAATAAACTAAACTCAGGTCAACAGTCATATATTTTCCCTTATATGTGGAAGCTAGAAAGGAAAAAGGGGAAGAAAGGTGGAGTGGAGAGGTTTCACGAAAACCAAAGGGAGACCAGTAAAACAGAAAAAAGAGACTAGGGAGAAGGAGGAGTTGGAGGGAAAGGGGAAATACTGGAGAATGATACTGGCCAAATTATATTGTTACATTGTGTGAATATACAAATATGTAACACAAATGCCACCATTATGTACAACTATAATATACCAACAAGAAATATGGAAACATTTGTTGGCATAAAGTTGTCCATAATATGCCCTTATTATCCTATTAATATCTATAGAATCAGGAGCCATATTCTCCTCTCACCCTTGATCAATCATTCGAGTCTTTTTCTTTATATCACTCTGGCTAGGTTTTATCAATTTCACTAATTTCTTTTGAAGAATTAGATTTTGGTTTAATGCTTTTCTTGTTTTCATTCATTTATGTTCTCTTAATTATTATTAACTAACTGTGCTTACTCTGGATTTGATTTGTTTATCTTATTTGCTCAGGGTAGAAGCCATTGAGCTGAGACTTTTAGTGTTTTCTTATAAAAGCTTTCATAGCTCTTCATTCTTTCAACATGGCCGCAGAGGCCTCACACAGTTTTTGATATATTGTATTTTTTCTTGTTAAGATAATTTCTAAGTAATCTTGTGATTTCTTTTTGTCCCACAGGGATACTTAGAAGGATGTTATATAATTTCCAAATATTTGGGCATTTTTCCAGATATCTTTGTATTTGTTATTTCTAGTATAATTTTATTGAGTTCAGAGAACATATTTTGTACAGGTTGAAACCTTTTATAGTTGGTGAGATTTATTTAATGGCACAGCCTATGTTTTATGATCTATTTGAATGAATGTTCCATGTGCATTTGTAGATAATGTACATTTTGCTCTCTGGTGAAGTGTCTTATAAATGTCAAGTACGTGAATTATGTTGGTAGTGTTGTGTAAGTGTTCTATGTCTTTATAGATTTTGTCTGTTCAATCACTTATTAAGAAGAAATGCTGGAGGACCCAACTAAGATGGTGGATTGGTTTACTCCTCTCAGTCTCATCATGCTTGTTTTATGTAAGTTGAAGTTTTTTGTTGGGTGTGTACACATGTGATTACTATGCTTTCTTGAATGTATTCCCTTTGTCTTTATGTGATGCTCCTTTTCATCCTTGGTAATTGTCCTTGTTCTTAAATTTATTTCATCTGAGATTAACATGCCACTCTGTCTTTTTGTTAGTGTTTGTATATTCTGTTCTTTTTACTTTACATATCTTTAAAGTAAATTTCTTATACAAAGAAGATAGGTGAATCTTTACCTTGTCTTTCTTTTTTTGAAGTTCAATGTGCCAATCTCTTTTTTTTTTTCCAATTGGGCCTTTTGTATTTATTGCAATTGTTGATGTAGTTGGCCTCAAAACTATCTTTTGTGTGTGCCTGCCTGCCCGCCTGCCTGCCTGCCTGCCTTCCTTCCTTCCTTCCTTCCTTCCTTCCTTCCTTCCTTCCTTCCTTCCTCCCTCCCTCCCTCCCTTCCACCCTCCATTAGTTCTAATCAGTTATACATAGAAGTAGAAATTTCTTCTTTCATTGTACACAAATGGAGCAGAATTTTTCACTTCTCTGGTTGTGCATGAAGTAGAGTCACACCATTCATGCAATCATACGTGTACCCAGGGTAATGATATCTGTCTCATTCCACTATCTTCCCTACCCCTTTGCCCCCACTTCCCCTTTGCCCCATCCAAAGTTCCTCCACTTATCCCAGACACCACCACCCCAATATGGATTAGCATGGACTTATCAGATTAGCATGGACTTATCTGGCCTCTGGTTTTTTGAGATTGACTTATTTCATTTAGCACGATATTCTCCAACTCCACGTATTTACTTGCAAATGCCATAATTTTATTTTCTTTTAATGCTGAGTAATATTCCATTGGGTGTATATGCCACAGTTTCTTTATCTGTTCACCTATTGAAAGGCATCTAGGTTGCTTCCACAGTTTAGCAATTGTGAATTTTGATGCTATAAATATTAAAGTGGCTGAATTACTGTAATATGCTGTTTTTAAGTCCTTTGGGTATAAACTGAGGAGTGGGAAAGCTGGTCAAATGGTGGCTCCTTTCCAAGTTTTCTATGGAATCTCCATACTGCTTTCCAAAGTGGTTGCACCAATTTGTAGTCTCACCAGCAATGTCTGAGTGTTCCTACATTCTTGCCAATGCTTATTGTTGCTTGTATTCTTGATAACTGCCATTCTGAGTGGAGTTAGATGAAATCTTAGTGTAGTTTGGATTTGTATTTCTCTAGTAATTACTAGAGGTGTTGAACATTTTTTTCATATATTTGTTGATCAATTATATTTCTTCTGTGAAGTGTCTATTCACTTCCTTAGCCCATTTATTTATTGGGTTATTTGTTTTTTTAATGTTAAGTTTTTAAAGTTATTTGTATATCCTGGAGATTTGTGCTCTATCTGATATGAGTATGGCAAAAAATTTGCTCCCCAAATGTAAGCTCTCTCTTTACCTCATTGATTGTTTCTTTTACTGAGAAGAAGCTTTTTAGCTTGAATCCATCCCATTTATTGACTCTTGATTTTATTTCTTGAACTTGAGGAGTCTTGTTACAGAAGTCGAGGCCTAATCTGACATAATGAAGATTTCTTCTATTAGGAGTAGGATCTTTGGTCTAATGCCTAAGTCCTTGACCCACTTTGAGTTGAGTATTGTGCATGGTGACAGATAGGAGTTTAGTTTCATTTTGCTGCATATGGTTTCCAGTTTCCCAACACCATTTGTTGAAGAGTGTATGCTCAAAACTATCTTAAATAGTATTGCCAGTTGTTTTCGATTTGCCCCATCTGATCTTTGTTCATTTTTTATTCTCTTCCTTACTTTCTTTTGGGTTATTTTTATGATTTCACTAAAAAGATTTCATTATTTTATCTCCATATTGATGCACATTAGTTACATATCTTAAAAAGTTCTTTCTTAGTTACTATCTAGGATCTATTATATACATGTCAAGTTATGCTGTCCCACTTCCACACAGCGTGAACACCTACCATTACAGCTTCCTCCTTGGTGCCACTATTGTCATACATTTTACTTCAACCTAAGTTAAAAAGTGTATGATACATAAGACTCACTCACAGGTATGTGGAGGGAGAAAGGACATTTCTGGCAATAAGCATGAGCAAAGATTTAGAGGTGTGCATCTTGAAAGTAACAAGAAGCTTAGGTATCAATTATGATATGTGGTATGACATAAGCAGAAATTGTAGCCTGGGATCAAATCTTGGAGGGCTCTGTATGCTTTATTCTGTATGCAATAAGATACATTTCAAAGTCTTGGTAGGAATGTAGCAGAGGATGTAACTACTTGAATGTATATAAGTATAAATCATGTGGTTGCTGAGGAAGTTGTATTTGGATAGGAAAAGAGTGGTGGGGAGGAGGAAGGACACTCATAGGGTTGAAGAGATGGCCAGGGCCTGCATTGGATATGGTAGCAAGATGAACTACTAGTCAATTTGACAAACTCCTCCAAGGTGAACCCAGTGGTGAGGTGGTTGGCCAGGTGGGAGGGGTGAGAGAAAAGAATGAGAATGAGCAGCTTCTGAATTACATATAGTGCTGAACAGCAGCGTGTCATCAAACATGTCTCTAGGGCCTGATGGTTACAGGTGCACTCTACTCAGAACCTAACAACTTTGAGATTCCCTGCCCTGGATGGTTTTTAGTGGGCACCTGGGCAGAGGGATTTGAAGTCTAGGAGGAGAGAAGGGTGAGCGGGATATTGGCTCAGGCAGCTTCCCACCTTCCATACATACTGTGAGTAGGTAGAGCAGAATTTCTGGCATCTGTGGGCCACATGGAGGAAGAGAAGCCCAGGAAGAAAACTGAATGGTGGAGAGGAAGGGTTCAAAAAGAAACAGAAGGGTGTGGTTTCACAGAAGCCAAGGGCTTTGAGGGATCTCAGGAAGTATAAAACCAATGACTTCACATTCAAGATGTCAGGGGCCTTGCCTAACATTTATCAAAATGCTGATAAAGTCTCACAACATCAACAATGAAGACACACAGGTACTGGTGCCAGAATTTAGGAAAAAGTGATTATGATTACAAGGCACATGGTGTGGGTTGGAGAGATGCCCACTCAGACCTCTATGTAATGTTTGGCTCTGCACCAATGGCAGAATAACACGAAGACCCTTCCCTATAGCCTGCCCCTGGTCTCAGTGCCCAGACTATCAGACAGACACCTCTCATGAAGAGAAGGAGGCCAGGGGTTACAATCACATCACATCTCTCACTTCTTTCTCCCCTTTTTTTAGGAAACTATTCCAAATCCCAGGAAACAACTGGTCAGAAAGGGCATAGGTGTGGGCAGTAGAGCTGCATCTCCTAACAGTTAATTCTAAGACAATTAGAATAAAAATACAAAACACTAAAAAGTTCATTAAACATAAGATTGTTCTTTACTGAACAAAAATTGGCAACACCCCAACATTTCCAAGTGTAGGCAACTGCATGTTTTGAAATCCAATGCAGGCATTCAAATGAACATATGTTTTTATTTTTTGACAAGATGACCATATTTTAAAAGTGATTTATAAAGGTTATGCACTATTTATTTATAAAGGTTATGCACTAAATCCTTAACATAATCCATTTAATATGTATGCACAGAAGAGTCTACACTGTAAAATGTTAACACTGGTTATCTCTAGGTGGTCACTCTTGTTACTTTCCTGTCCTGTTTCTTCCATTGTTTGCTTCCCATTGTTTGCACCCATCTAGAAGCCAGAGTACATAGAAGCCTATATATCAGCCATTACAGGTTGGGGTAGGGAAGCCCAGAGGGATCAGGTAACTGAAAAAGAGGGTGGGTAGATTTGGTGTTGATAGGATCCAGGAATTTACATATTGTGTGGTTTGGCAGGTCTTCAAGTATATTCAAACGTCAGGAATTGGGGTAGAGAAGGTAGAGGCAATGCATGGAAATCTACCTGTCTAGTATCCTTTCTAGGAAGAAGGTAAAGTGAACCTGGCAATTTATGAGGAATTACAGAAGAGAGTTTCTGTTTATATTCACAAACTGCATGAATTGGTTCACAGCTATCAAGTGTGTGGCAAGGATGTATGCACTCACCAAATGTGCTTTCTTTTTTCTCCAGAACACAGGGCTTAACTCCATTTGCTGGCTTTTTGTGCAGGTAGAGGGCAGGACAGGGGGCTGAGCTCCAGCTGATGGATTGGGAGGCAGAGTGCACCATATCCTGTTATGGTATCCACACAGATTCTCCAGTCTCTGTGACAGTAGTGTGTGTTTACAGACAAGCTTATGCCCTAGGTCAGAATTTTACCAGGGGGATGTCTCTAATACTGTCCTAGCCTGACTCAGAGAAGCCCTTTCCATGCTAGCCTCTGTATTTCTCATTTTGCATCCCAGGACTGAATGGAAAGTTCTCCCAAGACTGCATGTTGGCAGAGCCCCATAAAGGGAGGAGTCATCCTTTCATGGAGAGCCTCCTGGGGGAGTCCCCTGACCAGGAACTCCACATTGGACTTTCATGTGAGCATGAAATAAATGTTCATAGTGTCAAGTTACCACAGTTTGCATACTAATGGAACAGTTAGACTTTCCTGGGTCAGGTTAGGGCCATGGTGATGAATGGTTGAATCCAGGAAACCCTGTGTAGAAAAGATAGGAGAGTGACTGGCTAGGGGAGAAGGAGAAGGAAGGTGGTAGAAGAATTAAAGAATATTCAAGAGTGTAAAATCTTTAAAGGATGGTGTCCTTGATGGCAAAAGGAAAATGAAGAGGAGAGGAGAGGAATGGATCTACAGTTGAAGAGCAGAGCTCTCGCAAAGCCATTGGTTGGCAGTGGAGATAGCACAAAGCATCTGCAGACAAGAAGGGAAAGAGGTTAATTTGATTTCACACTTGATTTTGCCTCTTAAGGACACTGAGTTCAGCGAGGGACAAACGGTTCTCTGAGTCACAGGGAAGTGCCTGTGGTTAGGGGATGGTGGGAAGGAATCAGAATGAGCACTCAAACCTGCCCCAGCAGTTAGGAAGTCACCAGAAACTTGTAGCTACCTTGCCTGACTCTGGAGGACACCTTTATTTCTGACTATCATGACTTTAAATATGTAGAACTGTTGTAAAATGAATGAAGAATGGAGTAGAAGTGAATCCCTTTGCTCAAAGGATTTGAAGGCATTCCCTCTGGTAAATTCTCAATAGGCACAGTGCTGTGTTAAGTGGGAAGCACATGGTACCTGTCACAGAACCTGGGGAATCTGTCTGGATCTCAGTTCCATTTGGACACTATCAAAGAACTGACAACAAAGCTCACCTCTCAGTTGGTTTAGTCAGAGTTGACATGACGAGTTCAGGAGGGACATGATCTCTTCAGCAAAGTTCCTAGAGCAAAGTGGAAATGGTGTGAGCAAATACTAAGTTCTGACCACTTTTCCAAACCACTTCTCTTCTCATTCAGGACTGCTTCTGACAACAGAATCACCCACTTTAAACTCTATAAGGGAAGAACTGCTTGGGCATACTTGAGCTTTTAACAGGTTTTAAAAAATAATCCTGAATTTTTTTCCAACCACTTATTTTGAAATAATTTTAGACTTATAGAAGAATTGCAAAGATCATACAGAGTGGCCATATATACTTCACCTGGTTTCCCCTAATGTTAACATTTTACATAAATATGGGACACTTTACATAAATATTCCATAGTTATACAAACTAAGGAATTAATACTGCTAAATACATATTTTTCTCAGATCTGGATGATAATTTAATGAAAGCAATTGTTGTGCCATTTGCAGGGAGCCAAGTGTCATGGCAGCTGCCAGCATGAGCTTGTCTGACCTATGGCTATCCCCTTTTGAAGTTACTGGTGCAGCTAAGTGGAATGGACGAAGGAATGAAGGGTCTTAAGTTTGCAAGAGGCAAGTGAGATGGGGCAGTGCAGAGAGTACCCACCCGGCACCTCTTCTCCTTCCCTCCCTTACCCCCAGCTAAGGTGAAAGTGCAGACCAATTCTATTGTAGGTTATTGTGGGAAGAGACTAGCTATCTGATAGAGAGATAATGGTTGTGGGACACTTTACAGTTTACAAACTTTTTCACAAAATGACTAAAGGGTGTCCAGAATATAAGCATGACTCACCACAGGTTACTCCTAGAGTTGTGAGGAGCCTCTGTGATGACCTGTCTCAACTGCACCCAGCGCAGGGACCGAACTTGGGCTCAGGGACACTGGGAGTCACTTCTATTGGGTCATAGGTGAGGGAGGGCAGCCCAGCTTCTGACTTCCAAGTCCATGTTTCACTGCATATTTTAATTCACATCTCCAGAGAACCCAGCCCACATGGTAAAACTCACATCTAAGAAGACAGAAATAAGATGACTGCCCTCTGTGGCATTGTTTGTTTGAGAGTGTCAGATTGGGATTGGCTTATTTTACTTAGCATAGTCTCCCACCCACAAGAATGGGGTGCCTTCATTGCTACACAAAATTACATATAAGAGTTTGTGAGGGGAAAGGGAAAAAAAAACAAGGGAGAGAATTAAACAACAGCAGATGGGGTAGAGAGGGAAGGGGAGGGGGATAGTAGGGGATAGGAAAGGTAGCAGAATACAACAGTCATTAATATGGTATTATGTAAAAATGTGGATGTGTAACCAATGTGATTCTGCAACTTGTATTTGGGGTAAAAAGTGGGAGTTCATAACCCACTTGAATCAAATGTATGGAAGATGATATGTCATGAGCTTTGTAATGTTTTGAACAACCAAAAAAAATTAAAAAAAAATAAAATATATCCCATGCTTGTATAATTTTATCAAAATGGATTCTACTGTCATGTATAACTAAGAAGAACCAATTAAAAAAAAAGAGTGTTGGGTTGGTGCACAAGAGAACCTGAGTCACCCAGGCACATCAGGCCAAAAAGAATCGGAAATTCTGTTTTGAGCCAAGAAGAGTTAGGACAGTTCTGATTTGGGCATGTGGAATTTTAACTCTTTTGCTTTGTTCTAAGGCCACATGCTCAGAGGTGCTGAGAGATTTATAAACTCCTGAACTTGTTTAGGAAGTGTGCATACCTGACAAGTTTTAAGTGGCTCATTGTTTTTTTGTGTGTGTTCTTTAAAGAGAAATCTTCATGTTCTTAAAATATTCAAAATTACTTGAGTTTCATTTCTGAGGAGCATTGTCAAAGGTATTGTCTATTTTTATAAACACTTTTTTTTTCTGAATGAAAGTATTTATGGGATTTTCTTACAAATGAAACAATGTTGAGGTTTCTTGAAATGAAGTGGAGGCAGGTCTGTCTGTCTGGCTTCCATTGAAGGGTGCATGGGTGATTCCAGCTCTCTCTCAAAAGTCATAATGGAGTCTGGGGAGAGACTTCTCTTAAGATTTGTCAGGGATATAGGGAGAAATCTGGGGCTCATAAGAGCAGTTTTAGACTCATTTCCTTGGGTTCCAAACAGCACATTGCTTGGCCTGATCACTGTCCTCCATCAGGGACGGGGTAGATGATCCTAGTGCCAAGGAAGAGAGTATAGGCCAGGTCCGTCATGCATGTCAACTGGATATCAACAATCTTAATGGCTGATAGTCAGCCAGGGGTGACGTTTCCCTCCAGAGGATTTAACTGGGGAAAGTACTGCACATAAAGTCAGATGTTTTTTATTGAACTGTAATTTAAAAAAACCTCATGCAAATAGAGAACATCCAGGTTGGTCTCTAGACTCCCAGGTTGGGTTCACAAATGCACAGTGCAGAAGCTGCTTCCATCTCTGTCAATGGGGACACTAGGACTGCTTCTAAAAAGGAAACTTTAGCGTACAGTATTTTCTTAAAAAGTGAAAAAAGGAAAACCAGTATCTAATATTAGTGAATGTCTTCCTCCCCTATTAAAAAAAATACCCCAAAGGAGGGAGACAATTGCCCCTTCATGCCTTCCTTGGTCAGCAGGGCCTGGTAGATGCTTTGGTTAGTAACTTCCGAGTTACTGGAGACTTTGGTGTGTTCCCTGGGATTCCTCATTCATCTTTTCCTTCAGGCATGCCCTCTTCACATCCTGCTCACTGTTAAGCACAAGGTAAGCCTTCATTTTCCCAATTTCCTCTTCAAAGAGACACTCTGCTGTTGTTGTCCACCCTTTCTCCCCCATGTCGCTCTGTTACCAGGCATCCCTCCTTGGTCCCACACAGCAAGCGCTAGGCAGTGGGAGGATTGGAGGAGAATCACTGGCTCTCTATAAAATTTATGCCCCAAGTCTGGTTGGAGTCATCTGTTTTCCATTTTGACCATGGAATTTAATAAAACAATTTAAGATCCCTGCACAGGGAGAAATCAAAACACCAACTCCAAGTGTCAGGATTTTGTGTTGTCTCAGGGACAATGACTCAAGCTTTCATCAAGCAATGATGGAAGCTCTTTAAGGTGATAAATGTGTGATATAATATAGTTGTTCAGAGCCAACACTGAGATGTGTAGTCAGACCCAGCCAAGTAATGTTTAGAGGTGAAACTAGTCTGACTCAGTTTCTTTGAGGTTCACAAATAAATTTTCAGGATATTTCTGAAAATTCAAACAAACAAAGCCTAAAACATGATTTTGACATCCAGGCAGCAGAGCCACCTGATGATACCAAGGATGTGCCATTTATCTACATACTACACGCTGCCATAACTCTTATTGAAACAGAGCCCAGACACCATGTCACTTCAAGCCTGTGCACGTCACTATGTGGCACATAGACAATAGGGCATTTTCTCACATAGGTCTAATACTATTATCACATCTACCCAAACTGACTTCTAAATATCGACACCCAAGCCATATTTAAGCATTCTTAAATATGATTATATCCCTAATATCCCTATATGGTTGGTTTACCAATGTGTTATATTGAAATAAATTACACTGAGAGTAGAATTCATTTGGATGTGTAGGTTCTGATGTGAATTTACAACCTGTCTCCCTGAAAACACCC
The DNA here is from genome assembly GCF_052094955.1 of Ictidomys tridecemlineatus. Classification (NCBI taxonomy): domain Eukaryota; kingdom Metazoa; phylum Chordata; class Mammalia; order Rodentia; family Sciuridae; genus Ictidomys; species Ictidomys tridecemlineatus. The sequence goes on from NC_135484.1 coordinate 132,459,206, forward strand.
CTCCCTCTCTTCAGGAAAAGGTTCTCAAGTTTCCAGGCCAGAGGCTAAGGACATCAACTTAGTGTTCTGGAGCAAGAAGCTGATGACAAGACTAGAGAAGAGTGGCAGAAGCTCTACCTGGTTTCCTGAGATTACACCTCATCCCTGCCAAGGTAAGGCTCTACTAGGAAGACAGTGCTCTAAGACACAGTGGGTCTTGGTTTTCACTCATCCCTATGCAGTCATAGGTAAAGCACTAGATTTCTCCTGGCCTCAGTTTTCCCTGTGGTAAAATCTAGATGTAAAAATATTAATATGTCTCATTTCAGAGGGAATCCTTAATCTTGTACTTGAAAGCTCCTGAAAAAGCACTATATGCTACACCTATGAGAGATGATGTCATGATCAGAAATGAGGGGTAAACACAGGTCCACCTGTACAGACATGTGGGCAGGAGCTGCTCTATGAAGATAGTGGTGCATGATGATATCTGTATTTGCTGATTTGGACAACTAAAAAATTAGCTTGTTATATAATAGCAAATAGTCACTACATCCCTACTGTTTCAATAAATGTAACAGAAGCTCTCCTATTAATATCAGATATATTAATTCATACTACTTCATAGTAGCATCCAGTGGAAAAATTGGTTTGTAGGATTTTTCCTTAAAAATCTAGACACCAATCTATTAAATGGCTGGGTTTGAACATGTTTTCTAAATAGTAAACTGTGATGTAATGTTTTCCTTTTGCATTTGCCCCAGAGCCTCAGTGCTCCATCTTGCCGCAACCCTGGTTTATTTATTTATTTATTATTATTATTTTTTAAAATATGGTCCTCCAGCCCAGGCTACCTTGAGGATTTGTCCTGGTCTCTTTTTTCTTCTCATTTGATATGATCCCACTCAGCCCTATGTGGCTTTAGCTAATATCTTTGATTTCTATGGTTTCTTCCTATCCTCACTACCTTGGGGGTCTCTGAGTGGTATATCCAATTTCTTCAAACCCAAACAAATATTGGGAAGTTGGTGAAAATAAACCTCATGCCAAACTTCTGTCAGCCTGCTTTCTGAATTGATTCCCTCTGATTTTGTGACAATGGACTTGCCAAAGACACATAATCAGGTCAAGAACTTTTGTTCATGGTGCTTGGACAGCCTCTTGACATGGAGCTTGGGGGAGCACAGGTCTCTACACCTCCTAAGTGAGCCTCTGTATTCCTTGAGCAAAGCAAATGTTGTAGAGCCCAGGAGTCTCCACCAACCCAGGCTGCCTTTCATTCCTGCTTGGAGAGTCCATTAGGCCTGAGTGTGTGCTGTCATATGCCTAGTGTCATCTAAAGGTAGTGCAGATGGAGGTGAAGTGAATGGACTCTGGAGCACAACTCTTCAAATCCTAGCTCTGTTCCCCATTGGTTATGTGGCCTCAGAAAGGCGGTTGACCCTCCACATATTTCAGTTTCCTCATGTATAAATGGGGATGATAGTAGAGATCTGTAAAGGTTATTGTGAGAATGCTAATACATATAAACTTGGAACAATGTCTGAAAAACAGGAAGTACTCAACGTCACCCAGGTATTGAGGGAGACCCCAAGTGATAGGTTACAGAAGTTGGACAGTGCAGATGCTGAAGTCCTCAGCTGTGGCACCTCAAGTCAGGGAAAAACTGGGCCCCTCCTGTGAGTACAGTGGGTGAATCAGGTGTGCTAGGAAGTTTGAAAACCATTTCCTTATATGAAACTTCTGAATTATTCTCCTTCACTTTGAAAAGCAGAGCAAAAGCAAGTAACCAAGGCACTTATTTTATCCAAATCCTTTACATCAGTGTAGGTTTGTGGAGGAGTTATCCTGTGAGAGGGCTGGTAGGACTGTGAATGCAAAGGCTGGGGTGCAGTTGGGAACACCCATCATTTGTGTGTCAGGGACCGATGGGAAGGAAGCAGTTCTATTCTTAAGCATGGTAGCATTTTTCGAAAGTTCTGATTAGGAACCTAATTTTCAAAACCCATTTGTCATTCAAAATGTCATTGTGGATAATATCTCACCCATCAGCTTATACATAATAGGATTTCATGTTGTGACTTGGTACTGTCAAACACAGATGATAAACCGTTAAAAAAAAAAACTCTACATGGTAGTTTTCTCATTCTCAAAAGAATCTTTTTTGATGAGAATCTGTGTTAAGCTCTGTATGGTAATTGGGAGGACTGAAGTTGAGTGGGGGCAGGGTTCACTGTGCTGAGTAGCTGTTTCCTGTTTGGTTAGGATGAAGACTTCTAAGAGGTGGTGGAGAGATAGCATACCTGCACTTCCCACCCATCATCAAACCAAGGTACAGGTCCTCAACTTGCTGTGTCCAGAACTAGTCGTTTTGCTTTTTTTTTTTTTTCTTTGTGGTACTGGAGACTGAACCCAGGGTGCTCTACCATCCATTTTTACTTTTTGAGACAGGGTTTTGCTTAGTTGCCTAGACTAGCCTTCTAAGTCCCTAGGATTACAAGGTGTATTCGACCATGCCTGGAAGAAATAGCTTATTTTTAAAACTCAAGTGGGTATATGTCATGTTTCCCTCTCTATTCCCAACATACATAATCTGTCTTTTTCCCCCCTTACCTTTGATCCATCTTGCCAGGTTTGTGCCCATTCTGGTTTGTGCCCATTCTTTTAAATTTTCTCAAAAAACTTGATGGCTTGATCATCTCTACTGTGTTTTTGATTTATTTTTCATTCCTTCCATTTGTGTTTCCCTCTATGTTCTTTGGGCTCACAATTAAAAATAATTTTTTTAAACTTTGATTTTGATGCCTAGCTCATGTTCAACCTTTCTTCTTTTTCAGAAAGGCATTAAAAGTCACACATTTCTCTTCAAGTGTTTAGCTACATCCCACATTTCAATGTGAAATTTTTCATTATTATTCAGCTCTTGATTTTTCTCATTTTTGTGATGGTTTCTTTTTTGGCTGGTGTGTTATTCAGAAGTCTATTTTAAAATTTCCAAACATGCAGGGTCTTAAAAGTTATCTTTTTGTTACTAATTTCTAGTATAATTTTATTGTGGTCAGAGAATTTAATAACAGTTCTTCTTGAGACTTATTTTGTGGCTAGTAGTAGTCAATTCTCTGGTTAAAAGATGAAGGGTTCTATAAATTTCTGCCAGATGAAGCTTGCTAATTGAATTTTTTCAAATTTTCTTTCAATTTGATAACTATTTTGCTGGCTTAATCCATCAATTCTGAGAAAAGTATATTAAAAACTACAAGTATGATTATGGAGTATAAATCTCAACAATTTAAAAATTCTATTCTGGAGACTACATTATTTATTATATCTCCATTTAGAATAATTTTATCTTTCTGGAAAATTATTACTTTTATTATTATATGGTAGCTTTTATTCCTAAATGCTTTTTGGTTTCAATTGTCTGTTTTTAATATTTATTTTTTAAATGTAGTTGGACACGATACCTTTATTTTACTTATTTTTTTATGTGGTACTGAGGATCAAACCCAGGCCCTTGCACGTGCTAGGTGAGCACTCTACCGCTGAGTCACAACCCCAACCCTTCAATTGTCTTTTTTGTGTTGTCAATCCAGGACCCTTAGCTTTCTTTTCATGAATATCTTCCCGGCATACTATTTTGTGTGTGTGTTGTGGGAGACCAGGGGCTACCATTTTTTTTGCTTTTAATCTTTCTGAGTTGTTATAAGTTAGGACCCAGAAGTAACAAAAAATACCAAATAGATAATTTTTTTCCTTTTTTTTTTCTAGGAAGGGGTATCTTATCTGAGGATTTGTTTGGTCTGAAAACATTAATTCATTGACATATATGGTGCCAATTTACTTTAAAACATTTTTTAGCCTCTGAACTTGCATTTTCTATTTACTCTCCTGTTTTTGTTTTACTACATCTCATATTAATTACTTCTACTCTTTTAATTTCTCCTTTAATTAACCAATACACACTTATTTCAAAGTTTTCTATCCTATACCTATTATTTTTAAAAAACCAAAACACAACTTCTCACTATAATTTTATCTAAAAATGTTTCATTAAAGTTAGAAGAATTCCTATATTCCTTCTCTTTCCCCCAAGCTTATCCAAATATAAATATTACATAGCCATAGCACAATGATCAAAATTAGAAAATTTCATTGATATATTATGAATTGATCTGCAAGTTTTATTCCAACTTCACTATTCAGGATGGTTCCTCCCTCAAGTCTTTGTTTTCTGTGAACTTGATAGTTCTGAAGAGTACTGCTGAGGTATTTTATAGATTGTCCTTCAATTGTGCTTGCTTAGTGTTTGTAATTAAATTCAAGTTATGAGCATCACTTGATATTTTTTGTCAAAAAATAGTAATATCAAGTATGAAATATCACCAAATCACAGATGTTTCAGTTCCAACTGCTCTCTCCTGTAGGTAATATTTTCATCAAACACTGTTCTATCTCAACCTCCTAATTTAATCAATAGACAGGAAAATATTTACTTAGATCCAGGTGCCTTCTGAGCTTCAAGAGGTAGTCCTTAGGCAGGATGGTCAACAGGCCCAAGGGAAATCTCCTTGATGGTTGCTGGGGACAGCAAAATATGAGGGCATAATTTGATACTATTTAGAAGGAATAGTGATTTATTTATTCATTTCAAATCTTAGGATTTTCATGAGATGCTTCCTCTTGGATGTTAAAACTATACTGTAAACTGTCATTTTAAGAATCCAAATAACATTTAGAAAGAAACCTATTTTAACAGAGGTAATAGGTATATCAAGGATGCTTTTATTTTTGTAGCAGTCTTACCAGAACTTGTTTTGCAGCAGAAAACAACTTGACTTTGCTGTGTCTGACTTTAAAAAAAATTATTTATTTACTTATTTATTTTTATCAAGGATTGAATCTAGGGAACTCAACAACTGAGCCATAGCCCCAGGCATTTTTTATATTTTATTTTGAAACAGGGTCTTGTTAAGACATCAGGGACTCATCAAGTTGCTGAGGATTAACTTGCTATTCTCCTGCTTCAGCCTCCCAAGCCACTGGGATTACAGATGAGCTCCACCACTGCTCTGAATGTCTGACTGAATCTTAGACAACTCATATGGAGAAAACAGACCCACAAAGATAATAATTTTCCAAGGGCCTCAGGAGCAAGCAAACAAAAATCAAGCTCAGAATCTTAAGCTGTGCTTTGTAGTCTACCTACCTCAATGTATTCACCCTTGCTTGATAAAGAACACTATTTTTGTGAGTTATGTCTTTGTTCATGGTATACATTCCTTTGAGCATTAAAACAATGCAAATTAATCAGTGTTACAGATTGCAAAAATAAATAGTTGGGGAAGTGACCATATCTTCTTTGGGCTTCATTTATTCATCATATTTATAAAGCAATTGCCAGGACAAGCTTATTTTTTAAATTCCAATATTTTTGCTTTTCTGCTTCTACAAGTAACAATTTGAGCACTCTACGCACCAAGAGTCCAACTGTCCTTATCATGCAGATGAGTAAACAGAAGCAGCAAGAAGTTCAGGGATTTGCCACCATTGTACAGAAGATGAGAGAGCTAATGGGAGAAATCCAGCATAGCACCTTTGGATTTCATTTTCTTTATTGCTTATGCATTTTCTAGTTCATTGACTTCTTCCCTATCTTTATTATTTCATTCTACCTTAGTTAGGCCTGGAGTTCAATTTGCCCTTCTTTGTTGAGTTCTTAAAAGGGAACCACTGAGTATAGATCTGTTTCTTTCTGATACAAGTGTATAAGGTCACAAATTTCCCTCTAAGCATCTATTAGCCACGTTCTCCAAATTTTAATATGCCATTTTACTTTTCATTCAGTTTAAATGTTTTCTAATTTTTCTGATGTTTTCCTCTTTGATTCATGGTTTGTTTATTTCTATGGTGCTGAGAATGGAACACAGAGCCTCGTGCATGTCAGGTTAGTGCTCTACCATTAAGCTTATACTCCAATCTCCATAGGAATTTATGAATGTGATGTTTAACTTCCAAACACTTAAGTTTAGCTAGATATTTTATTACGAACTTCTAATTTTTCTCAGTGGTCTCTGTAGTATACAGTTGAATAATATTTTTATTTTTTAATTTTTACCTTTCTGATCATGGTTGGTTATTTTTAATCCATTCTGACCACCTCTGCCATTTAACTAAAATGGTCAATCCATTGATGTTTAATGCAGTTATTCATATGGTTATATCTATCATTCTAATATTCATTTTCTATCTGTTTTCTATTATCCTTTTCATGCCTTTTAAGAATCATATAGTTATTTGAAAAAATCAACCATAATTTTCCTATTGGCTTTTTAGTCACATTTCTCTATGATATTGTTTTGGTGATTATTCTGGTGATTACAATATATATCTTTAATTTTCATAGACCATCTGCAGTTAATATGTCACCACTTCATGTAAAATGTAGAAATCTTGTAATCAGGTCCATTTCTCTGGTGTCTCATGTTACATCTGGACATGCTACAGAGCAATACTATAATATTTGACTGAAACAACCATATAAAAATGTAAACACAGGAGCAAAAAAAAAAAGTTCTATATTTACCCAGGTATTTGATACTCTTCATTGCTTTTTTTAGGATCTGAGTTTCTATCAGGTATCACTTCTTCATTATCAGGCATCACTTCCTTTCAGTTTAAAGAACTTCTTTAAGTGTTCCTATAGTACAATTCTGATGACAACAAATTCTTTTTAATCTAAAAAATGTCTTTATTTTGCTAAAGAATGTTTATGCATGATATAGAACTTTGGGTTGACAGTGTTTTACTTCTATCACTTTAAAGATGGCTATTTCATTCATTCTGATGTTAAATCAGAATTCAAATGTTGTTCCTCTTCATATATTGTTTTTTATTTGTTCTCAGAAGAATTTTTTTAAAAAGCTTTGGCTTTGAACTACAGCCTTGGTTTGGCATTCTTTGTGTTAATACTTTTTGTTGTCCACTGAGCATCCTGAATCTGTAAAATTGTTTATTTCAATTAAAATTTGGGCAACTATCCATTATTATTTCTTTAAAGAAGTTTTTCTGCTTGATTCTGTCCTTGTTCTTCTAAGGTTACAGTTCCACCTGTTAAGTCTTTGATTACATCTAACAAATCTCAGTATATGTATATATTCACTTTCTCTTTCTATTCTTCACATAATATTCACTGATCTACTTTAAATTCATTCACTCATTCTTTCCTCAGTGATTGTCATTGTGCTATTTGTCCATCCAATTTTTAAAAAATCAGTTATTTTTCAATTTAAAACTTTTGTCTTTTTTTGACTGATATTTGCTCTTAATTTATTAAGAGTAAAAGTGGTTTCTTTTACTTTATTGTGGATAGTTATAATAGGTGTATTAAAATCCTTGTCTGCTAATTCCAACACCTGGATCATCTTGTGGTTGGTCTCAATTGATTTTCTGTTGTCTTGAAAATGTGCTTCGTTTTCTTTGTTCTTCAAACGTCAAGTAATTTTGGATTTTATCCTTGATATTAAAAATAAGTCATGGATAAGTGGGATCCTATTTTCTTTAGACTAGTAGGTAATAATCTTGCTTAGATTTGAACTGCAAACTTAGTTTCCTGAGTGGAACTTTTAATCTCAGATAAAATTATTGTCTTTAGCTGAACTGTTCTGTTTTGTGCGGGCATTGTTCAGGGCTCAGTCCAACAATTTAGGCAGAGTTTAGGGATTTCTTCTCTGATTCTTTCTTCTCTAAAATTCTCCTCTTTTCTAGTAGCTACAGTTTCTGGGAATCACACCTTTTGGTTCCTGAGGGCAAAAGGATGGCAATTTTTCCACTGGTGCCCTTGCCACCCCTAGCACTATGCCAACTATAAATGGTTCTAGGATAAAAGCTACAAAGAGAGAGAGAGAGAGAGAGAGAGAGAGAGAGATTACTCACATACCTTGGTCACTGTGTTATGGATTCTGCCTGCTCTGTTCCTGCTCAGGGCCTTCAGTCAGTTGTTTTATGTGTACGCCAGAATTTATGGTTGTTATCTGCAGAGTGTCAGTCAGTCTGATGGGATTTTACCCCCAGGAGAGAGAATTAGAACTCAGTTCCTTTTGAAATACTAAGCTTTACTCTGACTATAGTAATTATCTTTAAAACAACAACAGGGAAATGACTTTATTTTCTATGTAAAAATTACCTCTTTTTTTTTAGGGCTGGGGTTGTGGCTCAGCAGTAGAGCACTCGCCTAGCATGTGTGAGGTCCTGGGTTCAATCCTCAGTACCACATTAAAAAAAAAAAATAAAGATATTGTGTCCATCTACAACTAAAAAATAAAATATTAAAAAAAATTAAAAAATTACCCCTTTTAAAGGGCTATCCTTTTCTGGCATTTACTTGAACAATGAATTATCAGTGATAACACGGAAGGGAATAAATGTTTCCTCTGCTAGGATACACACCTGCTGTTATAGCAGTAAGCATCTCCTACCCTTACTTAGTATCATAAGACCACAGCTATGATTTCTCATGAAGTGGTCTAAGAGCACTTGTCCTTAACTGACACTCCTCAGCCCACATCTGTTCAGTTCCAGCAAGAGATGAAAACAAATACAGCTGATGCTTACCAAGTCCTTACATCTCTTGCCCATATATGAAGCCCTCTGACTCTCCATTCATCTCTTTCTAATAAAGAAATGATTTGACATTACTACGTGCAGTTGTTTCATTGACTATAGTATAAGTGAGGAGGACTACTCAGTGACAACTTTTGCGCAATTTTGCTATTTAAAAATTTCATTATGTAAAATTTCAAATGTATCAAAAGTGGAGAGAACAATATAATGAAGTATCTTGTACCTTTAACTCTGATTCAACAATGAGTAACTTGGAGCCACCTTTATCTCTATAAAATGAGTAGATATCTATATCCTACACTATCCCCTCATTCTCACATCTTTTTAATGTAAAACCCAGATATCTTGTCATGTCTTTTATAATGAGTTAAAAAGATAAAAACATATACATATGTATAGAAATCCCTCAGTATTCTGGGGTGGGGTGGGGGGTTCTAGGACCCCTTGTAGATACCCAAATCCACAGATGTTCAAGTCCTTTATAAAAAATGGCATAGGATTTGCATAGAACTTATGCTCATCCTCCTGTATACTTTAATCATTTCTGAATGACTTGCAACACCTAATACCATGTAAATGCTACGGAAACAGTTGTCATACTGTATCGTTTAGGAAATGATTGCAAGGGAAAAAATGTCCGTATGTGTTCAGTATGTCTTAGGCCACACTATGTAGTATGTCAGCAAGACATGAGAATGAATGATGCTCAAACAAGTGCAGAAGAGAGACTGAGAATCTATGAAATAGTAAGAGGCTACTGTAGGGCATGCCTCATATTCCTTCTTCATGTGGATTCAACATAGTGCTCGGTGTATGACAAACTTGAGTTTTGATTTTTGGAATTTTCTAGACTTTTCTTTTTGAATATTTTCAATCTGCAGTTGGTTAAAACCTTGGATATGGAACCAGGGAATTTACAGAGCTGAAAAATTTATATGTATATTATCCAGTACTTTATTTTTTTAAAAAAGTTTTAGGTTCATCACAAAATTGAGTGTAAAATCCACAGTTCCCATTCACAGCCTGTCTCTATACATACACAGACCCTCTAATCAACATTCCCTGCCAAATGGCACAATTGCTACAAAAGATGAACTTCCATTCACACATTATTAATATCCATACTCAAAGTATACAGGGTTCCCTTGGTGTTGTACATTCTGTGGGTTTTGACAGATGTTTGATGACATATCTCCACCAATGTGGTATCATGTAGAATAGTTTCACTGCCTTAAAAATTCTGTCCTCTGCCTCTTCACCTCTTCCTCCACTCTAACTCCAGGAAACCACTGATTTTCTTACTGTCTTAATAACTTATCTTCTCCCAAAATGACATACAGTTGAAATCATGCAATCTGTAGCCTCTTCATATTTGTCTGTCACTCAGTAATATGCATTTAAGATTCTTCCATGTCTTTTTAAAGCCTCATACATGCTTCATTTTAGTGCTGAATAACATTCCATTGTCTAGATGTTTATTCATTTATCCATTTACCTATTGAAGGACATATTGGTTTCAAGTTTTGGCAACTATAAAATAGCTGTTATATAAGTCAAAAGTCATCACTCCAACCAAGGTCATCTAGATTTTCTCCTGAAGCATCTTTCTAGGAGTTTCACGTTTATTTACAACTTTAATCCAGAAGAGTAAAAAAGTCTGTATCTAGATTCACTTTTATGCATGTGGATGCCCAATTGTTTAGCACTACTTGTTGAAAAGACTAACTTTCCCCCATTGTATTGTCTTTGCTTCTTTGCCAAAGATCATTTGACAATAGTTATGTGGCTCTATTTATGGGCTTTCTATTCTGTTGCATTGATTTATTTGTCTTTTTTTGCAATGATACATACACTGTTTTGATTACTGCAGCTTTATATTGACACACTAAATGACATGTATCATGTCACAAAGAGCTAAAACATAATTATTTTTAAAATAAAAATCACATACCATTATAACTTTTAAAATTTTAACAATTCCTATTACCAATGTTTAAATATTGATAGAGTGTTTAATATTTTTAATAATTTAAAAAATAATTTCCTGGTTTAATTTAGGATCAAATAGCACCCACACAATGCCATTGATTGATAGATCTCTTAATTATCTCGTCATACAAGATATGGCTTCTCCCTCTTTCATTCTCTTTTTCATTTCCCCTTCAATTTCTTTTTCATAGAAATGCGGCACTTTGCTTTACAGTTTCCAGCAATATTGATTTTGTTTAATGTCCACCAATATGTCTTTCTACTCCTGTACTTCCTTTCTATAAACTGTTAAGTAGACCTGAATGCTGAGGTTTGACTTTTGGCAAGAAGACTTCATTCGTATATTTTAAACCTAGCTTCTAATTGGGCTATGAAAGATTATTTCCTGCATGCTCGACCTGACAACTTTGGCAACTGCAGATGTAGAATGAGTTCATAAGATTAAATAGCCTACACTAATACTCTTTCTGTCTTCTAAATATTACAGTAAATGATTGTATCTTAGGACAAATCTGAAGACTAAGTACACGTAAACACTCATGGTGTTATGAACAAGTAAAACATACAAACAAAAAGTTAATCTGAACTTTCAGTTATGAATGGCAGATTAAAACCACATTAACCTTTGCTCTTCCAAAACTCTACAAAAATGACAGTATAAGATAGGGGTGTAGGTGTGTGTGTGTGTGTGTGTGTGTGTGTGTGTGTGTGTGTGTAATATATGCAGTATATATCCTTAATATAGATCTATGCACACAGGGTTTACACTGTGTAACATTTATACACAAAGAGAAGTAACACAGTTGGATAAAAAATGGTATAATCCATAAAGCAAAAGAGAATAGAAAACAATGGCTAGAAAAGTCTGAAAGCTGTACAATAGATGGGTGAGTGGAAATTGATTCATAAGATCTATATAAGTTATATCCCAAATTGACAGTATTAAAAACAAAAATGCAAAATCTGAATTTCTTACTGCAAAATTCCCAGAAGACTCAAGAATTTGTGATATAGGAACCTCTGGAAGTGGGGACAAACTCAGGGTTAAAAAATATATGATTAGGGATGGGAATGTAAAACATACAAACATCCTTGTCTAGCATGCAGGAGGCCTTGTGTTCTATCATCAGCACTGGAGGGAAAAAAACAAAACAAAAAGTCAGTCTGAAGGTGTTTAAGAAACAGCTAACTGTTCCAGGCTTCTTCCTCTTCCCCACACAACTAGGCACTGCCCTTGATATTCCTACCACCATATAAGTTAGAGCTTTATTCTCGTGGGAGGCCGAAGGTAAAAGGTTAAATAAGGAATATCAGATCCAGTTGAGAGTAGGGATACTCTCTACCCAAACTGACCTCCAACCCCTTTTGCTGCCACTTGCCTCCCAGGGTGCTGATAGCTGCTAAAACCTTCTAGGAATGAGATTGGAAGCACCTTCTCTGGGAATATGATCAACCCTAGAGAAATTACCTATATTTTGAAAAATGAGTTAAAGATAATACAGTCCTGGGGATTCCTTAGTGAAAAGACCCATCCCATCCTAATTGAAGCACTCACTTGATAAGCACAATCCACTGCACGGGGCTCACAATCCTGATCAGCTTTGAGTTAAGTGTGAGTATATAACCAAAATTCACTAGAAATATAAACTTTTAGGTATTTAATGCATAGAATAAAGCAAACTGACAATTATGCAAACAGAAAGAAAAACTAATAGATTATTATTCTTCCCAGAGAAATAATAAGACTCTATAAATTGGAACATTCAGAGAACAACAACCTTCTTGTCAGCTTAAAAAAATAGCAGAAATTAAACTCAATAGAAAGACTGAATGGTAAATGTGAAAAATTTCTCAGAAAGTAGAATAAACACAAACAGAAAACAAGAAGGAAAGATTTTTAAAAATCTTGACAGGGTCAATGGGATTCAAAAAAATAACTCAATAAAATTTCCTAGAATTTAAAAGCATTAAACTTATCACTAGGAATAAAAGAGCATCATATCCATAACATTATAAACTGTCAGAAAACTAGGAAAAGGATAAAATTCTATAGCAAAGAGAGCTAAAGGCAGAGAGATTGGAGAATAATGATATAAGGCTTTTGAATTTGAGGGAAAATGACTTCCATCCTAGAATTCTATACCCAACTGAGCAATCAATAAAGATTTTCTTTAGATGTTCAAAGTCTCAAAGAAATTTACCTCTTATATTCTTTTTTTTTTTTTTTCAGGAAGTTACCAGAGGCTAGGTCCAACCAAGTACGGGCGCAAACTAAGAAAGAGGAAGACACAAGATACAGAAGTGGTGGATCCAACACATGAGAGAAACAGGGAAATTCCAGGTTGATGACTTTAAAAGGAGGACCCAAATGTAAGGCCAGTCCAGGGAGCAACCAGTCCAGGCTGTGACAGGCTAGAAGGCTGTGACAGGCTAGAAGGCTATGAGGGAAGTTGTTCAAGAAGATGAACTTGATAAAATACTTATGTGTTTGAATATATCACATAGACATTTGCACATTTTGGGGATATAGGAAAACAACATGGAATACATAGAAAATACAAAAAACTACAGAACACATCACAGTCTAAATTGGTTTAGCATATAACAGTCATGATAATCTGAACACTAAACATGGAACCAACCAAAATAAACACATTGGGAGTAAAGTTTAGAGAAGGGTGTGTGTGTGTGTGTGTGTGTGTGTGTGTGTGTGTGTGTTTGAGGCAATAAGAAAGGAGAGAGCTAAATTCTCATATTCTATTGTAGAAAGATCATAGAGCCCCAAACTTACAATTAAGAAGTAGCATTATAAACTTGTTAAGGAGTGACAGAGAGGCAAATACCAGAAGACTCAGATGAGTTAGGAGAACTAAAAGTGGATGGCTTTAGAGAGTAGGCAAAGTGGGTAAGAATGATAGAGGGACTGTCCACAACCAGCTCTGTGAAATCATTTTCTTTATGTATTTAATTTAAAAACATGAAAAGATTCTCTGACACATTTGCTAACAGTTTCATCAATAACATTCAACAACTATTTCCTAGCTATTCATTACCAGCTGCTGGGTTGGGACCCCTGTCTATAGACAAGGATGGTCCAGTGATTACTGGCTGTGGCACAGTGTACAGTAGTCCATGAGAGAAGGGGATGGGAAATATGGCTGTACAGAACCCAACCTGACATTCTGCTGTTTGTACTTACCTAGGCACAGACTGATTTCAGAAGCTGGGCTGAGACTCAGCCAAAGGTTGGGCAAGAACATCTGTAATAGTTCAATAGACAAAGAGGCAAGGGCAGCAGGAAGTGATTAGGTACCGGGAAGAAAACTAACATTAGAGAAGCTGAAGAAAGAGCCCAATAAAGGAGTTTCACTTTGGTTTTTAAGGCAAAGATACTCAGTGACACTCAAGGAAGAGGCAGTTCTTTTAACATCCCCTATTGTGAGATAAGAGAACTACTGCACAGCAGTTCTTTTCTCTGGCCTGCTTTATTACTCTCATTCTAGTCATTTACAATTTTCTTAATGCCAAGTTTATTGACTATTTCTCAGTATTCTTCTTTTGACATCTAACTCTTTTGACTTTAATGATTGGTCTTGGTTCTTGTGCTTAGTTAAAGTGTTTATGGGCTGGTGGGACAGGAAGAGTAGTTTAAAAATGTGAGGAAATAATAATGCTAAAATCAATATCAACAGTGATCACAATAACACAATCAGTGGGACAACAGCCACTGTTAAAAGACAGAAACATACTGGCTCCAGTGCTTGCCTGGAGTTTATAAACAGAAGGACATGCTAACTTTCTTTTGGATTTCATTGGCCACCATAAGTACATGTAACCCAAAGACCCAAGTCTTGTCCATAGATTTTCTTTTTTGGCGGGGGTAAAGCGGGTACTAGGGATTGAACTCAGGGGCACTCAATCACTGAGCCAGATCCCCAGCCCTCGTTTGTATTTTACATAGAGACAGGATCCCACTGAGTTGCTTAGCACCTCATTTTTGCTAAAGCTGGCTTTGAACTTGCGATCTTCCTGTCTTAGCCTCACGAGCTGCTGGGATTACAGGCGTGTGCCACTGTGCCCAGTCATAATATATTTGTTATTTATTTATAACCTGACAAGTACAAAGAGGCTTTTTTAGAGTGATATATATGATAAAATTCAAATGTGGGTTAGAGAAATGAGATAAGATCAGCACACAAAAGGCAGAATGGCATATAAATATACATAAATATACACACACACATATAAATAAATATATATATACACACACATATAAATATATATGCACACACACACATACCAGCATTTAAACCAAAGTGAAAATCATTGCAACTGCTTCTCTAATTGAGGTACTCTGTAAATATTAAAAATTTTTAGATTTTCAGAGTAGTTTATAAATCCATATAAAAATCTTTATAATAATACTGATAGATAAATGTTCAATGACAAAAATGTATTCAAGTTTCAGTATTCATAATTTCAGTATTAACAATTGTGCTAAGCATACAAATGTGAGATTTAATTATTTTACTATAATTATTCTAATTATCTGGAAACCATACTTGATTTAAAAACTATTTGGAATAGTAATGTTTCAGAAAACAAATTATAACACTCCTAAACAACAACTAGACTATCCTACAGTATATTCATAAGAGAAACATATACCACTACCTTGTACTTGAATCAGAATTAAAATACAACTATTTTTAATTCATTCTCTTAAAGAAAAATTCATGCAAGGATGACACAGAAGTGGGAATGAGTCAGTAAGCTGTGCCTACAGCAAGTATGCTTGTTTTGCAATGCCCAAATCATTTCTAGAACATGCCACTTTCATGGTACACTGATATAGAAAGTCTTAGTAAAATCAAATTATTTCTAATAGTCCCTTAGCATTTAAAATGAGGCCTACTTAGCTAACTCACATGAAGCCAAGCTGACCCACATAGACGTGGATCTGTTAAAATCAAAATGCTACCTGCAGATGAAAGCACCTTGGACACCTCCATTTTTTTTTTTTTTCCTCAGCTGTCTCTGTGAAACTTGTTGTAGGGTCTGATTTAACTCTCAACTTTCTTCTAACTTATGTCATGTTCCTCCATCTCCACTTAACCATTAAACTCATCTTCTGTAACATAAGTAGCTCTTGAAATCCCCCTTTCTTCCAAGAAGTTCCCCCTGACTACTTGGAATAGCCTTCCTTGAACTCCCTCATTTGGGTATGGGGTTTTTATGCTATACTTCCCTCCATTCTCTGGGCCATAACTTATTTCTATGTTGCTGAAGTTTATTAGCCTCTTGCACTTATGTGTTTCCCTTGAACTGTGTCCTCAGCTGGGAGAAAGAACTGGAGTAGTAGTAAGGCAGCAATGAGGTCAGGAAGCCAGAGGGTATGAGTGTGAACATGGGTCCTGCCACTTACCAGTCTTATTGTCTCAAGAGAAATCACCAACCTTCTATGTTTAACTGGACAAAGGAGGTGACCCAGCCTACAGTTATCATAAGCTGTTGTGAGGATTAAACAAGGTAATGTAGTACAATAGCAAGCATGTGGCAAGTTCCCAACAAAAGATTTAGTGGGATACCTGATAAATGCTTGCTGACAATGACTTGACAAACATAGCATAGACCAGCATTTAAATGTTTATTTTTGAATCAAAACTAGACATATAAGCAGTTTTATAACTAATGAAAATGTTGAAATAGACACTTGGGTAAAAAAAAATGTTAACTAAACTACATCTCAGAGTGAAGAAAGATTCTTTATTGGCTGAACATACTGTACTAGATATTTAAAATAACACAAACATTCAGGATTGCAGTTTTATAATTTAGTTCACAGTCATGCTAGATACAATGGTTAACACACTCAGGAAAGACAACATTCTGCATACATTAGATTAAACTTTTAATGTCCAGTTATTGTGAGTCCACCCAAACATCAAATTAACAAATACAACATTTACTTATTTCATATAATTCTGTATATTGCTATACTGTGCTCTAAAATTACTTGTATTACCAAAGACATTTATTTCAGCAATTGAAAAATAGAATTCTATATCACCTACAGAAAAATTTGAAGACCTTGACAAGTAAACCACAATTGGAAACTGTTTTCTGAAACAGAGGGTAAAATGGAGTTAGGTGAGAGAAGCCACTTTGTCACAGTGACCTGAACCTATTCTGGTAAGTCCAGTGAGTAGTGAATCACTGCCTGCTGACCCAGGGGTGTCTTTTTCTGAAAACTCTGACTATGCCAGAGTAGCATCCTTTCAGCTCCGGGGCAAGATTTTTCAAAGGCTAAGAAGTGGTGGAGAAAGTAAATCACTAGAATCAAAAGCAACAGGCAGGAGTGCCAGCTGTCCCCATGTGCCTGGCCTGTTCTTTAGGTGACATTGAAGATGGTGCTGTCCTGACAGTGCCTGTGAGTTTGGCATAGAGTCTGGCATTCACATTCCATCATAGATAACACACAGGTCCTCAGGAATCAATGACACACCAATGCTAAGTGACACACATCGCACACATCAAATCAAAAAGAATGAGAACAACAACAACAAAAAAATGCAAAAGGTGTTAAATATTTAGTACTGTGAAAAATAAAAACTGGACAACAAAATGCAAAGTTAATTCATGAACCACTTTTTAATGCAAGACCATAAATTTACCCCAAACCCACATGAATTAATGATGTAGGACCATCTGTATGAAATAAGGTTTTAAAGTACAGCTGTGCAGTTTAGGATAAAGTCCCAAAGATGTCTAAATATAACTTTCAAATTTCTTATCAATCTCTTCATGGATCTTATAAACTGCTGACATTAAAAGTCTATTAAATGATACATATAGAAATGCTTTCAGACATACCATGTGCCATCTCAAAACATTCCCTAAATAAGCTGCTCCTCCCACAACACTCACCAGGCAACATTTAGCTGAAGCAAAAATAAAATAAAATAAAAATAAAAACAAAGTATGTCAAACAGTCATATAGAACCTTATTAACAACAAAAAAAAGGCACACCAAAAAATTACTGCTTGGGTTTTTCAAATACTGTCATTTTGGTTGAAAAAAAAACCATACATTAATTTCTAAGCTTCTAAGGTGTGGGGGGAGGTGTACAGAGAAATTGCAAACACAGTGCTCTATACATCTAATACCTTTAGGGCACTTAGAAAGTGAATATTCTTATTACATGTTATCTTTCTGGACTGCCCTTCTTTTGCAGGTATTTATGTTTTCATCATGGTTGAAGAAGCAGCTTGGAAACAGGTAAGCTGCAAGTGCATACTGCTCTTGAACTTGTTCAGCAGCTCTTCCAGTAACCTGTAGGGAGGAGACACTATTTCAAAGCCTGACAGTGAGGGTGGCTTAGCAACCTAAGCAAACAAGTAGGGAGCCAGCTTGCCGAGCTTTGCCTTCTGCTTGCTGTTTTTAGAAGGAAGCCGAAAAAGTCATTATCTATTGATTCTTAATAACAGAAACAACTCAACCAAGGAAGCTGGTCTAAAGAATATATCAATATACACATTGTGTTTGTATTTAAAAATGTCCCTCCTGTCCCATTCCCCTAGATTAGGTTTCTCCCCTAAAACAGAGTAATATTCGGACCTATTTTTTAAAATTCACTCTAAACATTTTGAAAAATATTAAAATTCACTTTTTTGTTATACATTTCTATGAAAGCTAACAAACACATATAGTAGTCTACCTGTTCAGGAGACAGAACAGTTCCATCATCCTTTTGTAGTCAACCTTTACTTCTAAGCTCACACCACAGCAACCCTAACTTCTTTTGTGTTATTTTCTGTCCCTCTAATCTTCCATTTTGTCTTTAACAAATATTGGAGCATGGTGAATAAAAGTAGCAAGTTAAAAACCAAGGGAAACAGGGTTAACTCTAGCTCCTCTAGGAATATCATTCTGCTATGATTTTCAATTGTTTCCCTACTTGGTCTGATATATTCACATAATTTTAAAGCTTGAAGAAATCTTAGAGCTCATCTGATACAGATGAAGCAACCAAGGCCTGAATTTCATGGTACTAAAGTCAGGAGATTGTTTCATGGTCGAACAATGCTCAATATTAGAACATTATCTTCCATAGTACATTAAAATATAGTCCTACTCTGGGATTATGTCAGGGTGTCTGTTGCTCCAGACTCAAATGTACCAGGCTTCTGAGCCATGCTCCATTTATTTAAAATAGAGGTGACTGCTTTAATCTTTTATCATATTTATTTTAAAGAAATAAACAGGGTTTGTTATAAATTCAGTTAGAAGTCAAAAGTTAGTGAGAGAAGAAGAAAGTAGGAAAATGGAAGCAAGGGCTGTTGGTGTGGGCACTGTTTGTTCATATATCTATCTGCTAGTGTGAGAAACACACAAGGGATTGCACTGGGGATCACATAAACTGGGTAGCTAGTCTGTTCCCTCTTCTTCTAAGCCCTGTCCACTCTCAATCTCATGTGACAGTGCCTCCTATTGGTTAGTTCCTGATGTTCTGTCTGTGCTGAGTTCCCACCACATTCCCCTGAGCTAGGGAGCCCAGCCAGCCCCATGTGCTTCCCACTGCACCCTGATGGATCACATGCAAAGGTGGGTGAACTTCAGCTTCAACTGGTGAGGAAGCAAAGAGCTACAGCATTTCAGTTGCTTCAGTTGATGCTAAGTTAGAAAGCTCCCTGGCGGAGATTTTCTCTCATGTCAGAATTCTTGTTATTTGAGTAGTAAAGTTTAAATACAGGTTGAGATCATTACTGTGGTAGTAATGAAATATATACAATTTTATGATGCCATATTGTATAAATCTACGTTCTTCATAATTTTTATTTTGTAGAGAATAAAGTATACACTATTAAACTAGTCATAAAGAAAAAAATACTGAGTTCTGCACTTTACTACTCTGCCCTCTTTATTATATTCTTAAATATATAAGCCAATAATATAGTGTAAGTCAAATGAGTTTTCTTTGGATATTTTCAGTCACTTAAAACTCAAAAAGTCTTAATTTCTAAATTATCTTAAACCTAAAAGAAAAGTCTTACCTTATTCTATCACTTGGAAGAAAAGCAAGATACAAGTAACTTGGTACAGCTATTAAATACTGCTCCTCCTTAAATCCACATCATCATCATCATCATCATCATCATCATCATCATCATTATCATTTTTAAAGGTTCTTCAGATAACAAAACTTTGTTCAATACACCTAACTATCGTCTGAGGACAGCACAGAGAACTTACTTCTTATCTGCTCCACTTGCAAGCTGAGGCAGGGCTTCCAGGGCCTGTTTAAAACTAGACCTGGAATAAAAGGATAACACTTAAGCCCAAACAATTCAGAGTTCTGAGGGAATAAATTAAGAGGATCACTTAAAAATTCTTAAGCATATCTTAAGTATAAAGAAACCAATATAAGCCAGTGAAGCAAGTAGAAATATGAGAAAAAGTAAAAGTGAAAAACAATAGAAAAAGTAAAAGCAAAAGTGAGGCTATGGTTACTAGACAGAGGCTTCACAGGAGCAGGGTCAGAAAGACTCAACTGGGAAATGAAACGTCACCTGAACAAAAGGGGGCTATTCATGGGAGAGGTGGGCTTAGTGTGGACATGTTCTAAAAAACAAGATCTTTTTTCTTTTAAACAAAACTGAACTACAGATAAAGTAACAGGTATGAGAAGAAGGAACTATAAAGAAATGGGAATAAGCTTGTAAAATATGACATAAGTAAGGACATTATAGTATTGCCATGTATAGGGCCTGATTTACAGTCAGTATCTTATAATAACTAAACATGGTCTTCACAGGATTTAGCTATTATATTTAAAATCTGTAAGAAAATGAACAGATGTCTATATACTTTAAAAAGGCAACATAATTTCTTTACATGAAAAGAACAAAAGGAATACATTTAAGATCCTCATATTTGGTAGTCTTTTTTTTTTTTTTTTTGGTATCCATTGAATCCAGGGACGCTTTACCACTGAATCACATCCCCAGTCCTTTTTATTTCTTATTTTGAGACAGGGCCTCCTTAAGTTGCTGAGGCTGCCTTTGAACTTGTGATCCTCCTGCCTCACCCTCCCAAGTCTCTAGGATTATAGGCATGGGCCAACTGTACCCAGCTTGTTATGCTTAACTTTTCCAAGTAGAAAGTATCAGAAAAATCACTGAACCAAATGAAAAACATGTTAGGAGAAAATATTTGGTACTAAAATGTACTGTTCACTAAGAAAAAGTTCTGAGGATTTTCAAATCTCTAATGACTAGTCAAACTGAGGAAATAAATGTAATTGTTACTATTTAAAGATGTTCTGTGATTTTGTATTATAAAAACATCCTCATCAATCTACCAGGAAGTACATTTTTGAGCAATGTTTCTTAAACTAGGGGCAAGTGCTACATTAACATATAAAGAGAAGAAAAAGTTCCAACAAAGTCATAAAAATGGGCGCTGGGAATCTTTAGTTGTACCTGAGACAGAAGTGGGGGCTTGAAGGGGTCCTTATTGGTATACTCAGCCTTCCCAATAGTTATTTGGTTCTCCTCTTTCCTGGGATGGTGGAAAGGCACTGCCATTATCTCCACCATCATCTTGTTTCTTATAAACCTCTTTCAAAAAACTGAGAGAAATGCAATACCATTGTTCTTCACTGTCACTATTACAATAACAATGGATAATGATGACAAAGGTTATACTACCTAATACTTGTGGGGGCACCAACAGTTTAGAAGGTAACTTGATATATTTTGTTATTTAATCTTCTCATAACTTTGCCTAGGGATGCACGTTGAGCTTCCCCAATCAAAAATCTGAAATTCAACATGCTCCAGAATTTGAAACTTTTTGAGTACCAACATAATGCCACAAATGGAAAATTCCATAGCAAGCACAAAATATATTAAAAATATTGTATAGAATTACTTTAAGGCTATGTACTTAAGCCATATATGAAACAAATGAATATCGTGTTTAGACTTGGGTCTTAGCCCTAAATACCTCATTATGGATATGAAAATATCACAAATAAAAAATAATTCTAAATCCAAGCATTTTGGATATAGGGTACTCAACCTGTATTATCTTCTTTTTCTAGATGAGGAACTTAGGCTCTGTAAATTTTAGTTCTTAGGGAGAAACAGGCACTCAGACTAAGCAGATGTGGACTGGGTGCTTTTATTGCTATATAGAAAAATGATGGTTGGGAAAAGATATGGTTGTACACAAACATGGGAGTCTTCTAGAAATAAATTCTGACAATCAGGAATGAAAAGCTAACTTCATTTGTTTAGAAAAAAAAATTTTAAGTCTTTTCAGGTATAATGATATCAGTAAGAATGATGGCATAAGCCACCTTATCAACACTGGAAATGAATAAGTAATATTACAGTGTCCTTAAATATTTGATTTGCATACCACTTGGCTTCTCGGGCACAGCATTACAGCATTTTCTAGGTAATATTGCAAATGTGGTAAATAATTTTGTAAAGGCAATTGGTAGCTCTGTTTCACTTCATCTACTGATATTTCAATGGAAGGAAATCCTGACTTTCATTCAAAACAGCTAAAAATTATCATCAAATTTCCACTACAAAATTTTGTAGAGAAACCACAAGGCTTCCTCTTATACTGATATTTACAACATTCGAGCTGTCCTTCTAATCTGCTATGAACAGAATAAACCTCAGTTCTTCTTCACTTCTTTCTTGAGATGTAATTCTCTACCATATAATTAATGATAGTAAGATTTATCAGTAATGAAAGAAACACAAAAAACTGTATTCAACACCTTTTCTTTATTTTGTGCTACAAAGAATTGATCTTGAGAATACTTGGTTTATTGTAGGCTCATACTGTGTAGCTAAAAAATTGATCAAATATAATCTTCAGCGCAAGTTTTTGAGCTTTTTTACAAAGCATGTAACACACTAGTAAAACAACCTTTTTAAAAGCAGACATGAGAACACTTGACATCTTACTTGCTTTCAGGTGTCAGGTAAATGGCCACAGTATCCCTCAAAGCACATATCTCAAGTCTTGCCTAGGATGAGGGAAGGACAGAGAGACAATAGGAAGCTGTGTTAATTTTCAAATGCACACAAGTACTGAGGGGAACAGTTTCTCCAGTCTACTACCCACAGGACAGAGTGGACATGGTGGCAATTAGTTGCAAAAAGACTTTCTAAAAACTGTATAAAGAAGTTGTCTACAATAAGATTTTTGTTTTTAGCAAAAATTAACTTGAGTCAAGTTTGATTATGTGCAGACAGAGAGCTTTATACCTCACATGAAAAGTACAAACCATGCAACGATTTTCCAGCAATCGGTATTTACTATCTGACTTGTAAGTGCCTGCTAGTCTGATGGTGACAGGAAGGAAACTCTGAAACAGTGGCCCTAAGGGGCCCCTCCCCCACAGTGGGGGAAGTCTAAGGACTTGCTTCCTCAGCTAATGCCCTTCCAAGCACATGGTTTCCTCTCAAAAGCTAAGCTGTACTCTACAGATTTAATGCAATCCCTATTAAAACTATAGCTGTGCTTTCTTAAAAATGGAAATTAACAAATTGATCCTAAAATTCATATGGAAGTGTAAGGGACATAATACTGCCAAAACAATCCTAAAAAACAGGAATACATTTGGAGGACTCACACTTTCTGATTTCAAACTTACTACTGTGCTTCAGTAATCTAGTCAGCATGGTATCAGCACATGACAGGCACTGAGATGAAAGAACAGAACTGAGGGACTGAATAAACCATTACACTTATGATCAATTGGTTTCAACATGATACCAAGATCATTCAGTGGAGAAAGAAGAGCTTCTTTAACAAATAATGCTGGGACAACTGGAGGTTGAATTTCTTCTTTAGTATGAAAATCAACTCATAATAAATTATAGATCCCAACTGTAGGAGAGAAAACTATAAAACTCTTAGAAGATGGACCGAGATTGTGGTTCAGTGGTATAGAGTGCTTGCCTAGCATATGTGAGGCACTGGGTTCGATCGCCAACACTCTATAAAAATAAAAAAAATAAAATAAAGGTATTGTGTCCATCTACAACTGAAAAATATTAAAAAAAATTCTTAGAAAAGGAGTTGTTATGGTTTACATATGAGCTATCCCCCAAAAGCTCATGTGTGAGACAATGCATGTATTTCATATATGAAAATTTCAGAACAGACAAATCATAGAGATAGAAAGTTGGTGGCTGTCTGTGGTAGGGAAGGAGACTTATAAGAAAATAAGTCTGGGGTTTTTGGTGGGTGATGAATATTATGGTGATGATTTTTTTCCACTATATATATATATATATATATATAGAGAGAGAGAGAGAGAGAGAGAGAGAGAGGAAAAATTTCCAAAAGTACAGACTTCTAAAGAATTTGATAGTGACTACCTGTGTACTCAGAGGTTCTACTATTAACATTTACTTGATATACTGCATTCAGCAAAATGTTCCTGAAAGTCATCAGTAGTTTTTTTCTCTTTAATGCTGAAGAGCATTTGGGTCTATGAACATATTGCAATTTGTTTATTCTGTTGATGGACATCATGGACACCTGTGCAGTTTCCTGTTTGGGGCTACTATGAAACAAATTACTATGAGGATTCTTACATGCTTTTTTTTTTTTTTTTTGCGACAGATATTTTTGTTCTAGTTATCACAAGGTTGGAATAGCGGGGTCATAGGGTATGCAAATGTTTACTTTTAGAAGAAACTGCAAAAACTTTCCTCCAAGTTGTAGTACTTTATATTCCCAGCAATGTGTAAGAGTTCCAGTTCCTCCACATTTTGCCAACATTTGGTAAAGTCAGTCTATCTTGGTGGATATCTACTGTTATCTTTCTGCAAAGTGAACTTTCATTTCCCTGGTCATCCTTTACTGACCCTTTTACTCTTTTGGATATCTAGTTACATACATGCTAACTAAACCTCTGACACTGTCCCAGGAATCCCTGGAGTTCTGTTTATTTTTTTCCAATTATTTTGTCTATGCTATTCCCATCTAGTAGATTTTAAAAATTTCATTCACTTTATTTTTCCATTTCAAAATTTCTATTTGGTTCCTTTTTTAGGGTAACTATTTCTCTACTGCTATTTCATACCTATTGGTTCATTATGAGCATATTCTCCTTTATGTCACCGAACATAGCTGCTTTAAAATTCTTGTCTGCTAATACCAATAACTTGATCATCTTATGGTTGGTTTCAGTTGATTTTCTTTTCTATTAAGAATGGGTTATGTTGGGCTGGGATTGTGGCTCAGCAGTAGAGCGCTCACCTTACATGTGCAGGGCCCTGGGTTCGATCCTTAGCACCACATAAAAATAAATAAGTGAAATAAAGATAATGTGTCCAACTATAACTAAAAAATAAATAAATAAAAATGTTTAAAAAGTTAAAAAAAAAAGAATGGGTTATGCTTTCTCCTGTTTTGTCAGTTTTTATTAATTTTAAATTTGTATCCTGGACATTGTGAATATTATGTTTTAGAAACTTTGGATTCTATAATATGCCTCTAAAGAGTTCATTTTTTTGTTTTAGTATGCAATTAATGTATCTGTATTCAAATTGAGCGCTCTTGGCTCTTGGGTAGCAGTTCCATTCTTACTTCAGTTTTTCTAGTCTTATCTGGGCTGGTTAGATTAGAGTTTAATCATGCATGTATATATTTAAAAGGTTCAACAGAGATTTAGGAATTGTGTATATAGAATCTAAGGCACTTGCTTTCTTTCTGTCTGGGATACTTCCCTGTTATTGAGGCTGCCCCAAAGCCTAATCTTTTCTATTTATTTATTCATTTATGTATTTATTATTTGTAGTTGGACATAATACCTTTATTTACTTATTTTTATGTGGTGCTGAGGATTGAACCTAGAGCCTTGCACATGCTAGGCGAGCGCTCTACTGCTGAGCCACAACCCCAGCCTGCAAAGCCTATTCTTTAAACCAGAAAGATGGCAGATTTTGGATTGAAGTTTTTGGTACCCTATAGCCTACCTTCAGGCTAAAAATGCATAAAAATTGGGGAATTCATTCATGTTCCATTTCCTCCAGAATCTTCTTACTCACTGACACATTTGGTGCCTTGTGTCTTCAGGTGTTTTATTGTTGTTATTGTTTGTAAATTTTAAAAAATCATTTTCAGATCTTATTCACATTTACAGCATTATCTTTGGAAGGTTGGCCTGATGGAAGTTTCCTCAGCCATTATAGGAGAACTGTTATTGTTTGTTTTGTTTCTGGTGTGTGTGTGTGTGTGTGTGTGTGTGTGTGTGTGTGGTGCTGAAGATGGAATCCAGGGCCACAACCACTGAAACACAAATCCAGCTTGCTATTGTTTTGTTTTTTTTTTCCTTCTTAGGTTTTTAAAATTGCTTTTATTTTAAAAAGTTAGTATGTGTATAACAGGAAACAAAAACACTAGCAAAGATTAAAATTATCCAGTCACAAGTAGCTTAGTAGGACATGTCCTTCCAGCAGTTTCATTCTTACTTCAGTTTTTATATATGTGTACACATATATAACACCCCATTTTGTGTGATTGAGATCATTGTGTGTACTGTGCTTTTCCACACATCATGAATATTCACCAATTCAAAACCCCAAAGCTACAGGAGGAGTATTTTGATAGCCAAGAACACACTGTTAGAACTCAATCTGTTAAAAAAACAAAACAAAACTGTAATCCTATCTTTCTTGGGGACAAAAAAGGTCTCTAGATAGAAATACTCTGCTACTCTTTTTTTTTTTTCAATATCCTCCCAATGCTCCAGGTACAAAGATAATTCATAGGCAGGGAGTTTCTCTCCCATACACCTACACATCTGCTCTCCTTGAAGTTGGCTTACATGCACACCAAGAATCAAGTGACTTGTTTATAGCCGTTGTATTTATAAAATTTAAATAAATGGGACATAAACCAATGAAATGTGAGATAGCTATTTGTGCTTTCTCTGTACAATACATTGAATGCTTTGAAAGATTTATAAATAAGTTGGAACAATATTCCTATGAAATTGAATATAATGAAGACATGCACAAAGTAAAAAAAAATCACAATATTTTGAAGTAATCTGCATTCAGATAATTTTTACACTTAATAGTCTTTAAAGTTTTGCTCTAAGGACTGAAACAGAAACTCTGGAACTTATAAGGTAACATGGGTGTGGCTCATGCAAGATATATGATATATCTGCAATCAGCAGAGACATTAAAAAAACTGTCTATATGTCACAGGATGGATGAGTTAAAATACATTTACATATTTTAAATAAAAATAAAATTTCAACACGGAATTGAATTTTCGTTACCTGTAGTGCTCCATTTTTGCTGAAGGAGGAAACACACTGCATCAGTCGACTTAGCTCTTCAGAAACTGCTTCTACCACCTTGGACAGTACCCGAGGCACCAATTCTTTGGAAATAGTAAATACCTGATGGGAGTTTAAAATAAGAAAAATGATATACTCTAGGACTTTTCCTGGCCTGAATTTGTTAAAATCAAAGGAACATGCAAAAACAACAAAACCTCATAGGTTTTCTTATTCATTTATTTATTATTTTTGGTAGCAGGAAGTGAGCCCAGGGAAGCTCTTACCACTGGGCTACATCTCCAGCTCTTTTATTTTGAGTCAGGGTCTTGCTAAATTTCCCAGGCTGGCATTGACCTTCTAAATTTCCTGCCTCAGTGTCTTGGGTGGCTGGGATTACCTGTATGTGCCACTGAACCCAGCTCTAAGTCATATTTTTAATAATTCTATTTAAAAATACAATATAGACAATTAAAATTTTGAGAGTTACTGTTGATATGGATAAACTAAAATTTGATTTGAAAATTTCTTCCTCTTCCTATTCTTTCACAAAAAAACAATTTTTAAAGAAGAAATTAGAAAAAAAATACACTCTGGATAAATATTTTGCCATAGTTTTTAAAAAAAAAAAAAAACACTGAGCCAAATATGGTGGTATGTGCCTGTAATTCCAGCTACTTGGGAGGCTAAGGCAGGAGGATCACTTATGCCCAAGAGACTGAAGTCAGCCTGGGTAGTAACAAGAGTGATACCTGGTCTCAAATAAAACAAAACAGAACAAAACAAAACAACCCTGGGTCAAACTTTCCTTAGAATATGACAAACACCCTACTTGCTGGGTCCACTATTATGTATTGGACAAGATCCCCAGTTTTATTATATATTGTACTATATATATACATATATATATTTATATATTTATATATATATATATATTTTTTTTTTTCACACAACATTATTTTCAAACTTTTTAAAAAAGTTTGATACTTTTAAACTGGGAATTACCAGGAAATTTAATGAAACATTTTCTTTTCTGATTTAAATATTCAAGTAAATTATATTTTCTTTTTAGCTTTTCCTATTTTTCAGATTGAGCCAACGGGATTAATTAAACCTTTGGGTCAACCCCTGATTTGAGAGTTTAAGAAAATTTTGGCAATAATAAATATTATTAATGAAATTCTACTTTCAGTCATTGGGCTAAACTTAAAGAGGACTTGAATGCCTAATATTTATAAATAATCTCACAGCTATTGACAATGGACATTAATAAAAGCTGCCTTGCCAGGCATGGTGCTACACACCTGCAATCCCAGCAGCTTGAAAGCCTGAGGCAGGAGGATCTCAAGTTCAGAGCAAGCCTCAGCAAAAGTGAGGCACTAAACAACTCAGTGAGACACTGTCTCTAAATAAAGTACAAAATAGGGCTGGGGATGTAGCTCAGTGGTTGAGTGTCCCTGAGTTCAATTCCTGGTACCAATAAATAAACAACAAAAAAACAAGCAAAAGCCATCTCATTAGAAATCAGCATGATCACCGTGTGGACACCTATAATCCCAGCAATTTGGGAGGCTGAGGCAGGAAGATGGAGAGTTCAAAGCCAGCCTCAGCAGATTAACACTTAGCAACTCAGAGAGACCTTGTCTGTAAATAAAATATAAAAAAGGGCTAAGGTTAAGCACCCCTGGGTTCAATTTCCAGTTTCCAAAAAAAAAAAAAAAAAGAAATCAGTGTATGATCTTTCACATTCACAGTTCCCATGTATTTTGCAATTCCTCTGCTCACCTGCCACCAACATTTCTACCTGATGATTTTAATTTACATTTTAAAGGAAGCTAATAAGAGTTTTCTGACAGTTTTCATAAAATCTCAATTAAATGAATTGCTCATTATTAGATCTATGTGATAAATTCCTGCCTTTGATATATAAAAACTTGATTATAGAGAAAGTTATATGCTTCCCTTTTACTAAGAAATGAAAAACATAATATACTATTTTGCTCTATTGCTTCAAACTTAGAGCCAAATTCAGGAACCAGGTAACATTACCTTTGTTTTCTGTGATGGCTGTTTTACTTAATTATCCATGGCTTTTTGTTTTGTTTTATTTTAGTTTACCTCCATGACCTGAAATACTTCTGGATGCAGGAGACAAACATAAATCTAGAAACACCTATTTGGATGCATACAGTTGAGGATGCTCTTGAGCATCTGTGCTCTTTGCTCTGTCCCATTTTATCTGGTTTCCCATCAGTCCGTGAGCCACAGTCACTCTGAAAGTGTTGGTGAAGCAGTGAGTAATGGACTATGAAACTACTTAATGAGAACAGGTCATCACAGTGGTGACAATGGTGATAGCTGTGGTACCAATGTTGATAGCTCAATATTCCTCAGAAAGGCTCTCTTCCCCAACTAAAGATGTTAACACGAAGCAACATCTCCAAGAGCCTACACTATTGAGAGTGTCTGTTTCATTCTAAAACGCCAGACTCCCCTGGGAGCCTGTCTTTCTAACAAACTTCTACTTTTCTGGAATCCCCAGCACTATGTGAGCCCATATTGCAATGTGAATGAAATACCAAAGCTTATTTGTGTTCTGACTAATAAGAGAATAATTTAATTTCTAAGATAAGGAATTTAACATTCTTTAAAGAAAAAATATCTTTTCCATTCTATTTTTTCTGTACTTTCCAAATATTACTGAATTTAGTCTTAGTTATCAGAGAAACCATACATAATTTCAGAAAAAGACAGACACACACACACGCACACTCACAGAAAGAGAGAGAGAGAGAGAGAGAGAGAGAGAGAGAGAGAGAGAGAGAGAAAGAGAGAGCGAGCTGACCTTTATTTTATTTATACCCAAGATACCTTCTGAAGGAGAAAAGAGATCACTATTAAAAATCATCAAATTTCCCTTTCTCTTGTTTTCTTTCCTAGTCATCCACATTTCTTAGGAACATCTAATGATAGCTTACCTCTGCATGCACAGCAATTATATTCACCAACGCTTCTTTTAAATAGTTTCTGACACCTGAAATCAAGAAGGGGGAGGGGATAATGCATTAAGTGGGAACACAAGTCAGCCCTCTCCCCTGCTAGCACTAGTGTGCACTATGCAGCAAGCTGCCTTACAGTGTTCTGAGGAGAAACAGAAAGTAACACCAAACTATCAATTTCCTTTTGAGAACCAAATGGTGAAAGGACTATTTTCAAACAGGTTATTAAAAAAAAGAGGTTAAATTAGAAGTTTTCGTTCACTGTTTTTCATTTCTATCACTGTACACCTATATGCTCTCTGTCAATTATTGGTAACTTGGCTTCAAAATAAGTTTTTAAAAAATGTACTTCTATTTCTTCATGAGTATATGAATAATAATGCAAAGGACAGAAGGAAGATTTTATTAAGGCTCATAATATATATATATTAAATATCACAGCATTTAACTTCCCAAGGTAAAAGTCAAATTATTATGCAGACTAACTATTCTGATCTTAAGGAATCACTTTGAGGAGAAACTTCTCACAAAACCACACTGAATCTGATTCAGTAAAACAAGTTTATGCTTGGACAAAACAAAGACTTCTGATTCTAGGTACAGTATCAAAGAGCACTATTCACTCAATAGTAGTACTCACAAGATTTATGAGTACAGGGTCTAAGGTCACACTATTTTGAATCAATCCCCAGTTTTAACACCGAATAGTGTTGAAACATCTAATAGCTTTTGGTGATAAGACTGTAAGCTTCAATTTTCTCATCTATTAAATGAGTATAGTAAGTGCACCCTCTCTTATCATCCTGTAATGAGGATTCAAAGAGATAATGCATGGGACAGGTATTCACACAACTCCTTAACAGCTTTCATGATCAAGAAAAATATTTTTCAAGAAAATACATAAAAATAAAATGCTATTTTATTGTAACTCCAAAACAACCACTGCCATTTAAATGGAATATTTTAGAATGCCTTCCAGAATTAACTACACCCCCTTAGAATACTTCCACTACAGAACAGAAAAAATGTTCTATATGCAAAATCATGGATGTTACTAGTAATGACACTAAGGACAATCTCTCAGAATGTCATATACACTTCTGAATATTTAGGAAAGTTGAGACAGAGACCATGAACTATAGCCAATTTTTTGAATCGGCATTTGTAGATTACTAATATATATCTGGCTTTTGATTTTATCATATAATATGGTATAAAAATAAGTGCACTGTTTTTCTTTTGAGAAGCCAATTTCATATGAATAGAGTTTCATATGAACCTATGATATGAAGTTCAGATGTTGTTGATAGGATAGCTGAGAAAGCAGAGTGAAGAGTAATTACATGTAATCCAGAAATTGATCCTTTCTGAGAAAAAAAAAAAAGATAATTACAAGGGAAGAAGTTCTATGTGGGAGGTAGGACAGAAGACCTAAGGATCCTATTGTAAGTAAAGAGGGAAATAAACAAGCTTGGGAGATCACAACAGCATTCTTCTTGTCAGAGGAAAGCCACATCACAGAGTTCCTTTGGACTGAGAGTACCAGAGGGCTTGGCCTACTCTCACAGAATTAGTGCAGGGTGCATGAAGCCTATTCTGGCTCCAGGGTCTGTGATCACTGTCTCATGTCTACTACCTTTTAACTGCAATTCCTGTGGAAGATCAGCTCATATATATTTATATAATCAGTGTATCTAACATATAAGTAACTGATACTATACACATAATACTATGTTTTAAGGCACCAAGAGTCTCCATCCTTAGTGAAAATAAGGGTCCTGTTAATGCCACTATAAGAACACATATCAGGAGTATGGGTTCTTGGGGTTCTAGCACTAGTGCCTAGAAACATGAAGATAGTTTTTGATTCTTAAATTTCTTAAATGTAAAAGATAAATTGAGCCAGAGTGGTGACTAAAAAACCAAAAATTAAATTCAGAATCAAGCAAGAAAATGTCACATGCTCTGTGACATCATATGCTATGAACTCAACTCCCACTCTGACCTTAATAGAAGAAATATTTCCTGGTAAGAACCATTAGACTAAGCATTACTAATAAAATACCCTTTAAAAGGGGGAAAATATTAGTTAATACAATTTTAAAGACTTAGTTGTGAACTATAAGAATAAAAGCAAAGGATACTCTTTATTTTTTTATTTATATATGACAGTGGAATGCATTACAATTCTTATTACACATATAGAGCACAATTTTTCATATCTCTGGTTGTATACAAGGTATATTCATACAAATTCGTGTCTTCATACCTGTACTTTGGATAATAATGATCATTACACTCTACAATCATTTCTAATGCCATCCCCCTTCCCTTCCCTCCAACCCCTCTGCTCTATCTAGAGTTCGTCTATTCCTCCCATGCTCGCTCTCCCTATCCCACTATGAATCAGCCTCCTTATATCAAAGAAAACATTTGGCATTTGGTTATTTGGGATTGGCTAACTTCACTTAGCATTATCTTCTCTAACTCTATCCATTTACCTGCAAATGCCATGATTTTATTCTCTTATTGCTGAGTAGTATTCCACTGTATATGTATGCCACATTTTTTAATCCATTCATCTATTGAAGGGCATCTAGGTTGGTTCCACAGTTTAGCTATTGTGAATTGTACTGCTACAAATAATCATTGATGTTGCTGTGTCCCTGTTAACCCAAAGAACCACATTTCTGAAAGCAAATTTGAAACATATCAAGCTTCCCATTTTAGGTGGACCACATGGATAATAATGTAAGAAGCACCTTGGATAAGTAAAAGAACTTTAGATTTCATGGAAAGAGATTTTTTTTCATTATGGACAGGAGAAAAAAAGAGGAAATACCCCCTCCCCCCCCACACACACATGAAGTAACAACTGCTTCAAGTGGTGATATGGGGAAACTAAAGGGGAAATGTATGGTTCCAAGGATGGACACAAAAAGGGATCCTACTCAAGACTTCAAGGCAGCCAGTAAGGGTCAGACAGATAGTATGAAACCTCAAAAAAAGGCACACCAGCTTGATGCATAGCTTCATAAAGCATCATTTATGTCCCCCTAGGCAATTATAATATTTAAAACATCAAAGATTACTTCTCAAAAAAAAAACTACCCACCGTGTTAAACACAGAAGTATTTTTTATTGCCTATTATTCATTCTAAAGAAGTTACTAAAAGTTTTCACTTACTCATTTAATGTAATTTACTGAGACTCACTACATAGTGGACACCATTAAGTAAACATCAGGAGCATTAGGTCCTTCATACAGAGGATCCCAATGTGCTTAGTTATTACAAGTTTGGCCCCAATTTACTCCTGTTGTGTGTTTATATTGCATATAGCAAATAGGTACAAGAGGGTTATATGAATGTGCTTGACATTGTAAAAAAATTCTTTATACTCTGATTTAAAATAATTTGAAAGACGAAGTTCTTAATTGATTAAAGAATAGTATTGGAGTAGGGGTAAAGAAAGTCTGAGCAAAGGGCAGTATCTTTGTCTGGGAAACTCAAAAGATCTCTGTACTCTTCTAAGCTAAGAATTTTGATTTCTTTCTTTCTACTCTCCAACCACAGTTGGGAAGCAAGCAGCTAAACCAGATGTGCCACACACTCCTGTCTTTCACCTTCCCTGCACATGCTCAGGGATCAACAGTAAGATGGCTGGATACAATCTTAAAATACTAACCTTTGATAAACTTCTTGGTTTTAATTGCCCATTGAGTTTTCTGTTTTAAAAAGCTCAAAATCTGTTAGTAGGAGAATATCAGATCTTTCAAAGACCTGTACCCAAAACCAGGTGCTATTGGTCCCCTAGCTCACTTGCTCCTTGTGGTACTCCACCTGGTGGCAAACACAGCTGGCAATAATGTGGCAATGTACTTTTCCAACTGGACAAATTAAAATACAGTTGGCTTCTTTTTCAACAGGTTCTGCATCTACAAATTCAATGAACAGTGGATTGAAAAAAAACAAAACAAAACAAAAAGCAATTATAATGATTTTGTACACACTGTTTATTTGTCATTATTCCTAAACAACACAGTAGCAACTATCTGTATAGCATGTATTCTGTAATAGGTAGTATAAGGAATCTAGAGATGATTTAAAGTATATGGAGGATGTGTGTAGGTTCTATGCAAATACTAGACAATCTTATATAAGTGACTTTGAGCATCTATAAATGCTGTTATCTGTGGAGGTTCCTAGAATCAATTCCCCACCTCCGGAAGCCAAAGCTCCTCTAGAAGCCATAGTGAAAGAATGTGGATCCAAACACTGAGAGGTGACTGAGACCACACTAAGGCTTGGGAATGTGAGGATGGGTCTCAACTGTGATCTTATGGGCACTATCTGACCCCACGGTTTCTTCCTTTAATTAGAGGACTGGAAGAAGAAAGACAGAAATGCTGAGGAAGATGTCACCTGAGAAAGACATAGATGTTGCCAGGAAGCTGTAAATGCATCTATTACAACAAATGTCCAAGGCCTAAGTGAGAGGCGGAGTGAAGTGTAGAGTGAATTTCAAAGGACCCTGGTTTTCATATCTGGAGATAGAACCAGAATATGATTTTTGGTGATGGCATGATCTTCAAAAGGTCCAAGATTGTGTCTGAGGGACAATATTATGTTAATTTGGATGGTATACGTTGTTTCCCTTTCCACTGCCTTTATAATAATTGTAATATCATTAGTATCAATGGTTGATAATTACCTTTAAGTTCAGAGAGGTGACAGAAAGGACACTTGGAATCTAAATTCTGCCTTACCTATATATGACTTATATGACCTCAGAAAACACAACTTACTTTCCAGACAACTGTCAACTCTGAAATACAAAAATTATATCTCATTCTTTAATATTTGTGCATCTAATATGTGCTAGGTACCTCCAGGTGGTGGTATCCCAAAGTAAGCAAAACAGATGCCACCCCCAACCCCTAGCCCTAAAGGAGCTTAGAGTTCAGTGGAGAGGAGCACTTTGTCCTGACAAGCAGTACACATATTTCAGGGGCTAATTTTTAAAAATAAACACATTAATAGTTGACTAAAAGACTTATGACTAGAAAAAAAATACATTAATTTTTCTTTTTGAATCTCATGGTCTATACCTTTGTACAATATAATCCATTATGACCCTCATGTACTTGTAGGTGAAGTTCTATTGAGTGGTGCAGAAATTCCTTAGCAATTGAATTTGTACATAAGGCATGACAGCAGCAAACAATCCAAACATAGTATCAAATGTGACTGTGCCATGATTAATGGAAAGATTTGTCTCTGACAATACTCTCATTGTACTGGTTTCACTCAAAGTTCTCTAGAAGTTGAAATTTTAATGGAACTCTTTTAGTATACTTTGCACTGGCTTTGAAAAGAATGGTGGAACATCACATACCAGTAACAGTCTTGTGGTAACATCTGAACCATGACCAAAAAGAAGAGGACCAGGTGGACACAGGAAGACTTAGACATGATCTCTAATACACATGCTACTTACTTACTACAGTCACCTTGGGATAAGTTTCTAATCTGATGATTTGTAACTTTCTCTTTCATAAAACAAAGATAACATTTATAAAATGGAATAATATTTTTAAGAGGCCAAGGACTCACTTGCCAAATACTGGGCAGTCAGCAAATGGGTGGTGCTATGATTGACTACAGCCACGGGCCCCACCCTGCACTTACACATGCACATGGATCACCTGGAACATCCTCTCAGAACACTGTGTCTTTTCCTCCCACTGAAGCAGCTTCACATTTATTTGTAAGACTATTTGATTAATATCTGTCTCCTCTACTGGACTATAAACTCTACAAGCATAGAGATCACACACACTTTTTCTTATCTTTGTATCCTCAGAACCTACCGCAGTGGCTGGCACATATAGGCATTTGGAAAATATTCATGAGTGAAGAAATAAAAGGCAAAGTCTATGTCTGCCCTGCTTACTCCTAAGTTCTGAAGACTAAACCATCTAAATAAATTGATAAATGAATGATGAATGGCTAGATACGTTAGAGAAGAAACTTGAATATGTGTAAAATTCTATAACGTCTACAGTCAAATGACACGTGAACTATTCACTTAAAAGATAAGTAACTGGTTCTGTTTATGTGAGAAGGAGATGTTTTCTGGTAAAGCACCTCTTACTTAAGATATAGGAAAATGAAGAAAGTCTTTCTGTGATTAACAGTCAGGATCCATTTGAAAAATGCAATTTGACTAAAGAAAATATAGCAGAACAGAATGTAGCTGAGATTAAATCTATTTGCTTTTCAAATATGCTTTATTTTTCCAGCTGCATTCTTAAACTAATCACTTGTTTCAAAACACTGAAGTAATTGCTAAATTCTCACTATGTGCTAGATACTTAGGAAGATATCTATGTATTATAATAGAACATAGTATGTGAACATATTAGGAAACCTGGGTTTTAGTTTAATGTATTTTGGTAAATTAGGAAGAAACCATCAGTGTAGACAGTGAGAGCAGAAAAAAAGCAAACTGCCTTGATTCTTGGAGTTATGGATAAATGTTACATTACTATGATATAGTAATAAGTACTGTTTTTAAAAAGGTACCCTTAGATAAACCCCCACAACTTTCCATGTTATTTAAGTGAGGGAATGAGAAACAGCTTCTAAGCATTTACAATATATATCTTCTCTACTCTGAATATGAAATTAGAATGTGTCATGATATTTGACAAAAAAAGTGTCCCCACCCACACAGTATCAACCCAGACTATCACTTAGCAATTAATTTGGTAGCCCATTGTGGAAATTCCCCATGGAGAAAACAAAGCTTATTTCTACTCTGTGCTAGGACTTGTAGGCTCTTTCTTGCAGGGTGGGATTCCTGTAAGTCAGCCAGTACAGTGTACCATCCCCAACAACTAAAGAGATTTTTTTTCACACATCAAAATGGAAAGACTTCTTGCTTGGTATATTTGTGTTTGTTCTTTCAATGAAGTAGGAAGGTACTTGATTTTGGAATAGGATAACTATTAAAAATATTTATTGTGTACTTATTACTATTTCATGCCAGACACTATTCCAGGTGCTAGGGATATGGCAGTGACCCAAACCTACCCACAACAAAACCCCTCCTCTCACAGGGCTTACACTGGACTAGGGACATGCCCAGATGTAATACAATAAATAACTTGCATGTAGAGAAAGGAGTCTTAAACCATCCCAAAACAGTAAGCAAGTCCATGATATAAAATTGTTCAGACAAATGGTAAAATCTGTATTACCAAAGACAGAGCTTCTGTTTAATAAGACTTCTCATCAATGTCTCTGGGGGGAAAAAAAATGTCTCATTACTTGTTGAAAAGATGTTAATCTTCCTTTTGTGTCAGTTTCATGGAAATAAATTCTAGCAATAACTTTTAATGGATAATGTACAGCTGTTATTAGAATAATTGGGGTTTAAACCTCAGCTGGAAAATCAATTAATTCACTGAGCTTCAGGTTTTCCTTAATGTATGGGAAAATTCTTTGTAAATATATAAATTAAAAAGTGTCATAGAGATTTGATTCTTACTATTAACACTTTGGACAAATCGCTAGATAGACTGCTATAGGAGAAAAGTCCATATTAAAGAATAGAGCATTGAACATTTGGGTTGATCAAGTCTTTGTTCTTCAGTTTTTAGTTTGAAAATTTAAAAACTGCCCATTGAAAAGAAATTAAAAACCACAAGAGTATAAGTTTACATAAAAATGAATAAACTCTTCCTTCATCCTTCTCCCAGGGAATAATCACAATTGGTAGTTTGGTGTATATTCTTTCATCTTTTTCTGATGAATATAATGTCTTTCTAAAACAATGAGATTACAGTACACATTCTCTTCTTGAACTTGATTATGTCATTCCACAATACATCACAAATATTCTTTTAAAAATATTTATTTTTCAGAGCAGTTATGTTCTCGGCAAAACTGAGCAGAAGGTATAGCAATTTCCATGTATCCTCTGGACCCACACAAACACGGCCATCCTGTTATCACCATCCAGTGATACATTTGATAAAATGATGGATAGATAATGAGACATCACAATCACTGGAGTCCACTGTTTACATTAGGGTTCACTCTGAGTGTTCTACATTCTATAGGATTAGAAAAAAATATAGTGACATGTATCCACCACTATAAGTACATGCAGAATATTTTCACTATCCTAAAAATCTTCTGTGCTCACTCTGCTTATTCATCTCTCTCTCCACTAACCTTGGTAACCACTAGTCTTGCACTCTCTTCACAGTTTTGCCTTTTCTGTAATGCCATATAGTTAGAATCATACAATATGCAGGCTTTTAAGATTGGCTTTTGTCCCTTAATAATATGCATTTAAGGTTCTTTCATGTCTTTTCACAGCTTGACAGTTCATCTCTTTGGGTGCTAAATGATACCCCATTATCTGGATGTTCTAATTTATTTATCCATTTACCTATTGAAGGACATCTTGGTTGCTTGCAAATGGCAATTATGAAAAATACTGCTATGAACATCAGCCAGTAGGCTTTTGTGTGGACATATGCTTTTAGCTCCTTTGAGAAAATATTAAATAATGTCACTTCTAGGTCTTATGATAAGAGTATGTTTAGTTTTGTAAAAAACTGTCCAACTGCCTTCCAAAGTAGCTATATCATGTTGTGTTCCCCCTGGCAGTGAATGA
Organism: Ictidomys tridecemlineatus; assembly: GCF_052094955.1. Taxonomy (NCBI): domain Eukaryota; kingdom Metazoa; phylum Chordata; class Mammalia; order Rodentia; family Sciuridae; genus Ictidomys; species Ictidomys tridecemlineatus. The sequence continues at coordinate 132,497,811 of NC_135484.1, forward strand.
GGGTTCCTGTTACTTTCCATCCTCACCAGCATTTGGTGTGGTCCAGTGTTCTAGATTTTGGTCATTCCAATAGGTATGTAGTGGTATCTCACTATTGTTTTAATTTGCATTTCCCCAATGACATAAAATGTTGAGTCACCTTTTTCATAGGCTGATTGGTCATGGGTAGATTCTTTATTGAGTTCTTTGGCCCATTTTAAATTGGGTTGTTTGTTCTTCCATCTATACAAATCTACCGGATAATTTTCAATGGCTACCTAGTATTTTATAGTATGATATATCATAATTAACCATCCTCCTACTGTTACTTCCATAAGTAATACTGCAGTGAACATAGATTCATGCATTCTACTAGCATATTTATATAAGATATCTTCCTGGAAGTGGAACTGCTGAGTCCAAAGATTCCACTTTTGATAGATTCTTCCAAGCTGACATTTGAGAAGCTATAGAAAATTATACTTCTTTATTTTAACTTGGATTCTCTGGTTGCTATAATTAATAGTACCCCTAATACATGCTTCTTCTCACCCATAACAGTCCATTGAAAACCTTCTTATACAGCTATTTGAAAAAGCTTTCATTAAAGCAATAAAATAAAATTTTAAACAAAACACAAAGATCAAGGGGAATTTACTAAAAGTTACAGGAGACATACCCTTAATTTGACTGGATAAAGAATGTATAAAAGAGTTGGAGAGGAAGAACACTGTAATTACAGAAAACAACTGCTATATACCATTTGAATCTATACCAAGAATGCAAACTTTTCCATGAAGCACTTCCTGTCACAATCAAATAGATGACTCCTTTACTAAGTTCAAGATATTCTGCCTAATGTTGTTTTGAAACATGACACTCTTCAGTCAAGGCTATAAGAAATCAACCCTGGAAACTCTGGAGATACTGCCTACCTTATAAACCACATTTCCTGTTTTTAACCCCTGTGCCCTAAATCAGTTATCACTCCTAGTCTACTGATAAAAATAGATTGAAAAATACTATAAATATCCCACAATGTACTTTTTTATTGTCAAACTGAAACAATACATGAAAGTACTTTTGGGTATTTCTTTTTCAAGTAAATTATCTATTCAATTGTACTCTGAAGCTTGTCAAAAAAAAAAAAAAGTAACCAGAAACCATATTAATATTGACAGAACAGACAGAAAGACCTAAATATTTTGTAACAAAATTAGCTTTTGTTGGAAAAGAGAAGGGGTTTTAATTCCCAAGTCTCCAAGGTTTAATGTAGTAATTTCCACATTGATAGTGTTTGCCATATAATAAATTTTTTTAAATGCCTATCTGAGGACAGGTTAGTAGTGTACAAATAACTTCAGCCTCTACAGTGTTCTACTTTCTGTTCAAGGATTTTTCTTCTTCTTCTTTAGTCAATATGATCTCCTATTAATCAATATGATCAATCTGAATAGAAGACTTCAATGCTTTTGAAAAAGAAAAATTATCACCAGCAGTGAAAATAGCAATAAAATTATTTCATGGCTTATTTTTTCCATCTGTAATAAGAATTTGTATTCCTAAGTTTAACATTCATAAACTTTATGAAAAGCTCTTAAGGTTTAAATAAAAGTAAGGCAAACATAATCCCCTGTCCATCTCAAAAGTTAAAGTCTGATGTCTAAGACAAAGAATGATATAAAATGATACAGAATACTTTATACATGTAACCTAGAATATCAGTTTCTTCATTCAAAAACTTGATACACTGAATTTCAGACTTAAAGGTAGAAAATTAACCAATTTAACTAAAACTTATCAATTAAATTCATCTGTTTAATCTTTTGGCAAAAAAGTTTTTTCTATTAGAGGGCAACTTCAATTGGAAAAATGAAAGTGACAAGAAAATAGAATTCATTCTATAAATGCAAATGAATATATTTGACTTCTACTGTGAAGTATGACTTCTGGATTTAATGTTTTATAAACAGGTTTTGGGTAAATGTTCAATTTTCAAACTCTCAAGTAGTCTTTCAAAAAAATAAGAATGACTTCAATGAAACTGAAAGTAATTAATGCTCATGAAAGAAGCAGAGCTGTGAAGCAGGTTGTTTAGCTGTGTGGCCTCTGTGAACAATGGAAGCACTTCTACTATTTACTATCTGACACCATGTGGATGGTTCAAAATTGCTGGGTAGTTCTACTGCTATTATTGAGCAGGCAGTGCATCTCTACAACTAGAATTAGTACTGTGGAGCATAGGAAAGAAGTAAGCAGGTATTGTCCCTATTCTCAATTTATGGCTCCAAATTCAATTTTAAAAAGAAAATACAATCATTATAAGTTTCAGGCACTAGAGTTTATCTATCCCTCTCATGTTCCCGCTCCTTATCCCACTATGAATCAGCCTCCTCTGGACAGAGGGGTTGGAGGGGAAGGGAGGGGGTTATTAATGATGGTGGAATGTGATGATCATTATTATCCAAAGTACAGGTATGAAGACACGAATATACAACCAGAGATATGAAAAATTGTGCTCTATATGTGTAATAAGAATTATAATGCATTCTGCTGTCATATATAAATAGAAAAAAAAAACCGTTTCAGGCACTAAACCAAAAGAAGGACCTTGAAATTAAAAATGAGCTTGAGTCATAATCAAATTGAAGGCAGATAAAAATGTGAAAAGCCAATAGTTACAACATGAGATAAATATATAATCTCTACTTTATAAATATCATGTTAGCAAAATGTTAATACTGTCTGTATATTGTAAAATACGTGTAATAACAAATGTATAAAACACATGTATAAATATCTACTACATATTTTATACATTATAAATAATAAAATAAATTAGAAAGTAAAGAAATAAAGAGAAAATAAAAATTATTTTATTAGTCTAGATAAGCCAGGTATGCCAAAGTTGAAGAATACTCCAAAATATCAGATGCTTAAAACAACAGCCAATGTACTTCTTGCTAATGTGATGATAAGAAAATAGAATTCAGAGGTCATACGGGTCTTGATAACTGATATCACTTGGGTCTAGGCTTATGGAGGCTCCACCACAATATACCTTCTGTGACCAAAGAAGTAGGGGAAAATGTGAGCAATACTCTGAGCTAGCTAGTCCTCTAGGCTCTGGCTGGAGATCATCTGGCTACTCCACAGGCCTAGCTCTGACTTCAGTGGGTAAGGTAGAAAAACCCTTTCCCTAAGAGAAAAAGAAGGGGGCTTTGGTGAACAGTAATGCAATCTACCATTACTTCTAGTAGAGTTTTACATTTACCAGTACAAAAATGTATTTTAGAATTAAAATTAAAATGATTTGAAGGTCTGATTCTAAGTTCATTTTATTTTGATAATTGGATTTAACAGCTTTCATAGCAGAGAAACTACTACACAAAGAAATGCAGATATATTTGGAAGAGGTACATAATTGGCTGAATTTTAAACCATGATCACTCAGCAGTCAGGATCTTTAAGTTTCTAGATATGAGTGCTTCCTTCACCTTAAAAATAAATATAACTTATATTTACTTAGTGAACTACATAACTCTTAAGTGTAGAACTTGATTTTTTTTACATTTGTATATGTACCCACACATACATACATCAAGATATAGTTATTTATTTCCAGCAAACTCTGATGTCCTCCTTCCCTCTCCAAGAGGTAAACACTATTTATCCTCTATCTCCCAAGATCAGTTGTGCTTGTTTTTATACAAATGAAACACTGAAAATGGTATAGAAGCAAAGAGTCTTATTTATTTATTTATTTATTGTTAGTTGGCTTCTTCCTCTCAATGCCTGTGAGAACAATAAAGTTGTTGCATGTGGAGGATTTGGGTCATTCTCATTCGTGTATGAAATTGTACTGTACTATACATTTATCTGTCATAAAATTTGTTTGCAATTTTTAGCTATTTCAAATGGGGCTGCTATGAATATAGTTGTTCATGTCTTTTGGTAGACATAAATACCAATTCTCTTAGGAAAGCTACGAGAATGGAACTGGGTCACTGCAAACATGCATGCTGATCTTTAGTGCATATAGCATGTTCCTAGTGGGGATTACAGCAGGAAGGACTGCAGGCCCCAGCAGAATATTAAAAAGAAAGCTACCTTAGAAACCAAAAAAAAGAAGGTTAAAAAAATACTAAGTATACACACAAATTTTTCTTTTCACTAATACAACCCAACCATAGAGTGCAAGAATATAAACTTCTTTCATACCCATCATATTTAAAGTCTATGAAAGTGGCTTTCTGTGGCTGCAAAAAACCTATTATTAAAGTTCTTCAATACACAAATTTGCTAAAAGTGATATGTAGTCTACATATAATTCTTAAAGCCCTTGTTACTGTAATCATGGGTTGTCACACCATTTTCAGCCAAAAATGACAGTAATTTCAAAAAAGAAAAATGAGTTTTTAAGTATATCATATTTATGAATTTACTTTGGTTGTCATTCAAACATTTTGATTATTAGTGTGAGATACTATCAAGAAATAGAAGTAAATTGATCCAAAAAATAATTCATATCCCAAGTAAATATTCTCTACCATATCAAGATTTTATTAGCATTGTCTTTAATTTTCTCAGATAGAAATAAACTGGTTCACTGGTGTCTCTTGCTCCAAATACTTAAAAAAAAAATAGTCACAAACTCAGTTTTTATTCCAGCTATACTATTTTTGGACTGTTTATATGGGCTAGGCATGTTAATTAGCTTGTGGATAAATGATATTTTTTTTTTCAAAGTGATTAGAAAGCAGAGAGAGAAAGAGTTCAATACTCGTCCATGGTCTTAAGTAACATTTCATCTGGACCTCAGTTTTCTCAACTATAAAATGAGGCATGTTACATCTCTCATCCCCATTCAGGCCTGTATGTTTCCCATTTATTGTGGACTTCCAGGAAATGCTGAAGATATTATTTTTAAGATACTCAGAAGTTTTCCACATTGATGTTCAGAATAAATAGTAAACAAAAAAACAACTATTAAGCTGTATTCAAAGTATTTGGGGGTTGATTTTTGCTTCTTATTCAGAGAAGGAAAAAAGAAAGTTGGAGTCCAGTAAATATTTATTGAATGCCTCCTATATTTGAGGTTCTATATTGGTGCTGGAAGAGACAGATGGTGATGGCATTCTGAAAATAATGCTCTGTGGTTTAGCATTCTTAACAAATTCTCTCATATGCTCAATATTTATAAAAATGAGTAAATCTCTGTGTCTTCTTCACTCCCTGAGCATAGGATTTGAGCTCCTGGTAGTCATCTGATGGTTTACTAGTGGCTGTAGGTAGAGTGGTGGTGAAGTCCTACTCCTCAACGGCTCCCAGGGAACTCATCCATGGAGACAAAACTCACCCCTGGAGACGAAACTCCAGGGATGAAGGACAGCCAGGGAAGAGCCCACATTGGACAGAAAACCTGGTTTAGGCACACAGGAACCTCCCAGCAGAGGCGTGTGGGATAGGAAGGGTAGAGCGGGATGTGGGAATCAAGTGAGGAAAATGAGCCCTTGAAAATGTTTTAAAGGGAGCCAATGACCAGACCTGCATATGTTTAAAAAAACAAAACCCAAAAAACCTTAAAAGAGAATGATAATCAGAGGAGGCTTTACTCTAAACTAACCCTTCTTAAAACTTTTCTTTTTCAGTTTTAGCCAATAAAAGCATTTGAATGGCACTGCTTTTTGATGAAACTATGATCCTTTTGTCTTTTATAAAATAACACACCAGAAACAAATTTATAACTTTGTAATGTATAAAGGAGGATACTTGAATTATACATTTTCCAGCTCAGCCTCAGAATTACTTTTCACTTGTCCAAAGTTAGCAACTAGGAGTTATTATTTGCTTTCACCTTGTCCTACACCCAGAAATACAAAGAAAAGCAAACAAAGTTTTAAAAAATAACCAACCAATACTTTCATCTTTTTATCATTTCCACAGTCTTCTGTTCTAATATTCCCTGTCATTCCTGTCTTCTCTCTTGCTGCCTTTTTTTTTTTTTTTGAGAGAGAGAGAGAGAGAGAGAGAGAGAGAATATATCAATCCTCAATATTCATTTTTTAGTCTTCGTCGGACACAACATCCCCGCCTGCATGTGGTGCCAAGGATCGAACCCGGGCTGCTTGCATGCCAGGTGAGCTCGCCACCGCTTGAGCCACATCCCCAGCCCTCTTGCTGTCTTTGAAGGCACAAAATCTGTGTAACACATGTGGATGTGAGGTTCTCCCGAGTGATGCCTGGTCTAAGTGCCAACAGCAGCTTTAGAGCTGATATGTAGCCAGTTAGACTCCAGGTGTGCTGGGAGGCATGTGGCACCACAGTCCAAGGGAGGAAACATCTAGAATGATTGTAATTAAGTAACTATTTTCAATAAAAAATGAGAACACAAACACACACACACACACACACACACACACACACACACACACACACACACAACATGTAAATATATATGTGCTGAACATAAAGTGGCTTCCAGGATTTCTTTTAGTCAATTTGTCTAAAAGTCTCACTACTGTTACTCTAATTCCTTAGATTCTGCAAAACAGGAACTAAATTATCAAGGCACATTTGATAATGACTTAAAATTTGTAAGAAAGTCCAAATGTAACATTTGGAAATCAACTGAACCTCAGCTTTCTGTTATGATGCATGTTATAAATAACTCAGAAAGTACAGCAGTTGTTAGTTTTCCAGTTCAAAGTAACAGTCTGGAATTGTCTATATCACAATACTAATCTAGTGCATGCCACTTATCCAAACACTAAGTCAATCCTCAAGTTTTTCATTAAATCTCATCTTTAATGCAAAGTGCAGAGATATTAAAATTAGTCCAACAGTTTTTGGCTAACGGTAGATAGTGGTGCCCTATTCTGCCGAGCATATTTAAAGAGTCTTAATTGGCTATATATCAGCTCTGAAGCTACTATTGGCACCTATGTGGACCAGACTGCTCTCCAGCACAACAGATTAGGAGAATAAAAACTTCCACATATGAACCAAGGCTTTTGTTTAGAGGAGATATCAGAACAGAGATAATTTCAATGCTAAACTTACATGAAAATGATGATCCAAATTTCAATATTCACTGTAAACTTTCAACTTTTTCCAACATGAGAGTATATACAGTAATCTCACCAGACATCCCCCCAGCACAAAAAGGCATATGGCATGGCTGCCTTAGTTATGTTATCTCTGTTCATCAGGTGTAGGGGCACCAGAGACTTCCACAGGCTCCTCAGAGAATGCCCTGAGGCAAGGAGATCAAACATTGGCAGGCCCAATGCTCTTCAAAGGTTTTCAGACAAAACTGTTTAAGACAAATACTTATTAAATTTAGGGGTTACAGTAATGCTAAATATAAACAAGTTCACTAAGAATAATAAAAATACCTGGAATAGAGGAAAAAAATGCCCAAACCATGGCATATACTCAAGTATCTGTTATTTTATTACCGTGGTGTTTACCACTATGCACAAAACTGTAATATGAAAATTAGTTTTAGAAAAAAAGTCTCTCAGACTATGAACAAATGAGCAAAATTAGGTAAAGTGAAGAGGGGAAGTCCCTAATGCTTTCTATAGCACCTTAGAAGCTTATGTTCCACAGATTCATAATACAAATATAAAATAATTATAGAACACACATACACACTTTATCCAAGGCCTTACAGACTGAAAAAGATCCTGTCAGGAGTCAAGGATACAATGCTTCATCACCTATCTTAAAGGAACAGTGATGTTCTGGAATGGCTCAATGAGTGTTGACTTTCAAACAGAACTGATGCTATTGAAGGAATATAGGAAACGTCAGGTAATATCACTATTGCTAATGTGGTTCATCCAATTTTAGAACAGACTTTTGGATAAGATTTACTGAGAGTGAGAGAGAGTACAAAAGCCACAGGATCACCTGTGGCAGAGACACAGTTTGGATAGAGTAAAACTGAGTTAAGAGAGAGGAAGATTTTCATATTCTCTCTCCTTCTGTTCCACGGTTGGTTCCACTGGGACAAAAAAAGCTACAATGAGCAAGAAGGATACAGGGCAAGGCTGATCTATAAGACTCAAAGTCCACTCAAGGGATCCCGTGGTAAAGGGAGGCACAATTTGATTATTAAAAAATTAACTACTAAAATGAATTGAAGCTCATCATATGTGTTCATATCATGAGTTTCTAAAAAATAATTTTAAAAATAAACATTTTGTTGAGACTTTTGAGAAATGCTAGGGAACCAACTCATTCTGAAAAGTGCCAAAGAAAGAATCAAAAATTTCCTTGAACTTCCAGTATAAATTATACTTCAGAATAAGTATACAATTAATGAAAATAATTTTTTTAATTATGTCATATTCCAGGAAAGAATCATTAATTAATAATCTCTAATATGAAATAGATCATGGGAAAAATTACCAGTGGTACTAAAACTGTTAGATGAAAAGTTTATGGCCAACTTTTAAAGGGTGAAGCTGACAACATTTGAATCTAATTTTCATCTTAACACTACAAACAGACCAAACATACTATGTAGACTTGATGGAAGTAAACCCATTAAACCTAACATTGATAAAGCATCTTTACTCACCACAAAATTTAGAGCAAACAACAAAGATGGAGGAACATGTTAAATGACATCATGAGGAATCAATCTTAAAAACCTAGACTGTGAGGAAATCTAAAGAACAAAGGACCTAATTTATTTAAAAAACTCAAGAGGGAACCCAGAGAGTTAATAAACTAAAAAAATAAATAAATAAGACTAAAAACCAATTAAGAGATGCATGAATAAAGGAAAACGTATGTAACTAGAGTGAATCCTAACTTAAGCAAACTGTCTAACAAGTCTCTAAGAATTTCAACAATGGAGTGGTGTGACTCTACTTTGTGTACAACCAGAGACATAAAAACTGTGCTCTATATGTGTATTATGAATTGAAATGCATTCTGCTATCAAGTATAACAAATTATAATAAGTAAATTTAAAATAACATGAAAATTTCAACAATGGGCATATGATGAATACAACAGTCACTAGTATGGCATTATGTAAAAATGTGAATGTGTAACCGATGTGATTCTGCAATCTATATTTGGGGTAAATATGGGAGTTCATAACTCACTTGAAACTAATGTTTGAAATATGATATGTCAAGAGCTTTGTAAGGTTTTGAACAACCAATAAAAAAAAAGAATCGTTTTTCTTTTTTTCAGATCTGATAATAGTATTATGATTGCTTATGTTTCTTTAAAAAAAATAAATAATTTGCCTCTGATTTGTGCATGGGTAAAATAATATAATACCGGAGACTTCCTTCAAATTACTAGATCCTGGAAGCAGTGAGGAGTAGGGTGGTATAGATTTAAAAAAAAAAAGATTGAGCAGGGCTGATAATTATTAAAGCAAAAAGGTAAATAAAGATTTGCTATACCATTCTGTTTTACTTTGTGTCTAAAAATTTCTCTAATAAAAAGTTTGAAAAATGACTTAAGATTGTTTGCACAATAGTACATTAGTTTATCCTGATGCCAAAAACATAGTTTACCACTATCAATTTAATACATAATAAAATAAAATAAATACTTCAGCAGATAAGACATGCAATGAAGAAAATATGTAGGCCACAGTCCATCTCAAGGTTAATAAATTTCATTTCTAATAGTCTTCACATTTAAGACTATTAGAGCCAACATTTAGCTTTATTGAAAAATGTTTGGCAGACAAAGAAATTATAACCAAATGTCCAAAGCATTGTCCAAATGGTTTTCATAGCACTGGCTCTAATATGTTAAATTGCTTATAAAAAAAGGAGACAATGTCTGAAAAATATGAACCTACATGAAAAAAAATGATTTTTAAAAAGGATGACCAACTAGGATTATCCTCCTTTAGAAATATGTAAAATTGCTCTTTGCTCATCAACAAATACAACACCATTACAAACTACCTTACAATAAGTTTCAAATGAAATTAAGACCCCCTTGAAGGAGTTATAATATCTTTTCCTTTAGAGTTCAGTAAAGGGAAATTATTGACTTGGACATTTCTTCACAGATTAAGTTCACTCAGTTGGTGTTCGGTCTGATCAAAGGGAGAATTCATACAGCACTGAACTACCCAGAGCAGGGGACTCATTGAGGGGTGGAAGGGTAACAGAGAGACAATTGCTTTCACCAAATGCAAACATAGATTTCATATTCAGAGAAGAGGACAGATTCTGAAAAGTGTCCCAACAGATAGCACCAGGAATATGATGTTTATCGTGGTGTTACATGCATTTTACAATATTCTAAGCCCTTTTAACTGGATGGTGTATGTGTTATTTTTGTAACTGTGGCAAGTGGGGCAGGCAGGGCAAAGGCAGCAGTGCCATGATAAAGAATACAGAGGAAACAGAGTGGGCAGTGGATTGGAGAAGAGGCCTTTTTGAAATCAGAAATGGAGATGTGGTGAGATTTAGGGTGTGTCAGAGACAGCAGGAATGCAAGAAACTGGAGCTCACTGAGTGTGATGTGGGATGAGCTAAGGGCAAGGAAGGTGCTTAGAACTTCGGGTGAGAATAAAGTGGACCATGTAAGCTCTGGAGGCTGAGGGAGGCATGTCCAGGGATCGGGACAGTGAATATGACAGGCCAGTGATGGTAGGGAGAGCAGGTCAGTGAGCACCCAAAGGAGGAGGGAGAGTGTGATCTGAAGCAGTTCTTTTCAAAGTCTTGACTACGAGGGTAAAATGCAATGTCCAAGTGCAGCTAAAGGGGATGAAACAAGGTTTGCTTATTATATTTTTTAAGATATTTGAGTGACTTTCAATTTTGATAAGAAAAAGGCTATGGAGAGGAAGATGTCAAGCAAGACCTGGCCAGAGAAGAGAGGAGAAGAATGAGCCTCAAGGGATCACAGAGTGGAGTGTGAAAGCAAGTTTAATTAGCCTCCAGAGGCTAAGGAGCACATGATATGGGAAGGATGGAAATACACAGGTGGAAAGGAGGGCAGTATCGATCTGGATTCCATCATCCAAAAAGCCAGGATTTGGTTATGGAGAGAAAAACACTTCAAAGTTATAGTTTTATAAATCTTCCTTATAGCTCATCCCTGAACTGTTGGCTGAGGTGTTTTATTTGGAATAGGAATTAACACTGAAATAATGCTTTCTTTGTATACTATTAGAACACCACAAGTTTTATATTTGCTGAGATCAGCTCATATTTTTGCCTGCACACCTAGAACTGGTTCTCTAGATTTACCAAAGTAAACATTATAATCATTATCTCATTAATTATCACTAATTATTAATTATCATTAATCACAATTAACAGAGTATATCATATTAATTATAACTAACATTTACTCTTAGTAACATTATTTAGAAATGGAAATGGATTAGTGCCTTATAAAAGGGTTTGAGTGGCAAATGAAACCCTCCACCCCTTCTACCATGTGAAGATACAGGGTTTGTCCACCGCAGCAACAAGGTGTCATCTTGGAAGCAGACAGCAGGCCTCACCAGACATTGAATCTGCTGTCACCTTCATCTTGGACTTCCCAGCCTCCAGAACTGAGAAGTAAATTTCTGTTCTTTACAAATTACCCAATTGGTGCTATTTTCTTATAGCAGTTCAAAGGAACTAAGATGAAGAATAAGCCAGAAAGCAATATTGCAACAACCCTGTATATACCTCTCTGTGCCAGTACATAAAATGCATTTTAGTAAACTCTCCAGAAAGTTTCGGAAAAAGATTTTTCCCTACGAGTTGTTAAAGTTTAACAGCTGATGAGACTAATGTTTAAATAAAGGTGAAAATTTAATGATATGGGCAAACAGCACAGACAATACCTGAGTTCTGTGTACAGGAGCAAGTCTTACTTGTTTACTTTTACTTTTTTATCAATAAAACAAATTTATAATGGAAGTTATCCCCTCTGCTTGACATAATGAAACTTGAAGTTCTCTTCTAGCTTATCTTTCTGCCCTGATTAAAGCATTTAATTAACTTTCACTGCAATGTCTTAGTTGCTTACAAATCTTACTTGCAAGTCTGACTTACTCTGTACACAGAGTCAAATTTTAAATATTTTTAAAATTACAAAATTTAGTATGAAGAGAAAAATGCTGGAGGAAATAAAACCATACAAATAGACAAATTAGATAGTCTTCATAGAGTAAATATACTACAAAGAAATGATGGTATATAAAATAAGACAGTAAAGTATCAAAAAAAAAAACCCTAACAAAATAAACACAATAATAAAGCATTTTTCACATGTTTTTTTCCCCACAAAACTAGCTGTATTTTCATTTTAATTTTGGGAAGGATCACCCCAAATGGTCCAAGAAGATATAATTTTTAAAGATAAATGGATATAAAAGCATAACAGAAGAGATCTACTTTGGTATTTAACATTTTTGCCACCTAATGCCATGATACATTTCACCAAAACATCTGCTCCCTGCCTATATACCTGCAACCCCCACTACTGAAATCAATAACCAACCAACCAAACGACAAAAAGAGAAACACTCACCACAGATAAAGATACTAATAAGAAGTAGTTTCAGGAGTCTTCTCTAGCAAACAGTATTTTAAGGATATTTCAGCGTGTAGAAAATATTAAGAGCACACCTATGATTTCAGGAATGCTGAAGGAGAAAGCAGTCCTTACTAATTCATTTGAGAATCACAATGTTGTCATCTCCTTCACAGTACTATCAGCTTCTCTACTGACACTTTAAACTTGGAAATCAAGGTGGGCATGGTGACACATGACTGTACTCTCAGTGACTTGGGAGGCCTCCCAAGTCACGAGGATCACAAGTTCAAAGCCAGCCTCAGCAATTTAGAAAGACCCTGTCTCAAAAATGAAAATAAATAAATTAATAAATAAATGCAAATGTATTTTTTATCTACCATGAGGTAAAGATTTTAAAAACTTTGAATATGCAGCTTTACATACTGATTTTCATTTTATTCTAGTCTTAATGTTCTAAATATGTATATTTCTGTATCTGTGAATTAAATTTAAACAGGGCATGAATGTGTAGTTTTCTTTGGCCAATGTGCAAAACATAATTAGGTCCTTAAATTTGTACTGGTGATCTCACAGATTTTGTGATTGAACTGCTGTTTCCCAAATTCCTTTTTTTTTTTTTTAAGAGAGAGACAGAGACAGAGAGAGAGGGGGGGAGAGGGAGAGGGAGAGGGAAAGGGAGAGGGAGAGAGGGAGAGAGAGGGAGAGAGAGAGAGAGAGAGGGAGAGAGAGAGAGAGGAGAGAGAGAGAGAGAGAGAGAGAGAGAGAGAGAGAGAGAGAGAGAGAGAGAGAGAGAGAAGAGAGAGAAGAATTTTTTTAATATTTATTTTTTCAGTTTTTGGCAGACACAACATCTTTGTTTGTATGTGGTGTTGAAGATCGAACCTAGGCCGCACGCATGCAGGCGAGCACGCTACTGCTTGAGCCACATCCCCAGCCCTCCCAAATTCCTTTTAAAAATGGAATTTAGGGACTGGGATATGGATCAGTGGTAAAACACTTGCTTGCATGTGCAAGGTCCTGGCTTCAATACCCAGCACTGAACAAAAGTACTCTCTTGAATGAAAATTATGTCTATTTCACATTAAATTTATATTCTGAATAAAGTGTTATTATTTGAACATAGTGTTAGGTATGTATGCTAGGGGAGCAAAACTGATCAGGACTAAGACATTGCAGTGAAAGTTACTTAAATGCTTTAACCAGGGAAAAAAAAGGAAGCCAGAGGAAGAGAACTTCAAGTTTCATTATATCAAGTGGAGGGGATAAGTGGTTATAAATTTGTTTTATTGAGAAAACAATATACTCATTGGAAAGAACAATTTCTTATAATCCTTATTCAGGTATCCATTAGGAAGAACTATCAGACGTAGCAATGGTATAATTATGTAGAGAGGTCATCTTGTGAAGAAATTAGCCTGGCTACAGCCTTCTACATACCCAGTAGAGCCATCTGTGACTACCAGAGTGGGCCTAATGAGGCTACTCACAGATGGTTGAGGTCCAGAGAAAGTGATTCTAAAGTGATAATCTGCTATCTTAGTTTAAGAAGCGATGTTCCTAATACATATAACTGAGCAGTGATGTACAGTGAAATAAGTGAATTGAAGTAATGGATGTTTTCCCTTTGACTTCTAACCACATATAAAAGATAAGTTCCTACTCTAGAAAGTTTTACAAACTTAGTTTTGAATTTTTTATTTCTTCTAGCAAAAAGAGAAAAACAAACAAACCCAGGTCCACTACTTACTGAAATATGAAAATGCTTGTCATACAGTCTTCCCCAAGTTGTAAATACATCTTACTGTACATAATTGTGTTAATTGTTATAAAGCACATTTTATCATAAAGAAAATCTCATTTATTTTTTCCTGATTCCACCCAAGTGCACAGGCCACTCACCTCACCCCAGGACTTTCTCTATAGCTTCCTAACTAATCTCTTCAGCAGAATGATAAGGTCCCACCTCCATCGTCTAGTCCCCACTAGGCCATATTGCTGTCACTACCTTAACAACTTCCCTTAAAGTATCTAACTTCAGTTTGATTAGTTTTATTTTTGTTTTGTTTTGTATTTGGTCTTTAATGTCTAGGAGTTTTGAATGCCCTAAATCATCTGAATTATTGGGATGTATCCCAAATCCTACTTGTTCCTTAAGATATCTACCCTATGATTACAGGTCAGGTTAAATTATCCCCAATTAGAAACAGCAGAATCAGAAGTTTGCAAGTCTTTGGAGGCCATTTCGATCAACAATATATCTGGTGGCTGGCCACTCAGCATTGATGTGAACACTGCTGCTGATAAAATATATATATATTTCTTATAAGGATGACCATATTTTTGAAAATTCTAATGATAACTGCTATGTCATTTTAATTCTGCCTTCTCCAGCTATATAAAACTACTTTTCCTTTTTAAAAATGTAGATATAAGAAGATAGCTATTAAATCCATCTCTTTTTTTTTTTAGAGAGAGAGAGAGAGAATATTTTAATATTTATTTTTCAGTTTTCGGTGGACACAACATCTTTATTTTATTTTTAGTGTGGTGCTGAGGATTGAACCCAGCGCCCCACGCATGCCAGGCAAGCGTGTCACCCCGCTTGAGGCATATCCCCAGCCCAAATCCATCTTTAATCCCTTCTCTAGAGTATAGTCTATCCTGACAACCATTTTCTCATATGGTTTGGTTTTAAGATGTAATAGTTTCAGAACACAGGAATTTGCAGCTTCTATCTTTGGATACCATACTATAGTAATTCCAACTCTCATTTCACTGGGCACTTTAAAGCAGAAACATCACAAAGCACTTGGACAGCAGACCTGCAAACAACCTACAACTTTTAGAATTCATACACTGTCCCATATTAAGCTGTGCCTTCTCCTCCCTCTAGTTGTTAAAACTGCCTACCCCATAACTGTTCCTACATAATTTACATGTAATATCTTTTTTGTCTTTATGTTTCTAATTATGCCTTTTTCTTTTTTGTATGCTTTTTTTCCTCATAATTCAATTTTTCTTGCATGACTTTAAATTTTTTTCTACTGAATGAACTCTTTGGAGGTAAAATTCATATACAGTGAAAGCAAAGATCTTTAGTGCATAATCCAATGGGGTTTGATACAAGTGTGCAACTTTCTAATTACTATCCAAATAAGATACAGATCATTTCTTTTTTGGAGGTAGAGGGGTACCAGGAATTGAATTCAGGGGCACTCAACCGCTGAGCCACATCCCAGCCCTATTTCGTATTTTATTTAGAGACTGGGTCTCACCGAGTTTTTTAGTGCCTTGCTTTTGCTGAGGCTGGCATTGAACTCACAATCCTCCTGCCTCAGCCTCCCAAGCTACTAGGACTACAGGCATATGCCACTGCGCCCCGGTAGATACAAACCATTTCAATCACCCCTAATAGTTCCCTCCTGCCATCGTTCGGTCCATTACTACCACCCACCTCTAGCCATCTTGGATTAGTCAGCCTGTTCTTGACCTTCACTTAGATGGAATCCTATAGTATGTATTCTTGTACTTGAGTTTATTTGCTTATGTCTCCCTTTAAGGGGAGTAACAAGTCATCAGTCTATGGCACTATTAGGAGGTGGTGAAATCTTTAGGAAGTAGGGCCTAGTTTGAGGAAGCAGGTCACTGGGAATAAGCAGGCCTTTGAAAAATATATTTTGTCCCTGTCCCAGCTCTGTTTCGGGCCACCCTCAGGTGAGCAGTTTTGTTCTACAGTCCTTCTGTCATAATGTTCTGCCTCACCATAAGCCCAGAAATAATGAAGCTGGCTAACCATGGACTAAAACCTCCAAAATTGTAAACCAAAATAAACCTTTCCTACTGTAAGTTGAGTTTTTCAGGTATTCTTACACAGCAACAGAATTCTAACACAGAAAATTGGTACTGAAGAGGGGATATTGCTGTGGTTATACCTGACCATGAGAGCTGGAAACCTTTGTAATTGGTTTGTGGGAGGAAGTCAGAAACATCTGGAGAAGTAGGCTAGAAAAGCTTAGAATGATGTAAGCAGAGCTTCATGGGCAATTTTGGTGGAAGCTAAGAAGAGAATGAGAGAATGCCAATGGGAATGCATATAGTAAAGGCTGGGCTCATGAGAGTTCAGATGGAAATGAGGATTCTACTGGGAAATGGACCAGAAGTCATTCATGTTACATTCTGGCAAAGAACTTGTCTACATTTTGTCCAAGTCACTCTAAGTGAGGGTGAATTTAAAGGAGATAGACTAAGTAATTTAACAGAGGAAATTTAAAAGCAGCCTGCTTTCAGCCTTGATGGTTGCATTAGTCAGATTTACAGTGAGAATCAGGAACAAAAAGTAGACAAGAAATGTCTGAAAAACTTGTAGGAAAGGAGTGTAAACTTTTAGGCAAGGAGAGTGTGATTGTTAAAGAGATCAGTAATATTAAAAAGAAGCAAGTCACTTTGCAAAGGGACATAGAAAAGATGCCTAGAGGACTTCTAAGGAATAAGTAAGACTTTATCCCTCCTAGACTCAAAGGTGTTAAAAGGTAAAAACCATTCATCTGAGAAGAAGCCCTTGGGCACCCTACTCCCACAATAGCTTCCACAACAACTCAGAAGTTGTTGCCCCAGGACTGGTTTCACCATGTTCAGCTATCCAGGCACTCAGAAGTCACCAAAGCCATGGCCCAAGCAGTCCCTGCTGCTGCCTGAGCTGGTGGCACAACTTAACATAATCCATGAAGTTCTGGTTTTGCAGGCCTTCAGAATGTAAAGTTTTATGATTATGTAGACGTCCACTGAGATTTCAAAGGAAAGCCTGGGAGGCTAAGCAGTAGACAGTAGGGTCAAGGTCCCTACAGGTAACCCCTGGAAGCATGATATGTGAAAACTATGAGAGTGATGCCCAAAGCTGCGATGGAGACCCCAGGAAATTAGAGATGCCAAGATTGTGGAACATCTGCCAAGGAATCTGTAGGCAATGAGAGCTAGCCTGTGGAGGGGCTTTCATTTCAGAACAAAGAAAACGTGGCATTCAGTGTGCTTGCCAACTCTGCTGCAAATCTGTTATGACTCTGTCATAACTCAGTTATGTAAGAAGCTGTTGCAACTTTAGTTGTAACTCTATAGTATGAGAATACCCAATCAGAATGTGTATTGTCTTATATGGGAGACAAAAGAACTTGCAAGAGACACAGCATGCTGCATTCCAGGCTCAGCCTTTAGATATAATCCACTGGGCAAGTGGACACTAATAAAAGCTGTTTCCTGCTGAACGCCCCAGTGCCCTGTTTTACTGGGCGATAATCCCATTACAAGCCCAAGAGTGACCACATGGGCTATAGCTGACAAGACTATAGTGGAAGAGCCATCCAAGTCCTTTGTAGATCACATCATGCCCTGGATGCTGAACATGGAACTACAGAATTTAATATTTGCCCTGCTGGGTTTGGGTTTTGGTCTTAATCTTTGGCCCAATCTTTCCTTGTTATTTTCCTGTTATTCCCATTTTTAAAAGGAATTGTGCCATTGTATGTTTGAAGTATATAATTTGTCCTTTGATCTTTACAGCTAAGAGTTTCCTTGAATCTCAGAGGAGAGGAGAGATGCATTTTGCATTATGAGATGGACATGAGCCTTTGGAGGCCAGAGGTGAAATGTTATGGTTTGGATAGATATAGACTTCACACAAAAGGCTTGGTTGCCAGTCTGTGGCCCTAGTAGGAGATGGTACAACCTTTAGGAGATGGGGCCTAGTTGGAGGAAGGTCACTGGGAGCAGACCTTTGAAGGTACATTTTCTTCCTGCCTCTCTTCCCCCCAATTCTAGTCATCACAGAGTGAGAAGCTTTACTATAACATGTCTTCAGCCATGATGTACTATCTCATCACAGGTCCAGAATTAATGGAACCAGTCAACCATGAACTGAAATGTTTAAAACCTTGAGTCAAAATAAACCTTTCCCGCTTTTAGTTGATTATTCTCAGTTATCTTATCACAGTGATGGAAAACTGATGAATGCACTATCAATACTAGAGTTCTAGTTGCTCTATATCCTTTGCCAACATTAGTATTCCCAGTCTCTAATTTTAGCTGTTCTCATGAGTCTGAAGTAGTATTTCACTATGATTTTCTTTGCCTTTCCCTGATTATAAATGCTGCTGTTTATTCTCAATCTGTTACTGGCCTTTTGTGTTTTTTTTTTTCTTTTTAAAAAAGCTGTTTTTATTCACCTGTTGCAACATATCTGTTAACATTTCCTTTTGCCATGGACATGCTTTAGTGCCTTGTCAAAATAACTGACCATGTATACATGCTAATACTAGTAAATAATAATAGTATTAGTATGCTAATACTAAAGTTTCATTAGAGCAGCTCTACCAAGTCTTTACACCAAGCAGTGTGAACACACCGACTTCCTGTCCTTCATTAAGAATCTCTGGGTTATTCAAAACCCTCATTTTTCCAAATAAATTTTGGAACCACCTATTAATTACTCCCTACCCCTACCCCCCAAAAAAAAGATGCTGAGAATTGGGTTGGTAATGCACTATATCTACAGATCAATTTGAGAGATCTGACTTCTTAATATTGAGATTTCCAATGCAAAAACACAGTTTATATATTCATTTATTTTAGTTTTATTTAATGAAATTACATTCAGTAGTAATTTTCCATTTCCAGTAAAGTCCTAAATGTATTTTGTTTGATTTATTCCTTATTCTTTAAGTATTTAATGATACCATAAATGGAATTATTAAAATTTTATTTTCAATTTTGCTATATTTAACTGTTTTATGTTAAATATAACTGAGTTTTGCATTTTGATTCTATATCCTGATATCCTATAAATTCAATTATTAATTACAATAATTTCATAGATTCCTTAGAATATTCTATATAAACAGTGACATTGTCTTGGAATAAAAACAATTTTATCTTTGTTATGGATTGGATATGAGGTGTTCCCTAAAAGCTTGTATTAATGCAGGAGTATTCAGAGGTGAAAAGATTAGATGATGAGGGCTAAAACCTAATCAGTCCATCTTAGAATGAAGTAACTGGATGGTAACTATAGGCAGGTAGGGCATGACTAGAGGAGGTGGGTCACTGGGGGGTGTGCCTTGAAAGGGTTCCTGAGGCCCCTTCCCCCCCCTCTCTATATTTCCCAGCTGCCAGGAACAGAGCAACACTCCTATGCCATACCTGTCTGACATAACGTTCACCTCACTTTGGGCAGAGTGAGGGAGTTAGTTGGCTGATCATAAACTGAAACTCTGCAAGAGTGTGTCAAAAGATCTTTTCTTCCTCTAAGTGGTTCTTGTCAAGTATTTTGGTCACAATGACAAAAATGTCACTAACAACTAACACAACCTTCCCCCACTCCCACCAATCTTATGGTTTTTTTTTCCTGCATTATGATAATAACTAGGACCTCCAGGATAATACTGAACAGAAATAGAGTAGACACTTCTGTTTCCTTTCTGATGCTAGCGGGAAGTATTTCATGTTTCATTATCTTATTTTAGCCACAGGACTTTTGTAGATCTTTTTATCAAGTTTAGGAAGTTTCCTTCTATATCTAATTGGCTGAGACTTTTTATGATGAATTAATGTTGGGCTTTTGTGAAATACTTTCTTTACCTCTGCTGAGAGGCATATATGGCTTTTCTTTCTCAGGCTATTAATATAGTGATTAATTTTCACACATTGCACAAGCCTTTCATATCTGAAATAAACCTTGCTTGGTCCTAATGTATTAGTACTCCATTATATGTATAATGTCACTTTATTTGAATTGCTCAAAATAATTGTAAAAAATTTTTTCTTCCAATGTTCATGAGGTAGATTGGGGTGTAATTTTCTTTCCTTGTAGTATTCTTGCCAGATTTCAGTTTGGGATTGTGCAGACCTCATAAAATGAGATTCAATATTCAATATTAAAAAATGAGATTTCTTCCACCAACATTTTCTGGTAAAATTTGTGTAAAACTGGTACTATTTCTTCCTTAAATGTTTCACAGAATTTATCAGTAAAAGTGTTTAAATAGGGAATTTTCTACAAAGAAAACTTTTTGATTGTGAATTCAGTTTAATGAATATATGGCTTTTTCTTGCATCAAACAATCATTTTTTTTAATTAGTGAAAAAAGCAAAGTTTGCTTTTTTTCATTTACTCGTGTGTCAATCTTTTCTTTAGATTTGAGTTTCCATCTAGTGTTACTTTCATCAGCTTACTTATCTGTGGCTTTCTGCTTGAGTGCTAGCCACAGGTGCTGCAACCTGGAGAGAGTCCTAAAGGGAAGCCATGGAAAGACTTGCTTTGGTTTCTACAATTTCACTGAAGCACCCTCTTCCAGTTTCTGGTTTTGATGGCTCTTCTGTGCTTCTACATTCTGTGCAGAGTTTACAATTTAACTGTGGAAGGAGATATCTGATAAGTTTTCCACTATTGCTGGAACCAGAATTTCTCCAAAACTTATATTTTTGGTTCTGAGGTAGCACTAGTAAAGCATGCTAAATTTTGTCATTAATCTGAGGATGCTTCTATCACAAGATACACAAAAAGCACTGTAGAAACTTTGTAAGTATAATGTAACAGTGCTACATAAACTAACTTCATTAGTCTTTATTCCTCCATTTTCAAATGGTTAACAAAGTAGTAAACATTGTTTAAAAAAGAAGGGCTGGGGATGTGGCTCAAGCAGCAGCGCACTCGCCTGCGGTTCGCTCCTCAGCACCACATACAAACAAAGATGTTGTGTCTGCCGAAAATTAAAACAAAATAAATATTTTTAAAATCTCTCTCTCTCTCTCTCTCTCTCTCTCTCTCTCTCTCTCTCTCTCTCTCTCTCTCTCTCTCTCTCCAAAAAAAAAGAAAAAAGAAAATACACCTGCAGTGACTCCAGGCTTCCCTCTAAACTGATAGGAAGACATTCTGAATTTAAGTAGCATATTCTTCCAAGAGAATATCAGGAAAAATGGTTTCATGACTTGCTGAAACCTAGATTCATGAGACTGTCATTTTCATATCAAATCAAGTTCGTGTGTATGAAGAAAATGAATTAGTGTCATGTATACTTTTTCTTCATGAGTATCCTGCCTCCATGGATAAAAATTTCTTTTTAAAAATAAGAATGTATGGGGCTGGGATTGTGGCTCAGCGGTGGAGCGCTCAGCGGTGGAGCACTCGCTTAGCACGGGCGGGACGCCGGTTCGATTCTCAGCACCTCATAAAAATAAAGGCATTGTGTTGTGTCTATCTATAAAAAAGATATTCTCTCTCTCTCTCTCTAAAAAAGAAAGAAAGAAAGAAAGAAAGAAAGAAAGAAAGAAAGAAAGAAAGAAAGAAAGAAAGAAAGAGGAAAAAAAAGAATGTATACTCCTCACAAATATTCCTCAAACACTAAACTTAAAATAGAAAATTAAAGTTTTCTGTAATTCTACTTCCCACCCTTATCAAGTGACATTTGTATATGACAAAATATGAACCTGATATGTTGTCTTTCTAAATAAAAATATGAGAAAAATGAATGCATTTTTCCTTGACCAGTATTTTCTACCAACACATGAACAATGTGTACGTCCCTCTCTCTCTCTCTATGTAGGTAGAAAAATACCAAAATCTCTCTGTACCCATGGGGAATTGATTGCAGAACATTCCCCTAATGGAGACTGAATACCAAATCCACAGATGTTCAAGTCCTTCATGTAAAGCAGTATGATATGTGTAAAACCTATAAATGTCCTTCCATATATTTATCTATAGATTATTTATATTACCTACTACAAAGTAAATGCTATGTATATTATTGTTAGGCTATATTGTTTACACAATAATAATAAGGAAAAAAGTCTGTTTGGGTTCCATAAGATGCAATAATATTTTCAAATACAGTATTTTTTATTTGTGATTGGTTGAATCCACAGATGCAGAACCTGCAGATACAGTGGCCAAATGTGTAAGTGTGTATATGATTCACATAAACATATCACAAATATAATATATGATTATTTTATATGGAGCTACAAACATTTTAATGATCAATTTTCTCAGAGAGCAAGACCAAACTTTGACATTGCCTGCTAGTTTAAAGATTTTTGAAAAATTAACCAAATATCCATTTTTTTCTTATCTCTGTTCTTCCAGCATTTTTCTTATTCTCTAGAAATTCTAAACCAGACCCAAGCTTTTAATTTGAGTCATTAGATGCAGGCAATAATCTAATTATACAATGTTTCTTACAGAATTTATTTAAAATATTTGCAAGATATTTCTGAAAAGCAAAAATCTTAAAACTAAAATTGTTTTGAATAAAACAAACATACACATGAGAAATATGCATTTGCCTTTGTCTCCCAAGATTTACATTCTCTCTCTGCCTTGCTTAGATATGCTGCCTAGCACACTGCTTTGACAACAGACATCTAATAACTCTTGCTCACTAATGAAACTGGGCAGCACAGGGACTGTGATCTGACATATTACTAATGTATGGGAAATTATTCGACTCTAGTTATATGCACCATTTATGTAAGCAGTCAACTATGATATTATTTTTAGAATGTTCAGATGTATTCATGTCACAAATTACATAAACCATTTTCCCCTTCCCATTATAATTTCAATTATTATAATTAATAAAAAAGCACTTGAATTAAAAATTCAATTAAGTGTTTTACCTACATAAAATAATTAAGTTTAAATTCATTTTTTAAATGCCTTTAATGAATGAATATAAATTTAAACTTATATGCCTTTTGGAGAGAAAAGATAGCTAAAACTAGTATTTAAGAGAAAATTTAAAAGAAAGATTTTTAAATATACTATAAAGATATGAACTCCCATGTGTATATGAAAATGAAATTCAATAACATTCTCAAATTTATAGAATGCAAATCCTGTCGCTCTTGATAATTATGGATGACAGAACAATTCAAATCTTAAGAACAGTCAGTTATATGACTCAGAACTAGCCAGAATGATCTCTACTGACATAACAAATAAAGAGGTGACAACAATTTAAATATCCAACCGCCAGGTTAAAAAGCACACGTATGGCTTTAACGGATATTTTTTCTTGAATCATGAAATTAATCAACTGGATTTCTTTTTAATCACTACATAGAGTATTGAAAACTAAATTTAATGTTAACTACAGCAATAAATAATCAGTTACTTATATGATTTTAAAATTCAGGCTCTGGAGATTAAAACTCTAAAGAAAAGTTGTGAATTGAAATTATTTTAGAAGATTAATAGTCAAACTTTTGACTGTTCACTTTACAAGGCTCAAGTCAACTTTAAACAAACTAAAAATCACTAGATGACTATGCAAGACTGAGGTTCGGGTGTACTCATGAAGTCAAAACTATACAAAGAACAGAACTAAATACAGTTTATAAAAGTGAAACAAACAGACTACTTCTTAAATGCTTTTGGAATCAGAGTATATAAATTGCTGACATTAGGGTCTCATGTGCCATTTGCTTATGAAACAGTTTGTCTTTCTAAAAAACAACAACAAAAACTGAGCTAGTTTTTTTAAAATAAAAGCCATGCCATTTACTCATTTAGCCAGCAGAATTTTAATTTTGTATAGAGAAAAAATATATATATATAAACTATTACATTTTTAGACTTCACATGGTTGAAAACCATGAGACAACAGATAATAGACTTTGGGTATCTGAAATAAATATGTTACAATGGGGGACTTGGACATCAAATGTCTTATTATCCAACTAGACACAATGGACACCTAAGATCCCTCTTAGCCTGATATTGCCACTCACACACTCCCTGCCTCTTGTTAATTTTCACTAAAGTGCTGTCACAGAACCCACATGGCCAGCACTGCAACCCAACAAAGCCCTTCAAGAAGTACAAAACTTCATGGAAGTCTCCTTCCCAAAGATATCTCTTAAAGAGGCAAAATGATGAGAAAGAATATCTATGTTCTACCCCAAGAGGAACTGTGCACTGCTGTTGATGTTTTTTAAGAGAAGCTGCAAGTATGATAAAGGGCCAGTCAAGGAAAAACAGACATCTTCCACATTGGCAGCAAGTAAATTCTGTTTCTCTATGACAATTAGACCTTTTGATGAAGACATATAAGATCCTCAATTCCAACTTGTTGCAGTAATGGATGAATTAGTTGTGTCATGAGTGTTCCTATCACCACAGAAATATTGCAAGCAAATTAATCACCTTGGACATACACAAAATAAGGTTAAGAACTGTTTCGGTGCTAACTTTTAATATCTAGTATAGGTTATTCATTGAAGGAAATATGAATTTTAACAAAACTCGTTTACACTATCACTGAACAATATATTACTTTTACATAGTGATGCTACATAGAACTGCTGATGTGTTAGATATACTTGATTGTTTAAAATGCAACTGCCCCAAATTTAGGGAGTACATATAGCTGTCATGTGAGAATTAACAAAGGACAAGAAAATGAGCATTTATAACATTCATTTCAATGCACTTCAATAAGTATAAAAATCTCTTGGGTATAATTTATCAAAAAATGAATAAGCATAATCACGGAAATGAACACTGTATGATATACTTTACTACTGAAGAAAAATTTTAGAAAAATCACTGCAAAACCATTTAGCAAACAATTGGAAGATAAATTGAGGAGTAACACACTTATGTACAAAGACTGCATATTAATAAACTTCATTCACTCAACACACACACACACTGAACATCTTGTGTGCTAAACACTGGGAGCTCAGATGTGAAAATGATCCCTGCACTAAGGGTATCCAGTAAGGACAAGATAATAAAAAATTCCCATATATACAGCACTCTAAGAATAGGAAACTGCTCTAGAAGCACAAGGTTAGAGGTATGCCAACTTCAACTAAGGACATGTAGAAGGGGGTCAGGCAGAGCTTCCAGGAGGAGGAATCATCTAGGAAATCAGGGAAGGGCTGGAGTAAGCAGGATAGAGAGTAAAGCTAGAGGGAAGGGAGTGGACACAGGGCTTTGATGCTTGTTGCCTGCTGGAGGTACATGGAAAGAAGAAGGGCATATGGCAAGCATAGGTGAGTATATAAGGGCCTTGGCACTACTTAAGAGTTTAAATTAGGGGATGGAAAGGATCCAATTTACATTTCAGAGAGATATGGTTTTAAAAAAGGTAGAGGTAGAGGCAGCTGGACAGAGGTCTTAGGGTGAGGTGCTAAGATATAGGGGCAGAAGCTCACATATCAAAGCTTCATGAAGCTGAGTGTATGATGGGAAAATACTGAAAAAATTATAAACAAGACTCTAACTGGATCTGATTTAGACTTTAAAAAAAAGAAATAGTTTTGAGTATGAACTGTAATCCATTTGAGGCACACAAAGTATGAATACAGAAAAGTAATGGAGATTACAGGGAAAAAGATCAATATGGCAAGATGAAGGTATAAGGATATAACTACAATGATCATAATTTCAGAAAACTAAGTTACTGTGGTCACATACAATATTATTTATGATTGTTTTTGGTATCAATATATATGAACACATTTTATTACCATCTAATGAAATCATTACATAATAAGAAAACCAAAGACAAATACAGTGATTAATTAAAAGAACAAAGATTAAGCCAAACTTATTAATAATTCACTATTACATCTATGTATGTATATCCAAAAAGAACCCATGTCTACATGGGTTCTATGTTCTATGTTCTACCCCAAGAGGAACTGTGTCTACATGGGATCTTTTTGGATATACATACATAGATGTATAGTACAAGCATGACATTTCTATATATGTCTAGGACAAGCATGACATTTCTATATAAGACCACTTCTATAAAAAATGTTAAAGATAACTTGGTTTTATGTATCCCACATTATTTTGTAAAAGGAAACAACTATTTGATCAATCAAAAAATTTATTTGATTCAAAGAGCAATAATGATTTTTAAGACATATATTATAAAGTGATTTAAGCAATTTTCAAATAAAATCACAAAGATAACAGTGGTATATGTCAGTCATCCTTGTGTAGCTAAATTTTCTTTGCTGAATTACTAGAATAATCTTAGTCCTACACATTTTCCTTCTATTCACTTTTTTAGCATCAATAATGAGGTCTTAAACAGAACTGACTAGTTTTCTTAAATAACTTTTTTGATGATGGTCACAAGGTCACTGCATGAAAATGTCACCCATAGTTACTCTATTGTATTGTATCTATCAAAAAACAAGTATGATAGAGAACAAGTATGTATTATTAGAATGTTCAATGATTATAAATAAGGTAAATTAATTTTCTCTGTGCCTCACACATGCTAGGCAAGCAGTCCACCACTAAGCCACAACCCCAGCCCCCATCAAGCATTAATAATAAAAAAAAATGGACTGGGGTGTAGCTCAGCAGTAGAGCACTAGCCTAGCATGCATGAGTCTGAGTTCAATCCCCAGCACTGCCCAAAAAAAAAAAAAAAGTGAACTAAATTCCAAACTCAAAAAAAAAAAAAATGGGTTTAAGCTAATAAGTTGAAATAAAACTCATCTTCCACCCTCAGTAAGAATGAAAAAAATTTGAATAAAGAGAAAAGCATTCTAAGCATACATTAATTGACAAAAGCACATCTATATCTACTATTAGCCTAGATGCACTCAATTACTTTTAAAATTTCAGTTACTGTGTTTACTTACCTGTTGGAGGTAAGCAGTCTTTCCAGTCAAAATAGCCTGCATAAATTCCAGGTTCCAAGGAGCCAACAATTGGATCTGCTTTCAGCTCAATGTAATTTTCAAAGAGTCTTTGGTCTAGTTCTTTCAGTGAGGCCATGCTAACCTAGAAACACAGAATTAAAAAATATGAGCTGCCTACCTAAAGGCAAAAGAAAAAGTAAAATAGTGTAAATAATAAATACTTCAGCATATTTTAAAAGTACTTACCAGTTTTAGGATTTTATTTTATCTATTTTAATAACAAAGGTCACTCTTAGCTATTTCACAAGAAATAATCTCCATCTATGAACTATAGATCATCTCTGAGAAAACTTTACTAAGCTTTCATTTGTATAAGCAAATTAAAAAAGCATTAAAAATACTAAACTGTTATCAGCCATTAAACTTCAATAAAAAGAGAACACCTATAATTCTAAAGACTCAGGAGGCTGAGATAGGAGGATCACAAGTTCGAGACCACCAACTTGGCAAGTTGGCAAGTCCTGTCTCAAAATAAAAAAATAAAAAGGGCTGGCAACGCAGCACAGGAGTAAAGCACCCTAGATTAAATGCCCAGCACAAAAAAATAAATAAGGAACCATGTAAGATAATTAAACTGTTTTTTTTTCATATTAATTCATTCATTTAAGAGTATTATTAATAGTACAAAACATGTTCTGACCCTCTAAAAACCCTAATGCAGCTTCCTTTCCTAGTTACAGCCCTCCTTGCTGTGGCTTACGAGTGGCTTGATGGAGAGGAGGCATCAGTTAGGACCTATGGTATCTCCAGAGTGCAGGGCTCCCTCCCTCAAAGGCAAATAAAACACTAAAGCCACTGGTGTAAGGACTACAAAGAGACAAACCCTGAACAAAGTTCAGCCCATGTGATTCACCATGAGGTCCCCTGATGGTAATGGGATCAGAACAGGGATGAGGATGTTGACAGCAGCCCCACATGAGTGTGCCTGTTCTCAATAGCACTCAAGAGGCCAAGAAGTTACAAAAGAGTGCATGTCTGCCCCAGGTTCTCTGCAGTAGATGGTGGCTAGTGTGCTTCCATGCTATTGGTTTGAGGAACATAAGCTTCTCTCCAATGCTAGACCTGAGATTCCACAAAGTAACAATGGAAAAAAAAACATATATATGAAGGGTCAGCCTAAAAGAACACCCATCAACAAGTGGCATTCAGCTGTGAAAGATACAAGTGATAATCTGAACAGAAGAATAATAATGCTTAACGTGATTAAAGTATATCACAAAACAATATTTAATAGAGATAAGACACATAACTTGCATAGCTGTCAACTAAATAGATAGCCACTACTGAGACTGACATGGAGAACAGAATGAGGAGGTCCAACATATTCAACAGGAAGGAAAATTAATGGACACTGAGCCAAAGATAATGCAAAATATTAAATATTATTCAGTGGTATGAATGAAGCATAGTAATTAGAAAGAAGAGGTTATGATCCACTTTATTATCTGGGAGAATGGATAAGGATAAGGTAAGGCCATACAAGTTTTTATATAGGATGAGACATCTGCATCTCAAATGGCTTAGAAGGAAAACTCATGCTGAATGAATATTTGTTGAATGAAGAGGAAAGATGAGTAGGTGGCTGGGTTAGATGACAGGTACTGGAGTGGGGAAGATGAAAGCCATGATAGAAAGATTAAAACCCAACTAACACTACCCTGAGGAGTTCAGGCAATAAACAACTCTGAAATGTGGGAAGGAGGAAGAATAATATAATTGAATCTGTTTCTGAAAGCTCATCCTGGACACTCAGTGGAGGACAATTAAAGAGTAAAAGAAGTTACATATTAGACCAAGCATTTGTTAGGAAGGTTCCTACACCACTAGAGTGGTCAAATTATGGTAAAGGGCTGAGCTTCAACAGGAATAGCAAATCAAAGAAGTGTAAAAGAATTCAGAAGATGGCTCAGAGGTAGAGCTAAGAAAAAAACTGAGCATAAACTGTTATGAGTAATGGAGTCAGGAGTAATTCCCATCCAACATATGAATGAATAAATAAAATGTGAATAATACACACAATGAAATATTGCATATTCTAAAAAAAAAGAATGAAATTCTGTCATTTGCAACAAGATGGAGGGCATTACATTAAGTAAAATAAGCCAAGCACAGAGAGACAATCACTGATCTGACTTACATATAGAATATTATGTTAGTTATCTTTTTATCATTGTATAAACAAAAAACCTGACCATAACTGCTGAGAGGAGGGAAAGTTTATTTCAGGCTCATGATTTCAGAGGTCCCAGTGAAGCCAGATTTAAAGTTAGGTAGTCAGTGTAGTTAGATAAATCGGTCTAATATAGAGTAAGATCCAAAATGGAGGCCATGTTGAGAATGAATTCCGGGAAAAGCAGAACAACTCATGGAATGTTAATGTCCCCAAGGCCCAGAGCCCATCCCAAAGAAGTGTTAATAAAACAGCTCCCAGCAAACTTGAAGATGCTGACCCAAAAGTCCTAAAAGATTACTTCTTTGGCCCACCTGTGCCCCATCCTTCAGGCCCTCCCACCTACATTCTATCACTGAAAGATAACAGAACAAAGGACAGAAATTGTGGGTGGGGAGACCAGATGAAGGCCTTAACTATAAAATGGGGAGACAACCGCACTTTCAAGGATTCCATCTCTTGGGTCCTCTCCTTCCTCCGGGAGAAGTCTTTTCTGCTGATCTTTAATAAACTTCTACTTTCCACTCTGAACTTGCCTCGGAGTGCTTCTCTGGTGTTATACTTCAACAATGGGGAAGCAAGGACTCCTCACGGGTCAACAGTGGTAACACCAGTATAGAGACAGACAACTCCACTGTTTGGCTAACATGAGGCAGAATATCATGGTGGAAGGGCATGGCAGTAAAGCGCTAATCTTCTTACTGTGGCCAGGAAGCACAAAGATAAAAGGAAAGGAAGATGCATCCTTCTAGATCATGCCCCCAGTGACCTATCTCTTCCAGACTTATCCCACCTGCCTACAGTTATCACCCAGTCAGTCCATTCAAACTAGGATGAACTGATTAGGTTACAGTTCTCACAATCCAAATATTTCAGTTCTAAATAATGCTGCATTAACATTGGAACTTTTGGGGAACACCTTATATCCAAATATAACAAATATTTTTTTAAAAATTTATCTCATACAAAATGGTAGAAACCAGGTTAACTCAAGAGTATGTAGAGAGAGGAAAGGGGAAAAGAATGAAAAGGAGAGATCAAAAAGCACAAAGTTCTAGCCAGATTGAATGAATAAGTGTTAGTGAAGTACGCCTAATATGGCGACCATAGTTAAAAATAATGTATATTTCAAAATTGCTCAAAGAATAGAATTTTAATGTTCTCACGACAAAAGCACAGTAAGTTGATAAGGGGATGGGTATGTTAATAAGTCTGACTGAATCATTCTACAATGCATACATATATCAAAAGATCACATTGTACTTCACATTGACATATATTTTTATGTCAATTTAAAATAAATAAACAAATAGAAATAAAAGAGAATAATTCCCAAATTCTGGCTTGAGGACTCAATGTTTACTAATATAGGAAATACAAAAGAGAAAGAAGATGGTATAAAGGATGAAAGAAGATGACTCTGGTTTGGGCATGCTAATTCTGGAATGCATCAATGAAAACTTCTAGTGAAGAAATCTGGTGGGAAATGGATCTGAAGTGTACGAGTGACACATAAGTTAAAGATAAAGGATTTGGGAATCACAGTCATTAGTGGTACATAAAGCTATATGGTAGATTAAATCAACTGAGGAAACCATTCCCAATATGAAGAAAAAACAAATTACAAGCACAGCAAACAAAAATATTAAGGGGAGGGTGAATAATCATTCTCAGAATGGGTTAACTTAAATTAATTCAGATTCCCTGCACATATTAAGAAAAACAAACTATACTCTTCAGACCTTCCATATTAGAGTTTCTGAAAGAGATTTAGGGGCTTAAATAAAAATTCAATCATGAATTTTTTAATGCCAGACTTGTTTAATGTCCACATTCCCAAGTCAGGAAAAAATATGATTACATAAACTCTAAATTAGATGTTTGTTTTTTAAAGACTGGAACAAGGTTAAAATAATATTTCACATGATTTTTAAAAAGTTCCCTGGCATTATATTATTAGAACTACCACAAAAAAACTATATGCTAAAGTTTATTAACTATACTGCTCTGGTTTTCCCTTTTCAGAAGTCTCAAAGAATTTGACTTACGCAGATTTGGTTTGCACAGTTAAGAGTACAAAACTCTTGTGTATTTCTTTAACTCTTTAACTGCCTTCAAAATTTGTTCTTCTAGAACATAAACAGTCAATAAATAGATGAAAAAGTACAAATCCTCCTAAAGGGAAAGTCATGCTAATTAAAATATAATGAAAGAGTCTTTTTACCTCTCAAAATGGAAATTGTAATAAGAAATGAGAGCAAAAATGTGGTAAGATCAACTCTCTAAAAGCAATCTGGTGATACTTGCCAAAAGTCTTCAGAGCTATAAGTCTATTTCTAAGGATCTACTGTGAGGAAGTAATTAGACATATGATAAAAGAGTATCATTCTTTTTTATAAATTTTTTTATTTGTTTTAATTAGTTATACATGACAATAGAATGGATTTATGCACTTTGACATATCATATATAGATGGGATATAATTTCTCACTTTTCTGAGTGCACGTGTTACAGAATCATATTGATCAAGCAGTTGCATATCATTCTTTCTTAGTAACAACAACAGTAAAAATGGAAAATAACTTTAGGGTTCCTACTAAGGGAGAGGTTAAAAAATAAGACAGTATTTTCATATTAACCTATACAGTAAGTCCTAAAATTCATATTTTACAAAAATAGTTAATAAAAATATTACTGTTCACAACAGAATATTCAGTAGAAAAATATGTTCAATACAATGAACCCAGAAAAAATGTTATTTGTAATTTTATAACATATAGATGGTAGTAGATATAAAATACTAATTACTATAAATACTAAAATAGTACCACTTACCTTTGGTTAGTGCATAAAACACGATTCTTATTTTTATTTGATTAAATTTCTTATTTTCCTTTTTTTTTTTGAATTTTTTTTTTTTTTAGTTGTAGGTGAACACAATACCTTTATTTTTATGTGGTGATGAGGATGGAACCAAATGCCCTATGCATGCCAGGTGAATGTTCTACCTCTGAGCCACAACCTCAGTCTCATTTTTTTCCTTTTTAAAAACAATGTTAGCCAGGTACGTTGGCACATTCCTGTAATCCCAGCAGCTTGAGAGGCTGAGGCAGGAGGATCACAAGTTCAAAGCCAGCCTCACTAAGCAACTCAGTGAGCCCTGTCTCTAAATAAAATACAAAATGTGGCTCGGTGGGCAAGTGCCCCTAGGTTCATTCAATTCTCAGTACCTACCCCCCCACACTGCAAAAAAAAAAAAAAAAAAGGTTGGGTTCTACTTTTATTTAGTAGAAAAACAAAGTATTATTAGAAAAAAACATTTCCAGGTACATGTCATTTGCTGTCTGGGATCCAAAAAGCACAAAGACCCATGAAGGCTCAACATGGAGGAACTTTGTAGGGTGAGGTTCCCTTGTAGGGCAAGATGATTTGGACATTCTGACTATATGAATTACCATTAAATGAATCAACAAGCTTCATTTTCTTTTCTTTTTTTGGGAGGGGAGGAGGTGTGTTTTCATGAGAATAATTTCATTCTTTAAGATGTTAGAGCAGGAAACACTTTGGATTTGGAATGAGAAAACTTAAATTTTGAGTCCTGGTTGCTCAGGTACTTTCAGGTCAAGTCCTTGGCCTCTCTGAACATCATTCCTATGAAGAATATGGGGCTAATAATGCCATCCATTATTTATTTGCTTATTTACTTATTGACTTCTCAAGATTATTTGTATAGAGTAAAAATATACATACGAAATCATTCTGGTTTCTAATGTGAAAATCCTAAAAAGCATGGTTATTTGTATATTGTTCCTATGATTAATTCAACTCTACTTTTGAATGTGAGAAGCAAGAAGAAGAAAATTTAAAAATTGATTGTTTTCAGTCTTCTACTGACTGAATGAAGTATCAATAAGAAACTAGAAAGAAGGCGGGGGTATAATTCAGTGGAAGAATGCCGGCCTAGCATACTTGAGGCCCTCAGTTCAATCCCTAGTGTTATAGCTAGGATATGAGGTATCCCCCAAAAGCTCATATGTGAGATAATCCAAGAAGGTTTAGAGGGAAAATGATTAGGTCATGAGAGCCTTAATCCTCTAATGGGATTAACTGAGTGATGGCTGAAGGTAGGTAGGGTATGGCTGGAAGAGGTGAGTAATTGAGGGCATGCCTTTGGGGTATATATTTGGTGGGCTGAGCTTAGTCTCTCTCTGCTGCCTGATCATCATCATCATTTGAGTTGCTTCTCTCTGCCATACTCTTCCACTGTGATGTTCTGCCCAACCTCAAGCCATGAGGAATGGAGCTGGCTGTCTATGGACTGAAACCTCTGAAACCATGAGCCCCCCAAATAAACTTTTCCTCCTCTAAAATTGCTCTTGTCAGGTCTTTTAGTCACAGCAGCAAAAAAGCTGACTAAAACATCTAGCAATTGTGGGGTGGGGGTTAAGAAGTAAAGAATGTAGGAGGAAATATACCTGGAAGAAAATCTGGCCAACTACCAGATCACACCAGGAAGAGGTCTGAGAGAAGTTCTAATGTCCAGTGACACCACATGAAAAGCCCTCTAGTGAACAATTATCTCTAAGAGCAGAAACAGAGAAGAGAATTGAAAACTACGACCTTTTGTACCCTGTGATTTTTCTAAGATAACTCTAGAATCATCTGTCATTTGGAAAGAGAACCATATGAAAAATGATGGCAGTTGGCAACATTTCTCCTTGAATGCAAGCAATAATTTACTTGGTGGACATCATGAAAATAAAGGGTTCAATACCTAACAAAACAGAAACAGGAAAAATGTTATAATATAAATATTGAGTACTGTCTATTGGTTTCAACCACAACTAAATAATTATAAGTATTCAAGATGATCAATTTATTAAAAAATCCAAATTCAGGTTCTGAGTGGGAATAAAGCCTATCTATGATACACTCCCAGATCCTTAATACTTTCTGCATCTTAATGATATAAACCTAAGCAACAGAAAGTTTCTAATTATTACTTCACAGAAATCTGGAGAAAAATCAAACTTATTGCTTCTCTTATATGCAATTCTTAATCATTTCATATATTTTTAAAATAACAAAATTTCTCCAATAAAATATTCATGTTATTAATGTATCGAAAACAGAGTACCCACATTCTACACATAGTAATTTTTTATTGTAAGACAACATATTGCAACTCTTTACACAAAAATTTCTGGAAACAAACTAGACATTTGGCCCTACAGCCTTAAGTTACAACATTTCTCATCAGGATGATTAATCTTTACGAAAAGGCAGGAAAACAAGACAGTGCCGCCCACTATGACATTTTGATTCTTTGAAGAAAAAAAAAAATCCCAATCTAGTTCATGAACTGGAACCATCATTTATAAAAAGTATGCAATCCACCAACAGTACACTTTGATTATATGATTAACAAGATCATTATCTTTCTTATTCTTTGCATTGAGAAAAGTGTACTGACATTAAAAAGTGGTTCTAGCAACATTTTACCTAGAAATCTGATAAACCTTTGCCCAGGAACCAACCAAACTTTAATAACAAGGTTATTTCATTTTTTCCTTTTATGCTTACTTGAAAAAATATATAAACAAGAGATAACAATAGAGATTAAAGAAAACCATTCAAATGATTTGTACAGGACTTATTTTTATCCAACTTCTCCATATCTTTCTATATCCAATGATGTATTTTTCAGATGTTAAGCATCCTGCAGCTGTTATGAGCTGGGCACATGCATGTGTGTGCACACATGCTTGAGAAGTACAGCAAAAGCATCATTGTGGTCACATGGAAAGGAAGAGAGGAAAGAGAGGTGTGGATCAGCAGGAAGAGGTTTATCCGCAGGCTCAGAGAGTTTGCTCTTGGTCATATCTAAAAGCTCTACCCTAAAAGTAGTTAAATCTGACATTTGATTCCTAGATCTTATTTTCTTCCCTCACTTTTAAAGAGCTTAGGTGGGGAGTGAACCATATCTAACTTTGCAAACATGGTTCTACAGAAAGTAGCTGTCATTAAATTAACTGTTCAATGGGAGGTATGAGAAGGAAGGGAATCATTAAAGATAGTGTGAGTGAGAGCAGAAGGAAGTGGCTACAGGGAAGGCAAGGAAAAGGAACAAGCACAGGAAAGGAAAAAAAAATGAAGGACAAGAAAACAGCTTGTAAACAAAGTTCAGAAAACGATCAATTTGTCCACTTAACTTTAACTCATTTACCTGTGTTATTTTTTCTATTCCCTGGAAGTTGTGCTTTTCAAAATGTTCTGCTATATTTAAGAAAGTACGACGTTCTAGATGGCGGCAATTACTCAGGACAATCAAAAGTCGCTGCTCCTAAAAGGAGAACAAATCTTTAGAAATACATTTATAGTAACACATGGCAAATGTAAAAGATAAACCTTATCACTTCTTAAATTTAATAATAATCTCTTGCTCTATATTGCATGCTTTCCTTTTCTTGACTATGTCTTTCCTAACATTAACATAGGCAGAAACATCACATAATTCTACAGTTCTACTAATTGCTTATGATTACATAATACACTAAAGAGTCAAACAGGAATTGGAGATGTGCTCAGGCATAGGTGCTTGCCTCACATGGGCAAGGCCCTACATTCAAAAATAAAAAATAAAAAAATAAAAACCACCCCCAAAATAAAAAAAAAGAAAAATCAAATAATGTTTATTATGCCAATTTTATGTACACAAAAATGTTAAACAAATGGATACCTTAAATAACTACATAAAGTATAGAAATTATCAGAAAAATTGTTTATAAACTTTTTATAACTTGAAAGAGAATAATACTACCCTTTTATCTGTTTGATAGGCTCCTTGAAAACTTCAAGCTTTTAAGAACTTTTTTGTGTGTAGGAATAACCTCCTTCTAATAGGGAGTGAGGATCCCTTAAGGTCAGGGGATTCTTCCACAGGAAGTGATCAGGTCAGTCAAGTGGAAGGAGTAGAGCTCCATTTGCTGGTACATTCTCCAGGGTCCTGTTCCACTTAAGTAATTTCTTATAAAAATGATCAGACCCCAATACTTATGAATACAATATCCTACAGTTCAGAGAAACTGTGTTTGTAGATAAAATTCTGGGAATGGCCCTTGAGGCTGCTACTGTGGTCACTGAGGCCAAGGGTCTTGTACTCCTGCTGGTGTGAGAGCATTCTCTGGAACAACTGTGACTCATCTAGGGCCTTAACTCAAGATCCTTGACTAAAACTAAGGCAAAGCCACTGTCTAGGAAAAATTCTCAACCATATTTGGCATATTATTTCTGAATGGAAAAAGAATAACTTGCAATAATGTAGTTCAGTATAGAAAAGGCAGATACAAATAGGAGTTACATGGATCAAGGATGAACTAGAGCCTTTGAACTCAATTGCCAAGCAAATCTTGCATTTTCCAATAATTTCACTTAGTTCAATCAAGTATCCACAGACCTTCTAAACATCTTTCTTTCTTTTCTGGGGGCGGTGGTCGAGCAGGTGGGGAGGTAACCAGGAATTGAACTCAAGGGTACTTAACTACTGAGCCACATGTCCAGCTTTTTTTTTTTTTTTTAAGTTTTTAAATTTTGAGACAGGGTCTCACTAAATTGCTTAGGGCCTTACTAATTTGCTGAGACTGGCTGTGAACTTGCAATCCTCCTGCCCCAGCCTCCCAAATCCTTAGGATTACAGGCATATGCTACCACACCCAGCTATATCCAGGTTTTTTTAATTTAAAATGTTCTCATCTTTATTTCTGGCAGAGTATAGCCTACTCACTGCCCTTTTTGGTCCTAATCAAACACAAATAAAAAGCCAAAAAAATTAATTAAAGTAACTTCAAACAAATGAAAATACTGCTAATGGCTCTAAGTCAACTTGTGGATAGGAAGTGGGACATATAACAAAGTTAACAGGGTGATATTATGTATAAAACTCTTGTATCCATATTAAGTGGATAAGTGGCAGAAAAGGTACCAGAAAGAAAGCAATGGGTAAGTGCTAGAATTTGTACAGATGAAGCCAGGAGGGCAAGACCATATCTCCCCCTCTTGTTCCCAAGCCTACTTCTGCCATTATGCAGTCCTTTCAAAGCACATGGGCATAAGCAAACTGGACATTTCATCAGTCATTCCAAACATGATATACTCCTCAGAAACCTCAACTGCTTTCTCAGTTTATGAGTCAAAAAGCTTCACCCAGCAAACTCAGCCTCCTGAGTCTTCTCTACACTGGTAGTGAATTCTTTTTGCTTGATTCTCCCCCATTGTAATATATATAGTTCCTCTTCAAAAACAGAAAACTTCTTGAGTTCAAGTCTCACACTTAGTAAGCATATTTTTCTCTCAAATCTTATCAACCAGATGAAATAAAAGTGGGAAGAACAAATGAACACCATAATCAAATTCTTAGAGTTGCATGGTTAATCAAAAGCTTATTATTAGCACCTTAGAGGGAAACAAATATTTGAAAAGAAACAGCTCAAACTGATCTAATACAGCACTTACAGATAAAAAAATATGGTCTGAGGTATTATTTTCTTCTCAGTTATCCAGGACAGGACCAAGCCTGGATGTCCTCAATAATATCCCTGGTTATACAGTGAATAAGGCACACACTAGGATGTGAACCTGTGTTTCCTGACTCAAAATCTAGATCTCTTTCTAACCATAACTGCCTCCCCGTTAGATAACAAAAGACCTAAGATAGAAATCATCTGAAAAGATGGGCCAAATTAAAAAGGCATCTTCCAATGGGGAAAAATAGGAACTGAATTTGGTAACAAATGGACAATTTTTGGTGAATAAAACAGGACAAGCTGATATCAGCAAGTATAAAACACAGGAGTGGGGTAGCCTCTGAGCATAAGCTCAGTGTGAGCCAAGAGCGACAACTTTGATTCTTCACAGGAGGCAAGTCACAGAGAGTCTGTGCTTGCTCTCATGCTCCACCTCTGAAGAGGTACAGATTTAGGCTCAGAGAAGCAACCCCATGTCTGGGAATGCCCACAAGTCAGTCGAAAAATACCTAAATAGATACAAGGCATCAATAAAAGAAAGCAAAGCAGTTTTCAAACACTAGAAAAGTTACCATGTACAAATTAAGCTTATTCTGAAAGAAGGAGGAAAAAGTATAGTTGGCCAGATGGATGGAAGGTCTATCAATTTCAAAGACCTTTCCTTCAACCCCAACCTTCTCTAGCATTCTTTCTTTCCAGGTTCACATGAAAAGACGGGTTTAAACTTCGTGTGTGGCCTTCTCCTGTCACTCTCCTCCAGGACAATCAGCTGTTCCCTCATTAACCTACAGAAGCAGCTCCTACAACACAGCCCACAAAGCTGAGTTTTCATCTCCCACAACCTGATCCTCCTCAGTTTGATTGTTCAGCATCTCTTTGCTCAAATGCTCTTTTCCGCCTGTTCAAAGTACACTGCTCTACCAAGATTTCCTTCTTGCTCTACAATTATTCCTTTTCAGCAAATGAGGAGGAGGCTGGGGTTGTGGCTCAGCGTAGAGCGCTTGCCTAGCACGTGCAAGGCCCTGGGTTCGATCCTCAGCATCACATAAAAATAAATAAACAAAATAAAGGTATTATGTCCAAGTACAACTAAAAAATAAATATTAAAAAAAGAAAAAGAAAACGCTGAGGCTCTCTGTTAGTCACTCTATAACTACTGGTTATATATCCCCAATATTATTTTCATGTTGGTCTTTATCTCATTCTATTAATGTGGGTTCTCCTAGAACCCCCATTTTCTGTTCCTGGCTGAATGCTTTGACCCCTCTATGACCCAGTCAGCTGCATGTCTTGCTCTGCAGGCTTCAACCTGAGCTGGGCCTTATCTCTGGCATTAGGAAGCTGTTTGGGCTGTTGCTGAAAGGTACCCGAAGATGAGCTGTGCCATTGAGTATGTGGAAACCAACCCACCCTCAGTCAGATTATTTAAACCTAAATTTCGTAACTCGGGCTCCTTTTGTGGATGTTTATTCTCTTGTCCCCTGTCCACCGAGAGGAGATATGGTAGCCCTTCCATATGTAAGCATTCTAATAAATGCTTTGGACTAATCACCATGCATTTTGAAATCCCAACAGGCCCCATTCCAGGATGGTGTAGGGCAGTACCGTGCAGGAACTCCCCTGCCACCAAGTCTGGGGAGACTCTGAGTATAAGTTCTGCTGGACAGAACACTAGTATTTTTCTTAGTATTTTTATCTATTCATAGGCCTTCTATTGTGTATGTATGGCTTATTCACAAATCTCTCTAGGATCCAGACAAGTACATCGAATCACCCAGAAGTTATCTCTGACTGTCACTCATTGGACAAATACGCTCCCAAACTACGTTTTCAATCTTTCTTTAGAAGCTGTTTATTTCAGTGAATGGTTAACATTCTCTACCTAGTCATCCAAATGAGCAAACCTAGAATAATATTCTTAACTACTTTGACTAGACAATACTTTTCCTAATATGCCAAACACATTATTATTTAGGAATATGTACTTAAAATTACTGTGGAAATAACAAATAACAGGGTAGGAAATTCAGATGCTCTTTTTTCTTGATACACACACATGCACATGCACACACATACTCATCACACATAAATCATCAGAAATCAGAGGAAGTTATTTTTTTAACATAGATAGCTTGAGTGTGGATTCAACATCTAAGTTTGCCTACATGATCAATGTCTATATCTGAATCATCACGTACATGTATACATGAAAAATGTGTTTGTGTGTGTGTGTGTACACGTGTATGCATATGAATGTGTGCATGCACAGATACATAGTGATCTGGTTTTGTTTTTGCCAAGAAACCTGTATTCAAATAAAATGGGGATCTCACAGAAACAAAAGAGGAAAAAGCAGAGCTTCTCTGGCTGAAGAGGCAACAGACGTGAGGAAATGCCCTTATCCTGTGCCTCCTACCCAGAGGATAACTTTCAAACATCAGAGAAGTAGTAGGACACCTTTTAACATTCAAGAACCTGCAGGGATGCAACAAGTATACAGGAGTTTAAATGCAACTCCAGCTAAAAAGCTTTCAATATGGAATACATTTAATTATACTTTACTAAAATCTTCACATAACATAACATAGCTCCCATGTATAGGCACTGTTTCATACACATGCTACAGCAATGATGAAGTAATACTCAAAGTAATTCAGATTGATTTATGGACTAGTCATTAAATAATTTCAAATGGCACATCCTACTTTATTTTTATTAGCTTACTTACAGAAGTCAAACTGAAGTCTTCATGAATACTTCCAAACAAATCAGGAGAAGAAACATCTACAGAAAGACTAAATTATAGAAGACTTACAATTAAAGCACTGAAATTAAAAAATGTAACAAACTATATATAAATTTCACTTTAAAAGGTTTTGGTATAACTATAATGCACATTTTTAAAAGTTTTTAAAAAAATCTTTTTTAAAAAAGGTTTTGGTGCAAAGAAATCAAATAACTTTCTGTGAGTTTTCTGAAAACATTTTAAAATTAATCTCTCAAAGAAGGCACAGTGGGCTATCAATTAACAGTGGGCCATTAAAAAAAAAAAAAAAAACAACAACTGTTTTTGGACCTTCTCAAAACTGGCATGAATTTAAAACAAACTATCAAAGGAAAAAAATGTCAAGTAATTTTACTCAAAGTGTTTCTATCAGAATTTCCAGGGGGCTTTTTGAAGCTTGCTTTTCATAGTAATCCACTTAAAGGTGAGGTGAATTAGGAAATTAATTGATAACCCACAAACAACTAGAAACAAAACTGGAGACAGAAGGAAGGACATATCATAAACACACCATTCCTTTTCTTTAAACCTGACTGAAATTAAAATTAATATAGAAGACTAAAGCAATGAAAATATCAACTAATATTTTAAAACAGAGATAATAAAAGAAGGCCAGTCTGAAAAACATTAAAACATAAACCAAAGATAATTAACACAGCACTAATATAAAATATATTTGATAAATCTACTGAAGATAAAGCTCAGAAATACATTGTACCTGTTTATCTAATACATTGATATACAAAAAAATTATAAAAGAGCAACAAGGAAAGATTTATTTAATCAATAATATCAAGGTTCTGATTAACTATACACATTTTTGGCAATGTAATAAACTAAATATACAAAATCAAATCAGAAAATCTAGAAGAATTAAAAACTTATTTGGCCTTCAAAGAGGTAAAAGTTTTATATACTGGAAAGCAAAAGCCAGTACTAAGAAATAAACATTCAGAAAAACTTGGTGTTAAGAAAACAAATTCAGCATTTCATACTATTGTCCAATATAGCCACACTTTGAAAAACCACCTCATGAATTTGTAAATACCAAGTCAGGAAGTATTCTCTGGAGCTCAAATAACTAAGCCTGGCCCAGGCTAAACTCTAACCAAAGGCTCAATTTCTAACAAGAGATCTGGTTTAGCACCTTAACACCAGGAATATAAAAGTAATCAACTAGGAGGTATACAATTTCCCGCTATTTTATTATTTATAAAACCTGTTGTTTTAGACAATCTGTAAGCTAATTATGTTTTAAATTTGTTCAAAATGTCTGTAATATGGTTACAATAAATTCAGAAGATAAAAAAATTATGGAAAAAGCATAGGCCACATAAAATCATGACTTTAATATAAACAACTTACCTCTCTTAGAGGAAATCTCAGAATATAAAACCAAATATGTAACTTCAGTCTATATTCTTAATTCTCTTAAATGCATTGATGAAAATAATTTCACTTTTACTTACTGTGTAGTATCTATATCAGCATCAGGCTTAGTGCTCAATTGTTCCAAACAGTATATAAAAACCTAAGTCAAAGATAGTTTCAGTGACATGCAAATTATTTTACATGAAATAGAACTATCTATATCATCAGTTGTATGTTGTCAGGGTATATTAAGTATATTTATATGTGTATATTTGTGTGTGACAGGTATGTTGCTTCAATATATACCACATAAGAGATAGAAATTAAAAGCACCTATGGTTTGATCAATTAAGTTCTTGAATATATTTTAGGAAAAAAAAACTTTTTTCTTTCCCTTGTTCATTCACTAACATTTTCAACTTTGTTTATACAATGTGCCTACAGAGAAAGAACTGATCCCAATCAA
This sequence comes from Ictidomys tridecemlineatus, assembly GCF_052094955.1. Classification (NCBI taxonomy): domain Eukaryota; kingdom Metazoa; phylum Chordata; class Mammalia; order Rodentia; family Sciuridae; genus Ictidomys; species Ictidomys tridecemlineatus. The sequence goes on from NC_135484.1 coordinate 132,540,356, forward strand.
AAATTTTATACTCCCGATAAAATGTAAACAAATAATTATCATTTAATTTACTCTGACGGAGTGATCTAATGGAAATAGAAATAAAGTGTCATAAGAACACAAAAATGGAAAGGTTAACAAATTAAATATTCAGATATTATTAAAACAAGCAGGAATTAATCCTAGATTTAAATACTATTTTGATACCCTATTTACTCTAAACTATTATGTACATAGAAAAGATTCAAATATGAATCCATATTTAACATATTATAAATACATATTATATACATATTATAAATAGAAGGAGCTGACTATTAAATGCATGTATGATCCCAGGCTTTGGGTATCACAGCTGTTAAATATTACCTGCATGATATTGATGCTTAACTGGCAAACCTCCTCCTGTGTTTTAGGTTGTTGAAAGACCTGTGAAGAAAAATTATGATTAAAACTTTTGGACTTTCTAAGAAAATAAAACTATTTACAAAGTTGAATACAAACAGTTAAAACTGCTATATGTGTGGACATCTTGCTCTGAAGAGCTGGACCACAGGTGATTTCCTACCTAGGGTAGTTCTGGTCCCAGGGTGGCTGACAATACCCAGGTCAGTCATTCACTTCATACACAAAGTGTTGCCTACAACCCTTGTACTCATATTTTAACTTTTATCATCCCATCTTAGAATTAGAAATCAACATATCCTGCAGTTAAGCTAAAAAATAATAATAATAATAAAATACATAAGCAATAAGGAAAAGAAGTTCTTGTATGGCAATGACTCAGAAATTTTAAACTGTGGAAAGGATTCCTCAAGAAATTCTGAAATGGAGGTAGAATTGAGCAGAAACTTACACTGGCTTCCCCAGGCTTGCACTCGAGAACGACCTTCAGGGACTGCAGGGAGTGCACAATGCACTGTTCAAACTGACATGGCTAAAGGAAAAAAATATCCATATTCAATTTTTTAAAAAACACAGGCTATGAAGACAACTTAAGTAAGTAATGTGGCCAAGCACTCTAAATTTTCCAGGAGTTTGGAAAGGAAGAGAGATACAAATAATCTGACCAATAATAATCTAGTCACCAAGTTTTAGATTTGGCATGTGCTTTTTACACTTTAAAATATTTTTAAGTGGGTCAATCTTAAAACTAAATTACATCTCATTTTACTAGAAGAAAACTCAAATATCACTAAAATTTTTCTTCAAAATTTTACTCTTCTGACAAATGATGCAATATATAATGAGCATATATGTTACTTTATTTATTTATTTATTTATTTGTTTGTTTGGTTTTGGTATTGGGGATTAAACCCAGGGGCATTTTACCACTGAGCTATACCCCAGTCTTTTATTTTCAGACAGGGGCTCTAAGTTGCTTGAGGCCTTGCTAAGTTGCTGAGGCTGACCTGTGATCCCCCTGCCTCAAGCTCCTGAGTTGCTGGAATTATAGGTGTGTGCCAGTGCACCCAGTTTGAGTTTATATTTGAAACACTATTATATCCCAGGTTGAGCTGTTTCCTCAATGTTCCACATCTCTGGCATGGTTCAACAAAATCTAATGTTAATAATAATGATCTGGAGGATGCATAAGATCTGTAAGTGAAATAAATAACTGCAGTCATATATACATTAACTGAAAAAAAATGAAACTCGAAAATATGTCCAACCAATGACAACCAATAAGCTTGAATGAATTCTAATACCTTACACTCCTACGTGTGTCTGAAGTTTTACTCTGGATGACAGTGACACTAGAGTAAGACAGAATTCTCATGAAATGCTTATTTTAGCCAGGACATACAACCATGAAAATCACAGTCAAAATTGTTTTTTTAAAGCATAGAAATATAAATTTTCAACTGCATAACAAAATAAGCATCATGAATAAAACAAATAAAACTCAGAGAAAAATGGTGCTAGAGGGAGGTCTTCTCTAAATAGGACAAAGAAAGCCCCTGGGATGGCAAGAATACTGAGGCTGAGACCTGAAGAGCAAGAGGGGAGGAAAGTAGCAAGTTTTCTGGAGGAAGACAGTATGCATATGGGCAGGGGTGGGGGTAAGAAACTGCCAGCACTGAAGGACAGCAAGTCATAACCTCGGAGTGTGAACACAAGCACCACAGAAAAGGTTAGGATTTATTCAAGTGGCACTGAGCTGGGGCAGGATCAGTGCTCAACCAACCATCTCTGTGCACAAAATATGGCATGAACCTCTCCTCAAAATAGGCACTAATTTTTTTAAAAAGTGATTGGGGAAAAAAATTAACAGAAGAAAGAAGTGACAAATGAATACATATTTTTAAAAGACAAGTTTATTTCCTTATAAAAAGTAGCCCTTTTTTAAAGCTCATAGTTTGTAGATTCTTTACGATTCTCTAGATATGCAATCATATAATTTGCAAGTTATATTATTTTTTTAATTCCTTGTAATTCTTAATGATCCCCTTACCTCCTAGCTGGTTTGTTCTTCTCCACCCCTTTCCCTTGCCATGTTGTAGGGCATGTGACCTCCATTCCGTGTTGAAAGAAGTGGTACTAATTAACACTTTCTTATGATAGATGAAAAAAAACATCAACTAACATCAACTTAAGCTTAAAGCTAAAGATATTTGTCCATCAAAGGCACCATTTGGTAAAAAATACATTAAAAATCACCATTTCTTTATGACAAATGTTTGAAGAGATAGATATGTTTATCTGAATTTTAAAATTATGCAATTTTAAAACATTTCATGACATCCAATTAATATGTACAATGTTTATGCTTTTATGTATCAGTTTAAAAATAAATTTTAAAAATTAAAAAAAAAAAAAAGTAGCCCTGACTTAATAAAAGCTAAAATAGTGTCTTGGCTTTAATGATTTTATTGCTCTCTTAAACCACCAGAGGGCACCATAAAGAATATTTTAAAGTATTAAGTAGAAAACAAGAGGCATATAGGATGATGACTACACAGAAAGCATTTAAAGAGTCAAAATGTTTATTAGTGCCTAGCATGTGTGAGGCTTGGTGTTTAATCCCCAGCACCATGGAGGAAAAAAAAAAAAAAAGTTTGTTAGATGAACTGACCTTAAACTTTGACCTCCTGCCTCAGAAGGCATGAAAATTTAAGTTGTTAAAACAATGATAATAATCATAATATAGAAAATAAAATGAAAAATTCAACTATGAACAGTTAAATACTGATATTCATGTGTGTTCACTTAGTGTTTCTTGTATTACAATTTAAAATACACTTTTAATAGGGCTGGGGATGTGGCTCAAGCGGTAGCGACCTCGCCTGGCATGCGTGCGGCCTGGGTTCAATCCTCAGCACCACATACAAACAAAGATGTTATGTCTGCTGAAAACTAAAAAATAAATATTAAAAAGTAAAATTAAAAAATAAAATACACTTTTAAAATTTTTACATTTATATTAACACAATAAATGGACAGGGAGTAACAGAAGCTCAATGAGCAATTTCAGTTAAATTGAGAATAAATGACAGTCTAAATAATTCTTTCCTTTTTTCTAAAAAGAATCAAATAGTGCTATCTCTGTGTATTTTCGGTGAATCATCCAAGATAGGTGACTACTCTACAAGAAGTTATCACAAATCATTCCAGTTCCTCTGAAGAAGAAAATTCTCAGAATTATCCAAATTGAAAAAAGGCAGAAAACATTTTCAACATGAGAAGAAAACAGGATGCTTTCAAGTAAGCTGTTATGGAGCACTGAAGGGAAGTTCTAATTAAAGATAATACTTCAGCAGAAATAACAGTCATAGGTGGCAAAACTCAACATTCATTTCATTAACATGATAAGAATGTTTCCCTATAGCACTCACAGGAAAAGAAACAAATGGGATTGGTAGTAAGAAAATGTTAAGAAAATATAAATTAGAGGAATGTGACAAGCTTTGCAAGAACTAAGTCATTGTTCAAAGTCTAAGAATTTTACACACATACATAAGGTTAAACTACTTTAAATTAGATTCTAGGCTTGTGCTGTTAAGCGTTGACTTATTTTTTTCTCTTAAGAGAGATCCATGCTGAATGGCTAATACTTGGTCAGCATTATCAGATCCATTCTGTTGGCTTATTTCTTCAAAGACATTTACCAGAAAATGTATTGGCTGACTCCCAATGTGCTCCTTCTCATGGGTCATTCGTTTCATGGTCTACTGGGGTTTAGATCTTCCCTACACATACTTACATGGCAGGTCAAACAAGGAATTAGCCATTTTACGGGTATAATTGCACTAGGGTAGTCAAACTTTAAAGACAGGCTACAAACACATTTTTGTAGCAACTATCCCAGGTCATTTTCACAGAGGACAATTACAATAATCAAGTAAACAAACTGTCTTTGGTTACAGTGACTGTTAGTGAAGCACACACTAACAGACCATATATGCTAGAAGTATTGACTTGAAGAAGGACCTAAACCCAATAGCTATTCCATGGCTGAGGATCAAATTTACATCAGTGTGTGTGTGTGTGTGTGTATGTATGTATATGTATATATATATATATATATATATTTTTTTTTTTTTAATGAAACAGAATCACAGCAACTGAGACTTAAATTTTCTCAAACTGAACATATACTCCCCATTTTTCTTTGCAGAAAACTAATTTTAGGCAGGTATCACAAACCAGGAATTAAAGTGATTTGATGTTTAATTTGCTCATACCTATTTCATTTGGGGCAAGATACTCAGTGGATGACGGTTCAGCGATCTCTTGGACCTGTCCTTCAAGCATGCTATGATAATTAGGACAGGGTTGTATAAAACAGACTTTACAATATAATAAGAAATAATGTAAACTTAAGGAATTTCCATGGAGGCCCCATTCATTACACATGTTCAATTAACAAATAATGATTCTTTATGTTTGTCTAAAATTTTACAGTTTACAAAAGCTTCAGTCTACAGTATCTCATTTAATCTTAACTCAAAACACTGGGAAGAATTATTCTATTCCTTTCCTAATTAAAGCACAGGGGTTAGTCAGGTTATTTGGCTTTTTCAGGATAAGTAAGTTCTGATTCTAAATCAAATGCAGTATATTTTCCTCCATACCAGTACTGTCCAACAGAAATATAAAGTGAGTCACAAGAACAAAATTGAAATGTAGATTTCCCAGTAGCCAAACTAAAACCAAATAATTTTAATAGTTTATTTAATTCAAAATATACAAATATCATAATTTCAAAATGTAATCAACAATAAAAGTTAAAATATTTTACATTCTATCTTATAGGATCTCAAGTGGCTGCCCTAGTTGCTACACATCTTTTTCTTTGAATTTAATGTGAGGGGGAAAAAGATATAGAATAGCTTTTATTTAAATACAAATAACAGTGACAAATGGAGTAAATCTAATTAAGATATTTTTATTCTAGAGATTCTTGGAAATAGAATTATAATAAATTTATTAAAAACAATAAACTTTTCTAACTCATTTCAAGCATGATTTAACAAAAAAAAAAAAGGAAGTTAAGCTTAACTATGTTGTTACTTAATGTAAGGAATGCTTGCATATATTTGTATCACCTTAATGTAGAGCCTTCAATTTTGGAGAAATACAACAAGCCCCAAGTTCTCCAATTGCTAAAGGAAGATTGTTAAAAGATGTTCAAAATTCAAGGAAAAGAAAAAATATTATGTGGGCGCTTTGTCCCTCAGCAGCCTGGCTCCTCACTGGTTTATAACTCTGAGCTGGTCAAAATCATTTTATTCTTGTTTTCTTATCTGAGGCAGGAACCAGAAGTATTCTTCCCACAATTTATTTTCTCCCTTTTCTCACTAAGGTAAGACTAAAATTGGGAGCAGCCACAAACTCGGCTGAAAAACTTCACTTCCCTGCCTCTGCTGCTGAGGATGTGGACACAAAAATGTGTTATGCCAACTACATGTGGGGAGAGCTGTCAGCCATGGCTCCTAGAAAAGTCCTGGACTTTTTTCCTAACAGGAGTGAGGCTGTGAGTTATCATGAGGTCATCCTGAGCAGAAGCCAGTACAAAGAACCACAGAGAAGGCAGAGGGCCTCTAGGTATGGGATTCTTGAGTTATCTGGCCAATGTGTAAGAAAAAGAAATTTTCTTATATAAGCCGCTAGGATGTTTAATTGGCAAATGCCAATCTTACTGACACACCCACATACAGGATTATTAGGGGGATTCATAAGTCAGGTATAAAAACATGATAAATTATGAAAACTATATTCATAGGTATTTTGAAACCCTAAAACCTATATGAAAAGAACAGACCATGGTTATAGTTGCTGCCTGACCTGTAAACACATCTGCAAAGATTTGTGCTTGTTATTTTTGTTTTGTTAAACAAAGCTTAGGGGCTGGAACGAGTATTTCTTCTGTCCAGTTTTTCTGAAAATTTGAAGTTGCTGAGTAATATGGAATTAAGGATAATCTGTTTTCTAAAAACTAATGCAAACAAAAATAGTGATACAGGAAGAAAAGGAGCCACTCTAAAAGAAACACACTGTTTTCACTAATTGTTAAATAAATGTGATTAGCATTAAGCAAAAATGAAAAATAAAAAAAGCTTATTTTTCTATTTTCAGAAAACTATTTAGAGTTGTAATGCAGAGAGCATATACTCCTAATGAATGTAGTAAACTGATTTATTTTTAATATAATAAACAATAATGACTAATAATGAAAAAGAATTTAAACTTACTAGAGAAGTCAATCCTTCATTATCAACAATCCAGTCCTCCTTTTCAGCTAATCTCTTTATTTCTACAAGGAAAACAAGCATACAGTCCTTTTCATTATAATTATCTCACTGATATTTATAAAGATAAAAATCTATAAAGGGTATGGCTTTAATTGTTTTATATAGATTTGTAAAAACCTGATGAAAGTAGGAATAGAATTTAATTTTTGTAGATTTAAAAAACTAAATATGTATTGCTTACTGGATTTTTCTAATAAAATACTAATATAAATAAAAAATTTTTATTACATAGCCCAATTTGGAAAATAGGCTTAATGATCACTTGATTGAGGATAACTTATTCAGTACTCTAAACTGGACAGATAAGCACAAAATAAGCCCTACAATATTTTTTTCCCTAAAACTTCTGATTAATACGTTGGATTCTATTTGAATGCTAGACATTCTTGACAATGGCAGGCAGCATAGTTCTCACTTGGCTAAAGGAATCCAAACTGCCCAAACCTTCAACACTGCAGGCTGGCACAGATTCCTGGGGAGAAAGGGTGAGGGAATGAATTAAGATGGGAATGTTCAACTGCACAATGTATTAACTAAGTCTACAGTGATGTGACTTCCCCACTTAAAAAGCCCAGTGGCAGATAGTAATGGTTTGTGTTATTTCTAACAATGTTCTCGAATGTTTTCAAAAATATTTAATACCTAAAAGGCTGCTTTATAAAAACTAACCTTACTGCTTCTTATGATTCTATGTAGAAAATCCTGAGAAAAATCAAAATGCATCTATAATTTCCAGTATTCATAATACCATTGCTAATAGCCTTTCCTCAGTTTTACAGTTTTTTCTAAATTAAAAAAATTAAATATACACATGTTTTTGAAACCAAATCCATATTTTATATATTATATTTTCTATTTAACATTTGCCCTAAGGATGCTCTTATATTCTGAACTATTTTCAAGTATACCTGCCTCGATTTCTGCATGTCTTTCATCTCAGCTAAATTGATTGGAAAAGATACCAAAATGGAAAAACCTCTGATGAACAGATAGAAATGAGATGAATTTCCTAAGAGTACTTTTCACTTATTTTCAAGGATTTGGAAGCTGAAAGAAGAGGGTATATTCAGATAACTATTGTCCAAGTAAGTGTTATCAGTTTTTCTTAACACACCTTCTGCTGTGTGTTGTAATGTGACCATTACACAACGTACACGGAGATCCAAAATAAGATCCTGGATAGTCTGCAACATATCATTAGGAATTTCGAGGGCAGTCAATGACTCATAAGTAAGCCTAGGAAACAAACAGAACAAAACAAAAGTTAGCAGAAGGGATCTTGAAGCAATTCCTTCCTATTACTTTTATCATCTGTACTTGTGTTTCATAGAGCTCACAAACTATACTATTAGGACGAAAAAAAGTAAATGAAGACCAAGATCATGGTATAACAATAATATTGAATTAAGCAACAGAAAAGATACACATACAGTTTGGTTTTCTTATCCAATATAAAAACCAGGAATGTTTAAGAGTTTCATTATTAGACGATACGCGAGAAATAGTAGAGGCAACAGGACAGAAACAAAGAAAATTTCTTCCTTGCTGACTATATTAAAACATCATTATCCCATACTAAATTCCACTCTCCCCCTCCCCCGAAAAAAAAAAAGAAGGTATATTTGTGTGTGTTTACCCTTTTTGATGACCATGTGTCTATACTTACCTTATGGTCTGGATGACATGAGCAAGCCATTGCCCAGAGAGCTCAGACTTCACCTCCCAGCCTCCATACTGCCTCATTTCTCCCTCTCGGATGCTGAGTGGGAGCAAAGCTCCACGGATCAACTTCACAAGAGAATGCATTACTTCCTGAATCATTTTCTAGAAATGGACAAGCAGAAATGTATTGAAATGTCATCAGTCTGATCAATAACAAATACTTTCACTGTAAAATATTCTCAGATTTTAAAACCTCAGATGAGAAAACCCTACTCTGTATTTCTGCATACTTATACTTACCTTGAAATCATTTTGTCTTTGCCTTACATTCTTTGATCTTTCAACTTGGCCTGACTTCTCGGCAGTCTTAAAAATTTTAAAACAAAGAAAACATATTAGTTGTCTTTTAGGAACAATTTATAAAAATAAATCTTTTAAAGTTGTACATAGAACATGAGATATGAGCTGATTTAATTGGATACTTAAAAAATAATTTAAGTTTCTGGTTATAAGATGACGAATTAGAAAACCTTTCTTATACCAGCAAGAAGTTACATACCTTTCGGAACAATTCCCAAAAATAAATCTAAAAATTAAGTCGAAATTACCAACTTTGAAGGTGTTCATATGGTATTTCAATAATTCCATATGGTTAAACTATGATGTATCCATGATAACATTTTAAACATAATTTCTCATTAGATAGTACAGAAGTAAAATGAAGAGTAAACTCTAAATTAAGGTACAGTAATCATAGGATATCCATTCTATTTCCCTGGTAAATACTTTTAAAATATAAGCATTATGTAATTTTATTTTAAAAAATTATAAATTACGGCTCTTCTTTCAGGGATTTTACAGTGTAATTTAGGAAGAAATACATTCTACTATTCTAGAATAATTTTTTTCTGCTTTTGACATACTCCATCTTTTCCTTAAAGTAATGTGTAGAAGACTTCATATTGATTAAAAGAGAGATCTGTTCAACTGGATTTCAGTTGGCATTTTATTAACCAATTTTTAACAATTAAATACTAGGAGGGCAAGGTGAAAAGACATTCCAAATAAAAAAGCAACAACAAAATTACACCATGTGAAAGAAGATTCTGATATTTCATGGATATTATGTAAAAATTATTCCTTAAAATTAAAACCCTTACATATACATGTCAAGAGACCTTTCAAGTTAAAAACAATCACATTATCAATGATTCTGTTATTGACTTCAAATTAACTTTAAAATACAAGTCGTGTTTATTGATATATAGAACACATATACACACATTGTATAAACTAAAGAAACAGTATATAGAATTTATATAATTAACAATATTGATATGAATGAGTAAACAAAGGATTAGATTGTTGGTTGTTTCCAACAAAAATGTCTGACAGGATTGACAAGAAATGGTCAGCACAGACATAAATATTCATCCTTCAAACTCTAATTTACACTTATTTTAAATTTACACTTATTTATATTAAACTATGAAGTTGTCATTTTTTCTTAGAAGAAATTCACTTTTGCTTTGAAAGGATTAAAGGTATAAATAAAAACCCTAAGCTCAAAATTCACCTCAATAACCATTCAAAAAAGCTGACTCCTAGGTTCACTGATGCTTGAAATTCTTAGTACAGCAAAATGGATGTTTTCCTTTATTTTTAAGATGAATGAAAATAAGTAAAGTGTATTAAGTATGAGAGTGATGTGATATATATATATACACATATATGAAGTCTGACCACCCTGGGCACTGTGGTAAGGAAGGTGACCTGTCTGTGCCTCTTGTCTGAGTCATATCCACTTAGGCAAGTCCAAATAGCTCTCAGAGTCTGCTAGCTTGCTTTCTGTTTTTTGTCCAGTATAGTGCTCAGTCAAAATCCCACAACTGGATTACAAAACACACGTGAAGCTCTGGGTTTGATTCCCAGTACTGCCCTGCCTTCCCCAGCCAAATCATGCTGCTAGTAATATAGAACCTCAGTGCTGAAATATTTGCAAATTAATGTTCTGCTCACTAAGGGGCTAGTGCTGTTCTCTGAATGTTGTGAACACTTTTCCTCCACTTTTCTTTCTTTACTCTCCCACTAATTGTTCCTACAATTTCAAATGGTATTTCTATCCTTCCAAATGGTATCTCCAGTGCAAATGTTTTCTCTGAGACCCATACTTGAATCTCAAATTGCCTATTGCAATCTCTTCTTGAGTCCACTATCTTAGAAACTTGGTATGTTTCCTCCCAAGCACATTCTTTCTCAAATCTTTCAGGCTCTGAAAATGGCAAACCTGTTCACTCAGGAACCTGTTACAGAGCTATATCTGACAACCTACCCTCATCTCTTTCATCTGATCCACCAGCAAGACCAATCAACACTACTTCCAAAATACAAATCATGCCTACCAATTTCTCTCCAACATAAAATCTTCATCCAAAACCACCACTCTTTCCTGCCACCTTCACTCTGACAATTTATTTAGAATAGGCAACCAAAATGATCTTTTTTAACACAGGAGGCCAGCCCAGTGAGCTCCTCCTGACGTGTGCATGGCTGCTAGGGACTGTCTGGGGCTTTCCTCCCATTTTTTCAGATGCCACATGACACATGTGCCATTCATCATATACTGCCTGCTAATCCCTCCTGCATTGTTTCCTTTTCATATGCCAAGTGTCAGCTTAAATATCCAGAGAGACCTTACCTCCATTCCATTCCACTATTACAATTTTTATCTCAGGGTAAAAGACAAAGTTTTTTTGCTTCTTTTTGTTTCTTTTACAGCCTTTTGCAGGACTTAGGGTGACTTTTTTAAAAATATATTTTGGTCCTACCTCTCCAAGAGGGAAAAGGGTCAGGCTTACCCTTGTCATTGTTTTATTTATACTACATATGTCTATTTTAGAATTTGTGTCTGCATATATATATTGTGTGTGCATGTTTGCATGTATATGCATGTTGAAGCTATACGCACGTGTACTCATATAATGTATGCATGTATGTATGTGCATATTCTATGTCATGTGTATGTGCACAAATGTATGTATGTAATATCGGTAGCTACCTGTGCATGTGTTTGTGTCAGTATCTGGCATACAGAGGATTTCCAGTGTATTCCATAAATATCTGGTGAAGAAATTACCACCAGGGGTTAGGTTATATTCCTGAACATACTTCAAAAAGCATGACTGACCTAAACACTGTTATGCTCTGAAGGCCTTTTTGAAAAACCTGAAGTTCTAGGTCTCAAGGTGACAGACTAACCCTTGGAAGGAGATCTGCCAGGCATAAATACTATGATATGTCTCAGAAGAACTCAACACACTCAGTTCTTCCTGGAGACTTAAGTTGTCAACAAAAGGTATAAGCAGAAGTCTGAAAGTTTTGTGTGGGGACTGGGAGTACTATTAACCACATGGAAATCAGAAGCTCCTGAGGATCTCAACTCCTACTACACTGTCAGGAAGTACACAATGAAACAGAATTCTGAACTGCTGAAGATTTAAGAAACTTGAACAATCATTAATTTTATTTGTCAACTTGAATAGGACACAGGGTGCCCAAGCATTTGTTCAAATATGAATCTGTATTCCCGGATGAAGTTAACACTTAAATCAGGAGACTGAGTAAAGCAAGAGGCCCTCCCCTATATGGTGGGCCTTATCTGATCAGTTGAAGGTCTGAATATAACAAAAGGCTGTTTCCCTGTTTTTGAGGGAACTCTTCCTGGGAGGGAGAGAGAGAAGTGGGTGTTATGAATACCTACACATATCCTATTTGATCTGTTTCTCTGGAGAACCCTGATTCACATATTCCTACTCTGGTATGCTATAGAAAAAAGAAGAGACATGTCAGCATAAAACTGTTAGAGGCAGTCTTTTCTAATTGTATCCTCCACAGTACCTGAACTTTGTACATAAGGGGGATGTTCAATGGAAAGATTATTTCAAAGTCAGTTGTTCTATAAATACTTTTAAATGAAAGAAAATGAGTTGAAAATGTGTAGTTAAGAAGTATCTCACATCAAGGGCTAGGAGCATGGTTCCATAGTAGGGCATTTGCCAAACACATATCAGGCCGTGGGTTTGGTGCCCCATCTTTCTCCCACTCAACAAATATCTCAAATTAAGGCGATGTTTTGTGATAATTTTGATCACAAAACAGGTGCTTATAAATGTATGATGATATCTACTGGACAATAATTTTGTAAAATTCAGGGACTTGTCTCTAAATATATGCAAAGTAGAAGGGAAAGAGGAGTTAGGTCTAATGCATGCAATTGCTAATGAAACAACATATTGTTTTAATTACATATTACAACATATTACATATTGTTTTAATCTGATGAGGAGTTGAACATTCCCAACACAAGGAATTTCCTTAGGTTTGCCCTACTTAAAAAAAAAAAAAATCCACCTTTGGAATCTACAGTACATTTTAATTGCATGAGTTATACAACTTTTTAAGATAGAATTCCCAATTATTAACATATATTTGGATACTTTAAAAAATTTCATTCAAAAATACACTACAATTAAAACTATCTAAAGGAGAGATCTTAATCTATTATTAACCATTTCGTTAACTAAAAACCTTAACTCTTTCCTGCACACACAGACCAAAACTACTTTGTGGTAAGACCAACGGCTAGATTTCACTGTTTTGATTCACATTATGTTACTTCACATGGGCTAACAGGTTTTGAAGAACTATTTATTTAAACTGTTGGAAACTTCATCTAAATCTTCAACGGATGGACTCTTAATAATAAAACAAGATAGTTCTATAACAAAATATGAAATTTTAAGTAAATTGTATTCAAATATTATAAAGCTCTCTGGTATGAAATTAATGCATTAAGACTCAAGTTGTCAATTCTGAGAACATAATAATCATTTCAAAGTTACCATAAGTGATATACTTGTTGCTTAATTTAAGTTTTTTAGGTGTTCTACATCTGAAACAATGGGACCAAATGGGTTAAATATCAACTATCAAAAACCTCAAAATTCAGGGACTGAGATTGTTGTTCAGTGGTAGAGCACTTGCCTAGCATGCATGAGGCACTGGTTTCGATCCTCAGCACCACATAAAAAATAAATAAACAAAGGTATTGTGTCCATCTACAACTAAAAAAATTAATTCTTTAATAAAAAAAACCCTCAAAATTCTTCTCAGTATTAAGTTTCTAGATTTCACTCATAGACTGACAGGAGGGACACACTTTTCAACTCTTCCACTCCTAGCTATTTCCCTTTGTTACCTTTTGAGCTTCTCAATAGATGATAAAGAGTTTTAAAACATGCTTCAATCTGTACAGCAAATTATACTTAATTATATTTCATATTTTTACCATAAGTAGGTAGAACCTACAAGGAAGGAAAATATATCCCCTTCACTAAAATATCCCAGATCAAAAGCTATTAGAAACTTTATGACTCTTTTAAAAAGAGTCAAAATAAAGCAAGCTACTGACTGTATTGGGTGGTTCACCTTTAGGAACTGATCCAAATGAGAGGAAAAAAAAAAAAACATTTGGCTAGAAACAAATAATATAGCTTACAATCCATTTCCTAAGGGACTGATTCTTGAGGTGAGTTAATCTACCTTTACATCATTCAATTCTACTCTAATAGTTTAGCACTCTAATTCTCTCTCTCTCTCTCTCTCTCTCTTTTTTTTTTTTTTTGGTTGTTGTTGTTGGTACTGGGAGTCAATCCAGGGACCACACACATGTTATTAACGCAAGTACTCTACCATACCACTGAGTCACATTCCCAGCCCTGGCATAAATTTTATTCCAAATAATAAGAACAAACTCTTATTTATCTGCCAGAGACTGTTATAAGCACTTTACTTACTTTAACTCAAAGAATTTTCAAAGCAGCCCTATGGAAGTACTCAGAGAAGTAAAGGTCATGCCTATTTCTGTTTGTAACACTAGTGTTGTGAGAAAATCTTTGAACAACCTTTCCTGTCCACATAAGTGAATTGGTTTAGAGATGGAGCAGATTGTGAAGAGGAAGCTGTGGTGCCAGCGATGCATCTCTTCTCCACTGTGGCATAGGGTAAAGGACCCAAAGCCTGTTCCTAGCACAGCAAGCTGCCCACATTCATTTAGCTGAGATCCATGGAAAGACAAATCAACGTGTGAAAGCATGAAAGCAGAGCACTCGAAAAACTTTTCTCAGCCGACCTGCAAAACTGAAGTTAAAGTATTCTCTTCCGAAGCTAGCAATAAGCAACATTATAAAGAGCAGTCAAGCCTCACTTTATTGTATAGGATTCCCTCTTTTAAAGTTCACTCTTCAACAGAGGTTTTGCATAACCAGGTGATACAAAGTAAAGCAAAAAAGTTGTCAATTATTGCCTTAATATTTAAAATTGTACCTCTAGAGTAATTAATACACTTTTGATGTTAAAGAAATAAAAATTGTACTTGTTATGTGATTTGTTTTTCAGCACTAAAAACTTGGGTTTTCATGTACTACCATTTTTCTGATTTTCATACAAGAAGTAAATTTTATAGGTTGGATAACCAGCCAATCATATAAATAAAGATCTAGGAATCCATAGGCAGAAAAGAGAAGAGATCATGGACAAGGAATTTTAATACAAAGGGGAAAAAAAAACCCTCCAGAGGACAATTCTATTTCTTTAACATCTGAGTGAATTTATGTTCATGGTCAAAGGAGATTCAACAGAACACTAGAGCATTCAGATACCTAACTACTTCTCACTGAGGAGGAAGGATCTAAAACATCAAAAATGTGCCATCTTTTGGGGGGGGATTGTCATTTTATTTTTGGGAAAAAAAAAAAGGTTTATCCTTTGTTCATGTCTACTTTCCATGTTGTCAAGTTCAAAAAACCAGGAAATAGACCTTCATGAAGACCCCCACACCTCTTCTAGCCCTCCTAGAGCTATACAGAGTTCCCCCAGGTCTGAAATAATCCATATAACTAGAATTTCCTAATGGGAATAAATTTAAAAATCATGTCATATAGCCCCATTGTTTCAATCTACTTGAGTTCTTATGAGCCTTTACATTTTAATGAGTCACACATTTACTTAATATCTTAATAGTAATGTACAGATGTCTCTGACTTATGATGGTTCAACTTTACAATGGTGTGAAAGTGATAAATATCACTTTGAATTTTGTGTGTTTCCTAAGCTAGGGACATATGTTGTAATCAAGAAACAGAACCATCTTCTTAATCTTACAGGTGGGACCAGGTAGCAACTAGAGGCAAAGGATGTTTACAGTGTATATTCCAAGAAATGGAGGCCTTTTGTGAAGTATCTGATGTGAGGTCATAAAGTGAGAAGTCTGATTTCCAAGTGTGACATACAAAAATCAAAGTCGTTACTTTTATGTTCACAGTTTCCACTCTGCCAACTATAGATGCTTTTCAATTCACAATAGCATTATGTACTGATAAACTCATCATAAATTAGAAATATCCTAAGTTAAAAATGCATTTAACATATATAATCTATAGATTATGACTTGTAACACAATAAACTATAGTGTGTGGGCTATTTTCCTGCTCACTGCTGCCACCTAGCATCACAAGTGATGATTACACCATATGTCCCTAGCTTAAGCAATAAAATTCAAAGTGATGTTTCTATTGTTATCACTTTCACACCACTGTAAAGTTGAACTATCATAAGTCAGAGACATCTGCACATTGCAATTAAGATATTAAGTAAATGCATGGCTCATTAAAATGTAAAGGCTCATAAGAACTCAAGTAGGTTGAAAAAATGGGGCTACTTGACATGATTTTTAAATTCATTCCCATTAAGAAATTCTAGTTATGTGGATTATTTCAGACCTGTGTACAAGCTGCAAACATTTTATTTGTGCTTTATTATTTTTTCACAGTTTACCAAAGTAATTTCATTCACAATTTGTCCTGACATTATACTTGAGTCTGAATCCTTGAAAATACTTCATGTTTTTCTTAATTTAGTTGTTTTCCTCATTTAATCCTTATAACCACTTGTTGAGATGAATACCCTTACCATTTGCTTTTTATAGATGAAGAAACTGAGTCCTGGAACAATCAAGTAATTTGATGAAGGTAATGTGGCCACCAAGTATCAGTGTTTAATAACACTTTTAAGTAAATCTTAAGATTTACTTAACAACTATAGGGTTCAAGCTTCTAAGGTTTCAAAAATCTAAAATAAATATTTAAGAACAGAAATTCACAATAACTTAGCTCCACCTATAGTTTATTTCCTTTACATACCTCACTGAAAAGGCTTCCATTAACATAGGAAATCCAGAGTTTCCAGAAGTTAGGCAGCTGACTTAAAACAAGCTTGGTTAATTTTTCAACAAATGCCACTCTGTAGGGAGTTTTATATCTCCATGCTAAGGGAAAGAAGAATAAAATACTATGAATACTCTTGTGAATCAGTAAAATAATGTATTTGAAGATATGATTTTCTACTCATACCCACACCTAAAAATGAAATACAAAGAAGAAATAACCTAAATATGGGTAGAAACTTGTGGCCCACTTTGGCTATGGAACGTCAGTTTAGTGATACAGCAATATTTCTTTTTTTTTTTTTTTTAATATATAGTTTTTTAGTTGTAGGTGGACACAATACCCCCATTTTATTTTTATGTGGTACTAAGGATCGAACCCAGTGCCCCACGAATGTCAGGCAAGCACTCCACCCCAGCCCCACAGCAATATTTCTTAATTCATATCATACTCTAGAGCACAACAGTCACCAAGGTCCCTACTTTTCTTGTTTCAGCCTGGTATTGAGGAGCACCCTCTAAAGCATCCCAGGCCAGGCCAGGCAGGGACCAGGATGACAGGTCAGGCCAGTACACTATCAGCTGGGAGGACCGAGAGAGAAGGGTACTTTGGCTTTTCAAGCTTATCCTCAGGATAGTGTAGTTTTCTTCAAAAAGTCATGCCTTCAACCAGCAAAGAAAAGCCAACATAGGGGCTTGCTCTGCCATCTAATGAAACTAAAAGCTAATTACAACCTTTGAGAAATGTCATTATATACCCTAGATGGTGAAAATTCAGTCAAGAATCCAGTTGTTATTAAGGAGCATATTCAAGTGCAATCACTGAATGAATAACTCCTCCCATAAGATCGAAATTCAGAAAAAAAAATACTGAAACCTCTTTGGTTCTACATTATTTATAGCAGTAACTAAGAAGTAAAGCCTTAGATTTCGTTGAGGAGGAATACATTCTTGGGAACAAAAACATATGTAGAAATTTAGGCACCTGTAGCTATTTTCAGGCTCCCCCTTTGTTTATCCCAGGGTTGACTGTTTGGCTACTTGGCTCAGGATTCCTTCCTGTCTTCACTGCTTCTACCCTACTTCCTAGTTGCTCACTTGGGAGCTGCTGCAAGATCCCACAAAGCCCTTCACCAGTCCCACTTCAGTGATTATCAGAAATGCTGGAGGGTGGAGGGAATTATGATCTGTTATTTAGCAACATGAAAGACAAGTCAGCTTCCAACAAGGATTTCCATTAACTCCATGACCAACCACTGTTTTTCAAAATACCCCTAGGCAAAAAAAAAAAAAAAAAAAAGTGCTATTCTTCTTGGTATTACAGGGAAGGAGGTGTAAATTGTATTTGTTTTAAAATGTCTAATAACGTTCTAACTTGTTAATATATGGCTAGGAAATAAAACAGTGGAAGACACTGCCTGGCCCCCACCCCCATTTGCCCAGCCCTTGGTCCAGTTGTAAGAAACCACTGTAACAAGTATCTTGTGATTCTTTGCTAAAAGCTTTTCGCATGTACAAACATAAATATGTACTCTCTCCCTCCCAACTATCACTTTAAGTTTTGTTTTTTTTATAAAAATGGAAGTATACTAAATACACTCATTTGATGCTTGGCTTTTTTCATTTAACAATGATTCTTATCTTCCACCTTCATAAATAATATGTTCCTCTTCTTTCTTCCCATAGATACAGAGGACACAGTATTTAATATTGGAGGTAGTCTAATAGGAAAATTATCTTCTAATAGAAAAGATTGTTTTCAGTCTTTTGCAATCAAAACTAATGCTTTAGCCAATAACAGTATGCCTATATCATTTAGCACATGTGCCTGTACAGAATAAACTCCATTATAAGAACTGCTGGGTCAAAGAGTACATGCAGTTGTAATTTTGAGAAATATTATTGAATTGCATTCTAAAGAAGTTATGTACACTTTATCAAACAACACATGAAAATATAAGCTTCATTATAACCTCACCAACAAACAAACCAAACACAAAAGCTAAAACAAAACCTAAAACAAAAGCTTGGGATTTTTGCCAAACTGGTATTTCACTACAATAGTATACTGACTTTTATTACTATTGTTATGAATGAGGTTGAGTACTGATTCATATGCTTCCAAGCCACTGAAACTTCCTTTTTGCTGCTTTTAGAGCCTCTTTTTTTTTTCTTATGCATATCAATCCTCTGCCTATGTTGTACAGGCACGTTCTAAACTCATTTTTCACATGTATGAAAGGGCACATTGTAATCTTTTACTCGACCAATATTTATTGATGATCCAAAATGTGCTTATCATGTGGCTATACTCAAGATCTGTGTGAATTGTTCACCACTAATGCTGAACAAGCTCTGCTTTCACAGAGCTTCACAATCTAACAGAACAGTCAATTCAGTACATCACAATAGCAATGTGAGGCAAGGCTAAGAAGTTAAGAAGTAGCTTTCATTTGTTGATAGAGCTGTTACAGATTCTTTTTCCTAAAAAGTAAATGATAGATTATTTTCCAAAAGCAGGCAGCATGCCAGGGGCAGGTGTGTTCTAATAACAAGGTAAAAAACAGGAGGAGAAAAATCTAAAAGTTGAAGCATTGAAAAATTTTCAATACATGGTAACAAATAAACATTGTATCTTTCCCAAGAACAATGTTTCCAAATATCTTGTTCCTCCATGCAGCCAAATCTATTATTATTTTGTACCCACCACCACCACTATCCAACCCCTCACTGTGAGAAACTCATCTGTACCTTTATCTCACATATTCTTTGCAAGGCTTATTTGATGGGAAATTAAAGTAAAAGTGTCCAAAGCAGAACCCATTGAACCTGCACCAGCTCTTTATGTAGTTTGTCCTAGCTCATTGCCTATAAATGTACCCTGTGCATATAGACAATAATGTAGGTATCTATACTCTATAGGTGAAAAAAAGCAGTTCTTCATGAAGATTATGCCCCAAACCCAGGCAAAAAATAAGGAATACTGTCTTTTTTCTCCCTTTCTTTCTTTCTTTGGGGTACCAGTGATTAAACTCAGGGGTACTCAACCACTGAGTCACATCACCAGCCTTATTTTGTATTTTATTTAGAGACAAGGTCTCAGTTAGTTGCTTAGCACCTCACTTTTGCTGAGACTGGCTTTGAAATCACAATCATCCTGCCTCAGCCTCCTAAGCCACTGGGATTATAGGTGTATACGCCACCTCATCTGCTTTTTTGTTACTTTAAAAGAAAAATTTCTTTTTAAAAACCATAAAATAAGCAAAGTAAACTCACCCTCTTTCTTGTTAAATCCATAAATGAGCATTATAAATTGAAATGATTTTAAGATAGAAAAAGTACTTAAACAATTATAAATAAAAACATAACAAATCAATTCCAAAAGATTCCTTTGACTAAATCTTTCTATGGCATATTAACCAGAGAAACTATTTTGCCAGATTTCACATAGTGGAGAAATGTTAGAGTAGCTACTAAATAATGTTGTTGGATAGTCACAGGGAATGGGAGTTCTGCCATCACTAAATATACTGGCACTCAGTCACCAAGGTTCTCAGAAAATAGCACAGTTCCTGCACCTCCTGCCCAGTGACAGAGAATAATTCTTACCTTTACATTACGTGTAAATTCTTCTTACGTATATGTATATATAATAGACTCCTTTCTCCCCCATTCCTTCTAAGTCTACTTCATCCAAATTCTTATCATTATAACTGAATAATAATTGGATTTTCTTTTCCAACAAGTCTTAAACGTCACATAATTAGTTAAGGGTCACATGATATATGACTGACAGAATAACATCAAGAGTAATTGCCTAAGAATGAAGAAAGGAACTAAGGACATATGGCAGAAACATTCATATTTTTTCCCAAAAGAAATCACAAAATATGTAGGTTGATTTGATCACAAAGTTGAGAAAGAACCTATTCAAATTTATTCATATCCATGTTTTATTATAAGCAATCCTTCATAATGTTACAATTTCAAAATATAACTTTAAGAAAATTAAACTTGATTTCTTTGACTTCCACTTCTAGCCATGCTAGAGTAATAAGAATTAGATTTAACCTCCAGCCATAAATAACTAGACCAGCATTGACAATGGCAAACCCCTAGGAAATAACTGTTTTCAGATACTGATGGCAGGCAGGACAGGTCTGTGATCCCTGAGGTGGGAATACATGTAGTAAGCCCATCATCACTCAGGGTTCCTGCTTGCCGCCAGTTTCTGGAATAAAGAGGCAAAGGAGGAGGAATTAAAATAAAGCTCAGTGGCCTTTCTGAGTTGTAGAACAAAATTTAAGGAAGCTGGAGTAACTAGAAATTGCAGGAAGAGTTCAGGACAGAAAAGGACTAGGTATTTAAACAAATAAATAAGTAAAGCTTCAGATCTGTATAGGGATTCTCTTAAGTTTTTTTGCTGAGGACTAGGTCATGCATACTTGGAGTTCAAACACTTCACAAAGCTAGGTAAAGACCAATTAGGAAATTATAAACTCAACAATTTTCAGATATCACGTAGGCCATGATAGAACTGAATTGATCTTAACTGCCTGGCTAGCATTATTTACAAGAAGACAATAAAACCCAGACACTCACCACTGAACATAAAGTGTGTGACAAACACTAACAACCACTAAAATCATTAGAAATACTCGAAAGCAAGGGAATGGGAATCATAGCTAGAAGAAGAAAAATTAGTTGACAGTAACAGATCCAGAAATGATACAGATAATGAAATTAATAGCTATTAACAGATATCTTTATATCATATTTATAATACATAATATAATATCTATGGCATAATATTCATATTATAATATCTTAAAGGTATAACTATCTTCAAATACTTAAGGGAAAACATGAAAATAACAAAGGAAGGGAAGATTTTAAAAAGCTGGGGGTATAACTCAGTAATAGAGCATATGCTTAGCCCTAGGTTCAATTTAGAGCAAACAAAGAAGAATAGAACTTGAACAGATGAGAAATATAGTACCTGACATTTTTAGGTTGAACATTAACTAATGTTGAGCTGGGATGTGACTCAGCGGTATAATATCTGTTGAGCAAGCACAAGGCCCTGGGTTCAATCCATAGTAACACCAAAAGGGGGTGGGGGTCAGAAAAGTTGAAATTGACTCTATAATAAAGCACTGAGTAAACCACAAGGAAAAGGGAAAAAAGATCCTATCAATTAAATTTAATTACTGCACAGTTACTTAATAAGCACAAGAGGTAAGAATTGATAATATTTCATACCAGTTACATCACTAAATCATGGAATTTTCCAAGAAAAGGAAGAAAGTTTGAAATCATATGAGTAGAGATTTAAAAGACCAAGTAAGTGTGTGCGTGTTGGGGAGGGAGAGGGGTGTTGACACCTACTGTCATCTCGACCAGACTGAAAGCTGCTGCCTCTCTTTAGTGATGCTGTCTGACTGAGGTGGCCCAACACAGAAGGTCGCACATCATTATCAAGATCCAGCATGGGACTGTGCAGGCCAGGGTTACCTACAAGAGAGAGGTGATATTCCCATTTATTCTATACATTCTTACTTAATTGATTTAATGCACTGTTTCTCTGAGGCTATTTCTTGCTCTGCTGTTCTAATCTTTAAATAAAGCATCTACTAAGTAAAATAAAAAATATTTTCTCTAACTTTAAAAATCATTCCTACCATGACAAATTTGGAAGATTTAATCCATTATTTTTAAATCATGTGGTAGAACATATGTGTCATTTTAGACAGCAAGCATGAAAACTGGCAAGTAAGGCTGTAAACATTAAAACTGGGAGGAGAAATAATTTTTTGCAAAACAACTCGTTGACACTTGGAAAGGAAGTCATGGAGACCTGACTCATTTTTACAGCATGAATCTTCTCTGGCTTTTTCACAATTTCTATTTAAATTCCCAAATCTCATCCTTTTTTTTCTGGGATGTAGAATTTGATTCCATTTCTATTCCTGATATAGGCCATCTAATTTGGATCCTTTTTACTTCACAATGTTAATATTCCAAAAGCTGAACATTCTGATATTATCAAAAAATTTTCGTTCTTTTCCTAAGTAAATTTCACACAAAAATACTGTTTTCTTGATTCTCTTCCAGAAACCCTCAGGATAAAGGCTATACCAGTTTTTTTTCCATTCCAAATTATCCTGAAACTCAGGACACAATTTTTCTAAAATGGATCTCAAGAATTATAGGAATGGCATGACATAGTACTAAAAGAGTTTGTAAGGATATTGGTTTCAAGTAGTAAAATTTGCTTTGTTGCTCTGCAGAGGACCCTAGAAATACCACTAAGTGCTTTAGTGGAGAATTCAAAGATCTCCAAAATAAATGGAATTCAACGATCATTTACAGAGCATTTACTATACACAGGACAAAAAAAAAAAAAAACTTTAGGAGCTAGGGATGTTGCTCAGTGTTGGAGCATTTATGGGTACTTGCCCTAGCATGCAATGCATGAGGCCCTGGGTTTAATCCCCAGCACTGAAAAACCAAAACAAAACAAATAAAAAGCACCTTACTTTTCTTGCCTAATTTACTATCCTCTCCACTTGAAAGGCCTCACTCATGTTTCCTCTTCATCCGTTTAAACCCTTGTCCTTAAAGATTCATCTTAAATTATAGCTACTGCACAGCCTCTAACTATAACAACTAAAAGGGTTATCTATCTTTGCCCTCTGACAGAAGTCAATCAGAATGTACACAATTTAACAATTTCACATCTCCCTTCTGTTCATTAACAGTTATGTATTATTGCCTAGTCCCAAACCAGACCACAGTGTTCTCAGAGGTAAGAACTAAATATTACATCTCCATATTCCAATAGTCATTGATCTTCCACAAATAACACCCTCAATGTATTAATGAGTGGTAAATTTCAAATTACTCACTGAAAACTGTATTTCCTGTTTTAAATAGCTTAAAAGAGCTTTAAAAACTTATGGATTTGTGTTCAGGTCAGGTGCTAAGGATATAACACATTTATAAATAAAAATAATTTATCATTTTAGTATGGTGATTTCCTTATTTTAATAAGAGAACAAGGTGATGATTTTATGCCACCAATGCTAGCTATCTAGTTACATTCAACAAGTTATTTATTGAGCTTGTCCTGTGTGCCAGGAATCAAAGGCCCTGGGAAAAAGGTGATAGATAAGTCCTTGCTCTCAAGGACTTTACCTTAGGAAGGTGAAGGCAAAAAAATAGACCAGTAAAAAAATAATAAAAACCTAGTATGAGTGCTATGCAGAGAATCTAAAGGAGTGAGGAAGCAGAGTGACCGGGTGATCAGAGAAACCCTGACTTCACAAGCATATGCTATCCTCATGAGCCACTGTACATAATACAGTACCAGGTAAATGTTACCTGGAATAGAAATTAAATCATTTGGACAGATTCTTTTAGTGGGATGCAAGTTTCTGAAGACTATCTTTGGACTGCTGTGTTAAATATAAATATATTACTAATTTGGAAAACTATTGCATTTAACACAAAGCTTATATAATTCAAAATGTTAAAACAAACAAAAAAAGACATGTGATGCAGAGTTAAAAAAAAGTAAAGAAACAATATTTTTGTAAATAATTTTTCTATGTTAAATAGGAAGTTTGAGATTTTAATGATTTATGACATTTTACTTTGAAGTTTATACAGCTATTATTATTAATAGTAGATTTCAGTAAGTTAATATCAAAATATTAATTTTCTGATACACTTTCAAAGGAAACTCAAGAGGGGTCTCAAACTTAGCATCACATTACATCTATATCCATTTTTATCTATATTTTAAAATGTGTTTTAAAAAGTATAAGAGAATGTTTTAATTTAAAAATGTTACTTTTGTAGGTTTCAGTACTATAAATTTATGACAAAGAAGAAAAGTGCTTCCTAGTTTCCTGAAAAATATGCTATATAACATTCTACAAATAATACAATTATCACTGCATAAGTAGATTCTCAGAAAATCTTTTCCCCATAACTGATATCTTGACAACTTTAATTTAAATGGTTTGATATTGTATCATTTATGTAGTTTAAGTAAATCTTGAATTTTGAAACTGTTAAAAGACTGATTTATCTTTTTCTTTAATAACAGAAACTGTGTTAAGAATATGCTTTTGTTCTATTAGAAACCACATCATCAGTTTTCTGTGATATCAGACAAAGAACATTAAATATAAACTAATTTCTTAATTGATAGTCTAACGTCACCAGCAAGTATAACAGCAACACATGCCGTTATAAGACAAATCAGCATCTGGAACACATTTGTGAGACCTATTTGCGCTGAGTGACCAGAAAGTAGCACTGCGTCATTGCACCTAAATACATAAGCCTTGTAAACCAAGCAGTAGGCACTAACCTAGAAGTGCCATTTCTCTCTCTAACATTTGGCTCCTTTTCTCTGCTAAAAAGGAGGAGGAGGACAACTTACAATGCATTATTGTACAAGGAATTAAAAGAATTTTGCTTTGCAGTAAAAGAGATGCAAACATTTTAAATGATTTGTTTCAAATAATTTACTATCAAGTGTTCAAAAAAGAAAACTTGAGGATTATGACACTTCTTTAAACTGTATGACTTGATATTTTACCTCACAAAATTATTACAAATATTAAGTGGTTTTGACAATAAGTAAGCATTACTATAAAAGAACAAGATGGAAAAAATCCATAATTTTTGTAAAATATAAAATCAGCAAAGGCTTTAAGATATTTTATAAGAGCCTGGCATGGTGGTACATGCCTATAATATCAACAGCTCTGGAGGATGAGGCAGGAGGATCGAATTGCAGGTTCAAAGCCAGCCTAAGCAACTTAAAAAGACCCCGTCTCAAAATAAAAAATACATATATAAAGAGTTAGGATGTGGCTCAGAGGCTAAGTGCTGCTGAGTTCAATCCCAGATACCAAAAAAAAAAATTCTTAATAAAATATTTCACAAGAAATTAGCCTATTTTATCTTGATTGTATTACCTTACAATATGTTAGCAATGTTTAAGAGAAATGTAAAGACAATATAAAGTTATATGTGAGAGTATCATATGCAACTAAAAATGATGTTATTTTGTATATTTTTCCTGAAAACCTAAATTTTCTTTCCATTGACAGTTAGCTGAGGATTAGTGTTCAACTATATCCATACTACTTTGATTTTTCATTAGAATGCTTGCTTGCAATAAAACCTTGTGTAGGTGACAGAGACTGAAGTTTTTATAAAGCTGTGTTTGACTTTCCTTTTCAAACTAATACTAGAGATATGATAAATTGTGGTATAAAGGTGTATTAAGAATTATAATGCAAAAAATAATAAGAGAGCTTATGTAAACAAATAAATAAAAATTAAAAAATATATATGAATTTTGAAGGGCAATTTGTTTTCTTGGCAGTAAATTTCCTCACTATTTTTTTTTTCTGAATGGAAAAACAAAACTTTCTTTTTTTTTAGTGCAAGGGATCGAATCTAGTGCCTCATGCATATTAAGCAAGTGCTCTATCACTGAACTACTTCCCATCAGATGGAAACTTTTAAGAAGATTTTGTCAAATAGGAAGTGATTACTTTTACCCTTAATGAAAATGTTTATGTTATGCCCTCATTTGGGCCAATACTAATTGTTCCCTATGTAAGACAGCAGGGCAGGGATTAATTCTATGAAGAAGTCTCATGACTATATAGCTGGTATGGGGTTCTATAGCACTTAGTCACAGGCCTATTCTGTAAAACATACCTATAAAACATTAGTGCTTAAACCATGCATTTTGTAAAAACTTCTTGAGCAGTAAAATTCTGATCCTGTGATTCAAAGTTTGAGTATAAAATTTTAAATCATCATTACAAAATTGGAAAAAAAAAAGTTTATTCTGCTCATTATTCCTACACTTTAAGAAACTCATCACTGGTGTTCTTAAAATTATAAAAAGTTTGCCTTTACATATACAGCAAATGTGAAAATTATGCCTTAAAAGGAAATTATATCACACAAATATTAAAGGTAAATATTAAAGGTACTTCATTAGAATTTTTTGATATTATTTTATGGATTTTAGAGCTTGGCTAATTTTAAAGACACTAAGCACAGTAACCAATAAGTATTCTCAAATGAATAGACTTAAGATAAAAAATCATACAATGCAGTCTGTCAAAATTATCTGAGAAATAACTACAGGGTCAAGACTACTCTGGAGTAATTTCAAGTCGGCACAAACCCTATGGCGTGAAAAATCATTATAAAGCATTTCTAGAAATTCTACTACGTATTATTCATAAGAAAAATGGTACAAACAAAATTCTAAAAGAGTTCTTAGATCTGGTTTTATCTTTTAACTTCCACAAACTAGTATTACAATAGTTACAATTTTACCAATATAAATGATACATCTCATCTACAAAAAGTTGGAAGAAAAAAATGCTTTACCTAATTGAGATGAAGAACACACACACACACACACACACACACACACACACACACAAACTATACTTGGAAATAATTGACAGTAAAAATTCAATCTCATTTCTCCAGTTACATAAGTTTCTATAATATCTGATAGCAACATTGTCAAAAGAAATTCTTAAGCCCAATAGTAGAGTGCTTGCTTCACCTACATAAGACCCTGGGTTCAATATCCAGTACAGAAAAAAAAAAAAAAAAAAAGTCAAAAGGAATTATTTTTCTAATTGTGAGGTGTGAGCATTGGATATATCTGACAAATTATAAACAAGCATAAAATTAGTTTTTAAATACTGTATAAATGCAGAACAGAAATTTGGCTTTAACAAGAGAAAAACAATGGAAAATTTGTTTAAAAGTTGCAGGAGTTACTTTCTTCAGAACAATACCAGTCACTTCACTATATTACAATATTTACCAGTAAGTGTGAGGTCCTGAATCATCAATAAAAGACCAAGTTAAAACATTTGTTTTTTTTTTTTCTCCAGCAACTATGATATTTCTACTAGGTTAAAAATAGTCCAGCTTTATGCTCATCTATAGGTGAGGAAAGATCTCCCACAAAGCTCACAAACTCAAGGATTTATACTAAAACTCTGAATCCTACAACAATCAGTTAAAAAAAAAACTGAGGAGGACTTTAAGAAGACTATAGAAAAATGCTTATTATACATATATTCCATAAGACTTCAGGAAACCTTATCACATATTGCTCAAATCCTTTCAGCTCAAGCTGTGCAAGGTTTTGCCTATTTTAAATGCAAATAACGGTCAATATTTGTTTAACAGGGGTCTATACAACAAAGTGCATAAGAGACATTCTGAAGGCAAGCCTGCAGATGCGCAGCCAGGTGAATAAGTTTACTATATTTTCTCATGATTTATGCTTGTATAGCAAGTTTTCTCACAGTGCACAATGGACTGATCTATAGCCCCGGGACTCTCAGAAGGGCGGCTGACTTCCTCACCGCCCTTAAACACCTTTGAACACATTTTCCTGTGCACAGCGGGCCCTTGTCCTGTGCTGCAGCCTGACCACCCACTGTTGCTTGTTGACCAAACATGCAGACCAGGAGCCTCCACAGACAGAGGCAGGATGGGATTCCTTTCAAGCACGCCACACAGAAGAATTTCAATGCCAAAGCTGGGGTGGGGGTGGGTGTATCAAGGCAGAATTACAAATTCCTTACAAATTAGACCTGTATCAACAGATAAAAATGCTCTCTTTGATCTTCTGATTCTCTCTATATTGAAAGTTTTGATAGGGACATTTTCTCAATTAAAAAAAAATCATTTAATCCAAATTAAACCAAGGGAGTCAATAGTTAATACACCCATGTTAACTACTTCATTTTGGATAGTCTTTAGCAGGTCCTAGGCCACATTTCTGATGTACATTTCAACACCACTCAAAACAATGTACAAAAAAGTAAATGTACTTTAAAACCAAAACTATGTGAACTTTCAAGAAGCCTTTTTAGCTAACTGGTTAGTTAAGCAAGAACCTTATATTTGTAATAAGTAAAATGGGTAAGTAACCAAAATGTTTATGTTTTTATTAAGTTCCTATGCTTTTTGGCAGTTATATATAGATTACATAGAGAAAATATTATCTAGAATATAAAAGTAAAAAACTGTTACAAAAATTGAAAGAATATAGAATTAAAATACTTGTAATGATCAATATTTTTAAATTACCAAGTGTGAATTCAATGTGTATTTGACATTCAATGTCACACTTTTCTTTCCACTAAGAAGAGAGGACCGGGTTAGGCATGAAATGGCTCCCAGCTGCAAGAAGTCTTCCTCCAGATGTACAGTAAGCCAAGGTTGTAGAAAAGAACCAGCTGCTAGGATAACCCACTGAAAAGGTCCTTTGACATCGCCTTTTTTGGCCTGTTTGATCTAAAAAAAGAGATTGCTTATTGTAAGGTGAATAGAATCTATTATAAAGCAGAAGATACAGAGGCCGTAATCCAATTCTCTCCTATGATATTCAACAGCTATTATTTTACAATACAGGATCTGAAATGCTATTCCAAAAGTAAATCAAGTTCTTAATCCTAGGTTATTGACTTTAGGGGAAAAAAAGTACCTAAATTACTAGTATTATTAGTCATAATTTGAAACTGGAGAATAAAACTTTCTTTTCAAATTAGATTTCTAAACAATCTACCATCATTATGTTAAAAAAAAAAACTGCTGATCTGCATTTTGGCAATTAGAACCATTTATGCAGACTTGTACTACTTACTATAAGAGTGACAATTTCTGATGGTATGCATTCCAAAACTAATTCATGGTATATTAAATATCAACTTTTTTTCTTCTCTCTCTCTCTCTCTCTCTCTCTCTCTCTGAGGGGGGAAAAAAAGGCATGAAACTCAAGACTCTTGCTTTGCTTAAAAAAAAAAAGACAATTTGATTGCACTCATAAATGGTACTTTTCCTTTATTTAATTCCCTATCCTGAATTTACTTTCTCTCTGTATGGCTTCTAATTCTTAAAGCAGGTAAATAAAATCCTACTAAGCTTTCATATTCTGAGACCAATTTTTAAGACTGTCATCACAACATGAAAAAGAACAAGTATATAGGTGAATCAACTGTCAGTCCAACTCAGAAGTCCTCAATGTTGGATAGAACTTAGTTGTAAGTAGTAGCAGATGGAAATCAAATTAATATCCCCCATCTGTACTTACTATAATTCTGCCTTTCCTTTTTTGTTGTTGTTGTTGTAAACTGAAGTTTATCACTCCAGGTTCATTTAGTAATAAACACTCAGGAGAGAAACTACTTTTTAAATCTCCAGAAATTAAACTACATAACAGAAACTTAAATATCTACAACCTCATTATATCAGCTTTTAAAAATTATAATTATATTAATTTAATATATGTATAACAACACCCTTTGACTGTCTTTTTGACTATGGAAATATTTTTATAGTTCCACAGAAAATTCTACTACTGACAGTTTCCTAATGGAGGCTGCAGTTTAATCCAGCATATAGAAAGTCTCCCTAACCCTGCATTAGGGCAATACCAGAATTATATGTGTAAACCCCACTTATTAAAAAATGTACATGTACATACATATATAATATATATAACACGTACATACAGATCACAGCTTTATATTTTAAATATCAAGAAAAAATACAGTTCAGTTTTACTGTGTAAATTAACAAAATCGTAGGCAAATTACAATAATATAACTTACACATATATTTTATGAGCTTCAGTTGAAAATATGGGCTTTTTGTATCATAAGGTCCTTGAAAAAACATAAACATTTTTATTTCTTTCAGCAAGTATTTAACAATCTGTTGAATGTTTGAAATCAAAGAGAAACTGAGCATTGTATAAATTTATTTCCTTCTGTTATAAGGTTATTTTTAAGAATTCATTGTTTTCTTAAGCTACGGCTCCTATTCTAAATGTTCCCTCTATTGGGACCCAATTCTAAGATGCCTTTTGGGAAATCTTAATTAAGCATACTTCTGAAAGAAGGGAATTACTCTGAGAAGGCTGATGACTTTTTCCTCAAGTTATTAAGACATAGCCAGCCTATATCTGAAGAGTTAAGCTCAAATTCACTTTCAGAACAAAGAAAAAAAATACCTTTGAAGGCTACCTTTAAAAATCCTGTTTAGAACGCCAGTAGGGGGTTAACCAAAGGGCTTTTCCTGGCAGGAAACCTGAAGACTTACTCTAATTTTGGACCTATTTCACAGGAATTTCAAGAGATAATTGACATTTCTCATAAAGTGGTTAAGTTTAAGGTGTACAATGATTCAGGGCACAAGGCTGCTTTGAATGCAGGGGACCAGAAGCAAAATGGTTACCCTGTTGAGGCTGGAAAAAAACAGAAGTCAAAGTCTTCCATCAACATTTAAGCTTTCAAACAGGGTTTTATCTTTGTTCTTGTTTCTTTTGACTAGTTTTTTTTCCCCTCATCTTTTTCTCCAGTAGAAAAATCAGAAGATCACATTTGGGCTACAGTTGTTAGGCCTCAGAAGAGGAGAGAAGGACATCTGGGGATGACGGCCAGGTGTGTTGAAGATGCAGGGACAACCTCCTGCTCTGCTTTCCTAGACTGTAACCTGAAGAGCACCATCTGCTAGGGTCCGTGTATATTATTACTATAAAAACTGGAATCCGGAGAAGGGTCTAATGCAGTACTCATAGGAATATCCACCTTACAGCCACCTCTGATGCCAAATGCTTCATCTACAAGAGAGTCTTTCTTACAAAAAGGCAGCTTTGTATGTAGGGCTGTGGTCTCTGAAAATCTATCATCATCTTTGCTCATTAAATTTTCTCTGAAGACCACAAGACTAAATACAATTAACATTTCTCCCAAACCCACATGCAAAGACTTTTCAAAAAATATTTATATGTAAATTAGAATTTCTTAGATTCATGCATAAAGACCAGCTTTACTTAAAAATACACCAAGAATTCTTTTCCTGCTGGAAACACTTAAAATTAATCCATTTAAAATTGAGTTTTATTTCACAAAATTGTCTCAGTTTTTTACCATTTTCTACCTATGGATTTACTTAAGCAATTACAACTATTTCTTTTCTTCAGTGTTAATAGTCTAAGACAGTTATTATGATAGAACTTAAGATGTACTTTCTTTAGAAGGCAACAGGCTTTCATTTTCAAAGTATATTCCTGAGAATAACCTATTAAAATCAACATAACTTTACAACAAAGTACTAGATGAAATGCAGGCACTGTCTTTTTTAGGGACATTTCTAAGCAATTCCTGGCAGAATATGAATCACCTTTTCAAAATGCTTAAGACTTCAGTGTACAGTTATAGTCAGTTCAAAGAAACCAGCAACTGCCAAGCAAATAAGTAAACACCCTGTCACTAGGCAGTGAGGATCAGACCAAGTCACAAAAGTACAAAAGCGACATCAACTGGGAGATGCTGGCCCTACCTCTTTCCATCCCTGTCACCATAAATCTTTCAGCTCTGCTGGGAAGATAGTAGGCCTTCCCAAACATATCTTTACTATTTCCCAGGATGACTTCTAGTCACTGGATATTTTCTCATTCACCTCCATTTTCTCAACATATTGACTACTGGATCATTTATTTATACTTGATATATAATTTTAGAGGTTACTAATTATGTTTACATAAAATTTCTTCAATAGGGTTTATCTAAATATAAGCAAAATAACATCAAAAGTAATAGAAACTAGAAAATGCTCATCTAGCTTGGAGAGTTTCAAGCATAGTAGCTCTTTATGATTTACCAAACATCAATTTGCCTTACCT
Organism: Ictidomys tridecemlineatus; assembly: GCF_052094955.1. Classification (NCBI taxonomy): domain Eukaryota; kingdom Metazoa; phylum Chordata; class Mammalia; order Rodentia; family Sciuridae; genus Ictidomys; species Ictidomys tridecemlineatus. Next base: position 132,572,796 of record NC_135484.1, read on the forward strand.
GCCAGAAAAATGGCAATTTGCTTTGACATCATATTCAGAATTCTGTATGATAAAATATGCTCCAACAATGTAACACAGAGAAGTATTGTCTTCTGGCCTGGGGAAATGAGTACAGTCTGGTAGAAAGGGGAGGAATCTGCACACTCACTTGCTAGTTCTGCCCTCACTCAAAATACAGACAACTTGGGTCTGTCACCTGGCTTCTCAGGGATACCTTCATCACATGAAAGGGATTTATAGTCATCTATTGAACCAGACAATTTCTCCAGTTTCTTCTGAAGGAAAGTCCAAATGATATTTTGTGGATCTTTCTACATATTGCCTTATATTTACATTATATATAATTAGAGTAATCATAAAATATCTATTAAAATAACTATATAGCAGTTATAGATTATATGAAAGAAAAATTGTTTTCATTCCCAGCAAATTTATAATTAAGTCTAAAATTTATGTAAACACAACCATACATACAGCAAACATAATTATATTACCTACACAAATGTAGGTTAAGTGTATATTAAAGAGATAACATGTATCCAACAATATATACATATATTAATGATGACAGACAAAAGCATCTAAGTACAAACTGGCCAAAGCCAAAACATATTTTAACACTGACTGATTCTTCTTCTTCTTCTATTCTAGGAAACAGTTTACCTACATCTATGGCACAGTCATCATTTGGCTTTGCACAAGTATCAGTCAAAAAGTGATGGTATCGATATACTTGAAAAGATAGAGGTGAAAAAAAAAAAAACCAATAACCCAATCAATAAAAGGCAAAGGAACTGAACAGACACTCCACAGAAGAAGAAATACGAATGATCAAGAAAAATATATGAAAAAAATGTTCAACATCACAAACAATTTAGAGAAATGCAAATTAAGACTACATGGAGATTTCATCTCACTCCAGTTGGAATGGAAGTTATCAAGAATATAAGTAACAATAAATATTGGCAAGGATGTGAGGCAAAAGGTACACTCATACACCACTTGTGCTAATTGGTGCAATTCTAGAAAGCAGTATGGAGATTCCTCAGAAAACTTGGAATGGAACCACCATTTGACCCAGTTATCCCACTCCTCAGCATATACTCAAAGGATTTAAAATCAGCATACTACAGTGACACAGCTACATCAATATTCATAGCAGCTCAATTCACAATAGCTAAGCTATGGAACCAACTTAGGTGCCCTTCAATTGATGAATGGATAAAGAAAATGTGGTACATGTACACAATGGAATATTACCCAGCCATAAAGTAGAATAAAATTATTGCATTTGCTGGTAAATAAACAGAACTGGAAGCTATTCATGCTAAGTAAAATAAGCTAATCCCCAAAATACAAAGGCCAAATATTCTCTCTGACATATGGATGCTGACTCACAAAAGGCAGCGGGGAGGGAAGAGTGGAGGTTCACCAGATTGGACAGGGGGAAATAGCGGGAAGGAAGAGGGCATAGGAGTAGGAAAGATGAATAGGACATACCTTTTGTATGTCCATATATAAATACATGACCCGTGTAATTCCACATCATGTACAACCACAAGAATGCGAAATTATAATCTATATATGTATATATGTCAAAATACATTCTACCGTCATGTATAAGTAAGAACAACAAATTAAAAATTTACCAAAAAGTGATAGAGGTGAAATTAAACTGTTTATGAGTTTAAAAATTAAATGAATATTTGATAACAAATTATTGATATTTCAAGTACGATGACAATTTTTAAAAGACTCCTTATCTCTGAAAAATACATTGAATTAGCTATGAATGAAATGATGTAACCCACTTCAACATAATCCAAAATGGGAGGGCTCACAACTATTGAAGTTATGGTGGATTCATGGAAAATTATTCTATTGTCTTTCTTGCTTTTAAAAATGCTTGGGAGGCTAGGGATATGGGCCAGCAGTATGGCACTTACCTAGCATGTGCAAGGCCCTGAACCCAGTTCTCAGCACCATGCAAAACATATACAAGGAGAATTTTGAGATTCTCAAAAATGAAACAATTAAACTACTTCTGACCTGAACACAAAAGACCATACTACTCTTCCAATTAAAAGGTTCTCATATATTAGGATTACCTAAATTATTTCTATTAGTAGCATTTACTGATAATGAAAAAGGGCACTGTTGCACACGAACATCTGAAGAAAATTAAAGCATAACAAAAATTTACTAATTAATTTGAGAAATCTATCCTGTTTTATCATGAAATTTATAGAATAAAATCAGATCCCAGAAATTCTGATATTTTCATACCAAATTTTGTGTTCAGATTGTTTCCTATATGCGTAAGTAGGAAAATTTTTTTGTTAGACCACATATTTTGTGTGTATCCTTTGAACATGGCCACCACATTGACCACCAACTTTGATGGAGAAGGACAGCATTTACTTAGATGTAGGGGGAGTCTGTAATAGTTCCCCACACCAATCTAGATAGCAGACAGTCATCACTTGGGTTCAATTGAGGTACCACCTTCTCTAGGACACTTCTTTGTACTTTCCCACAAGCCAGTCTGTGTATTCTTGTAATATGATATCATAAAATTCTGCACTCTACACTTCATAACCCTTTTTACAATTACAATTAAACACATACTTATATGATTTCAAAAATCATACATCTATCCCACCAAACTCCAAGATCTAAGAAGCCTTCTCACCACAGCACTTCTAGCCCCTAGTACAACAAACAGTAAATACACCAATGATCAACCCTGGCTGCAGCTGACTCACCTGGAAGCTTGAAAAATACTGCCACCTGGTCTCACCTCCAGAATCTAATACAATTGGTATGAAATTGATGGGTGTCGGATTCTGGAAATCTAGGAATTCTGATGTGTAGTCAAGGTTGAAAGCCTACTGAACAAGTAGACTAAAAAATTACTAGTTAAATCAACAGAGAAATTAATATGTTAAGACAATCTTAAGTATTCCCAAAGACTAAGGTCTCTGTGTCTTATTTGCTATCATTTTCCCTTGCTACAAATGTAAAATAATTAATGATATCAATAGAAATATTGACATGGCATCAACAGAGAGATATTCCTGTTTTTTGAAATACCAAACATAAAAAAGAACAAGAATCAAAACTGGTAAGTACTCAAATCCAAGCCAAATAATTCATGACAAAATTATGCTATAAATAAATATATGCAACAACTGTTATCATCTTTCTGGGCCAGGATTGTTCTCATGTCATTTCACCTAACTCTTCTGGGACCTGATAATCACTACTACTCCTCATTTTACGTCATCTACTCAGGAGTTCAGGCCACTGACAATACATTTGCCAAGGTCATCAACAGCAGCCTTGGTGCCCAATCTAGACGGCATTTCTCTCTTACTTTCCACTTCAATTTAAAAACTTCAATAACTCCCTCTTTTTGGTTTTGTGGCTCTAGGCCTTCCTTTTTCCATCTTGTCCTGATAACCAACCTGTCATCATCTCCTGTCCAGGTTTCTCTTCTACTAGCTCCTCAGGATTCCATTCTTGGTTTTCTTCTCTTTTATCTTTTTGAATGAGTGCATCAACTCCTAAGAATCATCCATGTGCAACCACACCCAAATCTCTGGCTCCTTTAAGTACAAATACCTTCTGGGTATCTCTACTTGCATGTCAAACAATTCCAAATCCACCTATCCAAATGAAAGGAGGGAAAAAATCACATTTTTCTGCTAAGTCCCTTCACTCAATAATACTATCATACTAGTAAATTACCACAATCAGATGCCTGAGAGTCATCCTTCATCCCCTCCCTCATTCTTCCAGTACCTAGTCATATCTATCTACTTTCTAAATAGCCCTGTAATCTACACATTTCACATTTCCAACACCTCCATGCTAGGTCAGATGCCAGAATTATCATACTAGCTTCTAACCAGCTTCCCTGCTTGGGTCTTATTCCCTCTCATTGATTCTGTATATGAAAGGCAGAGTCATCCTCTCTTTATAAATAAGTTTAATCATGTCTTTCACCTCTTAAAGTCTTTCAATGTCTTCCCTACTGCCAAACCACTCAAAGCAGCTAACAAAGTCCATTATCTGGTGTGTCCTAATTCCAGTCTCAGTTCCTCCAATTTTAATCACTTTCTTGCTCCAGGCATACAAAATTCAGTGGCTTTCCCTTGCTCCAAACCTAGTACTCTTCCTGGAATGATCTTTAACTCTTTCTTCTTCTACTTGAAATCATCAACACAGGTAGCCTTCAGACCTCAGAGTCAATGAATTTCTTTCAGATCTTAGAATATTATTTCCCTGACCCCAAAACCCTAAATTAGGTTCTGTTCCTAAGTGCTATGACAGCATTAAACACTACCCCAATCTTAAAATATGACATAATACACAGTATCCTAATAGCCAACCAGAATGTCTCTTTCATGATGTTGTAAACCTGTATGAATCAGCCCCTTGTCAGATACTGGCCACCCACAGTATCTAGGAGCATGGTAGACATTCAATATATTTAATATTTGTTGAATGCCAGGATTCTACAAATAAGTCAATAAATCTTCATGAAAACAATTTCATGCAGGTTTAACTTGTCTCTTCAAACTCACCTGAGGGCCTTTGCTCAAGTCGTTCCCTTTCTCAGGCTGGGTGGAGTCTGCCTGATAAGCCTCTTCCAATTCTTAGCTAAAATGAAGCATTCCAGAGATACTTTCCCAAACCAGTCATCTAAAGCATTTTCCTCAGTTACTTCCCCACAGAATACCTTTTGTTTTCCTTTTTATCATTTGTCTCAATGTTTTTATTTACAGGTTTAATGCCTTTTCCTTCCTCTATTTGTGAATTCAATGAGGCATGGCTTGGGTCTTATTCATCACTATCTATTTAGTAATTGGAATTTGTCTGGTATGCAGTATAGATCAGCATATATCTGATGAAACAATTAGCAAGACTAACATTTATCAAGAATTACTGTCATTTCTAGAGCATCATGCTGACTCCAATAAAATTTTAAATGTTCCTTACAACAAACTCTTGTCAATCCTGTTAACTGGTCACAAAAGCAAACATATTAAAAAAGTTTTCACCCTTCCCTCTGTTTCCAGCTCGTAAGTACAATTTTAAAAAGCGGGGAGGGGTTAACAATAGCAACAACAACGGGACAGGTACAGACACCAAGAAAAATAGGTAATCATTCCCTTAATCATTAAGCATTCCCAAAGAATATTAAAGTGATATAAAGGAATAGCATATACATCAGAAAAGAAACCCTTGCCTTTCAGGTCTTTCACATAGCCTTCCTTGCAGTTGTGCATGAGCTGAAGGATCCACTTGTGCTGGGCTCCAATGCATTGCCAGGCAGGGTCACCAGGAGCATGAAGGTCAGACAGATACCTTAAAAAAAAGCAAGCCCGAGGCTTTTTCTGTTATAAGTGAGCGCAAAAAGAAAATCAAGCATATTTTAAAATCAGTACCTTTTTTTTTAAAAGAAAAACTAAAATTGTATTAATGAGTAAAGCATTTGTCAATATTATATTAAATATCTAATTTGCAAACAAGATCAAATTTCTTTTCATGCAATAATAACAAAACTGTAATTTTTAATTGGCTCTTTGTATAAAGATAACTAAAAAGACAAAGACAACTTGACAAAGACAAAGTGATCCTATTGACATGGTCAGGCTTTTCCTTTTTTTTTTTTTATTGGTTGTTCACAACATTACAAAGCTCTTGACATATCATATTTCATACATTAGATTCAAGTGGGTTATGAACTCCCATTTTTACCCCAAATACAGATTGCAGAATCACATCGGTTACACATCCACATTTTTACATAATGCCCTATAAGTAACTGTTGCATTCCGCTACCTTTCCTATTCTCTACTATCCTTTACATCTACATTTAGTTCTCAGACTATGCCTACTCCATTTGAAGTCATTACCTGAAAGACCCAGGGCAAGCCAAGAACACTGGTTAAAGAACTGCAACTGTTACAGCCACTAGATGGCAGTGTAACACAGCTTACTAAGAGCTAAAACGAGACTGCTTTCTCAACATGAAGCAATTTGGTAACTAATTCATCACTGAGAAAGTGTTTCTCTAGAATATATAGATAGTTTCTTATTTTAAAATAGTTTTTAAAATATTTTATGTCTTTGTGTATAAAATACGCAAATCCATATAGGTACTTTAAATATATTACAGTTAAAAAATTTCTATCAAATAGTATTCAAGATATGGCATTCATACTTCACAAAATGTATGAATACAACAAGTTAAATCCAATTAATCAAATCAAAAAGCATATTCAAATAAATTTATTGTCTTAAAATTATTCTTAAATAATAGGCTATCCTTTGTCTTGTGGTTAAAGATTTTTGGTCAATGATAAATATTCATTAATAGCTACAAGCTGTGACCTCTAGCCAAATCTCAATCACTCATGCCTGATGCTCCCTCCCAATTTTTTCAGTAGCCAGTACTCATTACTCAGATATCTCAATTAGCAGCTAATGAGAGGAGAAACAAATCAATTTCATAATAAGTTAGCAAAGAAGATGTTGAGAAGAAACATGACATAATATTGAGAAACTATCCACAACAACCCCAACCTCCACTAGCTATTGGATTCCTGTTTCTGAGAATGTCTGGGCATTTGAACATCTTCAGAGGGCCACTTCACAGCATGGATCACACTGCACTTGACAGGCTGCCTGCCCTTCTCCTCCTGATGACTGTGGGTAGGTTTCAAACAGGCAATGTGTCAGAGTTGACAAAGACACAAGTCAATTAAAAGGAAGAATTTTACTAATATTAAGATGCCACCTAAGAGCTGAGGTTGTGGCTCAGTGGTTGAGCACTTGCCAGCACGTGAGGGGCCCTGGGTTCGATCCTCAGCACCACATAAAAATAAAACAAAACAAAATAAAGGTATTTGTCCATCTACAACTAAAAATATATATATTAAAATAAAAAGAAATCACCTAAGTCTCTTTATCTGAGAATAATCTCCTAACAATCTAACAAATTAAATTTAGCTTAGCATAGGGAATTCCTTCCAAAGCTTTCAAAAACCAATCTGATTCTTCCTCTCACACAAGACTTTCCTATTTTATTATCTGTAACGCAAATATAACAAATAATATATTGTGTCTACTCTTCCCAAAGAAGATGCGCTTCTTTCCTGCTGGGAGTAACTGATTTCAACGAGCTTCCTAATGAGGTTTGCTATGCCTCCAAATATTTCTGCAAAACTTGCTTCTAATACTTTTACTCACATAATCCTCAGATTTTAGAGGCAATATTCTTTTAGAGAAATGGCTTCCATCTAATTTTTAAACTACTGAACCAAAATGTAGAAGGCCCACTGTTAGGGCTATTTCTCCAGCAATACAGCAAGAGAAATCAACAAGTTCATCTGGTTACAGTGATTTTAAAATTATGTCTCCTTAGCAAGTTGACCATGTCTTTACAAAATTTAATGATAATCCTATCATCTCATTAATAAGTATTAAAGGAGTTTAGAAGAATTTTATTAAAAAATAAAGCTTTTCTCTTAGAAATTCTAGAAAATATTTCAGATCAGTTCAGTTCAATTCAGCTATTCCATCCTCTTCCAATAAGTTTCTTCTTTTAGTATGAAGCTTAAAACTAATAGTTTCCTTATAAAGATCTTTGTTTAGAATTATGATGTTTAAAACTACACATTAAAGAATATTTTTTATGAAGGCTTTTGAGGGAAAACATTCCAAAGATAATGGACATAGGCTTAATAATTTTCACATTTAAGAGTAAAAATTTTAAATTCTATATTCCGATTTTTACAAATTATCAGAAACAGGGTCACACTTAGATGGAAAGGAGTAAATGAAGCTTGGTTCTTGTTAAAGTTAACAAGTTCTCTACCAGATCAAGACAGAATGAGAAGTAAACCTAATCATGAAGATTTACATTTGATAAAATAACGAATAAAGAGTAAGATACCACAGCAAGTAATCTGATTTTCACTTCTACTATGCATAAAATGAATCACAGAATACTAACACTCTGTTATTTTTGTTAATAATAAAGCTGTTTCCATTCCCACCTTGTGCTCTCAGTGTCTATCACCATAGTTTTTAAAACCCAACAGATACTTGATCTGGTTCTGATCTTATTTTCTACTTATTAATGGCTAAAATTTTAATTAGAAAATAGTAATCAAATTGCTTAGTGTCTTCTCAAAGCATCAGAAATAAAATAATGATGAAAACAACTCAACCATTGTTGACATCCTTGTTGTTTTTCCTTTAAAATGAAAGGGGAAAAAAGCAGCAAAATAGGCCATCTAAAGACATCTCTTCTGACCCTACCATCTTTTTAAATGATGTTCAGGAATAAAAAACCTGGTCATATGAACTGGCCATTATCCATACAGACAGTAATTTACCTATAAAGAAATTTTATACTAAGTAAAGTCTCCCATATTACTGCAGGCAAATTTAACATAACAAATGAACAGCTAGGTGAATCTATAGAGAAAAATCTGTAAAGTAGCAGAGGGGAACAGAGCAAGGAAGAATCGGGGCACCTGTTCCTCATCAATGTGTCCCGGACAACACACTCCATCTTACCAAAATTATTTTTTATATGTAGAAAATAAAACAATTGGATAACTAACATGTAGTTTATTTCCAGCTTTAAATTTATACAGTTCTATGAGCCAGAAAAGTCTGCTGTAGACATTCTTTCCTTAAGGAGACAACACGGAGAAAAGCCAGGATAGGCTTTGAACCAGACCAACAGTAGAAGTAGTCCTACTAGCTGTGTGTGCTGGGCAAGCTTTGCTTTCTTCACCTGTGTAACAGGCACAATGCAAGTACCCTTTGCTAAGAGAAGAAACACAGAATGCACCCAGGGCAGTGCTCAGGCACAGGGTACAGTTCTGCAGTGGCAGCAACTGACTTTACTGCTCATTCTGTCCTATTCCCCAAGCCTCTCCTCACCTTCCAACTAGACAAAACTAGTGTGTACCAATGCAGTGGCTCATGCTCCCACAGTTTCCCTCATCATCAGGACAAGGGCTGAGTGTAAACTCTTGGACCCTCCACAACTGCACACACAGAAGCTTTTAGAACAGATCCTTCTCCTATGCCTGGAGAGTATTTTCAATGATCATATGATAATCACAGCCAAATGCATATATGCCTATAGTTAACTATAATGAACAGCTAATTCCATCAGGAGATACTGCTTCTTCCTGAAGACTCTTCATATCCTATGAAGTCCATCTCTTTTAATATTATTGCTATTTTTTAAAAAGTATTTCTATTTAGTAACAATATTTATCTTATTGACCATTAAAGGCTTGTAAATCAGATAGATACTCAAGGGCAAAACTTTCCAGAACTTTCTTCACTATTGAGCCATGGGACACTCCTATGGCATGAATAATTTCTCACACAGTGTAAGACAGTATTATTCTCTTTAAACCATACAGAGAGCTCCTACTTCATGAACTATGGTATTCACAGGGTGTGGCACCACACCATCCCACAAAGTTAGGTAACCCACAGGAGGAAGAGGTGACTAAGCAATAGGGCTACTGTTCCTTTGCCAAACTGGCAGGATTTTCTAGCTTTAAAAAGTAAATACTATGTAACTACTCCCAATTTATTGGTATTCAAAAGAATTTTGGTGCCCTATACAAAAACCCTAAATTTCTGCTATTTGGCTTCTCTTTTACCATTTTATCAGCAGTCTACTAATTTCCCCCAAATCAGTGTTAAGGGTTACCTGACACATCCAATACCAAAACAGATAAAGGCGATCCCTCAGAATTCTTGCAAAAGTTTTACCTTATATAGCGTTTTTGGTCATGTAAGGTTGATGGTGTCTCAAGCAATTTATCCAGAAGTAATTCTCGTAAAGCTTCTATTCGTGTTTCTACTTCAGCATAATCTATTTTTAAAAAGAATACACAAGATTTACAGAATTAAAATTTAATATCAAATTTCAGAAAGCAGATGGTTCCTTTTGACTAAGAAGAAATACAGGGACCTTTGGAAGTGATCAAAACACCACCTTGAGTGTGTACGTGGGCATGTATTTTTGTTATAAATAAATGACCTGTAACTTGTAAGGTCTGTGCATTTAAGTAAATATAAATTTTACCACAGAAAAGAAATAAAATCATGATTTCTAAATTCTTACATATTTCATTTTTAGTAAACCCTATAATATTTCTAATTGATGGGAGTTTAAACATGGGGCATTTTAAGCTTTTCTTATACTCTGTAAATCCAGTATTAGAAATAATTTCAAAAGGTGTTGGGTTTGCTCTAAAAAAGAATTAGAATTCATACAGATTGCTCTCTCCAAAGGAAAAAAAAAATCGAAATGCAAGTTTATGTCTATAAAATACCTGTCTTTGCTTCTTTCTGATAAGAAAGAGTTTTAAGAGCACTGTGACTAGCAGCAAAGAATGTCCAAGAATAACCCATCGTCACGAGTGCTCATTTTCACTGCATCTCAGGAAGAAAATCATAATGTTATTTTTGAAGTAATTGTTTTACATTTTAAAGAGAACACCATATAAACAAAATCTAAAATGCATGTACATTCTTTACACAACACATTCCTCATTCTTCCTGTAAAAGGAAAGTAAAAGATGTAGAAGTAATAAACAAATCTTACATTTCTTGAAAACTTGCACCTCCGTTTTCCCAAAGAGTGACTTGGCCTTTTCATAATCATTAATAACCACATCATAGTCACCCTTTAAAATAAAGAAACATTTTGGAGACCATCAGTAAAGCATAATGAAGACATTTGGTTAATATTAAAAATGTATTAACAAACCTTTAAAACTTATGACATTTATAACTGTTAGTACATAAATATTTTCTCTACCTTTTGAATATTCCTTTCAATATTCAGAGGAAGATTGAAGAGAAACTTAAATCGCTGAAGTACATTGAGTGCATTCCTAGTGGAATCTGCCTTGTCCTTTCGACCTAACACTTCTTGAAATAACGTGTCCGCAGTATTACTCGCTCCTATTTTTAAAGGAGAAAAAGAAACTTAAATAAAAGCTAATTTGAATCACAAAATGTGTAACTGAGCACTGGAAACAAAGTCTGAGACAGCTATCGAAACTTTACAGTTAAATGCAATAGACTCTTTTTTTAAGTTACTATATTGGAGATCTTTTATAGTTTGCTAAAATAAAATTTCCATTTTGCCTGCTAAGTCTTTTCATATGTGAAAAATGGTACCCAATTAAAAACAACTATACTTTCCATGCCCAAATAAATTCTCCCACATGAACCTGTATTTATTTTAGTTACTCTTTTAAATGTTATTGCAATTATGGGCCCTTAGGTTATATCATTACTTCAGACAAAAAAAGTAAAACAAACATACAGATGTGTGCAGATATACATGCACACTACTGAAATTCTATGGATTCAGCATCTACATATGGGGCGACAAACAAAACAAGGAAAATCATTTTCAGAAAAGTTGTTCAAAAGAAGTAATTTTAAAACTAACCCTATTTCTTGATAGAATTATCTCCTTATATAGCAGACACAGAAAATTATATACACAATTTAAAATGACAAACTTTAACATAGTATTAATATTTCTTAAATCAGCTAATTCTTATAAAGTTATACAAGAATATTTCATAATTTTTTTCCTAAAAGATGTCAAATTATATGGGTCACTGTAATGTAAGAGCTACTTTATCTAAAGCAAAATTTGCAAGTACAAAAAATTGTTTAAATTTTGCAACTTGTGAATTATTTTTAATTAGCCACAAGGAAAGGGGAGAGAAAGGATAAACTGTTTTTGGCTGTTTGATCGCTGCTTGTAAAAAGTTTCTACATTATCTGGTCTAGTGACTATACTTTAAGCAAAGATGAAAAAATTACCTCAGTCTCACTGGGTGGCTTGCATGCCATATCCTCTGGTCCACACTGTGGGTGGCCTGATCGTGTTAAAAGTCGTCTTTGTAACATGATTGTTTTATCTAAATAATGTTTAAATTCTGTTGAGATTTTAAAGGCCTGATATAAAAACTTTGTTTGGTCAAGATAACTGTTTTCACCACATGCTATTTAATGTAGACTGCTAAATTTCTACTATAAGATGAAGAAAAATACATTTTCTTCTTGCCACCAAACCACATAATAGAGGCTAAATGAATATCTGAAATCTGATTAGGGTTAAAACTTTCTTTCTTCAAGGAAAATTATTCTAAAGTATTTGCTTATCATTCTAAAAATATAAACATGAGTTGAGGTCCCATAAATGAATAGATATTCAAGTGGAAATTAATCTTTTTTAAAAGGTTACTTATATGTGAGGTTTAGACATTAAGTAATTAAGCTTCTTTTCTGTTCAATGAAAGTGAAATAATTTGGAACAAACAGGGCAAAGAGTTCAAAATTGGATTTTTCTCATCTTATTTTTAAAGTAATAAAATATTAGCAACTAATAATTAATTTTAATCCCTAAAAAGTATGAGAACAAGAATATGAAGAAAAGCTACTTATAATAAAATAAAATAAAAATATTGTATACAGAAAAGTTTACAGACAGAAATTCTAAACTATAAAATTATAATTTATATGGAAATATATGCATTTATATGAAGGATTTTAATTTGTATGATACTAAGAAATTATATAGATAACTTTTCAATAAATATTATTCTGCTGTGAACTTTACTGCATCAACAATAAAACAGTAGTTCATGACTCTAATAACTAAATGATACATCCAGTAACAAAATACAGGAGAACAGTGAAATCAAGATTTGTACAGCAGATAAAAATCACCAGCAGGTCACAAAATGCACTGTCTTTCTTCCCTAGGGCTACTAATAAGAAAACAAAACTACTACACAAAAAGGGAACTGGGGCTGGGGTTATGGCTCAGTGGCAGAGTACTCACCTACGATACATGAGGCACTGAGTTCAATTCTCAGCACCACATAAAAATAAAATAAAGATATTGTGTCTACCTAAACTAAAAAATAAATATTTTTAAAGGGGGAGGGATCTTTATCTTTGGGCTGTTGTTACAGATAAGACCATCAGTAAAACATCCACAGACATCCAATAAATATCCCCCATGTATGCTGACCCACACACACCTCACACCTCACTCCACATTCTCACACCAAGAATACCTAATTTTAAGGCAGGGATTTAAGTATCCAGTGTGTGACCACAAAACAAAACTTAACAGAATCAGATGGTCATGAGAACCATGACTTTGGCCTTACATATCAAAGAAGCTTTGATCCTAGACCTGAAAAGATCTTTCTCCTCACCCAGGGATGATGTCAATACCAGTTAACTTGGACTGTAACCATCACTATCTCAGTTACACACAATTCCCAAGAATTAATAGCAATGCTGTTGCAACAACATGCCAAATGCCACAATTATGGTTGGGTTCATGGAACAGTAAAAATTTTCCACAGAGTAACATGAAAAGAAAAGTCACTTTCCCACTGCATACTAACCTCATACTCAGACCTACCAACTGATCTATCCATAGCACACACACAAAAAAAATATTTAATTGTCCCAGGAACTCCTGTAATCTAGAAAATCTAGTCCTGTAATTCCAAGGTGTCTTGAAATTTCAAGAATGTTACTTTCTCTTATTTCAAAGTAACCTTATTAGTCCCTTTCTTGGTACAGACACTTGAGACAGTAGATCTTAAAAGTGATTTTTAATCTGTGCTTTCCCATTCCTGGGACTTGCGAGGGTCGGGGAAGGATGGAAGGAGTGCCCCCACCACAGCACAATCTATCCTGGGAAAAGGAAAACCAAATGATACTAGAAAATTAAACTTTAGGGTACTCAGGAAGATTAAGGTAACCCTAAAACGTATGTTTACATTTATAGCAAAATTAGGACTACAGAGAAAGACCTAACAACCTGCTTTAGGTATCTCATTTTAACAGATTCTGGAAAATCACTAGATAGCAGCTGCCTAACATAATTATATTACCCAAACCACATTGTATACAATAGTTAATGCATGTTTACAACACCATGTTACAGCCACTATAGCTCTAAAAAAAGGACACGCAACTAGAATCCTGGGGATGAGTTTCACACACTCTCAAGAGCCAAATATTCACAGCTCTCCCCAACTTCTTTTTAAGTCAAGTTTGGGAAATGCTAAAATTGAGGTTGGTTTTCTTTTTCTTTTTTAAATGTCACTTGTTAAATATTTACCACCCAACCACTAAGTAGACATGTTTCTTTTTTACAAACTTGACTCTTACAGATATCCCTTAATTTCCTAACAACATGACCTGGTTTTTTTTAATTTTATACAAAGTTCTTCAATTAAATTATTCAATCATATCACTCTTTCTGTATGCTGGTGACTCACAAATCTATATCTCAAAATGTGTCTGTGAACTTAAGACTAATCTTTAAAAATATTTTCACTAGACATATAATAATGACAGCTAATCACTGAGAATTTGCTCTATGCTAGGTGCTAATCTTAACTTTACATGTACTTTACATTAAACTTGTATGCCCCTCCAAGACAGGCACTATTTTTACCCCTATTTTAAAGTAGAGGAACTGACATAATTTCTTCCACTTGTTCCATGTGATACAGTGGTAAGAGCTACGAAGATACTCACTGGTATGACCCTTAGAATCTGAGACTTTTATGTTTTAAATTTATGTTAGAAATTGAACTCAATTTTTTTCCTCTCTACTTCCCTTCTCATGGCCTAAACCTCTCCTCCTTCCTCCAGAAGGCCAGAAAACAAGCCATCACTGACCACTTCATTTTTATTACCTCCTACCTCAAACCAATGACCAAATACTGCCATCCTTATCTCTTTAATGTTTCTTCACTGTTGTTGGCTCTACTTTACCCACCTTTTAGGTTGGAAGTCTTCATAAGGTCCCCCTTACATTACTGCTACGCACTCTATTGGGAGTCTCTTCCTGCCTCCAGTGCAGCTCCCTCTAAATTACTCCCTCTACAGATGGCAAAGTGCTCTTTTAAAAATCTCATCACATCATTCCCTTATTAAATTCCTTGAATGACTCATCATTAGTCTTCAGGATAAAGACAAACTCCACACTAAGGCATAAAGAGATTGTGTTGAGCAAGCCCCATCTCTCCCATAGCCACCACACATTAGCCATTACAGATTCTACATCCCATCTCCTTTCTGAAGTCATTATCTTCTCCTTGATGGCTGCTAACCCTTCCAGGATCTGTAACCATCTCTGCTGAGCTTCCCACTCATCAGCCTTTGCTTATTTCCTGCTTCCTTTTAAGATGTACATGATCAACCTGATATTCCTCCTACTCCACTGTACATATCCCTCCCTTCATCCCTACCTCAGTGCTGGGGAAAGAACCCAAGGCCCTCCACATTTAACCTAAATTTTCTACGACATCTAAAAATGTTTGTTTAAACATTAAAACTTACATACCACTGATTAAAATGAATAGGAAAAAATAAAAATTGTAAAACTAATTTCTTATTAGTACCCAGTTTCAAATATTAGAAACAATGAAAATTCAAGTGTTTTCTTTCTTTTTAGAACTTAAAAGAGTTCTTGCTTTTTTTACTTTGACAAATTATCTTCTTTCCAAGAGTAAATCGGTTTAGGACATTTTATCCTTTGCACTTTGCAATATCTCCCTGAGAGTGCTTTTAAGTATCACTTCCCTTGGGGCATTTCCTTTTCTTCACAAGCTCTTCTCTTAGTTATACTAGGAAGATCACCTTCACTGAATGCCTCCAAAAACACATCTCCAGTCTTGAACAGCAGCAAGGCCATTCCCACTGTCACCATCTTCCATAACTCCATTTACGTTGGATTTAAACTTAACATACAGTATCATCACATTTGTTGTTTGATACATTTTCATCTTATGGACTGATTACACAGTTACAGTGAATACACTATAGTAACAGAAATCTGAACTGTGTTGTTGGGTGTTAGGTATTTATTTAACTGAGACTTGGGCACACCAAAACCAAGCAATTATATCCAGAAATCTGGCTCCAAACTTATGCATTAATATTATAGTTCCTAGCCTTTTCACTTGTATGAATTTATATGAATTTATGTAGCTAATTTAATTTTCTGTGCTTCAATATTTTCATCAATAAAATGGAGAATTGGGCACAGCAGTGCACACCTGTAATCCCAGCAACTCAAGAGGTTTAAACAAGAGAATTAGAAGCTAGCTTCTGCTACTTAGCAACACCCTGTCTCAAAAAAGGAAAAAAATAAAAAATAAATGACTGGAGATGTAGGTAGAATGCCCCTCCCGAATTGAAGTCCCAGTACTGCAAAAAATAAAATAAAGTAAAACAAAACAAGACTATAGGGATGGCTGGAGAAGGTGGGTCACTGGGATGTACCCTAGAAGGGTTCACCTCTCCCCTCTCCTTCCCTCTTTCTGCTTCTTGACCCCACCATGTGCTAAGTAGCTTTCTTCCACTGAGCCTTTTTTCCATAATGTGCTACCTCACCTTGGGCCCAGAGCAATGGAGCTTAGAGCAATGTCTAAGGACTAAAACTGTGAATCAAATAAACTTTTCCTACTCTAAGTGTTGCTGCCAGGTGATTTGGTCACAGCGATGAAAGCTAACTAAAATAGCTATTATTATCATAACCACTACAAATACCCAGACTGTACTATCTATATCTGCACTGCCTAATCCAGCAGCTACTAGCCATCTGAGGCTACTGGGTGTGGTGTTACACAGCTGTAATCTCAAAGACTCAGGAGACTGAGTCCAGACCTGGCAACTTTGTGAGACCCTCACACAAAAACTAAAAAGGTCTGGGAATGAAGTTCAGTGGTAGAGTCATTGGGTTCAATCTCAAGTACAAGACTTAATTGGTGCTATAGTATGGATCTTGAATGGTCCCTAAAAACCCATATTCTAAAGAATTGGTCACTTACCTATGGTGCTACTAGGAGATGGTGGAACCTTTAGGAAGTTGGGCCTAGTGAGAGGAAGTTAGATAATTATAAGTGTGCCCCTGAGGCGATATGGAGACCCTGGACCCTTCTTCTCTCTTTGCAGTTATCATGAGGTCTTCATCAGCACTCCCTGCCTAACCACAGGGCCCCCAAAAATGGAGACAATTGGCCATGCATTGAAACTATGAGTCAAAATAAACCTTTCCTCCTTTTAAGTTGATTTTCTCAGACATTTTGTCATAGTGATGGGGAAATCTAACACAGCTAAATTAACTAAAATTAAATAAAAGTTAAAAATTCAGGGTTGGAGATATAATTTAGTCGTACAGTGCATACCTTGCATTTAACAAGGTCCTGGGTTCATCCTCAGAGCTTGGGGAGAATAAACTCAATTCCTCACTTATTCAAGCCACATCAGAAGTTTTCAATAACTATGTTTCATCATTGTAGAAGTCCTATTGGACAGTACTATTTTATATGTTTTACACTTTTGGAAGAGGTAAAAAACATAGAGTTAGATTAAGTGGCTTCCCCCTCACCCCCCCCTGCCCCCCGCCTGCCCTCCAGATACTGAGGACTAAACCTAGAGGTGCTTCACCACTGAGCTATCTCCTCATTCCTTTCCATTTTTTATTTTCAGACAGGGTCTCACTAAGTTGCTCAGTCACCCAAGTCACTGGGATTATAGGCACATACCACAATGCCCAGCAGATAAATGAATTTGATGTAAACAAGTAAAAATTCATCACTGGCTTGATATCAAGGAAAAAAATTTTTTAAGTTCAGGCAAATATGAAAAGCATATGTCAATGAAAACCAAAAACAATTCCAATAAAAGTTGTCAACATTGGGGCTGAGGTTGTGGCACAGCGGTAGAGCACTTGCCTCATACGTGTGAAGCATTGGGTTTGATCCTCAGCACCACATAAAAATAAATAAACAAAATATAGGTATTGTGTCCATCTACAACTGAAAAATATATTTTTAAAAAAGTTTTCAACATTGAAAAAAAGGCATTAAAAATTTGAAAAAGAAGTTTCATTTAAGTTAGCAATTCTAAAATGTAAGATAAAAGCATTAGTGATTATTTAAGCAAACTAAACAGTAGTCATACTCATTTATTCCTTCCTTATCCATTTATTCCTTCTGTCCTCTTAAAAAGAAATTAAATATTCAATAGTACTTGTATAATTATTTTTCTTGATCTCAGTTCTCTGTTTTCATTGTTTTTACAGTACTTAAATCCTTGGCTATCTAGAATATTCCCGTCTGCACCGAAAACACTCTTACAATATTAGAGCCACAACAATTTGGGCTTCATCTTCTAAGCAGGCTTAGCCCAGGACTTAATATAGCTAATGTGAATAAATGTTTGTTATGCTGACCTGAATTAGCAAAACCTTATACTGAGATAGCAAACATAAACATCACTTTGATAAAGAATGTTTCTGGGAAAAAGGAAATTATTATAAAGGACTATATTTTAAGGAATATTTTTTCTTTAAAAAACCCTAAGGACCTTATAAAGAAGGGACTATTTATGTCAGTCAAGCCTAACTTTATCCCAAAAGAGCAAACTTCAGTAGAATTCATGTGACACATTTTTAGAAAAGGTTCACAGTTTCAAAAGAATAGAATGAAACAATTTCCATTACAACTTCTATACTAGAAATCCCAAGGGAAGATTGTTTCCAAACTATACCTTAACAGAAGAAAATTGTTACCACACATTGTTAAGCCTAACAAATAAACTTTAACAAATAAATACCTCTTCTACTGTCACAATGCTTTAGTTAGTGTCAGCTATACTTTTAAATGTTAGTGATTTTTTTTTTTTTTTTTTTTGTGGGGCCAGGGATTGAACCCAGGGTCTTATGCATTCTAAGCAAGTACTCTACCAACTGAACTATATTTCCAGCCCCGAGATCTCATTTTTTTGTTTGTTTGTTTTTGTATAATGTCATGGTTTAATGACAACTTCTATAGTGCAAATAATATCCTTGAGGGCTGGGGATGTGGCTCAAGCGGTAGCGCTCGCCTGGCATGCATGTGGCCCAGGTCTGATCCTCAGCACAACATATAAACAAAGATGTTGTGTCCACCGAAAACTAAAAAAAATAAATAAATAATAATAATATCCCTGAGTATAAAACATCCTTCCAAAACCTTAAAATATCTGACTGCATTATTTATTTGGGTAGTATTCAAAATACACTTATTTTAACAAAATCGGTGACTTCATTCTCAGACACAAAAGCCAAGGCAAAATCTAGGACAAAAAAATAACAACAATAATAGCAATAATAATCAGAGAAGATTTTTAAGTGCTGTCAATTCACAGATTTAGAATGAAATTCAAGTATTCAATTTCTACTACCAAAGAAAGCAGACATTAAATTAACCCCCATTCCCAACTCCTGGAAATACTAAGGACTAGACCCAAGGGCACTTTTACCACCAAACTACATAGTAGCCCTTTTTATTTGGAGCCAGGGTCTTATTAAATTCCAAAAGCCAGCCTCAGACATGCAATCCTCTTGCCTTAGGCTCCTGATTAGCTGGGCTTATAGGCAAGAACCACCACACCCAGTGAAACTTTTTTTTCAAAAAAATACTTTCTTATTAAGAATTCCCCAGGTTTGTGAACAGATTTTCATAAAGGATCTACAAATTCTGCTCATGAGAATAAATTAATCTAAAAGGACAGAGTTAGCTTCATATCACAATCCTGTGGTCATAGAATCTTTAAATATCCAAAGTAAGGTTTCTTAATTTTTTAACCCATTTTTATATGGAAATCACATACTATATTATATTTAAAAGCAAGGAGATTCCTGTGCAAATTATCACTTCATATCAAATGATAACTACATGTGTGAAACAGTACAACAAAATTTTAAGCCACTAATAACATAACAAGGACTAATTCATCTGATGAGCTTCTTCTAAATCAGTAGGATAAGTAGCTGGAGCCCAGGATGTCATAAAAAGGAGAAAAGAGGAGGTGGACAGGATACAAATTTTTGCATATACCATTCTCTCCAGGATCTACAGGATCTTACAAAATATCTTAGAGTTACATTCACTCTTAAACAGACAGCTGCCCAAGAAATGAAAGGTGTAAACTAGCAATCCTTAAGCATCTGTTGTTCTTATAGGTAAGGTTATCTGTGTTAAACACTGGCAAATGCTTGAAGATACATTTTCAGGTTTTGGGTCAATGACAATTCCAGCTACTGCTTACTGCTTTTCATTCTAATCTGTCTTAAGGTAGCAAATTTTATTTCTTAAGAAGTAAAATGGCTTGTTATCAAATTATGATTTCTCATAAATAAAAACAAAAACAGGACATTTATTTTTAATGTTGCTATTTCCCCTTTATGTTTATGAAATCACTACTATTTAGAAATGAATATTGAAATGCAACTTACCACGTTGTCCTGTGAAACCAGGTCCAAGAACTATATTAAAGCTTGTTATAAAGCCCATAAATAGTTTCGGGTCATAGAACAAAACTTACTGTTCAGAACATTCTCCAGTTTCTGCGTCATGGATCCTTCTACTTTTTCCGTTCCATCAGCCTCTAATTTTTGATGGATGGCTAGAAAAAGAAGAAAAAAATCTAGTTAAAATGTAGGCCATTTTAATGGGTAGAAAGATATTATATCAAGATGACATTTTTAAACAGGCTTTAAAAATGGTCATATTATTTTCACTGCTGGGAAGGAGCACAAACATGCAATACTTTGCAAAGTACCCAGGAGACACCATCTAAGTTATTCATAGTTTAACATTATTAAAATAGTACATAATACACATATTCAATCATCTGATCTTCAAAACTGTGTGGTAAAAATAGTTGAATGAAAACAGAAAAGGAAAAAAAAAGAAAAGTGAGACCTTGGGCATCCTGAATCTTATACTAATATCTTTGATATTTGGCCAAGGGAAAGTCATTTTTATTTCTGTTTCACCATTTGCAAAACAGAAATGCTACTATTTGAAGTCTAAAGGCCACCAAAAAAGTTAATTTCAGCCTTGGAATACAACATGGCAAAATATATATTTTTCTATGCACAATAAATCCACCTGTAGGTTCCAAAGAAGTTTCTAGCAACATCTACCAAATATGTCAACTCTGGATGTAAAAATTACATGGAAGTTTTGTTTGATTTTATTGATTTATGTCTCTCTGATTATAATAAAGACCATTGGGAAATCACTTTATAAAATATTTAGCTATTAACTACTGAAGAAGTAAGGTTTTAAACATAGTAAATCAGGCTTATATAGGTGAAGTACTAAGAAATATTTCAAAACAAGTGTAATTTCATATTCAAAATTGTGATAAAAAAAATTGTAGAATAGCATAGCAAACATTGAGCCTTGACTGTAAGCTAATCACTATAAATTTCTAACCTGTTTTTTCATCTTGTAAGAAGCCAAAGATATGTTTATATTTTACATATAGGAAAAAACACAGATTCATGAAATTAAACATCTTGATCAAGGTCACAAAGCCAAACTCATAAAACGAGAACTCAGGCAGTCTTAAATCTTAAAATCTTGCCCTACACTCCCCTGCCCAACAGGCCACTTAGATTATCTCAGCTTCTGTTTTCACGTTTGTAAAATGAAAACAATAAACTGACTATGTTACTTGGGAATTACATTCAGTTCAAATACAAGAGTCTCAATTCCTCAAAATATTAGCTGCTAAAACATCTAAGATTTCTACTCTTATATAATTTGCTATAGTGAAATCCAAATACAAGACATCTAATTCCACTGTTTTTCAGTTAGGACACTAAAATGAACATCATTTAAATATTTGCTATTCTCTGGCATGCAAATAAGAGTAAATTTAAAACTCTTCCTTAAAAGGAATTTTTCAGGTCCTGCTTTAACCCTCTAATCATAGATGGCAGATTTATGCTGGAAAAAAAAATCCACAAACAAAATAGTCTGCATATACAAATGTGTGTGTTATATTTCATTTATGAGCCCTATACAATTCAATGTATTTCCTCTGACTAATTGGTCAGAAAATTCTGAGTCAGATTCAGTGCCCAAATGGTCTATGAACACATTCTCAACACCTGATAACATCTATTTCTCAGCTTCTGTTTTGTTTTTGTTTTTGTTTTGGTGAGGCATGGCTAGGTACTGGGGATTGAACCCAGGAGTGCTTAACCACTGAGCCATATACCCTGACCTTTCTATTTTTGAAACAGAGTCTCCCTAAGCTGCTAGGGCTTCACTAAGTTGCTGAGGCTGACTTTGAACTTGTGATCCTCTCTGCTTCTCTCAGTTACTTTTTAATTCTAATCTTATTCTTTTTAATACTTTTTTCTTATAAAGCCACCTCAAATTTTGTTTGAATTCTAAAATAAACAGACTGTTCCTCTGCTGAAGTACATTTATAGAAAAACAATTAGCCACTGTTTTTTAATTTTCTTGTTGGATTCAGAAGTGAAGAGAAAGTAATGTCTCTAATGTTTCAAACGTGAATTACGTGGTAAAAGTGTCACAAAATGTTTCCATATGTCAAAGCTTATATTTCAGCTTGACTTGTAAAGTAAAAATGAAAAGAACTTGCTTCCCTATCTTTAAGGAGACAAACTATATACCTAATTATTAAAGAGTTAAACTAGAAAGACTTCCATGCTCTATGTTAGCAAATCTACTCATGCTATTTAAAAGCCACTGTGGTTTTCTGACAATCCTGGTTTTAAAAGACCATTTGGCACATAATAAGGAGGCACTGCATGTGGTTTGTCCTGGGCAATAAGATATTACAGTTTAGCCCTGCTTTGAATGTTATTTTCTAAGTCAGAATTAGCATTAAAGAAAATCATGCAGTCACATTTTCTGATGCTGACATAACACATTACTGATCAGCAGGTCAAGATGAGGTGACCCTGGTTCTACAGCTCAGTTTACAGCCCTTTTTTGCTGACAAAGCAACTTCCTCCCACCCATCTCCACCACAGCAGAGCCACTGTCAAGCTGTCAGCCAAGCATGAGGACTGAGAGACACTAAGATCTGATAAAGGCAATCCGATTTTCCAGAAAATTAAACCAAATAACCCAATGTCTGGTTCACTTGACCTTTTATTTTCTCAGAAAACATTTTTAAATAAAATAATTCAATAAGCAAGTTGGTACATGATCACAGGTTTGTTATTGTTTCTAATCTATTAAAACTTAAATATGTGAGACAGTTGAACATCGTAAGTTTTTATTTGGGAAACAAAAAAAATGGTAGGTATAAAAATACTATTCAAAGAAAAATCAGGATTATACAAAGATTGCCTACTGATTCACTGAAATTAGTTAATCATTTTATTTAACTTGAATAAAGGATGGATTTGAAACTTGTAATTTAAATCAAAAATTTTTCACAATATCTGTTCTTATATTTATATAAATACCAGTATTCAGTGAGGCACTAGGAATAATGTGTATATGGGCAATATCTGTAAGAATCCAGGTATGCATCATAGTTCTATATATACTCTAGTTAGATAGCAAATTTATATCATGAATTCATCATCACTGTCTTTTTTTCTTTTCATTTTCTTTCTTTTCTTTTTTTCCTTAACAATTCTAGGGGTGAGGAAAAAAAGCCAAATTTAGCTCCTGGACCTTATAAAGAGAGGTTGTTGCCTAATTTGGCTAGTATGTCAGCTCTGAGGGGATTATACTTACTAAAGAGAAGATGAGAAAGGGTCACAAAATATGCATTATAAATTTAAATTCATGAACAGTTTCTCAAAGATTTAGTTTTTACTTATTCCACTGTATTTTAACACAGAAATCTATGTTAACGGATTACTACTCAGGGTGGCACTAATGGAAAGTGATATGTACTTTGAGAGAATCTTTGTAGGAGGTTCTTGGGTCATTGGGGGTGTAGCCATGAAGGGGCCTGTGGAACTCTGGTACTTTCTTTCCCTTCTTTGCTTTCTGAGATAAGCAGCTTGCTCCACCACACACTCCCACTATCATGTGCTGTTTTGTTAGAGGTCCAAAGCTATGCCCCTCCTCCTCTTCTTGGACTGGAACATCCAGAACCTAGATCTAAAACTTTTCTTCCTTAAATGTTAATTATCTCAGATATTTTGTTATAGTGGTGGAAAGCTAACACAGAGTGGCTAAATCATACATAAATTATATTTAAATTAAGTAACCTATGATTCCTTTCCTTCTTCATTATACTAAAGAAAAACAATAAATAATAACTTCAGCTACTATCTAGAAGACTAACAGAAATGACTCATTTAGAAATCTGGGTCCTAGAAAACCATATGTGCCTAGATCATCTTTGAACATCAATAGACACTAACAATAGAATGGTCTTTTTCTTCCTTCCTTTTTTTTTTTCCTTAATTAAAGGCTAAACAAATATATCTTCTAAGCATAACAATTGAAATAAAAACAGAAAATTTCCCTACATATTAAAGAATTGTGTTGGCTAAGGATTTCTTCTAATACTAAAAATCAACAGATCAAACCTTCACAAAATAATTCTTATACAGCACAAACGTTATTAATGAATAAAGTCAACAGACATTCAAGAATTCAAAAGATATAGCACAAAAGATATACCCCACTGCTCAAAATAAAAAATTCAAAGACAAGAAAGATGAAATATAAAAGGACTGGTGATAAACATTAAGAGCAATTACATTTACATATATACAGTAAATTGTATATAATTGTGGCAAAATTAAATGCAAAAGAAAAATATATATAAGCAACACTGAAATGAAAAAGAAAAACTAAAATAAGAAACCAAATCTATAACTTCAACTTATATTAAAATAGAAAAAAAGCACAGGAAATAAAGTTATGCTTAACTGTGGTCACATGCAATAGAAATCAAGATAATTCTATAACAGAATTTAAAAACACTTTTCCCAATCTGTAAACAATACAATTTATATAGGAAAGATAAAAATGAAGAACAAAAAGCAATAATAGAACATGATAACCACAGGATAAATTTTTCAGTTATGATAAATGGCTCAAATTCTGTTAAAAGGCAAAAGCTCTCAGAATTCTATTTAAAAAATAAAAATCCTGCCTCATGCTGCTCACAAGACACATTCCCAAACCAAACTTCTGAAAGTTTACAAAGACTACTATAGATAGTTCTGGCATGCCATTCAATTGTGGAGTACACTTTGATGTACAAGGCCCTGGGTTCCATCCCTAGTACTGCTTTAAAAAAAAAAAAAAAAAAAGATGATATTTCAAGCAAATGCTTTCAATTCAGCAAAGAATTTAATCTTGCCCCCTCCTCAAAAAACTCTGGCTTTTTCCCTCAGTTACTGGGAGGTAATCTTGAAGTTCTTGGAATGTTCTACCTGATAAAAATGTCTGTTTACCTAGAATATTTGGGTCATAGCAGATAATCTAACAATGTGATTTATGGTGAGGGCTTTGAATCACCTTGACCTTTCAGGGGCCTGGAGACTGAGATCAGCACAATGGTCACTGATCCTATCTGTGTGATGAAGACTCAATATAGACAGGAAATGGCTTCCTGACTGGCTGTACCCCATGTCTTTTTCACATATTACACCCAGGAAAGTCAGTGTTGTCCATGATTCCAATACGAGATAAAAAGTGAAAGTACCCCACATGAAACTTCCTAGATCCTGCCCCATGGGACTTCCTTTGGCTAACTATGATCTGTCTCTTTTCCTAATAATAAACCATAAATGTGAGTGCATCAGCTTTCAGAGAGTCCTGTGAGTTCTTCCAGTATATTACCAAATCTGAAGGTGACCCTAGGCACTGTCCTTCTCTTTGATGTTGTTATTGTACTACTATAGTATTAATAAAGAGACAATTAACCATCAAAAATTACAAAAGAAACAGACTTCAAATACAAAGAAAAACTGATAATCAGAATTAAAGAAGGATATTTGTCTGTTACATTTATTATAAATAACCAAGCTTTAAACAATGCAATTGATCAGGCAATGGTAACATATCAGTGTGCCCTGAAGAGAACATGCCCCCTGCTTCTTTTGGTTTCTGTTTTTGTTTTTTCTAGTACTGGGAT
Source organism: Ictidomys tridecemlineatus (assembly GCF_052094955.1). Lineage (NCBI taxonomy): Eukaryota > Metazoa > Chordata > Mammalia > Rodentia > Sciuridae > Ictidomys > Ictidomys tridecemlineatus. Next base: position 132,598,839 of record NC_135484.1, read on the forward strand.
AAAACCAGAGCCTCATGCTTAGGCAAGCACTCTACTACTTAGTTACATTCCCAGTATATCTTCTCTTTAGCAGAGAAATTGACACAGATTAAGAAATATGTCCTTTGTTAGAAACTAGCTTTAAAAACAAAACAAAACAGAATTTTCTACAAACTATGACATCTAATGAGAAAATTAAAATTACAAATTTTAAAAAACACCAAAAAGGTATCAGTGACTAAAGAATTGACATTTTAGGGCTGAGGCTGTAGCTCAGTGGTAAAGTGCTTGCCTCGAATGTGTGAAGCACTGGGTTCAATCCTCAGCACATAAAAATAAAAAAGATACTGTGTGTTCATCTATAACTAAATAAATATTTTAAAAAGAAAAAAGAATTGACTTTTTATAAAAGTAGAATATACAAATGAACTCACCAGATTTTGAAAAGGGACTAGAACATGAATTTTAAATGATTCACTAATTATAATGCAATGCTGAAAAACATGAACATTTTCCTGAAACAGAGAATTTCTGGAGAAAATCAAACCAAAATAAACAAAACACAGAAAGGAGAAAATTTTTAAAAATTTAATATATGTATTTATATCTGTGTGTGTGTGTGTGTGTGTGTGTGTGTGTGTGTGTGTATGTATGAGGACTGGGGTGTAATTCTGTGGCAGAGCAATTGCCATGTTCAAGGCCATGGATTTAATCCACACACTACCAAAAATTAAAAAAGTATATAACATATATCAACTGCTGGTGCCTAATGCCCCCCCCCCACACACACACACAAGCTACTGATTCACTGAGGTGTCCACAGAAGGAACAACCAAACACTAAAGGATTTCTGGTATAATGGAATAGGAATAGGCCTATCCATGGCCAAAAATGTTGAAATCGAATCTTATCCAATGTCCAAACAATGCAACAGAGTTAAATGACAAAACAGGGAAGTACTCAGGTCCACTCCAGTGTATGGTATCCTAAAGGAAAAATGACCTGTATATTCAATGGCATGGGGCGGGTGGGCGGAGGCAGGAAAGGTGATGGTACTGTTGCAGTTTTAAAAAGGATTTAGGAAGGATCTGGGACTGTGGCTCACAGGTAGAGCACTTGCCTCGAACAGGCAAGGCCCTGGGTTCAATCCTCAGCACCACATAAAAATAAATGAACAAAATAAAATGTATTCAAAAAACAACAAAGGCTTAGGAAATTTAAAATAAAATGAAATGCCTAAATTTTATTTGTATCTTGATTTGAATATATTAACTATACAAAAGAATTTTGGGGATAATGAGACATCTGAATATGAACTGAGAATGAGTCAATATTCAAGATTTGCTTATTTTGTTAGCTGTTATAATGGTATTGTGGTATTTATGTATATAAATGTCCTTATATGGGGGAATTCATACTAAGGCTTATAGCAGAGAAACATCACACTGCTTGAAATTTGCTCTTAAAACCATCAACAAATGCAAACAAACCAACCTCAAAAACTGATAAAGCTAGTATGAAAAAAAAATTCATAACTGTAAAATCTAGGGGTAGGTACACAGGGGTTGATTATATTATCACCTCTACTTTCAGCATTTTTGAAAATTTTCATAGTATCAAAGCAAAACAAATTACCTGAGCACTTTTATGTATCAGCTCTCAAATTTCAAACAATTAATTCTGCATGTTCATACTTAGCCCAATACAGATACATCAACATGTACAGATGAATATGATTATATATAACATGACCCTAAAACGTGACCAAAAAAGCATTTTTTAAAAACTACAGATCAATTTCACCTAAAACTTTCATTGGAAAAAGTAATGAAAGGCTACAAATAAATTAAATGCTATGGAAAAGAGTCACACAGAGGAATGGCAGGTTTGATCTGAAGAACAAAAAAGATTTCTAGTATATACAACTTTACAAACAATACCCAATTTTGTCATATATACTTGTTTAAGCTAAGGTAAAAAAAGTTCAAAAGAAAAAGAATGAAACCATTAGGAAAAAAAGAAAAACCATTAGGAAATATGTGCATAAATGTTTTTAAGAGTGAAAGAAAGTAAAATATTTCTTTGCTAAGTGAAATTAAATTAATTACAATAATTTATGGAAATCATTTATGTAGTAACTGAGCATACGAATGACTACATTTACTTGATAACATAAAACTGATAACTAAGAAAAAGCAGTAACAGGCACAAAAAAAAGAAAGGTAAAACATTTAAGAAATAGGGCACAGGATGTATCCAAGAAGTACACCTCGTTACCCTATTCACTTTTAGCCCTTCAAAATCCTAACCTCTACCTGCATTCACATTTTAGCCCTTCAAAATCCTAACCTCTACCTGCAAGAAAGAGACTGCATCAAATATTTATTTAATGAGGAAGGGGTTTTAAAAATAATTAAATTAATTTGATAACAAATCAATTTTAAAATTTATCTTTGTTGAAAAAGGTACAGTCCTGTAATATACAATTAGAATTACTGATACTTAAGTACCTAGATATAGATACCTCCACTTTTTAAAAGATTCGGGTTAACTTTTATTAATATACTTTATATTTCACTCGATAAACAATAATTAATTTTTATTAAATAAAGGTAGTTAAAAAGAACCTGCCCTCCATCTTACATTGAAATGTTTAAACCCATATTTCTCCTTAATGCAACTTTCCTCACATATGAAGATAATGGCAGATAATGGACATCTAACTTTATGTATGATCACTGGGGGTTGGTGGTATGATGGCTAAAACAATGCATTATCATAAGTCTTTTCCAAATTGAACACACAATGGTTCTATCATATGTACAGGATTGGGCACATGTGTAAGACACTGATGGCTGCAAGAAGACTTTAAGAATTCTAGAATTTTACCCATTGGGATTTAATTCTTATCAGCCCCAAAGATTAGTCATCAGAGAGAGGTAAAGGAGTCTCCCATTTCACACATGTAAGATGGGTCAACAAAGGCTCAGAGACAAATATTTAAAGTAACAGGCCTTCAAAGAGATTCCAGCCTAGTCTGCAACAAATATTTATGGTACATTTTAGATCTCTACTTTTATAAATACAGACTGAATGTCGCACCCTGTAAACACTCTGCAAGCACAGTGTCAGGTTTCCATGGTGGAAGCTCCCAACAGATGGATCGCCTTACCTGAGAGGGCATCCTGTGCTTCAAAGAATGTACTGAGACCCCCTTTCACATATGCCAGACTGCCCTCGCTCTTCTTATTGGCCTGCCTTTTGAGGGTGGTGACTGCTGTTTTGAGCTGTTCAAAGCTAAAATGAAATTAAGAAACCAAATGTTTGAGATTAGTCACAAGCAAAAAATAAATAAGATCATTCATTAAGTGTAAAATACTAGGAACGCTGAAACTTATGTTGAGAAGCACACAGATTAATATGAGACCATATGAAAACAAAAAGCTTTCAAATTGTTATCTAAACCTTTCATTTATAATGATGCTTAAATTACAACAACTATAAGAGTTTTGTAGCCTTAAAATGATAATCTGAAATATAGCCAATCCATAAGAAGTAAATACACGTGTAGATATTTTTATAACCATATATTATATACATGATTTACCAGATATCAGGGTTTGAGTATCTTCTACCTGACAGAAAGACAAGTATTTCCAAGGTGGAACTACTACATTCATTCAAATACTTTGGAACATTGAGCATAATGGTAATCTTACCATGTCAATACTACACAGTTCTTAATAATAAAGTTACATAAAACCTGTGATTTCATTCACAATTTAAATAACATCATCTAAAAAAGAAGGAACAAAAAGGTAGGCCTCTGCATTTCCAAAACTGATTTCCATTTGAGCTACAAAATCTAGCTGTAAAATTTTAAAAATATTCTTCAATACTATGATGTTCTACACAGAAAACATATTCTAATTCTCAGTTATAATAGAAAAAGCATGGCTGTAATTAAATAACTAATTTAATCAATTATTTAATTAAATAATTAATTAAATTATTTAATTAATTATTTAATTAAATAATTAAATATTTAATTTAATTATTTAATGAAATTGTAGAAAATTATTTAATTAAATAATTAAATTAAATATTTAATTATTTAATTAAATAATTTTCTACAATTATTTAGAATAATTTTCTACAATGGAAGAGTTATTTCAGATATTTGCTTTAAAAATTTATCAAGCCAAATGTATTAAAATACTAACTTTTGTATTAAAATACTTATGTGTTAAAATACTAACTTTTCCTCATGTTTTCTAGTAATGGTTTTCATCCTAATAAGAAAAATTTATATTAAGGTACATTTTAACAAGTTGACTTACCAAGAATATAAATTTTAAGCAATAAACCATTCATTCATCCATATTTTCACTAAACATGTTTTAAATCAACCTTGTAAAGAAGTTATAAATCTCTTATAGAGAACTGATAAACCAATTAGCACACAAAAGAGAATACTGTAACTTGGATATACAAGTAATTTTTGGTTCATTTTAAGTCAAGTATTTACATAATTATAATCTAACTCGTCTTCCTTTGCTCTATGGTCAGGAAAAGCAGTGTGTTCTGTATTTCACACCAGAACTTAAAATTCATCAAAATTTGAGTGGGGCAATATATCACATGCACATACATCAGCTTAGGTCCCCAGCTAAAAACTCTACAAAATTTTAATGAGTTGTACAAATAATGAAACATGTAGTAATACAAAATTATAGTAAAGAATAAAAGACCTCTAATAATCTCATTTTACAAATAAGGAAGTTGATACCCTGAGATGTTCATAGATTTACCCAAGTCAAAGAACTCATATATCTAAAACTGTTACTATATGCAGAGCCAAACCTAAAACTCAAATCATGGTACTCAAATTCACATCATCAGCATCTGAGCAGAAGCTCTCAAGAGTTCAGTCTGAAATCCACTAACCTGGTAGTTGAGTGGTTCTCTATAAGGTACCAGGCAGCTGAAAAATTCTCACTTGTAAAATCAGCACTCATTCCATGGAACAGCATTTCTAAGTCCTTCTGAGGAAATTTACTTCTAAGGAGAAAAAGATTTAAAATATATTACAACTGGCACTGCTACCAAAATGTGACAAGAATCATTAAGTGTCTACCTAGTATAATAAATATGAATATAAACAATCACAATTATATGGAATGTTATCAAGAACATCTTTATATAAACTTTATTAATTTCCTATATCACAGCTGATTTTCTATGTAAAAATCATGTACCCCTGTGTATAAAAGATAGGAAAAGAGTTCAAATACAGAAATTACATCAATTGAAGAATATAAGATTTAAGAGTCCTTAAAACATAAAATGAATTCCACTTTCCTGTCTAGAATAACCTTTAAGAAAATCTTGTAATAACAGGTTAAATATTATCTGCATTTCCCTATCTTGCCTAGATTTTTAAGATGACTTCTGGATCAATTCATTTACATATTCATTCAAACACTAATTAAATAGCTATTACAGGTCAGGCTTCATCCTGAGACACCAGCTGTGTCTGAGGGCAAACATATCATAGCCAGACTCTGCCACCCACCTCTGAAGGCTCACAACCTCACAGACAGGCTTTGCTGCCGTCCCACCTCCCGATTTGGAGGATGAAGTCCATGTTCCACGTTAAATATCTTGGGAATCATTTCTGCCATTCTAATCCTCAAACCCAAAGTTTCAGTAGCCTCTAAGGGATTATACTCTCCTGCACACACCATGTTCATGTTTACTCTGTTCCTCTGATTTACTGTCCCATTTAACTGATATGTGTCCCTGAGTCTGATACACTGAAAAAGTCCAACCTGTAAGGTATAAGAATGACACAATATTATCTTATAGCCCAGAATCTTCAGTTTATTCAGTAAGAAAATTACCGCCCCCCTTTAGCTCTAAGATCCATTTGCTTCCTACTGCCTTTCCTCAGTCTCAAATTGTCCTGCTATGTTTTGCACACATCTTATTGTACACATATCCCTGCTGGAACCCCACAACGTTTAGATGCCTGACCACTAGGCACAACTTCTTGGAGTCCATTCTTTTCTATGAGGTTTTCTTTTGGTCACAGGGAACAACTCTCCCAAAAAGCCACCTCTAGCTAAAGCAAGCACTGTCACCAGAGGGCCCAAGGGAAGTCCCACTCAACAGGCCTAATTGGAGAAGGTCACATGTCCTCATTCTACCCCTTCAAAGACTAGCACAGCTCTTCCCAAGGAAACTTTCCACAAGTCCTCCCTGTCAGGACTCTCACCAAAAGGTCAACAGGTCCAAGCGGCAGAAACAGGTCTCAAGGATTTCCTTTGCAAATCTGCCTAGTGAGATACTATACCACATTCCTCTAGAATGGACCATGTGCTATGTGAGAATCTCACTCTACATCCTGTTAAACTAACTTTCTTCCCTATGAAGAATCATTCCTATTTTTTATTAGAGGGGAAAGAAAGGCTTGCTAAAACTGTGGTAACCAAAGACGACCAGTGAGATTTTAGGAGGGCTCATATCACCTCAGTTTAGAAACTGAGACTAAATTTAATCTTATACTTTTCCTTACTAATAGCTTCAAAAGTTCAAACATTACAGTCAGAACCTTCTTGAAGCATGTATGTGGCATTCATTAGCTTGTTGGTCATCTTCTCTAGTTAGTGGTCACAATCTGACTAGTATTCTGCATTTTTACAAGTTTATTTTGGTGTGGATTCTTCATGCTGATTCTGGTAAAAAAAAAAAAAAAATCCTGTCACCTCTAGAGCTCAAGAAACTCATTTCATTTATTTGTATACCATGCCTATAATTTAGACCTTTTGGGGAACATAATGACTGAGTAGAGACTTAGGCTAAGCCACAACATGCTGAGCTCCAGCTAACTAATCCAGAAACCCTTATTTCTGATAGGCTCAGTAGTTCTACCTTAACTGACAGGGAGAGGAGTCCCTCTAGACTACTGCATGAAGGATCAATTGGCTTTATCTAAATATGATCTGTCACCAGTTATAAGAAATAAGTCCATGGCGGCATGCAGACCACATTTGGTCAACCTTGCTTTTATATGCAGATATTCTATATATTCATGGAATCAGAAAGCTAAATAATCCTAACAAACAAAAAAACCCTACAGAATTGCCTGATATTAACTAAATCCCTAATTATAATAGTGACTATGAACTATTTAACTCTAAGAAAGCCTCATCTAACAAGAATCAATTCCAAACTCACATATTAAGGACAGAGCTAAGAAAAAAAGAACAAAATGTGACACAGAGAAGTCAAACTAAGCATCTGCATCCCTCACTCCAGCCCTGAAGAACTTCAGTTTGTTGGGTGTTTCCCTGCCCATCATCAAAGTAGTGGGTAAAGAGGGATTATTTGTTTCAAGAAATTATATCAATGAGGCTGGGTATATTGCTCAGTGGTAGAGTGTTTGCCTAATATGCACAAGGCCCTGAGTTTGATCCCTAGCACTACAAATGAAAAAATAAAATTACTTCCAGAAAAGACATGTAATACATGATATCTATCGAGTAAAGCAAAAAAGTATAAAATGTCTCAAAACTAGAGTAGTTATATGCCATGGTAATATGGCTAAGATCCTACACTCCTCATAAGCCTGACACTTAAACCCTGCTTAACATAGTTAGCTTAAAAATAATTTTTTAATGGGATAAATATGGCATATAAAAAGTTTATATCCTAAACAATAAAATGTTTAAATTGCTGTACTGAAAAATGTAAGTCTATAATACTCCAGATCTTCCCATTCTATACTCAATATTTAAAATTCACCTGATTTAGTAACATTTTACTTATAGTACATTAAATTGTTATTCTTACAAACAAAATCTGTTATAGTGAAAGAGAAAGTTCTAATGTCTAGTGAAGACTCTAGGACAAGAGCTATTAAGAAATACACCTTGTCCTCAGAGAGAGCAAGAATGGGCCTGATCATATTGAGTGGCATTAAGGAGACACCCATGGGCATGGCGAGACCCCCACAGGTTCAGCACTCTCATCTGTTATCATGTTTATGCCATGTCCACTGGAAGGACAAGAATGGGAGGAAAGGAAACGGCAGATCCTGAAACTGAGCTTTGGCATTAAGTTGAACAGTGAGGAGGCCCTGTGCTCCTACCAAAGACCTTTATGCTGAGATCTGAAGCATCAACTCATCTTGTTAGTCTTTTTTGTTGTTGTTGTTTGGGTTTTTTTTCCTTGTTTTTGTTTATTTGTTTGTTTGTTTATTTTGGTGGTCCTGAGGACTAGACCCAGGGGTGCACTACTATTGATCTATGTCCCCAGTCCTTTTTATTTTTACTTTTGAGACAAAGTCTTGCTAAATTTCCCAGGCTGGTCTCAAATTCACAGTCTTCCTGCCTCAGTCTCCCAGGTTGCTGGAATTACAGGCATGCATCACAGCACCTGGCTTACCCCTCACCCCTGCCCCCACCCCCACATACACATAACTCCTTCAGGCTCCCAAATGAGCCAGGCAGAATTTGAAATTACTGGTCTCTTGGTCCAAATGCCCAAACCCTTATAATCACGCCTCAGACTGAATTATTCTTCAGTGATTTTTTTCTGAAGACCTTAAAATTCTTTTACCAAACTTAACTACAACTATTAAAGTTGGAAAAAGTGCTGAGACCTAAATCAGAAATTGGACATACAGGAATAAGACAATTTATATTCAAGACAGTGAAATTCTAACACAGAGATGTCAAGTCATTTTGTCCAAATCATACAATTAAAGTCCAGGACTAATCATGCATAGAAATGCAGACACATCGTTAGTAGTCATTGTTGACCAGTGACCTGACAATCACTCTAGGCCCTTTTCACAAGAAGAATCTCATACAGCCTGGCACTTTACCTTTAATGAGTGAGATCAACTATCCCAAGCCAACCCTGTCACTTTCCTCTTATTCTTTATTGAGTGACCCTGTTTTGACCAGTGCTGTCTAAGGAAAAATCAAATAGAGCCTTTTTGGGAAACATCTCCACACTTTTAAGAAGGAGAACCCAGGGGCTAGAGTTGTGGCTCAGTGGTGGAGTGCTTGCCTAGCATATGTGAGGCACTGGGTTTGATCCTAGCACCACATAAAAATAAAATAAAGGCATTGTGTCTACATAAAACTAAAAAATACATACTTAAAAAAAAAAAAAGGAGGAGAACCCAGAAGAAATGGTATCTTTCTGCCTCTGAGTATCATTGTGTTTAGTTCAAACACTAGGAATTGCTAAAGCCATTTTGCAATTATGAAGGAAATCTATTTTACACTAAGGGCAGCAGAATAGCAGGTTTCTCAAATCTCAGTGACATGAATGAATCACCGCCTCAACTAATCTTGGAGTCTGTCATATGCTTAAATATACTCATATTTTATGCATATACCCAAAAAATGTGAAATAGATGATAAAAAATAGAGAAATGACAATGCCAAGAATCAACAAAGCTGACTGCAAATGTACAGACAACTCTACTCAGTATTTATAATAGGAGGTAGCAGTGATGAGAGTGGCAAGAGGATAGGCTCTGCATTCAATCTCCAAGTTTGCTCCATCTGTCTGCATAACTGTGGGAAAGTTATTTAACTTCTCTTAGGTTCCATTTATTCATAAGGATCATAACACCTTCCTCTTAGGAATGTTTTAAGGATTAAAGTAGATAATGCTCGTGAGAGGTTTAGCAGTCTCTGGCATACAACGAAGGCTCAAAAATGTTATTTGCTGTTACTTTTATTTTTTATACTTGTTAGTTTTTTCATATTTTGCAGATTATTTTTATAAGTATCATTACATTTAATTCTCATCACAAGTGGGTCAAACATTCTCTTATTACAGATGAGTAAACACCCTTAAGAGATTAGATGTCAATAATCAAGATTGGACTCCAGTGCTTCATTGTCAAAGAATCAGAGAATCTTAAGATAGGAAATAAAACCATAACTATAAATTATGAAGATAAATAATCAGGGAAGAGCAGAAGGGAGAATTTTGGTCAAAAACAAAGAAAAATATTAATTATTTAATAACAGCAACAGGAAAGGAAGAAGTATTATGTCAACATCGTTAATGAAGCACAGTTAAAACTGAAATGTATGTTCAGAATAACTGGATTTTGGATACTAGATTTCCAAACAAAATGACAGTTCAGTAAAAGCAAGATATAGTCTTGTACTTTCAAACTACTAGAGTTAGAGACTAAAAGCAACATATATACTCCACTATGAAAATCCATGAAATATTTTCAGTAAGGAATCAAAACACATTTTCAGTGGTGGACAATTCTTGCTACCCTTAAAAAATGTTTTCCATTAGATGGCAGTGTAAACTCAGATTTAAACCTTCTAAAAATGATTAGACCAAGCATGTGTATTGAGGAAATACATATAAAATTAACAGGAATGTGTTTAACATATCAGTATTTGCTTTCCAATATGAGAATAGTCTTCAGTGATAACCAACGTAGCATGCAAAGCAATGACATTTGTTGTAAAAACATTTTAGCCACCCACATACATTGAAGACTGGCTGCAGTTTTGGTATTCTGTTTGCATTGAAGAGAACACATTTCCTTCATGTGGCATATGGAAGATGGAGGGGCAATGGGCTTATGTAGCTCTTTGTGTAAATGTTATGTTTAATTTTTTAGCTTTAAATTTTTAGCAACATTGTTGACATTCTGTTATATTAAAGATCATAAGTTTGCTTTGATTGTTTCTTTTTCTTTTTTCAACCTGATAGTTTCTAGACTAAGGTACCATAACACAACCCACAAATCTATTTTACAAAATTCTAAAAGGTAAATTTATCCAAGGCTTTTCTCTTCTACACTTCTAATAAGGTTTATATTTTGCCATCACCTTCTCTTTCTTTAAATATTGCTTTCTAAATGTAATGGGAAAACTAGTCATGTTTTTTTTTCTTGGAAAGCTAAACTTATTAGAAGAAAATGAGATATGCATTGCCTATAAAACTAGTGTATATGTAAACAGATATTAGTGGTACATCAACTGAATAAACAGCCCTTCCCATACTTGTAATTCACAAAAAAAAAGAGAGATTATATAAAATCAAGGCAAAATTCTATTTTTCTACTCTCACTCCCAAAGATGTACTGTCTCCAAAACATTATTTATAAGTTATTCTCTTGTTAGACAAATAAGTATTGCTTTTAAGAAACAAAACTCAGTGAAGTTTTTCACTTAATATGAACCTGATTTTAATTTCTTTTTTCAGTTTAAATAGTTTGTCTTCATTACAATTGAAGCCATGCAGAGAGCATATATATCTGTGACAATAACCATAATAAATCAGAAATATGGACCTTTTACAAGCAAATCCTAGTCTCAATTCAAAGTGAAGTTAGTTTTTCTGAGCAATTAGTAACACTTTTATAAGTATCATGGCACCATGTGTGCAAAAACATCAGTTAAAAATTTAGGAATATGAAGGACTTTAACAGTCAAAGGTGGCCAATAAATGCCAGTTGTTAAAACTTGTGGCCTGAAAGACGACAGCATGCATGCTGGGTCAGCCAATAAATATTTATTAAACTCTAACTCACACCAAAAAGCAACAAGGAAACTATATTGTATTACTCTCACTTTGCTTTTTCATATTCAGATGAACCAACCACAGCACCACAGGGCTCCTCATTGTTCCACTTTGTGAACTGGGCTGTCAGCTGTAGAGAATTTCCATAAACATTCACATTGCAATTACTAGGAGCTGATTCATCTTCCAAAGACTGCCTCTCCACTTTAATCTGATAATTCATCAAGATCACAGTTGAGTATTTTATAGTAAGCATTTATAATTCTTCAAACCTTCCAAATCAATACCTGTCAACCAGCAAATAATACTAAAACCCTGTTTTCCTTATTCAATGATGTTTAAAGAAAATGGGTCATCTTCAGCCTTTTAATTATAAAAGAAACTCCTCAATGGCATTAGTTAAGAGAAATAAAAGAGAGTAAGAATTCTTTTTTTTCTTTCTTTTTTTTGAGAATAAGGATCCTGATCTGAATGAAACACTCTTCTCTACAGAGACCAAAGCTTTTATCTAAAACATATTAAGTGAGTTAGGAAAATGAAACCCATACCAGCATTTTACAATCTGTCTTTCCCTTCCTTTTCTTTCTTTTTTCCTCTAAAACAAGATTTCTCTCTTCAGGCTGTGGTTATAGCTCAGTGGTAGAGTGTACACTTAGCATGGGCAAGGCCCTGGGTTTGATTCTCATCACGACCAAAAAGAAAAAAAGATTTCTTTTTGAGGTAAGAGTTCAATAAACCAAATGTAGCTTTCTTGTCACTTTCTTTAAAAACTAAAAGAAAGGAAAGCCTGGAAAGCATTTTTCTGACCAAAAACATTCTCTCCTCTTCGTTTCTATACTCTTTCTACTTTCATTTTTTTTGCTTACTGGTACCTCTAGTTTCTCTTTGGGGAGGAAAAAAAAAATTGGCAAAAGATTTTTACACAAAAAGATTACCAGATGTCCTTTCATCCAGGCTCAGGAGTGCCTTCCTAATGTTCTCTCTGACGCTATGGGGGGATCTGTGCCTTTCTCTGTAACTGACAATTTTGCATCTCTGGTAGAGACACAGAGGGTGTAGAGCTCTGACAGTGACAGGAGGGATTCCATCCTCAGAAACAGGGAAGATGAGGATATAACTGGTTACCAGTAGAAGTATCTCATTTTACACCTTTTATTATTCCTCACTGCCTATTACATCTCTCCCAGAACACTCCTTTTAACTTTTTTTTTGCATTTTATTGGTTCTCCCACTAATTAATGATTTAAATAAAAGTTCACTATTCATTTTATGTGAGAGTCGAGATTTTACCTTTTTCAAAAATTATTCTTTAATATTTTACATTATCTAATAATAAAGCAAATGTTACTGAAACTTGAGCAATACCTTAAAATAAACATTTAATATTACCCCCATTTAAGTACTTCTTCAATACGTGTACATTAGATTACTTAAGATTTTAATATAATTCATTACCCTATAATTTTAAGTCATTAAAGAGAGGTTCTTGGGGTGGGCAGTGGTCTACTTGGGAGACTGAGGCAAAAGGATCACTGGAGCCCAGGTATTTGAGGTCAGAGAACAGAGTTAGAACCCCTCTTTTCCTAAGCAATGAAAATGTATGTCCCTAAGAATCATAGTAATAATGAACTGATATTCACCAGCCACCTGCTATGTTCTACATGTTTACCTGCATTTATTCACTGAAGCTCCACACAGTTCTAAGAAACAGGTAAGCCATTGTGCACCTGAGGAAACCGAGGCAAAGAAAAGCTAAATAACTTCCTCAAAGTCATCCTGCTAGTAACTGGTGGAGCCCAGTTTCAAGTCAAGGAAGTTTAGCTCCAGACCAAACTAGACTACCTCTCAGAGAAGAAAGATAAGAAAATTTTAAGCAAGCTCATCATTTGTAGTGCCATAATTCCTTACTGCCATTACCAATCTTGCCAAAGGATTATCTTAAAACATATTAAGAAAGAGTGTCATTAGAGACAGACATAGTCAAAGGGTAAGAGGACATGAGACAATAGAACAAATAAGGTAAGTCTCTATGCCAAAATAAAAGAGGAAGACAACAATTTTATGAGAGTGAACGTCCAACTGAATCCTAATTTTGCTCACTGGCTAAACCTGTAAAATGTGTGCAATGCCTCTGCATTCCTTTGGGCCACACTACAAAAATGCCTTTTAGTCAAGCAAGAGCAGCTAGAAGGGTCCTTCTGCTCCAGACTTCTGCAGCCGTCTTGGAAAGAACCTGCCTGGCTCTCAGAATTGTTGAAGCAGGTGTGCTCAAATACACACCTGGCCAAAAAAAGAAAAAAATGGCTCTTGTCATTCTTCTCTAGACTGTCTAGATCTTTAAATTCTTAATGAATAGGACACTAAAATCCTTAAAACAGCTATAGAATGACCCATACTGCCCAAGTGCTTCAAAGATGTTACCTTGAGGAAGTCCAAGCTCACTAAAAGCTGCCAAGCCCCATGGTTTTTCAACACAATATGTCCCCAAAATAAATGTCCTGCCTCCCTCTCACAGGACAAACCCAATAGTGAAAAAAACAGCTTGTTGTTTAATTACTAATGATATTCTAGTGTAGGCTTAAAGGTTGAATATTTATAGTTTAGTGGAGAATCCTCCCCAATCTTAGAGAAACTTAATGGCTAAAGTATTTATAGAACAAACTTGTTGCCTTCTCTGAGTGTTTATGAAGCAACTCTAAAACATTGTGGTAGGAAATTAAGAAAACAAAATTCCAGAATTGGTTATGAAATATCATGAAAAAGATCATTTACCAGGCATAATTCTGATGACTAAAGTGAGACTTATGAAAGGAATTACAACTGAAATAAAAAAAACATTTGGGAGATAGGGTCGTGGCTCAGTGGTATAGCATTTGCCTAGCATATGTGAGGCACTAGGTTCAATCCTCAGCACCACATTAAAAAAAATTAATAAAATAAAGGTATTGTAGCCATCTACAATTAAAAATTTTTAAAAAACACTTTGGATCTAATTATTCTAAAATATTTCTAGAAACATCAAGTAAATGGACAGATTACAAATTCTATCTTCACGTTAAATAGCATCTAAATATTTAAATTTACCAATTCCAGATAATATATTAATGCTCACATCATTAAAAATATTAGCTAGGAGTTGGGGATATAGTTCAGGGTAGAGCTTGCCTAGGTAGCTTGTTAGCTACATTGATCTAGGCTAGACATCTTGCCTATAATGTGCAAGACCCTGGGTTCAATCCTTAGTACCACAAAAAAAGGTATGTTATTAAAATACTAAGACTTTTGTTTGCACAAAATGCAAATTCAAGAAAAATAAAGAGGTAGGTAGTTTTGTCAAAAGTTTAAACTAACTATAACATTTACCCTAGCAAAGCAGACAAAATTTCAGAAAACAGCACGTCTCCAAACAATTGAGTTGTCTTCGACTATGCTTCCAGACATTTCTAGAATTTGACTCTCCTTAAATAAAAAAAATAAAATAAAAAATAAAAAAACTTTCAGCAAATGAAGAATAAAGAAAACCAAAGACAAGATGATACTCACTTTTCAATTTCAATGCCAAGAGGATTTGCAGGACGGAGGGACAATGGAGGAATTCCTTTATTCCTGTCAGTACGCATATCATAATAATTCATTTCATCGACCCACACAGCAGACTGATCCAAAATGCCTACAAATGTGAGGAACACAGCCTTAATAAAATAAAAACTCCCCCAAGTATTGTATTTTCTAGGTCTTGTTTTATTGCTTTACTTTTTAAAGACCTACTACCAAATGCCTAAAAGATCAAATTTAAAAGATTTGAAAGCCTGATAGCTTGGATTCTTTTTAATGGCTAGTGGATTAATTAAAAATACTAAGAATTTTTAAAAATCAAAAATAACACATTGGTTTATGGGTTCGTTGTATATTTTTCAACAGAGAATATAAATTAAAATTAAGCCTCTGAGAAAAGTGTTCTGCAAAAACAAATGTATTTTACAAATAACAAATGCTACAATTATTTATGCATTGCTAAATATTATTGATTTTATTCAAGAGAATATTTTGGAATCATGTAAACTTTTGGAAAATGGCTGAAAAATACCTGAGACAGAAAACATTCAAATTAAGCATTAATACAATGAAAAGCTTCTTGCTTATAATAATTTCAAAAATTATCACATATATATGCAATTATATTTAATATTTTGAGTTTCTTCTTAGTTCTACAAGCTACCTAAGGACATTTCAATGAAGATGAAATCCAAAATGTTTCTTAAATAGTTCCTAGAAACTCTCAAGAAATCTCTTTCATATTTTCTTCTTTTCTATTAACATGGACGTGGCTCTCTTAAATAGTTATACAAAAACAACATATTCTATGCTTTTTTTTTTTTTTCTATCAGGGATTGAATCCAGGGACACTTAATCACTGAGTCATATTCCAAGCCCTATTTATTTATTAATTTATTTTTTTATAATTTTGAGACAGTGTCTCACTAAATTACTTAGGGGTTTGCTAAGTTGCTGAGGCTGGCTTTGAACTTACAATCCTCCTGCCTCAGCCTCCAGAGCCACTGGGATTACAGGTATAAACCACCATGCTGAGGCTCCATGCTATTTTTCATTCTTTTTATTATTATCAATGTTGCAGTTGTCCTGGGTGATAAAGAACAGTACATTTTTTTTTCTATATTACACTAAAACCAATTAGTCAAATGCAACAAAATATCCAACAATTAAATCAAATACATCCAAAGAACACATGGCTTGTGTAATGGAAATAACTAGGTTATTCTGGAAAAACTAACTGGACATGAACCCTGTGAGCAAGACATAACTCTGAAAATAGCATTTTCCTTAATGTGACTAAACTCTTCAATCATTCATTTCAGCACAGGACTTAGCAGTTACTACTCCAAGGACCCTGGGTTTAACAAGACAGAAGCAAAGAGCTAGGCGCACAGAGCAAGCTGCACCCACCCGTGCAGGAAAGCTGGGAATGCTGGGGAGGCTAGAGAGGCTTTTCTGATAGAGGCTGTTTGAATACCAGGCAAATCGTCACTGCATGACTCTTTGTGAACCTACTAATTCAGCACCCACAGTTCTGCCAGGACACAATGGGGACTCTGTCTGAGATTATGCTTAAGTCCAGTCACTCTGGAGCACAGGTCAATAGACCATTACATCTCCTCTGTGCTAGGTCCTGGGCTGGGCATTCTAGAATAAAATTAGTATTTTTACCTACTGTTTTTTAATCTGCTATATAAACATGCTATAAAATGATGCTGAATTTAGATGGACATCATTACCCTAAGTACATGTATGAAGACATGAATGGTGTGACTCTACTTTGTGTACAACCAGTGATATGAAAAATTGTGCTCTACAAGTGTGATATGAATTGTAATGCATTCTGCTGTCATATATAACAAATTTAAAAAAAATATTAAGTTCCTCCAAAAAACTGTGAAACAGGTTCCTACTTTAATTTCACACTTTTAAAGATGTTAAATAAGTACCTAAAAATAGAACTATATTTTATATGACATATGTATGTACATGTGCATATGTAAATATATATGGATTCAACTTTGAAAATTTCTTTAAATTCCTAAAAGGAATTTTTATTTATAAAAGGGATTTAGATTTTATATATATATATATATATATATATATATATATATATATATGAAAAGAATTTGCAGAGAATAATACTGAAGGAAAGGTTTTACGATTTAAGATAGAAAACAAAAATAATTTGCAAAAATATTTACTTTTCTACAGAGGGAACTACTACATGGTTTTAATTATGCCTTACTTTATATAAATATTTAGGTATTAGTGCAAGACATTAACAGTGTTACAAAAAGGAATATGAAATTACTCTTATTTTAGTAGGGGAGATAGATTTGCACATAAGTAATTATGAGAACAATCATTTAACATTACTAATTTTCTGTGTAAGGAACTACACTAAGCACTTTAGATTTATTTTCTAACTCACCCAATGCTATGAGGTAGGTAATATTATCATTATACTTTTACCCACAAAGAAACTAGGCACTGAAGTCAGCTAGTAGCTAGTAGTAATAATAACCCATTAGAATTCAAGTCTGTATCCTTAGACTAAGTTCTTAACCACCGCTAATGTGTGGAAGCAAGAGATGAGTGTGTTAAAAGAATTATGTGAACTGCTATGAGATACAAAGAAGAATAATTATTATTAATTTGGAGGACTAAAAACTGATCCAAATCAGGAAAGATTTCTTCTGGGACTGGAAGGTAGGGAAAATGAAGGGAAAGGAAATATTACTTAGAAAATATTATGCTTACCTGGCTAAATGAGAAGCAATTTTACCTTGAATCTTAACAGTTTAAAAGCAATATCATTGTATTCACAATCTAAGAACCAAAACTGGTATGACAAAATGTAAAATGAACAGATTTTGTTAATAACTTAGAATAATATTTCTCCCATGAGCATCTGCCTTAGGTTTTACTGACTTTTAGCTCAGGAAATGGGCAATTTTTTCCAAAAATTATACTTTTTACCAAGATCCCATTCCTGTCAAAATTAACATATACTGAATTGAAGTTGATGAGATATGAAAGCAGGTAAATTTTAAACTAATCTATCATTTAAATTTTAACAGAGAAACTAATTTTTATTTTCTCCTTTAGAATAAAATCACTAAGAGTTTTACCTATTTTTTCAGGTTTTAATAGCTTGAAAGAAACTGTTGAGGTTCCTTTGCCACCCGATTTGGTTGTGACAATAATGTCCCCTTTATCGTTTTTGGCTTGTCCCACTCGACATACTATTTTACTCGCAGACATCCATTCGGCCGTCAAAAGGCAATTATGCCCACAAATTGTCAATCCTGAAAATAAAGGAATAAACAGAACAATGATAAGACTTTAAACATGTCTTACATGAAAAAAAAAAGAAATAGCCTTTCCTTGTTCAATAGCTATTTTTATTACTAAACATACTTGATGTTATTTGTAAGTTTACTGCTGTATACGCTGATTTTTTTCCACTCTGTTTTTTCTCTAGAATTTAAGACTTCTTTTAGACTATATTTCAGTTTCTTGCATAATCAAAGGAATTAATAAATAATGGACCATAATTACGTCCAGGCATTCCAGACTACTTAGACTATGAGAATTTTAAATTATTTTCAGAAATGTTAAAAAAGAAAATTATTTCTAGTACTAGAAGTTTAATTATTGATATACGCTTTTCAAGCATATTAATAAATTTGTAGATCATTCCCTAAAACATTCTATATTAACCCATCTTCCTGAAAAGAATCAGTAAGGGCTTTTTCTAGTGTTCAATTATGCCTAGTGTTACAGAATAAACTAATCTGAGTAGTTTATTAAAGAATAAAATATTACAGAATACCTTATTTATTTTAAAGATATCCCAGAGTGTGATAAACCTAGTGAAATGTTTCAGGCTTTACTTAATTACTCTATCATTTCTTATATCTGCCTATTAGTTCCTACACTGGTAGTTTATGCTGCCTTAGTATTTTCCTAATAAAACTCTAACTACATTACTCTTCCAATAAACCAACATCTGCAAAACGTCAACTCACCTCCTTCACTGACAGGATATAAATTAAATATTTAGCAATAACCAAACAATACTGTCTATTGGAAGACTGTAGTGAGTAAGGCAGAACACCAATCCTGGCTAGTCAGTCTTCTCATAACTTACTTTCTTTACATTTTTCATTTCCACAATGAGAGGAGGTAATAAATATTTATGGAAAAAATAAACCAGAATGTATGTGGCATAAATGCTGCAATTTCACACTTTTTTTTCTTCATTATTTAACTTTATATATTGCTAAGCAGGCAAATTTGGCAATTGCTATGTTTATTTTTGGGGTCCCCCCCCCATCAGACACCAGGGAAACCTCAACCAATGGCAAATTTGGTTTTAAAAACAAAGGGAGAGATTCAAGTCATCTTTTCTTATAACTTAAATGACTATTTAGCAAGAAGGTTATATTAACCATAAAGAAATTCTAAAAGATACATTTTTAAGACATTTATATTGTTTGAAGTAATGAATTTTGTGTATTTCCCTACAATATTTATTGCATTATTTATTCATTTATAGAGAAATTTATTTTCCTAATGATATTCAAAGGTTTCTTTAGGACTAAATTTTCTGAAGATATTTTTTAATGTACTCAAAATTCAAAGCTTTTTTTTTCAAAATGAGAATATCCTTGATATCATTCCTGATAATCAATTTTTTTTTTTTTTTTTTTTTGCACTAGGGATTGAACTCAGGAACACTCAAACACTGAGCAACATTCCCAGCCCTATTTTGTATTTTATTTAGAGACAGGGTCTCACTGAGTTGCTTAGCACTTCACTGTTGCTGAGGCTGCCTTTGAACTCACGATCCTCCTGTCTCAGCCTCTGGAGCAACTGCAATTCACAGGCATGCGCCACCCCGCCAGTTCTAATAATAAATTTTTGTTACGAAAAGTTTAAATGATTTAAAAAATTGAAAACTTCTCCAAAACCGACTTCCCAAAATAAATAGACTGTACACTTGCTCTGGTAATTTTATACATGTGTAAATCAGTCTATATGTTTTTGAAAACGAGCAGAAAATGTTTTCATTTATAATGTACTTACAAATGTGGTAGATATTTTGATATTTCAATATAACTTCAAGTCAATACATACCTTAATGTTTTTAAATTTTATAATATCAAAAAGATTCATATGATCTTAAACAGTAACTTTTCAGAAAAGAAAATAACAATAAATGTCAGAGCAAGATGCTAAAACATAAACAGTATTTTTATTTTTTAAAAAAGGTCATTCCTGATATAAGTTCACTGCTAGAGAACTATCCCATGATTAAAACTGAGCAAAGCAGCAAATTTCAGATATCCTATACACATAAAAGTCTTAAAAATCATTTACATGAGCAACCATGAAGAACAAGGTGGCACAAAACTATCTGTAGAATAACAGCTTATTCACCTGCTCAAAGCTGTTTTCAAGGTTCCTCTGATTTAATATCTGACTTATATTTTTACCCCCAAAATTAATAACCAAAGAATTTACACATAGATTCCAACAGATCATTCTGAATATCATGTAATAAAAAATGATTACAAGATCTACAAGCTTCATTTCTTAAGCATATTTTTGCTAACCTACAAAAAGCTAAAAAATCTGCTCCATGATATAAAATAGCATTTTAAAAAAAGAAACTTGTAGAATTCCAAGTAAAGTACTTTTATAATGTTTTACTTGGCTAGTGTAGAAATCATCTGAGTTAAAAACACTTAAATTTAGCAGGTTAAGTTGGTTTTTTAAAAAAATATGGTTTCTTGGCAATACATGAAGCAGGATGAAAGCTGAACTAGCAAGGTTTATGAAAGTAATATACACTTGGTCAAATAAGAATAGCATTGCCTGAAGCTAAATCAAGATTAAAATTTACATAGGCTTGTAACTATCATGTTTTGGCATTCACAAAAGAGTGCCAGTTAAAATTTTAGACATAACCTCCACCTATATGGTATATTTCCATGCATTCTGGGTTTTTTTTCTATTTGAGCAAAGAAATATCTGAATTCAGCTATGTCCAAAAAAAAAAAAAAAAGCCATTGAATTAGACTATCTTTTTAAGAAAAATTTAAAGTGATCTTTAATAAAGAATCAAAAACTATAATTACAGAAAATAATATAAAATGAAATAAAATGTATTTAAATAACATTAGCAAAAGGAATTAACTGGTAAGTATAAAACTCAATTGTTATTTTACAGTGCTGAGCTCTGATTCTCTTTCTTTTCAAAGAGTTTTCCAGATGACCAAAAACCAATCCATTAACCAGAAGTTACAATGCAAGAAAGTTAAGTTCCAATTCAATCTCCAGGACTTTATCAGTAGTTCCCTCATTGGTTAAGAACTTAGTCCAGAGAATGCTTAAGTTTAGAATAATTTTTTATGTGGCAAGTCAGCATGTATATTCAGTAGCACATACTGGGGTTTTTTTCCTTCTTCATTCTGAAATGCATCTCTATACCTTCATCTGGAATTCAGACAAATAAATGTTAACTGGACATAAAATCATATATAAAATTCGCTGTCTACCCTGGCTACTGCTGATACCCATTTATATTTTTTTTAAATGATGGTTTGCCTCCATTCTTTAGCAATTTAAGCATAAAAGATGAAGTCAAAGCAACAAGCAAAATCTCATCTGTGGAAAACAAGTTTTGAAAGCCAATATAGATAAGCTTTGATAAAATAATGGTATTCACAGAAAAATCAGACAACCAAATATTCTTTAATTTTTATTTAGATCATTCTACAGAAATCAAATGATGTTTTCCTGTCACCTTCACTATTTTAAAATAACACATCTTGCTTTAATAATACAACATAAAAATCCATCTACCATGGTATAGCATAGAATCTTTGCCCTTACCGATAAGGTCAGTGGGGCCAGTCCCCAGGTTTTCTCCTCTAATGGTGACCTTTGTCCATGGTATTCCTTCATTTGGAGAGATGCCTGTCACCAGAGGGGGTTGTCGAGATCGAGACATTATGTTTTGTACAACTAATTGGTGACCCAGTTACAGAAGTGATCTATTAAAAGAAAAAAACGATTGTGTCAACTGAAATATGCATTGAGTAAAAACCTAAGAATCCTACACATTCAGTATAAAAAGCAGTCTAAAAACATGTAGTTTTGAATTTTTCAGCCTATCAGTTCATATCTAATGAACATTAAGGTTTCTAAGGAATCTAGTTAATACAGCAAGATATATCAGAAAATTAGCCCTTAGTTTAGTTCTAAGCATTTTAAACATAATGGCAGGCAGAATCTGAATGTCACTATTTAGTTCTATGCCCCTGAATTCCAAATATATATAGTAGAAATTATTCTGGGTTCCATACTCTGTTCTCAAGGTTGTTTAAGAAAGATATTCTGATTAATTATAATCATAAAAATTGGGGCTGGGGTTGTGGCTCAGAGGTAGAGTGCTTGCCTACCATGCGTGAGGCACTGGGTTCAATCCTCAGCACCACATAAAAATAAAAAAATAAAGATACTGTTTCCACTAAAAAATAAATATTTTTTTAAATAATCATAAAAATTAAAATACACTTATATTCCCATAAGTCTATTGAATTTAACTTTGTGTTATATGCAGTAGAATAACACTTTTATAATGTGCTGAAATTTATATATTGATATTTTTACAAAACCTATAGTGTAGATGTATAGGCAGAAGTACAAATTTGCTAAATATAGCCAGAGTTGGTAAAAGTGCAGTTTGTAGGGTCAAACAGTCTATTCCAATCCTAATTTACTAATTCTGTTCTAAACCTCTGGGGGTTTGTGAGCAAAATAAAGCTAATAATTGAATCTGTTTCATAAACACATTGTAAAGATTAGATAGAATCATCAGTGAGAACTCCCTTGTTATATGTACTATGAAGTCAGACGTTTTGGCCCTTGTCTTCATCCTGCACAATCAGACAAGAGAATTAGAAGTTTAATTTCTAAAGAAAACAAGTAAGAAGACCAGGGCTGAGGGACCACCAGCATAAGAGGAGTGTGAAAGGGGTGGCAAAAGCTAAAACCAGGAATTAGTGTGAATTTGTGCAAGCAACCTGAAGGACTCCTCAGGACACACCACTACCAACAGGTATGTAAGCCCTCCACACCCAGCTCCACCCTGTCCAGGAAACAGACCCCCTAGGAAAAAAAGACCCAAAGATTCTGACACATAAGAAAGGATCTCTTGCCCTCATACTCCTAAGGGAAAAGCTGTTTATGGGCAACCTCTGCCCACATACATACTAAATCAAATCAGCTGTCAACAGTATCATTATAAAATATGAAAGGACAACCAAAGACAAGATAGAAATATATTTAAAGTAGAGATGGAAGAAAAACAAAAACAAGATCTAGAAGAAACAGATACTACAGGTATTTATTATATGGGCTGTACTGTCATCCCCTACCCATCACCAAAATTCATCATGTTAAAATCCTAACTCCCCCCCTATATCTCAGAATATGACTATATTTGGAGATAGGTCCTTTAAAGAGGTAATAAAGGTGAAAAAAGGTCATTAGGGTGAACACTAATCCAATTGACTGGTATCCTTATAAGAAATGCACAGAGGAAAGATAAGCAAAGAGGGAAGAGATGCA
Organism: Ictidomys tridecemlineatus; assembly: GCF_052094955.1. Lineage (NCBI taxonomy): Eukaryota > Metazoa > Chordata > Mammalia > Rodentia > Sciuridae > Ictidomys > Ictidomys tridecemlineatus. Next base: position 132,622,596 of record NC_135484.1, read on the forward strand.
CAGAAGGAAGATCATATGAGGACACAGGGAAAAGATGGCCATCTACAAGCCAAGGAAAGAGGCCTTAGGAGTCACAACCCTTCCCATACCTTGATATTGAACTCTAGTCTTCAGAAATGTGAGAAAATACATTTACTTATACTAGCTCCAGCTAGCCTATGGTCCATTGGTAAGGCAGCCCTAGTTAAACTAATACAGCAGGTAAAAGAAAGTGGGGTGGGGAGACAACAGAAGTATTATAGAATTTGATCAAAAATTAACATCTGCTGAGAGAAAATTTTTTGATATCATGAAAAAGAAACGATACAAAAATAAGTGTTCTTTTAAACCTTCAAAAAATTCAAAAGAAACAAGGTTTATAGAGCGCTAGTATTGAAGGAATTGATCATTGGTTTAACCAAAGTCCACAATCGGCAGATATGTGTTTGGGAACAGGAGAGAGTTGTAAAAAGGGAAAGGAAGTGATCATATTTTATATACTATAATAGGAGATTGATAGCTTAATGTCTAAAATTAACTATCAGGAAATGGCAGATTAGACCAAAAAATACATAGAAATTAGGAGATGAATGCCAGAAGAGAGCTAAATGAGTTTGGATTACATTATATAATCAGGTGTTTGGCTTTCGTCCCTATTTCTAGGAAACAGATTTTAAATCCTTGGAGTTTTCAAGTAATTGGGAGTGGCTTTGTAATTCATGAGTCCCTCAGACTGTCATACCTGTATTTATACCAGTAAGATTTGATTCTGTCCCTGCCAGAATGACTATGTGCTTAGAAAGCTGGGATTTTGAACAAAGTAAAAGCACCCGACTTCCTCTGGAGAAATGGCTTAGGATAAAAAGTAACCATCATGCCCATTTCTTTAGCTCAAACAAAACAACAGCATTACCAGTCATTCAGAAAAAAACAATGAGACAATTCCAGGTTCGCTTGAGTCCTGTCCTATCCCATAGCAGCCCCCCAAATCAAATAGAATTTTTCTATCAGAATCCAAAGCCAACGATTCCGGATGGGGTTGTAGTTCAGTGATAGAGCAATGATAGTGGAATGTGATGATCATTATTATCCGAAGTACAGGAATGAAGACACGAATTGGTGTGAATATATTATGTATACAACCAGAGATATAAAAAATTGTGCTCTATATGTGTAATAAGAATTACAATGTAATGCATTCTGCTGTCACATATTTAAAAAAAAAACAACCCATAATATTTTGAGTTAAGCTTACATGTTACCTTCTGTGAGAGAGACCCTTCTAGACTCCTTTCATGGTACTGCTACATAATTATAATAGTTACTAGGTTAAATCTGAGATGATGTATTTGTATATTTTTGACAACACAAAATGTTTAATCGATTCTATATTTCCAGTATCTGTCATGGAGTTCCTGATATAAAATAAATATGCTCTACGTCAAGAAAAAAGTCAAAATTTTCTAAACATTTTATACTATCAAAGGAATGCTGGAATAAGGAACAGAAGTAACAATACAGGATAAGAAAGGGGAGAGAGGAATTAGGAAAAATATTAGAAGTGAGATACATTTTTTTAAAAAAGTCATGAGTAAAACATACAAATATTGTAGCATTAAAATGAATAAAATATTCAGGATTAAATTTTACAGAAGAGATACAAATCACTGTTGAAAGAAACTAAAGACCTAATAAATGAAAAGGCATAGATAGGAAAATTTAATATAGTTATTTTATGTCTCCTGTGGAGAAATGTTTGTTTGATCCTTTGCCCATTTCTAAAATCAGACATTTCTCCACAGGAGACACAAAAAATGGCCAACCAATCACAGGAAAAGATGTCCAATATAATTAGCAAATGGGGAAATGCAAATCAAAACTAGAATAAGATACCACTTCGTATCCATACTCTTATGGCTATCAAAAAGGCTAAGTAATAATGAATTGGCAAGGAAATGGAAAAATTGGAAGCTTGTATATTGCTGGTGGGAATATAAAATATGCAACCACTTTGGAAAATAGTTGGCAGTTCCTCAAAAAGGCTAAACATAAGATTTACTATAATCTCACCAATTCTACTACTAGGTAGAGAAAAAAAAATTGTGTATCCATACAAAAACTTCTTCTTGAATGTTCTTAGCAGTATTAATAATAGTCAAAAAATAGAATCAATCCAAGTCCACTGCTTGATAAAAGTACATATATAAATGTGGAACATTCATACAATGGAATATTATTTGGCATTAAAAAAGGAAAGAAATTACTGATACATGCTGCAAAATACATGAACATTGAAAATATTGTGCAAATTAAAAGAAACCAGTTGTAAAAGACCACATATTTAATGATTCCATTGACGCACAAATATCTGTAATGGCAAATCCACAGACAGAAAGATTAGCAGTTGCCAAGGGGTCAAAAAAAAGGAGTATAGGTGAGAGAAATAGAGACTAAGTACTTATGACTATGGGATTTCTTCACGTAGTGATAAAGTTCTAAAATTTATTGTGGTGATGACTGCACAGCTTTGTTGTATTAAAGAGCACTGAACTGTACACTTTAAGTGAGTGAATTTCACAGTATGTGAATAAAGCTGTTTTTAAAAAAAAAAAAAAAACAAGTAAAAATATTCTCAGGTAAGTTTCAAGATGAATATAAAGGTTACAATACTACTTCAGAGAACTTCAAAATTACTCAACTGGACACTCAATTTTCATCTAAGAGAATACTCAGTCCAACAAGCCCAAGGAAGCTGAAACACAAATCTGAAAACCAAAGTCCTAATCTTATGGTTCAACAAGTTAGCATATGGAGTTGTGAGCTAAGAAACCAGCTAAAGAAAAAGAAAGAAAATCCTGGTGAGGAGGAAGCCATAGGAGCAGAAAGAGTATTACAAACTTCCTGGTCTGACCCTGATCTGCACGTGCACAGGATGTAGAGCAGAGAGTCCAGAGAGCACAGTAGAGAGCAACAACTTGAAGCATAAAGACAGGAGCAGTGATTTCAGCTGCTGCACACCACAGGGAAGATAAGAGTTTAAAGTCTGAGTCAAACCAAGTTAACAATGCCTATGAAATATATATCTGGCTTCCATCACAGTTTCTTTTCTTTTAGACACAAAACAATAAGTTTGTGAAGAAGTGATAGGACAAATGAATATCTGGACTAGGGTAGTAAATTCTAGGAATGTGACCAGGAGATATAGGGGGGCCAGGGTAGAAGTTAGTGCAAGATAAGTGTTACTTTGAAGAGTTTTGAAATATATGTGTGTGTGTGTGTGTGTGTGTGTGTATTAACAGGAAATATTTAATTTTCCGATCTCCACTTTCCATTTTTACAAACTGAAAGAAAAAAATTTAATATATTACAAAATATCTGTACATAAAAAGTTCACCCGATGGGAGGCAAAAACAAGAGAAAGGAATACAGACAGTGTCAGGAACCTATAAATCAGGGAGACTGAGGTGGCAACTGACACTTTACTGATGCAGCACTCTCTCAAAAATCTGCTGTTAGCCATTTAGCACTGTAACTATATATACATATTATACAAGTGGCTGGGTGATGTCTATGGCATAAGCCAACAGAAGTCCTACTTACAAATTTGTACTAACTGCCCTGCTTTAAACATTTAGATCTGATGATGTTTTCAAATCCTTATGGTTCCTATGGACAACAGAAATTGGGTCAAGCAAATTTGTTTTCAAAATCATGGTCAAATCAGTTTTGCCTCTCATTCATGAACAGAATCAGAAGAGGGTTTTTTTGTTTGTTTGTTTGTTTGTTTGTTTGTTTTTTATTATTGAGATGCACCCTTTCTTTGAAAAACCCTTGGAATCTCTATATCCATAAAAGTGACTTTAATATGTATGATAGTGATGTGACGGATGCCTTAGGGCCCTAGATAGCTTCAGGATGGGGGCTGGTAACTGGAAAGCACAGGCATGAAAGTCCCAACTCCCCAACCTCTAATCCAGGCAGAAGGGCTGAAGGGTAAGTTGATAATCAATGGTCAGTAACTTAACCAATTATGCTTATGTAAGAAAGCCTCCATAAAACCCCAAAAGCATGTTGGCTCATCCCAGGTACTTGGGTGGCTGTGGCAGGAGGATCACAAGTTCCAAGTCAGTCTGAGAATTTTAGCAACACTCTGTCTCAAAATAAAATTTTAAAATGAGATAGGGATATCAAGTGGTTGAGCACTTGCCTAGCATTTTCCAGTTACAGGGCTCAAAAAATAAAAATAAAAATAAAATGGGATTGGATTCAGAGATACTACCCAGACCATAATGGAATGAAATTAGAAATCAATGATAAAATTTTAAAAAGAAGCTACTCCAACACCTGGAGACTAAACAACACACTATTGAATGATGCACAGATAACAGAAGACACCAGGGAGGAGATTAAAAAAAAATTCTTAGAGGTAAATGAGAACTCCGATACAACTTATCAAAATCTCTGGGACACTATGAAGGCAGTGCTAAGAGGAAATTTCATTGCATGAAGTTCATTCATTAAAAGAAGGAAAAGTCAACGAATAAATGACCTGACATTACAGCTCAAAGCCCTAGAAAAAGAAGAACAAACCAACACCAAAAGTAAAAGACAGGAAACAATAAAAACAGGGCAGAAATCAATGAAACTGAAACTAAAAAAAAAATTCAAAAAATTGACAAAATAAAAAGCTGGTTCTTTGAAAAAATAAATAAAATTAGGCACTCTAACGAAAAGAAGGAGAGAAAAAACTCAAATTACTAAAATTTTTGATGAAAAAGGAAATTTCACGACAGACACTACTGAAATACAGAATACAATTAGAAACTATTTTGAAAATTTATACTCCAGTAAAAGAAAACCTCAAAGACACCGACAAATTTCTAGAGGCATATATCAACCCTAACTGAGTCAAAAGGACATACACAATTTAAATAGATCAATTTCAAGCAAGGAAATAGAATATACCATCAAAAGCCTACCAACCAAGAAAAGCCCGAGACCAGACAGATTCACAGCTGAGTTCTAAAAAACCTATAAAGAAGAATTAATGCCAAAACTCCTTAAATTATTCCATGAAACAGAAAAGGAAGGAACCCTTCCAAAATCAAATCTACAAAGCTAGTATCATCCTGATACCAAAACCAAGAAGAGACACATCAAGGAAAAACAATTTCAGACCAATATCCCTGATTAACATTGATGCAAAAATTCTTAGTAAAATTCTAGCAAATCACATACAAAAACATTTTAAAAATAGTGCACCACGATCAAGTGGGGTTCATTCCAGGGATGCAACATTGGTTCAACATATGGAAATCAATAAATATAATTCTCACATCAATAGACTTATATCAATTGATGCAGATAAAGCATTTGACAAAATATAGCACCCTTTCATATTCAAAACACTAGAAAAACCATGGATAATAGGAACATACCTCAACATTGTAAAAGCTATCTATGCTAAACCCAAGGCCAACATCATTCTAAATGGAGAAAAATCAGAAGCATTCCCTCTAAAAACTGGAACAAGACAGGGATGCCCTTTCACCACTTCTATTCAACAGTCCTTGAAACTCTAGCCAGAGCAATTAGACAGACTAAAGAAATTAAAGGGATACAGAGAGGAAGAGAACTCAAACTACCATTATTTGCTGATAACATGACTCTATACTTAGAGGATCCAAAAAAACTTCACTAGAAAACTTCTAGAATTAATTAATGAATTCAGCAAAGTAGCAGAATATAAAATCAATATTCATAAATCAAATGCATTTCTATACATCAGTGATGAATCCTCTGAAAAGGAAATTAGGAAAACTACCCATTCACAATAGCCTCAAAAAATAAATAAATAGATAGATAGATAAGATACTTGAGAATCAAATTTAACAAAAGAGGTGAAAAGACCTCTACAATGAAAACTACAGAACCCTAAAGAAAGAAGTTGAAGAAGACCTTAGAAGACGGAAAGATCCCCCATGTTCCTGGATAGGGAAAATTAATATTGTCAAAATGGCCATAATTAGGCCCAAATCTTCATCATAGCAGATTAGGCCCTGACTTCATTAATAAGACTCCTAAAGTGCAAGAAACAAAACCAAGAATTAATAAAAGGGATGAACTCAAACTAAAAAACTTCTTCTCAGCAAAAGAAACATTCAATGAGGTAAACAGAGAGACTACAATTTGGGAGCAAATTTTCGCCACATGTCAGATACAGAACTAACCTCTAGGATATATAAAGAACTCAAAAAACTTAAAACCAAAAAAACAAACAACCCAAACAATAAATGGGCTAAGGAGCTGAACAGACATGTCTCAGAAGAAGATATACATTCATCAACAAATATGTGAAAAAATGTTCAACATCTCTAGCAATTAGAAAAATGCAAATCAAAACTAAGATTTCATCTCACGCCAGTCAGAATGGCAGTTATCAAGAATACAGACAACAGTAAATGTTGGTGAGGACATGGGGGAAAAGGCACACTCATATATTGCTGGTGGGACAGAAAATTGGTACAACCAATCTAGAAAGCAGTATGAAGATTCCTTAGAAAACTTGGACTGGAACCACCATTTTACCCAGCTATCCCACTCCTCGTTCTATACCCAAAGGACTTAAAATACTATAGTGATGCAATCACATCAGTGTTCATAGCAGCTCAATTCATAATAGCTAAACTGTGGAAGCAACCTAGATGCCCCTCAACAGATGAAGGGAATAGAGAAACTGTGGCATATATACACAATGGAATATTACTCAGCATTAAAAGAGAATAAAATTATGGCACATGTAGGTAAATGGATGGAGTTGGAGAATATCATGCTAAGCAAAGTAAGCCAATCCCAAAACACCAAAGGCCAAATGTTCTTTCTGATAAGTGAATGCTGATCTATAACAGGGAGGGGGGAGGAATGGGGAAAATGGAGGAACTTTGATTGGACAAAGGGGAAGAAGGGAACAGAAGGTGAGTGAGAGCAAGAAAGATAGTGGAATGAGATGGCCATCATTATCCTAGGTACCTGTATGACTTCACATATGGTGTGACATTACATCATGTACAACCATATGTGCTGCAATTGTATACAATGAATCAAAATTCATTCTGCTGTTTTATATATATATATATATATATATATATAATTAAAATTAATTACTTAATTTTTTTAAAAAAATCGATATAACATCTAAAAAAGCATCTAAGTATTTGCAAATTAAACAACATACTTCTAAATAATGGTCAAAGAAGAATTCAAAATGAAAAAAAATTATTTTGAGGGCTGGTGCTGTAGCTCAGTGGCAGAGCACTTGTCTAGCATGAGTGAGGCACTGGGTTCTATCCTCAGCACCACATAAAAATAAACAAATAAAATAAAGGCATTCTGTCCAATCTACAAATACAAAAAATTGTTTTTTAATTATTTTCAACTGAATACCAAAAATATATCAAAATTTGAGGGACACCAAAAAAAAAGTGGTTTTAAAACTTCTTTAAAAGAAACTAGAAATAAAGCCAAAGTAAGGGGATAGGGGACAGCAGAAAAAGGAAGCAGAAACAGGAAAATAATATAGAGTGGAAATCAATAAAATAAAAAGGAATAAAGAAAAAATTTAAAGTCCAAAGTTAATCACCAAAAATTAATACAATTGATAAGTTCTAGCAAAACTCTTTAAAAAAAAAAAAAAACAAGATAATCACCAATGTCAGAATGAAATCAGGGATAACTACAGCTATAAAAGACATTTAAAGAAAAATAAAGGAATATTATGAACAACTTTATACCAATGAATTTCACAATAATTTTTAGATGAACTAAAAAATTCCTTGAAAGGACAAGTCATGATAATCAAACAAAACGAAATAGAAAATCTCAGTAACTAAACAAATTGAATTCATCATCATAACTGTCTTACAAAGAAAACCAGATGGTTTCACTGATGAATTCTAACCAACATTTAAGGAAGAATAATAAACCTACATAAATTAGTTCATAAAACAGGTTTTTCCCAGTCATGAAAGGACAGTTTCAGCTTTCAGAAATGAATCACTGTAAGGCACCACATTAAAAGAAAAAAGATTATATGCTTATCTAAACAGCGGTAAAAGAAGCCTTTCACAAAACCCAACACCCATTCATGATTAAAAATCCTCACAGGGTACAATGGCACATGCCTGTCTGAAATCCCAGCAGCTCTGGAGGCTGAGGCAGGAGGATCACAATTTCAAAGCCAGCCTCAGCAACTTGCAAGGCCCTAAACAACTTAGCGAGATCCTGTCTGAAAATAAAAAAGGGTTGGAGATGTGGCTTAGTGGTTGAGCACCTCTTGTGGACACACACACACACACACACACACACACACATACACAAATCTTCAACTAGGATTGGATGATATCTCCTCAATCCAATAAAAACAATTGGAAGGAGACTGAACACGGGAAAAATCATACTTAATGGTGAAATGCTTTCCTCCTTAGACCCACAACAAAGAAAGGATGCTTCTTCAGGCTGGGGTTGTGGTTCATTGGTAGAGTGCTTGCCTAGCACGTATGAGGCCCTGAGTTCCATCCTCAGCACAACATAAAAATAAATAAATAAAATAAAGGTATTGTGTCCAACTACAACTTAAAAATATTTAAAAAAAAAAATCTTCAAAGTAACACTTATCTTCCACTAGCTTCTACCCTAGTACCCATATACCTCTTAGTACCATCCCCAGAATTTACTACCCTAGTCCACATATTCATTTGTCTTATAACTTCTTCACAAATTTATTGTTCTGCATCTAAAATGCAAATAAACATCAATTGGTCAATTGATCATTTATTTTGACTTTACTCTCTTGTACATGTAAAATTAATAAAACTAGTGTGCTTTTCTCTTGTTAATAAATTATTGTGTTAATTTGGTTAATCCAACCAAAGAGCCCACATAAGAACCAGGAGTGGTTGGGGGTTGGGGGTGAGTAGATTCTCCTTCTCCTACTATAAACCAATAGATTTGGTAGATGTGGGGGAGGACTTATTTCCAACTCTACACTGAGAGAAATAAGCAGCAATAATACAAGAGTATATTAAAAGGTAGAGTGTATCTACCTTTTAATCACCATAGTTCTCTAAAAGGAACCATGGATAAATAGTTCATCTGAGGGGTAAGGCAGGACGTATACAAGTTAAGCATGAAATATTTTCTTGACCCAGTAAGGAAGTACTCAAGTAATAATGGAGATATGTCAAAAGAATATAGGAGCTAGATTGAAAGTCCTCCGCCTACTGTCCAAATATGAGATTATTTGAGCATCAAAAAAATTAATAACAATAGATTACAATCTATTTAAAGTTTAATAACTATGCTTAGTAATATGTACTATTGTTCTTTTTAAATATATTTAATTATTTTTTCTGTGCTGGTGATCAAACCTACAGTATCACGCATGTTAGGCATATGCTCTGACACTAAGCCACATCCCCAGTCCTGCTCTTTTTTTAATAAGTACATACTAAAGTATTCAGAATGAAGAAGAGATGTGCACACCTCATTCTCAAATGCTTCGGAAAAAAAAAAAAAACACAGATAGATGGATGGAATAAAGCCAACAGGACAAAAAGTAAACAACTGATGGGTGTTTTAGTCAGCTTTTGAATTGCTATAAACAAAACACCCAACAAGATCAATGTAGAGGAGAAAAAGGTTATTTTGGCTGGTTCAGTCGACCAGTCTGTCAATCCCATGACCCTGAGTCTGAGGTGAGGCAGAACGTCAGGGAGGAAGGATATAGTAGAGAGAGGAAGGGTACAGTTGAGGAAAGCAGCTCAGAACATGGCAACCATGGCAGGAAATTGCACTCAACCAGGACAAAATCTAAACCACAAAGGCACAGCCCCAGTGTTCTACTTCCTCCAGCCAGACCCTACATGACAACAGGTACTGCCCAATTAATCCTTATATTCTAATCATTTCATCTCTGAAAATTCACACATGAGCTTTTAGGGAACACTGCATATCTAAACTATAACAGGGTCTGATTAAAGGGTTTTCAAGGGTTATTTACCAACATTAAAAAGTTTACAGGAGTTAGTTACTTTTAATATTCCTAAAAGTTTTCTTTAATTCTTAAGTTACATAAAAATAAAAAGTTACCAAAAATTATTCTTTGGTATTCTTTTGAAACATAAATATATCACATTTTAATATTCTATAAATCAACACAGAAATCCAACTATTAGTCAGAAATCATAAAACAAATATTTATTTTTAACATTTGATAACAGCAAAATGCACAAGCAATCAACAAATGAAACTTTTTGTGGGGTGGTACCAGGGATCGAACTCAGGAGCACTCGGCCACTGAGCTACATCCCCAGCCCTAATTTGTATTTATTTGAGATAGGGTCTCAGCAAGGTGCCTTGCTTTTACTGAGGCTGGCTTTGAATGCCTGATCATCCTGCCTTAGCCTCCCAAGCCACAGGGATTACAGGTATGTGCCACTGTACCTGGCTCAATAAACTAATTTTAAATAATAGACATACTAGATGATTTAATAGTTAAGCTTACATAAAGCTTTAGAAATAAATATTCCTTTAAGGAGACATTCTATTGTTAACCCTTTAAACATGCTTCTAAATGCAGAGAAGAGTGAAAAGTTTGTTTTGAGTACATGTCTGAGAACTATTATAAATTGATAAATGTGAAATCCAGGTAACACATTAAAAAAATTCACCAGGCATGGTGGAAGATGCCTGTAATCCCAGTGGCTCGGGAGGCCGAGACAGGAGGATGGAGAGTTCAAAGCCAGCTTCAGCAAAAAGCAAGGCACTAAGCAACTCAGTTGAGACCTTGTTTCTAAATAAAATACAAAATAAGGCTGGGGATGTGGCTCAGTGATTGAGTGCACCTGAGTTCAATCCCCAGCACAAAATAAAATAAAATAAAATTTCATAGAACTGAAAAGACATTTGGCCACAAAGTTCTAACAACCATTTAAACAAATAGACATTAGGTTGCCCCAAAGATACTACAAGAATTGCAGGGAAATACTAAGAAAAGGTTGGATAATTAACCTGCTTCATTAATTAATACCTACAAACCAACTCTGAACAAAGTAAAATGCTTCCTTCAATTGGCATGGAAAAGTAGGCCCTCAATGAGTAGTGATTTAATTATCTTGCTGGCACTACTAAGTTGTGACCTCAATTGTACAACACAAATTGGGTAAGCATGTGGCTTCAGGGGATTCCTTTCAGTATCTGGTCTAGTTCACATAAAGAACCAAATTTTCAAGTAGAAATTCTCTGTTCCCCTTGTTTCCAGAGAAACAGTAGTATGACAATTATCAGTAATTACAAGTGACATTAATATTATAGAAAAGATGATTACTAGTGATTACTAGAAATATCAGACTAACAACAATCTTTGAAAATGACAGTTTTGATTACCAGAAGAGTATAGGCTGGTATTCACACAATCAGAGCCAAAAGAGACTTGATCCAATTAATATTTAGTCTTGTCATCTGAAGAAAATGTAACTCAGAGATGTCAAATTACCTTTACAAAGTCACACACTTTATTAGCTTTAAAACAGACCTTTCCTGATTCAAAGAGTCTAATATCACTCTTCTATACTACCTTGTGTACCATGAGGTCCTTTGTATATATGACAAATGAGATAAGAACTTTGGCTTTTTCTCAGTAATCTGTGGCTCTGGCTCATTCTGATGTGAAATTAGAATACCTCTGGTCTCAAGGCAAAACTAAAAACTAACAGAGCATTTCTAATTCACTCTCAATTTTCAAAATCCATTTGCAGTCATTTATCAAGGGTCATATTCCTAACTACTTTACCCTCAAAGTTTATCCAAATAAAATAAAGTAATACCTGGGAAAATAATAATGATGATGATAATAATGTCTGAGAGTGATGAATCAAAAAGTGTGATCTACTTGGAAGAGTATAGGTCTATACCAGACACACAAACTAGGAGGCAGGTAAAAATCTAGCTGTTCATATGCAAAAATAATATCTATTTCCTTACCACCTATTTCCTTAACCAAGGACAAATCATACTTTAAGGAAGACCAGTAAGCTATTTAATTTAGAAATACAAGAATATGCTTTTTTATACTGTTGTAGCCACTGCCTGCTGAAGTATGCACTTTTATTTGTGGAATTAATAATAGAGATTTCTCAACACTCTTCCAGTTAAAAATATACTACACTCGAGATAATGTTTTTATTAAAATCACAAATAAATAATTTCTTATTGCTCTCATAAAAGAATCATGTTAATTTACCAAGTATTTTTCAACTGTCTGACCTGAATTGGAATAAACAGAACTAGGAGCATCCTTATAGGAATGAATCAGCTAACAGACACTTGTCTGATTTTTTTTAATATTGGTAACCTATTCACATACTAAACATACACTCAAGAACAATGAAAAGAAATACAAGTCTGTTATGTAGATAAGCTTACTACAGCTTTTAGCAAATGATATCTACTAGGACAATAACATTTATATTGAGATGTCCACTTTGGGATATAAAGAACAACTTTAATACATTTTGTCAATGATTTATTTCCTGTAGATAAGAGTGAAACATAAAAGGCACAGTATTTCCTTGCCTCTCAGTAGTAGTATCTCCCTGAAAGATACAAATGAGAGAAGCTGAAATAATTTATAAACCTGATACCTTGGCTTTTTTTTTTTTTTTTTTAATACGAGACTTGTTTTCTGTATAAGTATCTTTTACCCTCTTTTGGTACCAGGGATTGGACCCAGAGGTGCTTAACCACTGAGCCACATCCCCCACCCATTTTATTTTTTGAGATAGGGTCTCCCTAAATTGCTTAAGGCCTCACGAAGTTGCAAAGGGGCTGGCTTTGAACTTGCAATCCTCCTGCCTCAGCTTCCCAAGCCACTGAGATTACATGCGTGCACCACTGCACCCACCTAGAAGTATCATTTTGTGGAAAATAATTTCATTCCTCCCTGAAAAAACAAAGACATCATCAGACAAAAGCAATATGGCAACACTCTTCAAAAAACATTTGAGATTGTTTTAATGTAATTTTGCCTTTTTAGGTAAGTGGTACATTCACAAAGTACTTTAGATTCATCTTAATATAAGTATTTCCAAACTGAATTAAGGCTTGATAGAATAAGCTCAAAACATAAAGATCTATGAAGAGTTTGGAGACTGGTTTCTAAAATAGATCTTGGCTTACTCAAATGCCCCTGGTCACTCCGATGTTCTGTGAAACTGTTTCCTCAACTACAAATACGGTGATTGGATGATATCATCTCTAAGGCATCTTTCGGTTTCTGTTTCTAATAGAGTCTTATAGAATTAAGCATTTAAACTCGATAACTAATGTATAAATATGGAAATGAACCCTTCTTAGCTTTTCACAAACTAAAAACCTATAAGAACGTTGTTATTTTAAATTTATATTTTATAAAATTTTTTGACTACCATTAGAATGATATGAACTTTCAAGAGCTATTTAGATGGCCTTTTGCTATTTCCATAATCTAGCTTAGTAAATAACCAAATTATCTCTAGCTTAGTAAATAACCCAAGTTGAAAAAAAACTTATCCTTCCCTTTTTCAAAAGTTCCACTGCATAGACTAGGCTATAAAACTTTTGACAGACACTTTCTGTTCATGAATTACTAAATTATAAAAATTCACCAAATTAAACTTCACAAACCATAAGATTTCTCATTTCCCTCAGTTTCTTTAAATACATAAAAAGGAAGAAACAGAAAGAGAGACTGGCAGTCTAATGGAAAAACAGAGGGGACAGAGGATGAAACAGTCAAATAAAAGATGACAACTAAAGCCTGAACACTCCAAAACAAGAAAAGAAAGAAGAGATGCCACAAATAAATGCAAGTCCTGTTTATGGTACAGAACAGAAAAAAAAAAAACTTCAGAGCTTAGAATTTTCTATGTTAAAACATTTGTTTTTCACTTTCATGTTTAAAGTATATGAAAATTCTGATAAGAGGATTTTTTTAATGGCTTTTTAACAATTTTTTCACAGCTTAGACATTAATGGGCTCATCTGACTTGACTAGGTCCAATGTTTGTGTTCCTTCCATAACAACACAGATGGAACCAGCAAAACAAATTTAACTATCTTACCACCAAAACTAATGTGTAAATATTCATTTCTGATTAAAATATAGTCAGGAATTTACTAAGTATACAAAAATAAAGACTTCCAAGGTATACAGGATCTTACTGAGCAAGCTACTATAAAAATTAAACTAAAATTTAATATAAAAGAATATGACCAATTATGTGATATTATTCCATCAATATACCAACCTTTTAAATCTCTTCTCCTTTTTCTCAAAATAACGAAGGATAAAGAATTATTTCCTAAGTGGAGCTCATTACTATGGGGGAGCAAACGGAAACTTGGTTTATCCAAAAGTTACATAAGCAACATCTTGGTTCACATAAACTTAACTATTTCCTTGATTCATTATATGAATACAATACATATGAAAAAAAACCTAATAAAAAGCAATTCAAACTATATAGATCATAAATCCAAAAATAACATACAGTTAGTTGACTATTTAACCAATATGGGGGTTATTAGTGACAACCCCTGATGAGCGCCAACCCCTGCAAAATCTGTGTATAACTCTAAGCTTCCCAATAGAAAAAGGAGATTAAAATGAAATTTACAGTAATACAAAATATACTAGAGTTGATTTTATGCAGTTGTAATACTTCAGCTTTATATTTCTATCAACTACAAATGGGACCATGTATGGTATCTATGTGTTTAAGTTTTCATTCATTGTAACTAATAGATTCATGGATATTTTATGGTACTAAAAGACAAAAGACTTATCTACATATATTTTATGTATTTGTGACATTTTCTTCCTCATTTTTTAATATATTTCTAGGCTAAGCACCTCCTCTATGAATTTTTCAAATTGCTGCAAATCTACACACACAAAAAAAATCTGCATATAAGTGGGCCCACATAGTTACCATTCAAGGGCCAACTGTACACTAATATCTCCTTTAACAAAATACAGTTTCTTGCAAAGAATGTGATGTACACAAATGCTGGATGAATACCCTTATTTTTAAATATACTGACTTCTCTGGATTAAGCAAAGTCTTTCAGAAAATGTTTATTTTATTTTAAAAAGAGAAAAATACCATTCTTCATATTAGTACGTTATAATAATGACAAAATTGTTTTAGGATTTAGAGGTATTTCCATTTATTTTGTTACAATCTCTTTTCCATCTATTTCACCAATGATTGTCTTTAATATCAATTTTGCAAAGGAATCTCTCAATGAACCATATACCCTCATAATCCACTGAGGGTACAGAATCAATTGAATTAACTCAAGGTCTATTTCAATTATGAAGAGATCCTAAATTTTGTGATTTTGTTTTTGTTTTTAATCCAGGCTGGTTGAATTTTTTATAAGGCAGGAATGAAATACTGAAGAGAGACATCTTCATGAACCAAAACAAGATGAAGAAGAGTATTGCTCAAAATATTGCATAAAGCCGTTTTGGGATTTATCTGCTGTCCCTCAAAAAACTGCAGAAGTTTCCTGTTCTCTACCCGCACTTGCACCATGTTCTCCGGGTCTCTGTCTTGGGTCACGCTATGAGCAGACTTTAAAGGATTTCCAAGATTTTCAAAATAACTTTTAATAGATACTACATCAGTTTCTATACTCAAGTTCATTTTACCATTTAGATTTGCTTCCACCAGCACGTTATCGCCCATGTTGGCCATCCTTTCCACAATGCTCTTCAGGGTCTTCAAAGCTGGCAGATAAACACTCACATCAGAGACTTGAATACTGGGCTCTGGGTACTCTTTCCACCATCTTCTGGGAAGCACCCTCACAGGTAGATCATGGACCATCACATGGGTGTGCCCAGTGCGCGATGCCAGCTCTATCGCCACTGTGAGGCAAGGGCGACGCTTGTTGGTCAGCTGGATTTTCAGGGAGGCAGCATTTCCTGCACTTCTTACAGCTCTGTACAAATGCTCTGATATCAGCTCTAGATAAATCTCACTGAGCTCTTCAGAAACACCTTCCATGTTAAACTGGTAGAAGGAGGCTCCCCGCATCACTTCGCACCACAGCCTGGCCTCTCGGGTGGCCCTGGGGCCTGTGGGACCAAAGCACAGTTTGTCTTGGCACACATGGAGCACGCAGACCTTTGCCAGCTTTGCTATGGTGCCACTGACCTGAATGAAGAGCTCTATAAAGCCCTTGTTGGTGATCTTGGCACGAAACTTCATGCTGCCGCGAAGAGAGTAGCCACTGCGCTTTCCAAAGACAGACGCCTATGGCTGCACCCTTTTCCGCTTCCCCAGGTGCACCCACTTGCCCGCCCTCCCCCCTGCCTCTAGCAGAGCATGCACTGGGTTCCGCCTACCTACAGGCCCCTTTGGTGTAGAGCTACCAAAGGGGGCCTCCCTGCCCATTCTCACCTGTCTTCTACTGCCTCTCTTAAAAAAAAACTTCACTGTTCCCACTCTGGTTATAAAAAGGATAGTTTTCCATTGCATAAACTTAATGAAAATTCTATATAGTATGAGGAGAATTAAAAGCATCACTCATAACTAGGCCCTTTTTGATCTTTTTTGGCTTATACCCAGTACTGTCTTCTTCAAATCAGGACACATACAGTGTTCTCTTATTTAAAAAAAAAAAAAAAAAAAAAAAAAATTATAGCATACTAGACATACACTTTACAACCTGATTTTTACACATAAATAGATAATGGGAATACTTCCATGTTGTTAAAACACAAATTTACGTCATTTTCATGGCTACTTGGGTTTTTATTATATAATCACTTATTCTACAACTGACATTTAGATGATTTTCAATTTTTTTCCTACAATAACACAAAACAATGAACATTATTGTACAAAATATTTTTGTCCATTTTCCCAACTATTTCCTTGCATTAAATTCAAAGAGAACTAAAGATACACATTTAAAATTTGACTACCACCAAACTGGCATGTAGAAAGTTCTAACAACACAACCTCCCATCCGCACAATTCATTTTATATACAGTAATGTCATGGGTAAAATAAATGGGTTCATTCTGCATTGTAAGTGCGTGAATTCTACCTTCATGGTCTTCACCTCTTTTTATGAAGCTTATGTTTGTTGATGTTTAAGATCTCCCATAAGAATATTAGCCCTCTGTCCCTATAAACATCTCCCGAAGTTTATAGTGCTCTTTACCCTTAGGAAATAATGAAATAATGAATCTTTATATACCAAACCTATTGAGCTTTTCTTCACTACTAAAGTGTCTGTGGATGAAGGTGGCCCCCTGCGAGTCATTGCTATGAGAGGAAAAAGTTAGAAGCATACCTTCCAGAAAGTTCTACTGGTCCTGATCAGAGTTGTCCAGCAGGGAAGAGGTTTCTTTTGAAAGATAAACCTTGAGCACAACTGGTTTTATCTGAGGCTCCAACACTGCTGAGGGTGCTATGAGTGGAAGGGACAGTCACAGGGCTGGGAGACTGCTGGGGGGTAGGTAGTCTTCATCTCTAGATCAAAGAAGGGACTATCAGGAAGTCTGTGGTGTTGACCTCCCACCCTAACTCCCAGTCCTCCCCAAGATGCTAATTTCCTATTATAGAACCAAATAAAGGTAGGGATGGCAGGCTTGTTGCTTAGGGCTACAGAGACTATACAGTCTACCTTGAATGTAAAGAAGGACAGCAGTAATTTTGAAGATCAGCAGAAGGCAAGTACTTCATGGTGTGGTGGGCCACTCCAGCTGAGGTGTCACAGTCCCAAAGTTGACAGCCGGCTTCATCTAATTTCTGGCCCACAAATGAGTCCTGAATCTCATTCCATTCATAGCCCAGGCACAGCATCAACTCAGTCAGGCTGGAGGTCATGGTAGTCAGGAAGTGAATTGATGTAAAGCTTTAGTTCTACTTTATGGCCCATATTTGCCCATAGGTCCCTCAGGATTTCCCCTAAAGTGCATCTCTCGAGCTGGGCATGATAGAGCATGCCTGGAATCCTAGCAACTCAGGAGGCTGAAGCAGAAAAGTACATGTTCAAGGACAGCCCTGGCAACTAGGTGGAGACCATAGCACAAAAAATAAAAACATTAGTGATGTATCTCAGTGATAAAGCACCCTAGATTCAAACTCCAGAACCAAATAAATAAAGTGCCTCTATCACTGGTGTTAGAGATTAGGAATAATTGAAGAAGATCTTAGAAGATGGAAAAATATACCCTGTTCATGGATAGGCAGAACTAACATCATCAAAATGGCGATATTACCAAAAGTTCTCTATAGGTTTAATGCAATGCCAATCAAAATCCCAACGGCATTTCTTGTAGAAATAGAGAAAGCAATCATGAAATTCATATGGAAAAATAAAAGACCCAGAATAGCAAAAACAATGCTAAGCAGGAAGTGTGAATCAGGTGGGATAGCGATACCAGACTTCAAACTATACTACAGAGCAATAATAACAAAAACAGCATGGTACTGGTACCAAAACAGGCAGGTGGACCAATGGTACAGAATAGAGGACACAGAAACTAACCCACAAAACTACAACTTTCTTATATTTGATAAAGGGGCTAAAAGCATGCAATGGAGGAAGGATAGCATCTTCAACAAATGGCTCTGGGAAAACTGGAAATCCATATGCAACAAAATGAAACTGAATCCCTTTCTCTCGCCAGGCACAAAAGTTAACTCAACATGGATCAAGGAGCTTGATATCAAATCAGAGACATGGCATCTGATAGAAGAAAGAGTTGGCTACGACCTACATACTGTGGGGTCGGGCTCCAAATTCCTCAATAGGACACCCATAGCACAAGAGTTAATATCTAGAATCAACAAATGGGACTTACTCAAACTAAAAAGTTTTTTCTCAGCAAAAGAAATAATTAGAGAGGTAAATAGGGAGCCTACATCATGGGAACAAATCTTTACTCCTCACACTTCAGATAGAGCCCTAATATCCAGAGTATATAAAGAACTCAAAAAATTAGACAATAAGATAACAAATAACCCAATCAACAAATGGGCCAAGGACCTGAACAGACACTTCTCAGAGGAGGACATACAATCAATCAACAAGTACATGAAAAAATGTTCAACATCTCTAGCAGTCAGAGAAATGCAAATCAAAACCACCCTAAGATACCATCTCACTCCAGTAAGATTGGCAGCCATTATGAAGTCAAACAACAACAAGTGCTGGCGAGGATGTGGGGAAAAGGGTACACTTGTACACTGTTGGTGGGACTGCAAATTGGTGCAACCAATTTGGAAAGCAGTATGGAGATTTCTTGGAAAGCTGGGAATGGAATCACCATTTGACCCAGCTATTCCCCTTCTGGGTCTATTCCCTAAAGACCTAAAAAGAGCATGCTACAGGGACACTGCTACATCGATGTTCATAGCAGCACAATTCACAATAGCAAGACTGTGGAACCAACCTAGATGCCCTTCAATAGACGAATGGATAAAAAAAAAATGTGGCATTTATACACAATGGAGTCTTATTCTGCATTAAAAAATGACAAAATCATAGAATTTGGAGGGAAATGGATGGCATTAGAGCAGATTATGCTACGTGAAGCTAGCCAATCCCTAAAAAACAAATGCCAAATGTCTTCTTTGATATAAGGAGAGTAACTAAGAACAGAGTAGGGAAGAAGAGCATGAGAAGAAGACTAACATTAAACAGGGATGAGAGGTGGGAGGGAAAGGGAGAGAGAAGGGAAACTGCATGGAAATGGAAGGAGACCCTCAGGGTTATACAAAATTACATACAAGAGGAAGTGAGGGGAAAGGGAAAAATAATACAAGGGGGAGAAATGAATTACAGTAGAAGGGGTAAAGAGAGAAGAGGGGAGGGGAGGGGAGGGGAGGGGGGATAGTAGAGGATAGGAAAGGCAAAAAAATAAAATAAAATAAAATAAAGTACAAGCAGTAGCATGGGTTTTGAGGTAGCAACCCCTAATGATTTTAAAGTCACTATAAACCTATGTCTTATTGATTGTGCCTATTAATACACAAGGATGAACATTTTTCCTTATTGGAATGTACCAAATTCTTTTTATAAACCACTTTATAGTGGCATGATTGACATACAAAAAGCTGTAGATGTTTATTGCACACAACTTGATGTGTTTGGAAGTAAGTATATTCCTATGAAATCATTATAAATAATGACATAAGTGTATCTATTACCTCCAAAAGCTACCCCCCTTATCCTTTTTTTTTTTTCCTTTTGTGGTAAGAGCACTCAACATAAGATTTACTTTCTTAGCAATTATTGAAATATATAAAACAGGGTTGGTAATCACATGCCCCTTGATGTTCAACAGGTCTCTAGAATTTACTTATCTCACGTAACTAAAATTGTATACTTTGAGTAACACTTTATATGTCTCCTTCCCCCTGGCCTCTGCCAACAGACATTATACTTTCTGCTTCTATGTGATTGACTCTTTTAATTGCACATGTAAGCAAGATCATGTAGTATTTGCCTTTCTGCGTCTGACTTATTTCACTTAGAAATATTCTCCATATTTATCAATGAAGATTCTAAACAATAAAAAATAAATAAATAAATAAAGATTAGGAGTTCCACAGACACATAAAAAGTAATCCTCTTACACCTGTTTCTGCAATGTTCTACCCATTAAAAGGCAGTATCCAGTGATGACTCCTAGGCTCTCCACATCTACCATAAGGCCATTGTACTTTTGGACCTTTAATAATTCTGGAGTAGCATAAAGAGGGCTGCCATAAAAGCTTGTTTGCAAGAACTAATACCAATACTCTTCAATTTATTTCAGGAAATAGAAAAAGAGGGAGTACTTCCAAACTCATTCTATGAGGCCAATATCACACTGATTCCAAAACCAGATAAAGACACTTCAAAGAAAGAAAACTTCAGACCAATATCTCTAATGAACATAGATGCAAAAATCCTCAATAAAGTTCTGGCAAATCGAATACAAAAGCATATCAAAAAGATTGTGCACATAATCAAGTGGGATTCATCCCAGGGATGTAAGGTTGGTTCAACATTTGGTGATTTAATCAATAAATGTAATTTATCACATCAATAGACTTAAAGATAAGAATCATGATCATCTCAATAGATGCAGAAAAAGCATTTCATAAAATACAGCACCCCTTTATGTTCAAAACACTAGAAAAACTAGGGATAACAGGAACATATCTCCATACTGTAAAGGCTATCTACACTAAGCCTCAGGCCAACATCATTCTAAAGGGAGAAAAACTGAAGGCATTCCCTCTAAAATCTGCAACAAGACAGGGATGCCCTCTTCCACCACTTCTATTTAACATAGTTCTTGAAACACTGGCCACAGCAATTAGACAGATAAAAGAAATTAAAGTAATAAGTATAGGAAAAGAAGAACTTAAATTAGAATTATTTGCTGATGTTATGATTCTATATCTAGAAGACCCAAAAAACGCCACCAAAAAACGTCTAGAACTAGTAAATAAACTCAGGAAAGTAGCAGGATATAAAATCAACACCCATAAATCAAAGGCATTTCTGTATATCAGTGACAAATCCTCTGAGAAGGAAATGAGGAAAACTACCCCATTCACAATATCCTCAAAAAAATAAGATATTTGGGAATCAACAAAAGAGGTGAAAGATCTATACAATGAAAACTACAGAACCCTAAAGAGAGAATTCAAAGACCATAGAAGATAGAAAGATCTACCTTGCTCATGGATTGGCAGAATTAATATTATCAAAATGACCATACTACCAAAAGCACAATACAGGTTTAATGCAATTCCAATCAAAATCCCAATGGCATTCCTCATAAAACTAGAAAAAGCAATCATGAAATTCATCTAGAAAAATAAGAAACCCAGAATAGCTAAAGCAATTCTAAGCAGGAAGAGCGAAGCAGGTAGTTTCGCTATACCAGACCTTAAACTATACTACAGAGCAATAGTAACAAATACAGCATGGCATTGGCACCAAAACAGGCCAGCAGACCAATGGTACAGAATAGAGAACACAAAGACTAACTCACAAAATTACAATTATCTTATATTAGACAAAAGTGCCAAAAACATGCACTGGAGAAAAGATAGCATCTTCAACAAATGGTGCTGAGAAAATTAGAAATCCATATGCAACAAAATGAAATTGAACCCCTATCTCTCACCATGCACAAAACTTAACTCAAAATGGATCATGGACCTAGGAATTGAACCAGAGACTCTGTGTCTAATAGAAGAAAAAGTAGGCCCTAATCTTCATCATGTGGGATTAGGCCCCGACTTCCTTAATAAGACCCCTATAGCACAAGAATTAAAAACAAGAATCAATAAATGGGATGGATTCAAACTAAAAAGATTTTTTTTCTCAGCAAAAGAAACAATCTGTGAGGTGAACAGAGAGCCTATATTCTGGGAGCAAATTTGTACCTCTCACACATCAGACAGAGCACTAATCTCTAGGGTATATAAAGAACTCAAGAAGCTAAGCACCAAAAAAACAACTAACCCAATCAATAAATGGGCCAAGGACCTGAACAGACAGTTCTCAGAAGAGGATATTCAATCAATGAACAAATATATGAAAAAATGCTCATCATCTCTAGCAATCAGAGAAATGCTAATCAAAATTACTCTAAGATATCATCTCACTCCGGTCAGAATGGCAGCTCTTATGAAGACAAACAAAAAGTGTTGCCGAGGACGTTGGGGAAAAGGACACTCATACATTTCTGGTGGGACTGCAAATTGATACAGCCAATTTGGAAAGCAGTATGGAGATTCCTTGGAAATCTGGGAAGGGAACCACCATTCGACCAAGCTATTCCTCTTCTCAGACTATATCCAAAGGACTTAAAAACAGCATACTACAGGGACACAGCCACATCAATGTTTATAGCAGCATAATTCACAATAGCTAGACTGTGGAGCCAACCAAGATGTCCTTCAGTGGGTGAAACGATTAAAAAAAAAAAGTGCATTTATATACAATGGAGTATTACTCAGAATTAAAAAAGAACAAAATCATGACATTTGCAGGTAAATGGATGGCGCTGGAGAAGATAATGCTAAGTGAAGTCAGTCAATTCCAAAAAAACAAATGCCAATGTTTTCTCTGACTCATAGTGGGGTAGGAAGGGAGAGCATGGGAGGATTAGATTAATTCTAGATAGGGAAGAGGGGTGGGAGGGAAAGGGAGGGGGAAGGGGATTAGCAAGGATGGTGGAATGTGACAGTCATCATTATACAAAGTACATGTATGAAGACTTGAACTGGGTGTCAATATACCTTATATACAAACAGAGATATGAAAAATTGTGGGATATATGTGTATTAAGAATTGTAATGCAAAAAAAAAGTACACGTATACTGGCATAAATTAATATGAACATACTTGATATACAGAGATATGAAAAATTGTGCTCTATATGTGTAATAAGGATTGTAATGCATTCCACTGTGGTCGCATATTTAAAAAAAATAATAGAATCAGTAAAAATAAATAAATAAAAGCTTTTTTGCATAAGTAAACAGACTATTGATGCCAAAGTCTTCAATTTTTATGTTCAGGCTAGCATCTTCTACGGTTTCAATGTTAAGTGTCCCCCAAACTCCCATGTGCTAAAGGCTAGGTCCTCAGAGTGGTGCTACCAGGAGGTGCTGTGGACCTTTAAAAGATGCAGTCCAATGAGAGAACCTTAGGTCACTGAGGACGTAATCTCAAAGGGGGATTGTGAGACCCTAGTATCTTCCTCTTTTTTTGTTTCTTGGGACATTTATAAGCTATTTTGCTCTGCCATGTGCTGTGCTTTTTGGTTTAAAAACAAAAAAATTTCAAAAAGAAAGGAAGGAAACCCCAAAGGACTTCTTGTTTATGTGGGATTTAGAAATCAATATTTATCAATAAGGTAAATTAAACCTTCTCATTTTTTAGTAGCCTTCTTATTTTTTAGTAGCCTTCTCATTTTTTAGTTTGAAAATACAATAATTTGGGGGTTTTAAAGAATTTATAATGTTTACAATTGAAATAATTCCTTTATAATCTTGAAGGATTATTCTCAAAATAATTTGAAAACTGGCATCACAATACTACAAGATATTTTCTTACATAAGACATAACAAGGTACACTACTAACATCTTAAAGCAGAGGAGAAGATAGCATTCATCATATTTTCACTGCTTATTTGCAATTTTGCCCAGTCTTTGGGATAGATTTCTTCCTTGAATAAGCCACAGAACTCACTATACCCACTGTGGTATCCCACTGCTGAGTGTGTGTCAAAAAAAAAAAAAAAAAAAAAACTTCTAATTTATTTTTTTATAGTCAAAATGCATTATACTGTGTCTTTATTATTTAGCATTGTTGATGGGGTTCTGGGTAGTGGGCATAGTGCCAGTACCTCAAGGGAAAGAATCAAGAAGTCCTGTCTCTTATTCCTTCTCTACTACTCTTTATGTGGAACAAGTTTCTGACCTATATCATTTTCTTTTCCTCTAAACTTTTATCATTTTAACTCCCCCCCCCATTAGGGGAAGTCTTTATTTCTCCTTCAAATTTAATGACCATTAAAGGCATTCTTCATTTTTGTGATTTTATTTCTACTATTTTTATTTTTTCTTAAAGTTTTCACTCATCTACTTATATTACTTATCTGTTATATGTTATCTGAATTTTTCCATTAGAGCCCTTTGTATTTTTCCCATTATATTTTTCCACATAATCAGAGTGGTTTGAAATTCCTAGATTACTAATTCTCACATCCCTGCCACATTTATGTATGGTTCTAATCCTAGATCTATTTCTTCAAACTGTATTTTTAGTCTTTTAGTATGTCTTGTAATGTTTTGTAGAGGCAGGGACCTTTCTAATGTATATTTGCCTTCCTAGTAGTATATGGAACAAAATTTATCTTTAAAAAATTCACTTGTGGCAATTATCATGATCATTGATGACTGTTCTGAGTATGTTTCTGGGTTACTGCTTCAGACTACAGAGTTTTATGGACATGCTTTTTATAGTCACTTGACATCACACTAATATCTGACTTGATGTCAGATTCTTATTAGGTCAGGGTGCCAGCCTCGTGTACATCTATTGTCTTTTCCTTCTTATTTATTGCTTCTAAACTGCTGCACTGCTTCTAGATGATCACTGTTTTCATTAACCCTTCTGTTTTATCTTGTTCAATTCAGTTCTTGAGCATTCCTACAAAACAGGAATCTTATGAAGGAATCATGAGGTGCCCAGAAGCTCCTAGCTTCATTTAAGCCTCGCTGAAGTCAGGAAGAATCCCAAACTTCTTGTTAACCTCCTCCAAGGTTGGGGTTCTCCACTGTTGTGCTTGCGCTAGTCACAGTGTTATAGTTTAGATATTAGTTGTCTTCCAAAAGTTCATGTGAGACAATGCAAGAAAATTTACAGGTGAAATCATAGTTATGAGAGCTTAACTTAATCAGTGTATTCATTCACTAAGAGACATTAACTGAGCAGTACCTATAGGCAGGTAGGATGTGGCTAGAGGAGGTGGGTCACTGGGGGTGTGACTTTGGGGTATATATTTTATCCTCGGTGAGAAGAGCTCTCTTTCTCCTGATTGTCATGTCCTGAGTTGCTTTCCTTCATCATACCCTGTGCCTCAACTCAGGCCCAGAGCAAGGAAATCAGCCATCTGTAGACTAAGAACTCTGAAACTATAAGTGCCAAATAAACTTTTCTTACTAAAATTGTTCTTTGCAGGTCTTGTGGTCACAATAGAGAAAAAGCTGCTCAAAACACAGAGTTTGGATAAGACCACTCTTTGTGATGGAAACTATCCTCCTGTGCATTGCAAAATGCTAAACAACATACCTACCTTCAACTCACCAAGTGCTAGCAGCTCCCCTCCAAATGTGATGATGAAAACTATCTCCAGACAATTCCAAATGACCTCACTCTGAAGGAACAGGAGTCACCTTTAGTTATGAATCAGTGCTCCAGTGATTACAATGTGCCCAGAAATCTAGGTGCTTAGGATAAGACTATCTCTTCTGGGGCGACTACACTACCATTGGCAAGTATAAAGAGCAGGGCCCAGATTTCAGTATATGCCCAGAAAGACTCCACTCCCTCTTAAACTCACAGCCTCACCACCATGATCATCCTTAATTATTTGTTTACCTTGGTCATAGGAATGTCACTGAAGGACTTCCCAAAGAGGGGGGCCTCAACCCAGAACAAGTGGGGTCATAGGCATACATGACAAAAAAAAAAAGAAAAGAAATTCAGCACACACCAGTCAGAGCCACTGATTTATTTAAGAAAGCAAATAAACATTCAACGGAGAATGTGGATTATCTCAAGGGAGAGACATATATCAGAATACATTAAGAAATACAGACTTAACAGAGAATGCCAGCCATCTTGAGTGAGAAGGTTTGGGAGTAAAGCAAGGAATACACATTCAAGGGAGAACGAAAGCCATCTCCAGAGGGAAAGAAAGCAACCCCTTGGTGTGGATTATTAATATTTATAAAGGGACATTTGCTCGGAGCTGGGCTAGAGGGTGAGTCAGGGAGGAGTTATACAATTTCCTGCCAGTTTTTGCTGCACTTGCTAATCACCTTCATGTTACTTTTTGCAGGCAAGGGCACAGGTTAAATGATCAGGCCAAGGGCATAGCTAGGAACATGAGCTAAGTTGCTCATGAATGCTTGTTTTGCATTTCAATTACTCATGGATGTTTCCTGCATTCCAATGGTTCTTGGGTGCTTCTCTTTTGAGACTCAGTCTGTCTTTCCTGTATCCCCAAACTTAACTCTTGGAGATCCTGCACAACCAGACTAGAATCTATAAAATCTGACTATTTTTTTCCCTGTCTAAAATAAGAACAAGCAGACTCTGAGGGCCAGCCTCTGGCTGTGATGCCCTTTCACTCCAATATCTGCATTAGCCCTCTACAGCTCCAAACAGGGAGGTGTGATGTCAAAAAATGACCAAAGAGTATTAAGAGCTGGTAAGAGTAACTTCCTATAACTTCCTTAATCCAAAATCCATATTTAGAAAATTAGAGCAACATTTAAAATGGACTTCAATGTTCAGCCATTCCTGGGTCTGAAAGTCAATTCCACGAAATAAAGAGAGTCTCAAGGTTGAGGATGTGGGAAAGAAGCAGGAAAAAAGCAAAATATATTTAGAAATTCTTAATTCCTTAATTATTCTAGGGAGGGAATCTGGTCACAGTAATAGCATTGTTTCTTTGGAAGTTTCTGTATCAACGTAAGAATGTGAAATGAATGGATTGTGAGAGAGATAATGTATCCTAATCCTATTTTAAATGGACTGAGGTAACTATAGGCAGGTGGAATATGGCTGGAGAAGGTAAGTCACTAAGGGCATGCCCTGGAAAGGTACATCTTCCCTATGGCTCCTTCCCTGCCCTCTGCTTTCTGATCCCACCATGAGCTGAGCAGCTTTCCTCTGGTGGGAGCATTCTCCATAATATGCTGCCTCACCTTGAACTCAGAGCAATGGAGTAGGACCTCTATGGTCTGAGATCTCCAAAACTGTGAGCCCCAAATAAACTTTTCCTCATTTACACTGTTCTTGTTGGG
This sequence comes from Ictidomys tridecemlineatus, assembly GCF_052094955.1. Lineage (NCBI taxonomy): Eukaryota > Metazoa > Chordata > Mammalia > Rodentia > Sciuridae > Ictidomys > Ictidomys tridecemlineatus. The sequence goes on from NC_135484.1 coordinate 132,650,244, forward strand.
CATTATGGTTACTGTGATAAAAAAAAAAAAAAAAACTCTAATTATAAACTGGTACTGAGAGTAGGGTCATTTTTCTGAACTGGTTAGCAGGAGGAATTTTGAAAGGTTTGGAAATGTAGGTTAGAAAAGCTTTAGAATAATGAGCACAGATTATGGGTGAACACCAGAATACCAATAGGAATAGACTGTGTTTATGAGGCTTCTGAGGGAAATGAAACCACACATGTTGCATTCTGGCAAATAATCTGGCTACATTTTGCCTGTGTCCTCAGATTTTGTGTGTGGGTGAATCTAAAAGTGATACACTGATTAATCTGGCAGAAGAAATATCAAGATAGCACAGCTTTCCATCAGTGGCGTGGATATTGCTTAAGCTTTTAACCAGGATTACTGTGAGAATTGGAAGCAAAAAAGCAGAGCTAAAATATTTTTTAAACTTGCAGTTTGGCCAGAAAAGTGCTTGTAAAGCTGAGGCCAAGGAAGGTGTGCTTGTTGAAGAGATAACAATCCCTAAAAAGATGCTAAGTATTTTGCACAGAGAGAATGGAGGGCTTCTCAGGTACTTACAAGACCACACCCACTGCAGGCTTCAGGGTACAGAAGAGAAAATTCCTTAGAGAAGAGATTACAAGGTGTCCTTTTAGCACAAGGAAGCCTAAGAAACTGTTCCATCATGCTGAGCAACATAGGCACTCTGAGGCTACTTGCAGCTATGATTCCAGAGGACCCAGATACTGGCAAGCTGGCAGCAGACCTTGGCATTATCCAGGTGGTGTTTGTTTTGCAGGAATGTAGGATGCTCAAATTAAGGGGTCATGAAGACTTCCACTAAGATTTCAAAGGAAAGCAGCCTAGGGGCCAGGCAAAGTGTAGCAGCATTAGAGTTTCTTCAGGCTGCCCCTGGGAGGGTGATGCATGAATATGTGAAGATGAAGCCAAAGATGGAATGGAGAATTTACAGATGCCAGTAATGTGGACAGTCTGCCAAGGAAAACTGTTGGCTGTGGAGAGTGTCAGACTAAAAGAAAGGCCACGTGGGCTACAACCAGCAAGGTCAAATGGACAGGACTTCCCCACCTCTTTGGAAATAACACCTCATAGCCATGTGTCCTAGATGCAGTATGCAGAGTTACAGGAAGTGTTTGCAAGCTGTGTTTTGGTATTGCTTTTGGCCCCTCCCTTCTTCCTATCACCCTATTATAGATCAGATGTATGTTAACTTCTTTTTGATATTTACAGGGGCTCATAGCCAAAAGTTTTCTCACAAGAATGTAAAATGACTAGGCTGTGAGAGCTATAACCTGATCAATACATTCTAGTTTAAGCCAAAATAGTCATTTATCCAAGGCAGATTAATGACAGAACACAGATAGGAAGATCCAGCATACCTGACCCCTCATTTTTCCAGAGTACAAGAAGAAAACCTAGCATCACATTACCCATTACTTCTGAAATTTGGGATTCTGCACATGTTTTCATGGTGATTCTCCAAATCCTCACACTACACTTTTTGGTTATCTTACTACCTTATTCAGTAGGCTAAAGTTTTCATGTGTACTGCAGAGTTACAATTTGAGGTATGCATTTAGGAATAAACAGGGCTCATGCCTTTATTTACAACATTTTTCTGACTGTGGGTATAGTTCAGTGGTTGAGCACTTACCATATGCAAGGCCCTGGGTTCAATCCCCAGCACCAAGCCAAAGAAACAGAAAAATATTTTTTTCAATTGATAAAAAGAAACAATACAAATATTAAGTGAAGGATACAAAGTGGCCATTAATCAACAGATAACCAATCTTCAACATCAATCAATAATAACAAAAGCAATATTACTTATTGAATCATTATTATATCCATAATGTTTCTATGGTCTCCCCATGTGATATCTTTTTTGGGGGGTACCAGGGATTGAACTCAGGGGCAATCAACCGATGAGCCACATCCCCAGTCCTATTTTTTATATTTTATTTAGAGACTGGGTCTCACTGAGTTGTTTAGTGTCTCACTTTTTGCTGAGGCTGGCTTTGAACTTGTAATCCTCCCGTCTCAGCCTCTTAACCCTCTGGGATTACAAGCATGTACCATGGCGCCGGGCCCCATGTGATAACTTTTAATCCTCACAATTCCTCTATGAGAATGGCACATTAAATACTTTGCCTATTATTCCATTACTAATTCTGGCAGAGCAGGATTCCCACCTGGCAATTTGGCTTCAGCAGGTGAGCTTATAAACACACACACACACACACACACACACACACACACACACACACACACACACACCCCCTCTCTTCATGTTGTCCTTCATGTGTAAAGTATTTGCCTGGCACTGGCATGCTTGAAGCTTGAGTTCAATTCCTAGGACTGGAGAGAAAACAAAAAAAGGAAGTAGGGCACCACAAAGGAAGTTTTTCAGAAGTGTAGTTACTACCTCCCTGAGCAGCTCTTCAGTGTGACCATAAAGCCTAAGTGAGAGATACTAACTGGCATTAAGAACACTACCAAGTTTTTTAATCAGTGCAAAATCAGATGGCTTACATGAGGTAAAGAACACTAGTATCACCAACACCCCACTTTGGCCACACAAACCAACTTATTCAGTTATGAAGAGATGCAAGAAACATTTACTTTGGAGTCAGAAGACATAAATTCAAATCCTATCTATACAACATAATCAGGGCCCTTTAATCTCTTACCAATTTTCTCATCTGAAAATAGGAATAACAACTAACTTCAGAGGTATACTGAGATCATATAGTACTAGTATTAGTCATGTATCAAAAGCTAACTATAAGTACACTCAGGAACTAGATAAATCATTAAATGTACTTTCATTCTGGAAGGCTGGATAAGAAAGGCTATATAATAAGATGGTTTTAATCTGGCTTAAAACAGAAAATAATTTAGGCCAAGAATAAACATGGAACTCTTGCCACATACCCTGATTAAAAAGCAGGGCAGAAGAGGCTGGAACCAACATAGCAACCATAAGAAATCACCATTACCTCCAAAGAATCTGGTATATGGGCTCTGCATCAAATGGGCAAACTACCTTAAAGCTACAGTAAGGCATTTCATCATATGATGGGAAAATTCGAAACACTTTTTTTTTTTTTACTATTAGACATAGTATAGCCAAAATTAAGTATAACTTCATTCTAAACAAACAAATGCTTTATTTTCTTAGCATCTTATTTTCTGTATATTAACCTCAATCCCCAAAATGTTTCAGTTATAGTCAAAAGCATAATTTTCTTGCTTGCTGATATAGTTTGGATCTGGAATGCCCCTCAAAAGATAGTGTGTTGAAGGCTTGGTTCACAGCTGGTGGTGCTACTGAGAAGTGATGGAAATTTTTGGAGTTAGAGGAAAGAAACTCCTGGAGGTATGCCTTTGAAGAGTTTATTTTGTTCCCAGCACTTTCATCTTCCTTCCCCACCACCCCCAGCTCTGCTTCCTGACTGCTAGAAAGTGAGCAGCTTTGCTCTACCACATCCTCCTCACCATGATGTTCTACCTCACCACAAGCCTTGGGGCCATGTAACCATAAACTAAAATCTCTGAAACTATGGACCAAAATAAATATTTTCTTTTTTTGTTTTTTTCCTCATGTACTTTGTCACAGCAATGAAAAGCTGACTAACACAAATTACTCCAAAAATCCATTGAATTAAAGAATTTCTAGTTATTTGAAAGTCAAATATAATTTTAATTAAACCAAAAGACCTAGACAAACATAAAGTAAATGTACATTACAGCTTTCAGAGTAGGAGGACAAAGAAACACATCTTCTTTAGGTTAATTAAAGAGAGACAACCAAAATTGAAAAGCAAAAAGGAAGTTTGAGAAAATATTCAATATCACAAAATATGAGTAGACATAGACACCTCACAAAGTTCAAAAAAAATATAAGGCCCTAAGAGAAAAGAAACAGAGAAGCCAGAGTAGACAATTCACAATCAAGGAGATGCAAGGAATAAGCAAACGTGAAAGAAAACAACATCAGAGAAACAAACAAAAACTGAGATTCCATATTGTCTATTATCACAAGATATTTAAGACAATCATGTCTGTCTGCTGAATCAATATAGCGTTTCTATGTTACAAATGTTACAAATCATTCTAACACTGAAAAATAAGAATTTGCCAATATGTTTCAAAGACACATATTCCTGAAAGGTGAACAATGATTCAAATAACCCAAGCCTGGTGATTATCAGGCATGAAGAATCCCAATAGATATAGAAATTTTCTATAACAAGTGGTGAGAGGCATCCCAAACACCTAGAAAATGAAGTACTAGGTAAAATGTGAAGGTCCAATCAAGGAAATACTAATGCAGTAAGTGAAATATTATTAAAAACATATGCAAGACCAAAAAATACTTATAACAACTTAGGGGGAAAAAAAGACACAAATGTTGACAGTTGGATAATATAGGAAAAGAGAGAGAGAGAGAGAGAGAGAGAGAGAGAGAGAGAGAGAGAGAGGGAGGGAGGGAGGGAGGGAGGAGAGAGAAAGGCAATAGACACAAAGAAATAGGCAGAAGCTTCTGGAAGGAAATATTCTAAAATGGTAAGTGATTTTATTAATCACTTAAACAGCTTGGAAACAATGTGAGGCTGGGGTTGTGGCTCAGTGGTAGAGTGCTTGCGTAACACACGTGCAGCACTAGGTTCGGTCCTCAGCAACACATAAAAAAAAAATCAATAGTTATTATGTCTATTTACAACTAAAAGGGAAAAAAAAGAAAGAAAGAAACTGGTAGTGAGATGTAATGGCATGCACCTCTAGCTTAGCTACTGAGGAGGCTAGGCAGCAAGATGTCTTGAGCCCAGGAGTTCAGGGCCAGCTTAGACAACTCAGCAAGACGCCATCTCAAAAATAAAACAAAACAAAAACAAGTAAACAAATTCAGTTAATAAGTAGTAGAGTTGCAATTCAAAGTTGGGCTCTAGCTCTATGCTGGTCTGATTTTCCCAGTGATTTTTTTTTTAACTTTCTATTACGGAAGTCATAAACTTACAAGAAGAAAGATTAGCATAGTGAACTTCCATGTTTCCATCAACCAGCTTTTAGCATTATGTCTATTTCAACCACCCCATCTCGTCAAGTCCTTTTCATATTTTTGAAAAAGTACTTTAAAGCAAACTCCAAACACATTTCTTCCACAAATATTTTATTTTGTATGTCTACAAAGGACTCTGTAGTCAGACCAAGTTCATTTTTTCCATTGTCTCAAAAAAATTAGTTGATGTGTTAGAAGCAGGATACAACCAATGCTATTAAAAAAAAAATTATACAAATATATATGCCTGATGAACACAGAGAAAGGATGAGAAGGATGCATAACATTAAGAAGGGGCTAACATTGAGACAATAAGACTGTAAAAGAATAGAAGCATCTGGGGAAAAAATGTGTTTAGATAAATTTCTAAAAGTACTGTTTTCCCTGAGTCAACAGCACAAATGTAATTTTTAGAAATTTTAGTATTTTTAGAAATGAATATAATTTTTAGAAATGTAGATAGGTTATATACTGCACAGAAAATTCTAATCCCGGAGCACCACATGGAGCAGCCCTTCTGGAAGGGGATGTAAGGCAGTGAATAGACAGCTTCCTTAGGAACACTGACCACATGATGACTCCTCTTGGCAGTTCTGCCTCATAATGGTTTTTTGTTTGCTTGCTTATTTGTTTTTGGACTTGTTCCTTTCTCCTACAAGTTAATTATCTAAGAAAGGGATTATAACAACTACAATATCCCCTACATTAAAGAAACAGGTGGGTGGGTGAAAAAAAGAATTACTGTGTCAAGCTCCTTGACAAAGTCATCTTCAGTGGGCATGTCTAGGACTGTCATCCTATGCGTGTTTCTCTAACATCTAGCACAGGGCCAGACACTCAGGAAATTAGTGGTTGAGCTACACAGATCTCAGAACACATCAACTCTCTAGTTTAACTCTTCTTTAGATTCTTCAATAACAAAACTACAAACCTCAAAGGCCATGTGAAAGCTCAGCTATGAGAAAACATGAGATATGGCCTTTCAAAGGGATGTCAGCTAGATTTCTTCTCCTTCAGGACAGATGTTATTCCTTGATTCTGTACTATGTCCCATACAGTTTCTTAAACCAATAAATCTGTGCCGTAATAGTTATCATCAAAACTATCACAGAAACCGGGAATACCCTAATTACATTCTAAAATATACCATGACAGCTTCTCTTGATTCTCAATACAGAACATGCCACAGAAAAGAATTAGATGAATCCAAATTAACCACAAAGATCTGAACAGAATAATCCCTTTTCTATGTACCATCTTTGGGTGAAAATGGTTCAAGCTCAAATGTGATCTTTAATGGTAAGGTCCAAAAGGTGAAAAGATTAATAATCTATTAATACTTCTGTACAAAATTACTTAAAAATCAGAAATTCTAATTGATAGTTCTAGATCTTTGAGGCAATATGTATTTCTTTTAACAAGGAAAAATTTTAAATGTTTAAACTACAATTAATTTTACCCCTTCATAAATCTTTCTACAGATTTATTTTTAACCATTCTTTATCCCTATAAGAACTAAGCCAAAACTGTTTAGTTTGCTTTTTAAATTTAAAACATCCATACATAAAAGAGGAAAAGTCAGTGGTAAGAACATATAAAAAGATTCTTGATTTTCAGTTTTAAATAATAAAATGTTCAGAGGGTGTTTTTATTTTTTCTTAGATTCAAAAATAAATTTGTCTTCAACAGAAATGTACTTGAAAATGTTATCATTTACAATGCTGTCCCTCTGCTGTGGTTCTACAGTTTCTCTACATTTCCACGAGAATCAGTTGCCCTGGAAAATAGTTAAGTTCCCAATAAGCAAAAGCCTGATCCTTTTCAGGCTTATTCTTCATTCCTGGAGAATTCAACCCAATAATGGGTAAGGTAGAAATAGAGGGATTCAGCTCAATCAGATTTTATTAGTTTAGTCTACATCAAATTTTATGCAACCAATTAGCACTGACATTGGTCAACTCAGAAAAGGCTAGGAACAGGTACCAACTATGCTACCCCTAAAGTGCACGTCATTTCTATCAAAGCCTAGAACATTTCACACTTCCAAGTTTCCAAAATACAAGTACAATAAATACAAATACAATACAAAATGCAAATACAATAAATCATTTCTATTTATGATTATTTAACTATAATCATCATTTATCAATATTTTCTGTTTATAGAAAGAGAATCTTACTTCTTAGGTAAATATCATAGGGTAATGACTTCATTTTGCCATAACTGACATAAAAGGCACATATTTTATAATTCCACTTAAATGAAAGTTCAGAATAAATAAAATCATAGACACAAAAAGTAGATCAGGGTTGTCTGGAGGGAGGATGAATATAAAAGGATCGATAATGAGTTCAGGGTTTTCTGTGGGAGTAAAGAAATGTCCTAGAATTAAGACAGAGATGATAGCTGCATAATTTTGTGGATATACAGTGTTTCAAAATTCTTGTGAGCATTAGATTAACATTGTTACCACCAAAAATACAACCCCCTCAATTTAAAAAAAAGGAAAAGAAATATGAGATGATAGCATTAAAAAAAAAAAAAGTATTCAACACTACTAAATTCCAAGTCAGATAAAACAAAAGAAAACCTCAGCCAATACTAAGAAAGGCAAAGACAGAGAAGGCTTTACCCTCTCCTTGATGGAACTGAGTTCATGTTTGAAATTTAAGACTAAAGATAACAAAACAAAACAATAAAAGGAGCAGAAGTACTAGTTATATATATATTGACTCCTTTGGAAGATCAAGATGTTAGTAGCCCAGATTTTCTAGCACTCTCTGGACAATAACACAACTCCAGCAAGACTACCCTGGAAGAAAAAGAAGTGAAGAGGCTAAACAGTGGCAAATCCCAACTGATATTAAAAGTCTAACGATGTTTATTCAAATAACAAAATATTTGACAATCTCAACAAAAATGTTCAGGAATGAGAAAGGATGAAAATATTACTAAGCTATTCATAATGAAAAAATTTTTAAAAAAAAGATTCTGTCCTAAATTTATATTATGACATAAAAACAAAGTTCATTTGTCTCAACTTGCCAAATCTTTATGATAAAATAAGCCAATATCACTGCTGACAAATATAATAACTACAGTAAACGGGCATGCCAAAATCAATGTGGATTTTCCAAAAAGGTCAAGAAATCAGCTGTCAGCTTAAATTGGTTAATTTCATTAAAATTGTTCAACATGACAGATGTCACCTAATTCCAACATTCTTTTACATGAGCACAGTTGGATTAATTTGATCCAAATTCTGTATAATAGCTCTCACAATTTCTAAAACTTTGTCACTTATCTTACAATTTCTGCTCTATTTCTCTAGTTCTATCTCAAAAGAAATTTCTTCAAGGCCATATATCTTGACATAGTGAAAGCAAAATAATCACAGCACTCAGCAGTGCCATTAACATTTCTGAGCCACAAGGGATTAAACAGGCAGATGCTATGGAAAGTGCCTGTCTGGAGAGGCCAGCCTAGAGTTCAGACTGCACCACAGCTGTGAGGGATTGAAGCTGCTAGCTGTGGAATCAAGCTTAGGAGAAACCCTGGGCACAATTCCGGCATCCGAAATAAATTAAAGTAAACAGTATTGCTCTCTCTCATCCACCCTGTTAGCAACCTCTCGACTGAGCTGGAGACCACACACTCAGACCACACAGCGCCAGCTGAACTGCCTCGCACGCAACATCTACAAGCTGTCACTCGGCAGAAGCAGAGAGGTAGAAAGGGAGGGAGGAAGGGAGGGAGGAAGGATAAGGGGATGGGAGGAAGAGGAGGGGGAGGGGGACAAAGGAGAGTCTCCTCTCCTTACTGCTGGAATGGTGTGTGGTTTGGAGGAGCGGGGGAGGGGTGGAACCATAAACCTCTGAGAAAACAAGCTGGTCATGGCCTTGTGTAGTCTTGACCCGTTCCCCTGTACCAATTTAGTAGCTGATGAAGGATTAACAAAGCATCCATTTAACATCAATTAACCTCCTATCCATCACAGGTCAAAAGAGAAAATTACCATTATTAAAGCATTTCACTAAAGAAAGACAAAAGGTGACTTTTTTTATAATGTATACCTAAATAACTGAATTTTCTTCATAGATTTATCTTACTTTCAACCCATTCACTTCTTCATTTAACCAAGCCCACAAAGATGAACTGAAAATGTTTCTGCAATAGAAACCATAAAATTTCATGATTTCCCCATGTTGCATTGACATAATCTTAATTTTCCAAAGTATTTACTGGTAGAATTAAAGACAGTAAATTGTTCTTTCTTTACAAAACTTCAAAAAATTAATTAGTGGCAATAATATTAAGAAAAAAATCAGAAAATGAAACCACAAGCAACAAAGAGTTTTAGAACCATAAAAGTAATATTTTTGACTATTTAGTAAAGAAGAGTTCTGCTGATTTAAGTAACAGAGGTGAAATCTGAAAAAAAGAAGCAGCAAGGCTCAGCTACAGGGAAAATATAAGTTCTGATTCACTTAAGAATTGGAGAAACTTCAATAAGTAGGCCAAAAAAAATCTCTCATCATGTTAAAGCCCTATTTTCTTAATAGATTAGGCCATACAAATGGGACATTTCCCCTAAAAGACACTCAAAAAAACCCTTCAAGTCCACCTACTCTACCCTATCCCCAACATGCTATTCAAACTAGCAATATCAGCATCACCAGGGAACAAACCAGAAATGTGAGTTGAATCTCAGACCCTAGATCCACTCTAGCTCTCTGTGTTCACAGCCATGTTTAAAAAGCACTAAGTAGCATTACCCTTCCCAAAGCCATTTTGGTAGCAGCCAATCCCAGAAAGATCTGGTTATAGAGCTGCCTATTGACTTTCAACACAAAATTAGACTCAGCTAGGCTCTCAGGACACTCATGACAAAACAGAATTATAGAACTCATGTTGTCCTTGAGGCACACCCAATCTCCTGTAGAATAGATTTGTAACCACTAGGCTGAGCTAGACTCAAAGGAATCTCCCAGAAATATTGAGAAAAGGGTTCAAAGGAATGCTTTTCCTTTCTTTAGTACTCTGTAAACTCAAGACTCCACTCTTCCTGGGTAGGGTCAAGTTACATCAGCATTACCACAAATTTTACAGGGTGGGGCAAGTTTCAGAATCAAGGTCATGAACCTCTGTGGTCCAGTTTTCTAAATTAATCCTTTTTCTTCCTGCTTCATTGCAAAAGTCATGGTTAACAAAACCAATCATGAATGAACCTGGAAGAATCCAGGGGGTCCAAACAGTATTTCATAAAAGATCCTCCTAAGAAGACTCATGATCTCAGAAGGGATGTTTACAGAAAAAGGGTGAACTAACAAGAAATAATGCATCCTGCTTTCCTGGCCCTCTTTAGACCTCTTTTCCTTCTTTATGTCTACAAATAAAAAATAATTGAAAGCACAGGTGTTTACATTTTAATCCCTTGGGAGAAATCTAGTAATTTAATTGATATATTAAATGGAACTTAATAAGTATGTCCATTTTATCTATTATAGCCATTGTAATAATTAATGTATTTATTTATGGATGAGGAAAAAAATCTGACCTCCTCCAACAATGTTTAGAGATACAGATTAAGGGAAAGAGAATGTGCCTTAGGCGACCAAGAAGGAACATTGGAGACAAGATAAAATATAGGATAAGCCTGGGCTTTTCAGATGGCAGAATAGACGGGGTCGCTTTCCTAACTGCTCCATGGCATGAAATCGAGAAACCCTGATTCTTCGCAAGTGAAGTACTGGAAACCTTCAGGGACACTATAAGTCTACTGCCTCAGATTAATACTGTTAGATGGGTAGACACACAAACAACCTGAAAAAGCAAGGGAACAAATTACTCCAAACAAACCAAGATACTCCAATAACAGAATCCATCAACACCAAAGCAGAAGAAATGTCAGAGAAGGAGCTCAGAATGTACATAGTTAAACTGATCTGTGAAGTAAAGGATGAGAAAATGCAGGAAGGGAAAGATCCCTTCAATAAAGAGGCAGAGATTCTAACCAAAAAAAAAAAAGTAGAAATCCTCAAAACGAAGAAAACAATAAACCAAGTTAAAAATTGAAGAGAAAGCATGGGATTCTACTCTGACAGCTCCATTATTATTTTTGAAACAGGTGGCAGGAACATGTGCTAAGAGAGTAGATGATGTAAATGGATGAGAGGTTTGAAAAGTGTAAAAAAAATACTAAAATTAAATTCTATGGAGATTGGAAACAGGTACTGATAAGAACAACTCTAGAAAGATTCCTTGATGCCCACTTGAGACTGGGGACCAAGGATTTATAGGGACACAAATCTAGATACAATGCTTTGCCCAACTGGTTCTAACAACCAAGACCCAAACATAACAGAAGATAAAGAGCTGAGATCATGCAGGGCTGAGAACTTGCCAGACAATTGCTATATACAAGGACAATGAAACAACTGAGCATGTGGGCAATGAAAGTGACTGAAGATCACGGAACCTCCTAAAGAGGTAAAGTACAACAGAGATGGGAACATGAAAGATAAAAAGATAACACTATAAGCAAAGAGTGGGAGGTTTGGGCTTTGGATTTCTGAAGGGGACCAATTTCAAGGCTGGTACATTTCAGTGCTGCCCCCCCCCCAGCCCCCAGCACCATGTTGGGTCAATAGCTATACCTACCCGCACATCACTAGCTCTCAGTGGGCTCTACTTTCTCCTTCTGTCCCTTCCAATTGTTGCTTTCTCTTTGAGTTTCACTTCTTTTCCTAACCCTTCCCACACCTCTTTATTAAAGCCTCCTCATTTAAACATTCTGGCATTAATTCTGTTTCCTGCTGAGATCTTCATTTACACAGACGTAAATCATGTTACATAGGGCTTTCATTAAAGATTATAATCTTGGCTTTTTGTCTTATTTTATTTTTCAGGAAAATTATAATATAATTAAAGTTAAATTACACACCCTCCAAAATTACAGAATTTTAAAACTAGAAAAAGCCTTTAAAAATTCAACCATGCCAGGTGCGATGGCACATGCCTATAATCCCAGCAGCTCAGGAGGCTGAGACAGGAGGATCATGAATTCAAACCTAGTCTCAGCAACTTAATAAGGCCCTAAACACTCAGCAAGGTCCTGTTTCTAAATAAAACATAAAAAGAGATGGGGATGTGGCTCAGTGGTTAAACACCCCTGGGTTTAATCCCCCATACCAAAAAAAAAAAGAAAGAAAGAAAAAATTCATCCATGCTTACAGCCATACAGCCATGCCAAAGCAAGTACTTCTAGCAGTAGAAAATGGAGAGTCCTTCAACTCTGTGCACTTATACCTGAGGGATTACTATATGCCAGGCACCATTGTAGGCACTCTCTTGATCCAGCCTGAATAGCTGACAGTCTCATAAATGAAAATCCAGGCTTCCCAAATCCAGATATCCAGTGTCCTTTTCATTATTAGCACCAAAATTTAATATGAGTGGAAAATATTTAAAAGGAATTGCTAAATCCAAAAGCAAAAATAAAGCAAACTGAATGATCCACTCCATTCTTAAATATTACCTTCAATATTAAAGAATGTTCAAGAAGCTTTTGAGCTTGCCTAAGATAATTTTCAAGACAAAACTATTGCCTAACTAATCAGTTCAAAACACTTCTGCCTTCACCTTCAAGGCATTCCATAACCCAAAATCCACTCACGCAGCAGCCTCTGGGCCTCTGCTCCTGGTGTAGAACCCAGATATTCACACAACTTGCCCCATCATGGTCTTAGCTCCTCAAAGCTTTCCCAGATCCTTCCCTCCTCTGAGCTCCTGCTGCACTTACACGCAGTTTAGTTCTGTGCTGTTATTTAATTGAGAGGACAAAAATGCCCATTCTAAATCCAGGCTAATATTTTTATTTACAATGTGTATATCATGCATATGCTGAGACTGGGAGGGACAAAAATAACTGAAACTAATCCCTATCCGTCAAGAGTTTAGTCCATCAATAGTTATAGCCCCTAACACAATACAGGAATAAGACAAGTGCTTAGTGGTTATAGGATTAACTGAGTTGGAAATTTTCAAAGCAGAAAGGATTCTTCAAGAGAGAAGATCTATGAGCTAGGTTGTAGCTCAGTGGCACAGCGCTTGCCTGGCACATGTGAAGCACTGGGTTCAATCCTCAGCACCTCATAAAAATAAATTAATAAAATGAAGATATTTAAAAAATTTTTTTAATCTAGTTTTATATAGTCTCTGAATACACACACACACACACACACATACACACACACACACACACACACACACACACACACACACAGGAATCCAAGGCCCAAAGAGACTAAGGAACTCAGCTAGTGCCAACCAGGCCAGTTGTAGCCCAAGATCTAGTGATGGCTGCTTTAACTCCTAAACCAAACTACCTTTGACTCTGTAATTTTCAAACTGAATCCTAGAATGCCTATGGGTGTGTACACAGCTTCAAGATTCATAATTTCTCTATAATTCATTCAAATTTGTATATTTGCTTCAATAATTATTTTTTTAACATAAACCTACTCTAAAGCATTTCAGGAGCAGCCCAGGGGGTCCAAGAACACATTCCCCAGGGTCTAAGATCATTCAACATTTTAACATACTGCTTGGCAGAATGATCAATGTTATTTCCTATTCCAGTCAATTTCAAAATCTCCCCTACTCAATACCAGTCTAAAGCTCACCCATTCAATAAACATTGAAGAACAGTGGTTCCAGCAGCTCAGAGGCTGAGGCAGGAGGACTGCAAATTCAAAGTCATCCTCAGCAATTTATAAGGCCCAAAGCAAATTTGTGAAACCTGTGTCAAAATAAAAAGGGCTAGGATTGTCACTCAGTGGTTAAGCACCTGGTATCCAAAACAAAAAAACCTACTATGTGACAGGTGACATACTAGTAACCCTGGCCAGATTAAGATAAGTAAACTAAAGCCTGGCATGGTGCCAACCTGTACTCCCAACAATCAGGAAGCTGAGGCAGGAGAATCACTTGAGCCCCAGATTCCAGACAAGTGTGAGCAACACAGTGAGACCCTGTCTCAAAAGGAAAAAAGATGTGTAAGAAGAACAAGTGAAAAAGTAATCGAGAGAGAACTTTTTAATTAGTACTTCCTATATACCCTGACTGTACTGCTACCTGACACTTAGAAATTGTTCCAAGTCCTTTACTAGAAGACTTCCTGTGTATGAGTATCAATTTCATTTTCTGTTAACACAAATCTTAAGATTTGCAAATAATGAGCTCCCGAATATTTGTGGAATGAAAAGAAACTGAAGAGGTTAATAATCATCTTTTAGAAAGGTAATAGTTCAAAATGATACCTAGTACTAGAAACTAAAATTTTGATAAAAAATAACTTTCTGAAACTTCCAAGAATTGTTCCTTGTTATACTGGAGGATCCTCTGCTTCCCTACATAAAATTAATGCTTCTACTTAAACAGAAAAGAACATGTAGAGCTGCGATTGTGGCTCAGTGGCAGAGTGCTTGCCTAGCATGTGTGAGGCACTGGGTTCGATTCTCAGCACCACATATAAGTAAATAAAGGCCTATCAACAACTAATAAAATATTTTAAAAAAAGAAAAGAACATGTAAATACTAGGCATACATCATCTTCACTATCTCAACCCGTGATTCACCAACTTTTCACACACAAATCATCCTTGGGAAGACTTTGGCTTTCAATTCCTTTCTCATTAAAGGAGTCTGTTACATATAGACTAGACCAGCACACACCAACATTTACAAACAAAATATTATTAAGCATTAGGAGATGGATCCACATACTCTCTGCTCTAGCTTTTCACTACAGGATACCCAAATGTTTTAATTAAGGTGTGTCTGACTTTGTTTTTAAATGTGAACAGACTAACAGTTTCATAAATATATCACACTTGAACAAGATTTCTCATACATCTTTAGCAAATTAAAAATAACAATTTAAAAACAAATTCTCTCAAGAACAGTTTCTTGGAATTAAAGAAGTGCCTATTTACAAAATCTTGAGATACTAGGTCACGCATATCATCAGGCTTCCAGGAGGTCGTGCGCTCAACAATAGTTACATCACTGGAGAAACTATATATGAACTCAGGCTCGTTGTTTAACCAGAGTCGCCATTTTCCCATCTGTAAAATGGGATAAGCTAATATCACCTACCCAATTCTTCTAAGGATCAAATAGGTGCAAACGCCAAGATAAAGTTGCAGGCACCTAGTAAGCGTCCTAGAGCCCTAAGTGGATGCATACTTAAGCAAACAGATAAAATGTGCCTCGCGTTCACTTTTCACCAGTAAACTCAGACCTGCCAGTGACAACTACACAGAGGCACAATGGGGCAGGTGGGCCCGAGGCACCCAGGCCGGTAGGGGTCAAGGAGCCTAGGCGTCAGGTGGCGCGGAGCCTGGCTGCAGGTGCCCTCCGCGGGTGGGCCGGGGACGCGCGGCCCCCAGCCCTTCGCAGCCAAGGCCCGGGCCGACGCAGGGCGGCCGCGAATTCCACTCGGCCTCACAGTGCGATCCGCGGTGCGCCCTCCGCCAGGATCTCTTAGGCCCACACATACCTCGCGTCGGTCTGTGGCCGCCGACTACAGCGTCAAAGACTGGGGTCCGAGCAGTTCACGCCAGTAGCTCCGGACCGCTGCCGTCCAACCGCCCGCGCCACACTTCCGCCCGCCGCGGGCGCCGAGCTCATCGATCCGCCCAGTAATCGAGCGCCGAGTCTTGGATAGGCTGATCTTCTCCGGGAGAGGAAGGGCTGGGTTGCTGCGGAAGGTGGACACCGTGAGAGCTGAAAGCTAGTGTGCCTTGCTTTCCAAGGGACCCAGCTGCCGGCTTGCACGCGAACAGGCATTTTGTCCGCACAGGAGCGTGCCTCGCGTAACCTCAAAGAGTGTGCCATGTGTACCTCTCATTTCCTTGCCCCATGGTATTTTCAAAAAGGCCGTGGGATGACACCGTTAAGGATGGGCCCTGCACCCTGTAATAGCACCAGGTCAGGGGGCAGCACAGGATCGAAAAGCTGCACTGAGTTAAAACACTGCAAGAGTCAAGGAGTACATAAGGGACTACACCGGATCAGGAAAGGTACATTAAGGGACTACATGCACCAGGTCCAAGAACTGCTGCAGGTCCATATGGCCCACCAAGTCTGGAGGATCCACCTCATAGGGTCCCTTGAGAATTCTATGGCTCCTGTTGAAGCCTTAAAAGACAAGATGACATACAGACATCATGATACCACGGAAATTACAGAGGTGACTGGAATACGAATATTGAGTGAACCCTTGGACCTGGTGCTGTGCAGGCATAAAGCTAGCGCAATCTCTTCCCACTTTGTTCCCTGGCTAAGGATAATCATGGAATGGTGAGAGGAAAAGTAGCATCCTTTGGGAGTGACTGCAGCAATCTCAGAAAGAAAGGACAGTGGTCAGCTCTAGGGGACAATGAGGCAGGTAGAGCATAGTGATCAAGCTGGGAATTTGTTGACTGTAAAATTGACATGATTTGCAAGGGCTGTGAGAGAGAAATATCTGGAAGATACTAAATTGCTTACGTGAGTAGTGGTGGTTCCACTAACTAAAACAGGAAAGACCAAGGGAGAAGGAGATGCAGCTGTCATAGTCAGACAAAGGCAAGTTAACCAGACCACACACGGCAGAGGTCTGGGTCATTTCATGGAGTAAGCAACCTGGACCTCAGAAATGCTAGTTGCACATGAGAAGAATCTAGATGGGCAATCAAGGAGAAATATTAATAATATCTGGGCCATCAGGACCAAGTGCAGCAGTGGACCCTAAGGTCAAACCTGTTAAGGTCTTTTTCACCCCCAATAAAGTGTGATTATATACCACCATGAGAAATCAGAAACAGGACACAGCACACTGGTAGACAGTAGTAGAGAAAAGTGAAAAAGTAAACAAGAGAGAACTTTTTAATTAGTACTTCCTACATACCCTGACTGTACAGCTACCTGACACTTAGAAACTGCCCCATCCATATACCCTCAACTGAAGTGACTTTCTGGGAACACCTGTACCTTTCTTTGTGCCTGAGAGCTTTCTCTCTGGAACAGAGAAGCTGGGAGCACTGGAGGATTCATTCACCCAGAAGCAAGCCTCAACCAACAGCTCTAGGAGCTGGTGTGTAAACACACCAGCAGGCTCTCTCTGGGTGTGTAGCTTAGAGGCATATAGTCCATTGCATCGCACACTTCCCAAGAAGGCTGTGCTCCTGTTGCCCTCAGTGAAGGAAGCACCTCCTAGCACACCTTGACTGGCTTCCCCCCTCCCAGCTTGCTGTCTCCCATGTCACTACCCACATCAAATACTAGCCCTGGAAACCTTATCTCTGGTTCAGCTCCTGACAGAACCAACCAAGATTGCTATTGTCATAAACCAAAAACAACTTATGTTTCTTACTTTTCAAATATCATTGCATGCTGAATTGTACACTTATTCTGGAAATACATCTAGGGATAGAAAGATGATAATATGTACCGACTCCTTGAGTCATAGGATTTAACATGACTTCATTTTTGTCTCTTTTTTTTCAGAGGATGTGTCAAAGTGTTCTTTTAGTATGCAATAACCTGACTGTCCCCAGGATTATTCATTTTAAAGAGCAAGGGGAAGACTCTTTAAATGTGAATCAGAAACTTGGCAACAGAGGTCCAAAGAAAATAAAGTGAGAAATCTCATTACTCCTCCTGCACAATGAAACCAAATCCTCTGGGTCTCAGTGACATGCCATTTCTCAGGTTAGGCAATCCTGCCATTAAGTCAGGATGTTTATGTCTTGAGAATTCACAGATCCTGGATGACGATGATGATGATGATGATAATAATAATAACAATAATAATAATAATAAATTCCTGGAAAAAAACAAAACACTCAAAAAAGGAAAGAGACTCTTTTGTTAATATTAGTGCTGTTTTCTTTCTTTTTTCTTAGGTTTCTGATCCTAATTCTTAAGCCAACCAGCAAACATGAGCACAGTATATGCAGAAGTTGTCAGAAAATAAAATCATTAAAACTAAAATTGCAATAGTAGCTGTTGGGGCAATTAACTATGATTGGATAGCTTTGTGTTTTCAATTCTGTGTCAGATTTCATTGGACCTAGAGAGAAAGAATAACTTTGAAGCATGAAATCCCTTTGGAAACAGTCTTAGGAAACACCATGAAAAACACAATGCTCTGCTCTTTAGATACTTTATTTATGTATTCAATTTACATGAAATCAACACCCTAAGTGTTCTGTACTGCATGGCATATCAGTTTGAAATGGACCATAATAAGAATACAACCTAATCCTATAATTATAACTGCAGTTTGCCATATCTGAATGATCCTTTTTACCAAAAATTGAAATTTGGTGATCTGTTAACCCATAAATTCTATGATCCTTGCTGGCAGATTACTGCCTTATTCATTATTGTAGATACTACAGCGACTTAACTGTTATGAGATAGACCAAGCTGACCGTCCCATTCATTGAGTGCTGAATTGTACACTTATTCTCTTGGGGATTATCTTGTCCGTGCCAGCGCTACTTTAGTCATATTTGTATATTGATTATTATCTCTTCATTTGGCTCCTCCCACTAAAGTATACATTTAAGGAAAGGGACTTTACATTGTTCACTAATGCCTCACACATAATATGTACTCAATAAATGTGTGTTGAATGAAAAATTAAAATTAAAGTCAGGCTGCATTTTGATATTAGCAAACTTAGAGGACAGTCTTCTTTCTAATTGTCTATCTCAAAATATGCTGAATGGCTACTTAAAGGCACAAAAAAGTAAGCAACACTAGATATATAAATCTTGATATTATATAGATGCCTGAGATATTTCACCAGCTTTGTCATTCTTTGTGTTTTAAAATTACAAGGATTATTTGAAATCCTATGAGACTGGAACAATTACAAACTCTGATTTAGCAATCCCTGGATTGTCCTTTTTAGTTAAGGAAGCTGCTTGTCTGGTTCTGTTTTTACCTTTGTCTTAGCTATTGTGTGCTCCTAGTTTATGTGGACTTAACCATCTACATTTCTTGTTGGCTTCAGAGCTCTGTATCTGAAGAGTCCTCAACATCAAACAACAAAGTACAGCTCTGTGGTTTTTCATGTTTACTTGCAATTTGCATATTTTAATTTAAAAAAATGTAAATAAAGCTGGCTCCACGAAGGGGTATGGTGTTACAATAGTGTTACTCCCACCATATGGCCATTGCTGCCACCCAGTGCAATAATGCAGATGTGTTTAACACCTGTGTTTATATCTGGGGGTCTCTGGAAGTAGATTGTATCCATAGGTGGTCCAGAAGGGAAAGGAGAAATTGAGGAAAGACACTCACTGCCAAAGAGATATGAAGCCACATAACCTAGAGAAAAGAAACCAGGTAGGGATCTGAAAATAGTTCATTTGAGCAACCTACAAGCGAATTCTCTTATCCCTGCCAGCCCTACTTTACACTGCAGAGGATACAAAATATCCTAATTCTGTGTTTTTCTGTGAATAGGAATTAAGACCTCTTCATGTTCTAAATGAAGAATTTCTAACTGAACATAAGATATAATCTTATTTTAAATTGTATTTATTTTATCTTTTGGAATTTTCCACTTGAAATTCCTCTATAGCTTGTTCAATGGTAATAAGACCAATTGGCATTTTGTTAGTAATGTCAGCAATAATAGAAAATGACTTCATATTCTCAGTTTATTTCATGGATGTGGTGGTGCCCATAAAGACAAGCCTAGGGCAGAGTCTGCTGGCTTCCGCTTGGCAGCTCCGTGGCCAAGGCCTATCATCCCATTGGGATCAGAAGTATCAGCTACAGTTTCACAGTGGCAGGGAACATTGTGTACAAGCTTTGATTGGTGCCAACACTCCTTTAACAAGGCTTTGCATGGTCCTAGAGTGTTACCTTGTATGCTGTTTGCCGTCTGTCTTCAGATCTCATTTGTTTTAAATTCTAATATGACACAAATTTTATCTGAGTCCTTTCAAAGGATTTTAAATTACTTGACAACAGGTCTCTCACCCTTTGTGTTCAGTAGGGTTCCCCCAAATTAGCTCGGAGGTGTTCCCCTCTCAGGGACTGACATAGTTTCCAAAAGTTTTTAAAAGTGATGACAGGCGTTACTGTGTAGGACACTGGCAGCACTTGTGCACTACAGTTGTGTCCTGGCCACTTAGGATGTCTAGGTCCTTAAGTACTTGTCCTGCACCTGCAGGAAGTTGCCTATTGTCAGTTCATCTTTATATTTCCCCTGGTACTAAAGGATAAGGAGCACGCACAAAATTAAAAGCCAAAGATAATTTCCACATCATACTTTAGCCAGAGGTCTGAATCTTTATTCTCCTTGACTGAATCCTTGTAACAGAGATACATGACCAATTGGTTTGAATAGTAATTTATTTCTTCACCCCTAGTGAAAAACTACTAAACACTGTTAACTATGTTTAACAGTGAAATACCAAAAATAAAGACATGAAAATATTCTTATCCCCTGAAAAATAAAGAGTTGATTATAGAGTATCAATTAAAAGAAAAATTACTTTGGAAATTTAAAGCCTGCACTCTGGATCCTACGTATTTACCCTGATTATTCCATCTCATGAGAGTTCTCGTTATTTTAAAACAAGGTGGTCAGATAGAAGTACATTTTTCAATAAATAGCTATTCTGTAGCAAGTTTGAGCTGCAGGCTCTCTCTTCTGGTGACTTTTTCTGGCCATCATACACAATAGGACATGTGGGTGACGTTAGTGAAGATTTTCCAAGTAACTATATGCCAGTGGTAGTAGATCACACTAATTGTTCTACTATTCATTTAAAGGATTTTCCCCTCCCAGATGTTTTGTTCTTTAAATTTATTACAGTCCATTTGAGACAGAATTTTGTAGTTGCTCTTTCCAACCTTGAAGCAGATTATTGGTCCTTTTCTGTTTCTATAACTTTTTGCTCCTCTGTCCTGAATCATTTCCACACTTTCCCCAAAATCCCTTGCCCTGGAAACTAATTCTTTGCTTTTTTTTTTTGTCCCTCGCTGGGATACAGTTGTAGAATGCCCAACCATGATAGGTTAGCTGTGAAGTAAAGTAATAAAGAGGAAAACAATATAATGTTAAATATGTGAGTTGCATTTTCAATTTTGCATTTTTATTGAAATCCTACTTTTCCATTAAATAATTTCCTCTAAGCTTGGCCACATTTTTCAGATCTAGGGAGTTCGAGTCTGTGTCAATTTGCATTATTATTATGTTTTACATCTGTTTAACAAGATGTGTATTTATTTCACTAACAGATGAGAAGCTCAAATGAATGCACAGACATTAATGGAAGATTTAAGCACATATGTATGATTTCCTTCTAATAAACTATAGCTTTTCAGGACTCTGTAGACATGTAGGGATTCCTAACAAACTTTTATTTAAGAACTAATGGATAGACATCATTACCCTAAGTACATGTATGAAGACACGAATGGTGTGAAAATACTTTGTGTACAATCAGTGACTTGAAAAATTGTGCTCTATATGTATAATATGAAAGATTTTACATTCTGCCATCGTGTATAATAAATTAGAATAAATAAATAATTTTAAAAGATCTAATGGAGAATTATCTCTCCAACTATACAGTTAAAATTATATCCTAGAAAGTAATATACTCTTGATGACCAACCATTAAGTCTTTTTGCAGGCATTGTTTTGTGAAAGAAAATGTTAGTAATTATTATCTGTTTCTTCACATCTTTTGGGTTTTGGATATGTTTAAATATAATTGCTACTGCTGTTAAACAACCTCCTATTTGCAAGCATGTATTTGCTAAAACATATTGAGAAAGGAAGTTTTCATTCTTTAGGAAAATCAGTTTTGAACTAGAATTTGTAGAATTTTGTTTTCCTTGGTTACAATGCTGGCTTGCTTTGAAATGCCAATCCTCTTCCACTGCCTAATGGAAAAATGACTAGCCATGATGTGACAAGGCACAATGTTGATTAATATCCAGGAAAAAAAATATTAAACACCATCCAGTTTTCTAAGCTCTTGGTTTACACAAATATGCTAGTAACTACTGACTCTAAGTTTGGCAGCAATTTTTCTAGTAAATATAATTTCAGGCCAGAAACTCTATAATGTCAAGTAGAATACTATTCAAAAGAAAAAGAGAATGAAATGCATTGCTATATGCTCCTTTGCTCCCAAAATGAGTCTTGGCATGCTTTAAGAGAAATAAAATATAAATTAATTCTCAAAGAATTTAGAATGCTTGTGTAGAATGAGACGAGTCAGCTTCCCACATCAAACAGGGAAGGAAGCCTTTTGCATATTAGTTGATTTTCTATATTTACAGAATTTTCACATTGCTTTCCTTTCTTGAATTATAACAACACAATAATTCTTTCCTTTAAAGATGTCTTAGAAATCTGTATTTACTGATCCTAAAGGCAGTGCAATCTAGAAAGCACTTACAAAATAGGTTTATTTTCTGCCCAAACTGTCCAGTCACTAATTCAGGGAGATCTTCTGTACGTGTACAGCAATGCAAATTGAATTTGAATTTTTTTTCCAGTTCCACAATATTGACACAATGTCTCTTATATGCAAAGCATTGTTCTTTTTTCTACATATTATCTCTTGCCAACTACTATTACTATTATGTCTTTACCTTAGTGGTTGTAGTAGTAGTAGTAGTAGTAGTAGTTGTAGTAGTAGTAGTAGTAGTAATTGCAATATTAATTATTAATTTTCCAGAAGAAAAATGTATCTTGGGTAATGGAAAGTGAGAAGAATAAATTAAAAACTTCGTTTGATTTTTTAATTTTTATTTATTTAGTGTGTGTCCCACTCTTGTTTTGTCAGTGTTTTTGATTAGAGCTAATACAAATCAGTTGCCTAAGAAAAACTGCTGGAGAAAAATCTATAACAAATAAGAAAATACCCACTCAAACTCTGAAGAATCTGCTTGTTTTTCAAGCATACTCTAACATGTTTAAATCAGCAAATTTTGAGTGGAATCAAATATAAAACTATTCTCCTGGTTAGGTTTATGTGTAACCATGATTACATAAGCAGTATTTGAGGGTGGAAATCGTCCCAGGCTCAAGCTAGCGTCACAACAAATCTCTTTACAATGTAAACATGAATAAACTCCTTACTATAAAATGTTAATTGCCCCATAGTCTATTAACCTTTTAATTTTTAATGTGAATTTATATTAGAAGTTATATGTCACTGTATGTGTGCATTTTCATATGCATCTTTGAGACCCTAATGAAATATACAAGAGTGGGTCTTTGTGACTTCACATGAAGATAATATACTATTAAATACATTTTATGACTGTCTTTGAAAAATGACAATAACAAATTATTTAAATGTGTTTTAAAACTGTACGCACATCCTGATTAAAAATCTAATAACTACATATTAAGTAGTTGTAAATTATCAGAAGTGTTATAAATTTCATAACATTTAGTGAACCCAAATAATTTACAATAGTGATCTTTCTTACAAAATATAATTATAGAATGCAGGTAGTTCTTTCATGAAATTGAGCTTTCTACTTTATTCAGTAAGAATGCATGTTTTCTTAGCATAATAGTAACATCGAATTAACTTTTTTTTTTACACTGGGATTGAACCCAATGGCACTTTACAGCTGAGCTAACATCTCCAGCCCTTTTTATTTTGAGACAGGATCTTGCTATGTTTTTGAGAGTCTTACTAATAATACTCCAGCCCCAGCCTCCTGAGTTGCTGGGATTACAGGTATGCACCTCCATGCCTGACAAAATTAACTTTTATAAATCTAATAACGCTTACATTTTTAAGTGGAAATTAGAATATTTCTCATTGTAGGAGCATTTTGTGAAGTAAATATGTAGGATTTAATGAATACTCTTCCACCAAGTCTTAACAGTTTATTTAAATGTGAAATAACTAAATGTAAAAAATTTTGTAACTCTGATCAATAATAAGCTGATCCATTGTCCTCTCAAAGAATCTATACTACTGCTACTATTAGCATTTGTATTAATATTAATAATTAATTGCTATTAATATTAATAATTAATAATCATCTGTAATTTTTTTAGAAATATTTAGAAATAAAAGCCTTCTCTCATGTGAGCAAATTTATGGAGTCCTAGGAGTTAAAATCTCTATCTAGTTTTAGTCACTGTTACCCTCCAAGTTTATTTCAGGTCATGGTAAACATCATGTCACAGAGATCTCCTAATGGCCAGGCCAGGAGCACTATGGTCCAGTAGCAGTCAGTGGATGGTGGCCACTGGAACATTCCACAAGGCTGAAACAAACATTTCAGTTTATGGGTGAGAGTAAGAAACATCAACTTCTTGTTTCCTTTGCATAAAAACAATTCATATTTACTTCATAAGGACTGAGTATTATTCCTGTGCCTTTTATATCCTGATGGTCATATTAAGGGGGAAAAAGTTGTTACAAAACCCAAATTGGCTGGCAACAGGCAAGTTGGAACTATTAGATAACTGGTTTCCCCTCCCAACAACCACGCTTCCCCCCCCCAGCAAAAAAAAAAAAAAAACAGTAGAAGTGGACAGAGGAAAAAATGGAATCAGTAGACTGACTACAAGTTCCTCCCCCTCTGCCCTACTCCTTCTCCTCGTCCTTTCCTCTTCCCATCCTTCTTTCAATTCTTTCTTTCTAGTGAATGAAACAATTTTCCTGAGAAAATGTTCTTTCGTC
Organism: Ictidomys tridecemlineatus; assembly: GCF_052094955.1. Classification (NCBI taxonomy): domain Eukaryota; kingdom Metazoa; phylum Chordata; class Mammalia; order Rodentia; family Sciuridae; genus Ictidomys; species Ictidomys tridecemlineatus. The sequence goes on from NC_135484.1 coordinate 132,675,054, forward strand.
TTTTAATTTATTTTTTAAAATTCTTTTAAGTTGTAGATAGACACAATATCTTTATTTATTTTTATATGGTGCTGAGGATCGAACCCAGTACCTCACAGGTGAGAGGCAAGTGCTCTACCACTGAGCCACAACCCTAGCCCAAGTTTTTCTTCTTACACAGTAACATACACAGATGCACATATCAATACACACTGCATACCCCACATACATACAAGTTTGCCCATGTGCACAGCTGCAAACATGCATACACACATCCATACACCTTGTATACATTATACATGCACATATACATCTATATATAGGCACACATACACAGGTGCACCCACATGCACACTACCACAAAATTACACATATACATATGCATATGCATCCAGACCCATTCACACATGAACCTAATTAAGATTGAACATTTAAGCTCAATTTGTAGGTAACAGCTACGGAGAAGAGCTGTGTTGAGGTGAGAGTAAGCAGGACGTCAGGAACTATGGCAGAAGTGGCTGTGGGGGCTCCAGATCTCTGGATGTTTAGACTCTATTTTGTCTTACCCTCATTTTAGCTCACCTTGCATCCTCCTGTCTCATCAATCATGGTTTGAATATTTATTTTCCAACATCACTTTGATCTTTTCTGTAAATTGAGGTCTTCTGCAGATTTCCATGTAAAAAGAACGCTGAGAGTGGTGTTCTAATCTTTTAAAAATTCTCTGATTAACACATTTCTCTTTTGTAGCTAAAGCACTCATCATAGGAAGATTGTTCACTGGTACTTAGCTTTCAACAGCTCTTCAGCTTATTCAAGGAGTGTGTAACTGGAGAATTGTGTTTGGGTGGGTTTGGACTTCTTAGCCACAAGGCGTCTTCTTTCCCTTCTTGAACTGAGTTGACAGTCTGCACTGACCGATCTGTAGGCCTGGAGGTCTGTTAGATTCCTTGCACTCTAGTTACATTACCTCTTTTTGCCTCCATTATAAGAAAGCGTTCAGAAGAACAAACTTACTTTCTCAGGAAAAAGAAATGAGGAACCTGGTTTATTTTGCCTTGTGCTTTAGATAAACTATTCTGAATCAGGTGAGTTGTCGGTTGTTTACAGCTGAGTGTCAGATGTAGAAAGCCGATACATAGATCCAATAATTCCATTATCCAACATTATACATATATCCCAGTTTTCTGTCCAAGTCATTAAATTTCAAGAGAAAGCAAAGGTGGGAAGATAGTTCATACTTGGGCTTTCGTGTTTTGTTTTGTGCATACTATTTGGCAACCTCATTCCCTTCTCAGTGTGCTCTGCAGATGATGGCTTGTCTTCTGTAATATAAATCCTCCAGACTTAGTATTTTTATTAGGCATAGTTTTGAAATTTTAGGAATTAATTTCTTTTAGGCAATTCCTAAATTCAGCTGCAATTTATGTCTGTGTATATCGTAAAATATACTCTGAAGTGATCTCTCTCTGTTGAAATGAAATGGCAGCTCTTGGCTAAACCCAGGGAAGGGTAAGTCACGAGAAGTGGTTTCTGCTCTTGTTTATTCTGTAAAATACATTTCTTTGAAAAACATTTTAGATTTGTTATTTGACACTAGAGGGGTAACTCTCAGCCATGCTAAAATTTATGTTAATCCTAGGAAAGTGGAAATGATTGTGGGAAATACTTAAAATTTACAATTTTTATTTTGGAGACTGTACAAATAGGAAAACACACCTTTCTCCATCTCTGTTCAGATTTACCTACAAAAGCCCTGGCAACCATATGGTCTATATCTAGGTGCCACTTATTTCCTTAAGATCTAATTTAATATAATATGACAGAGGCAGTGAGAGGCCAGTTAATTACTAGGGGGAAAAAATCATATGGATGTGAATAGTAAAAAGTGTAATTTACTCTTAACATTTTATTTTTAAAAGGCCAAATGAAAGTAAAACTGTTAAGTAAAATACATTTGAATTTATCAAGTGAATGAATGTTTTTGAGCTTGTTTTCTAAGAGTTTTCATTCTACATTAGATTAAAAGTTAAGCATCTCCTTTATTTAAACTACAATATATTTCTTGTTTCATACTTGATTCTATTATTATACATATATTTTTAAAAACATAGGCTGAATTTCCTTTACATTTTTCTCATTGAGTTTAATACACTTTTAAAACAAGTTAGCCTCAGAGAATTAGAAAACTCAATTATATATATGTTGAAAAATACTTGTATAGTCCACAAAAAGCTATGTAAACTTAAAATATTGCTATTATTATATGTACAACATATCTTACATAGAAAGGCTCAAATATATAATCAGTATCATGTGAAAAACTATAATTATTACTCAGCTCACATATGTATATTTGAATTAAGTACTTTAGCTAGGCAATGTTTGCATAACCTGAGCAGATTTTTCCCCTCAACTACCCTTTTAGTTTTAAGACAAGATATAGTGGATGTGGGATATAGCTCATTAGTAAAGCACACATGATTAGCATACATAGGCTCTAGATTCAAACCCCTGCACCACAAAAAAAAAAGAAGAAAAAATATATACATGGAAAAGAAGTCATATTCATGCATTATAATAAGATATTAATAAGTTTTTTCACCCAAGAAGTCAGGTAATTTTACATAATTACTTATTTTTTGTAAAGATATGATTTGATTTTTTAATAATTCAAAGCTATCTCCAATTTGTAAGTAATAATTCACTTAATACCATTAATTGTTTTGTAGCTAGATGAGGTTTTTGTACTTCTCAAAATCCATTGTCAAACAAAAATAGGACCAATGTTTTTCAAGATTTTATTTTTAGCTCATATATACATGGCAATCCTTTGCTCCATAGAAAGGTCTTATTTTCTATTTTGAGTTACATTGATGTATGCTTAGCATGTCGATCAATTTCACCAGTGGCGGAAATGTGTATGAAATAAACAAGGGAAGGTAGCTCTCAAGATTAAAAAAAAAAAAAAGGACTTAGATCCAGTCCCATTTTAAAGACAGAAAAATGGAAATGAATTTGCATCTCAATTGGCATGTTTTCAGAAAATAGAATTAAAGTAATAATCTTTGGTAACCATCTATTAAACACGTATACATATTTTCAACCACTCTAAATTTTTCTTTTAATATATTTTACACATGAGGTATCACATGTTAAAAATTCACTTTATTTCCTTTTAGTTTAGAAATCAGATTCACCTATCCAGAATGAAATCAAAAAGTCTGTTTTAAAGTGTAAATTCTCTAAGCCTTGTATATAAATTTAATTTTTGCCAAAATTGTGTTTTTATACAAATCCATTTTAATGGAGCCCTCTTTGAATGTTAGGCAATAGAAAATTTACTGCAGGGGTAGATTATTAGAACAGCATGGTTTAGCATCTTGAGAAAATTAAAAATTCACTGTTAGCTTTCATATTCCTACAGAAAAAAAAAATGCTTTCGCAGCATGTGCGTTCTGTAATGTGTAGGTACCCCCAGTGAGTGCGACAGTATGTTGAAACAAGTTGATTTTTTTTTTTAAATAGAAAATCAGAGCTAATCCGTTTTATGAAGATTTAGACATGAGACAATCAATGGTTGAGTTGCACCAAATAATTTTCAGGGGTACCTCCTATTTATCCTTCTCTTTTCATAGTGTCTAAGCAGATCACTGTGTTTTCTCCTTTTTCCATGAGAAAGTAAACTTGTCTTTTTCATTTCATGAAAGAAGTGGGGCATCTCTGATGGCTTATATTTAGTTACAATTTACAGAAGCAGAACTACAAAGTCAAAGCCCCGGACTGTCTTCTGCTGTGTGTCTGCGTGCTGACGGGGGACTGGCTTTTCTTTTCATTGTTGTAGTTTGAAATCGAAACGCTGCACTGCTGAGAAAATGCCATGAAAATATAACCCACTGCATTCCAGGAAAATAAATAAGCAAGGCCACCCAAATTTTCAATTAGTGCTCCTGCAGAATGCAGGAAATGGCAAGAGATCCGTCCAAGGCGCCCTAGGCCGAGTTGTGGATGGGGAGCAGGGACAGGAAGGCCTGGGAGGGGATGGCAGGCGCAGTGTGAAGATGGCCCGTCTCCAAGGAAAACTGCATACTAAGAGGCTGGTGCCGGCTTCCTGAATCAGACCCCGACCTTCCATTCTGACCCGGGGGAGAATGCTAAGCTTCAACCTTGGGACGCTTCATGGTGAAACAACACTTAAATGTTCCAGTGGAGTTTCCCATCTTACACCATAAGCTTAATAAACATTTCCAGTATACCTCACAATTGGCATGTTACGCACCTGAAACAGCAGTATTCTGGTCAGTTGGTGAAAGTTCTAAGATCTTTTGATTTAGAGTGTCAGGGTGATGACTTGCTTGCTAAACAAGCCATAGCCAGCCCGGTGAAGCCACTGGCTTTGAGGCAAAGAGGTACAGGATGTTTTCCCACCCTAGGATAAATGCCATTCTTCCCCAAGTCAGTAAGAGACTATCAAATCCAGAGGGAGATTAAAAAAAAAAAAAAAAAAAAAGTTAGTGTTGAAAAACTCCTTTCTTTGATTGTTTTTCCTCTAAAAAGTTCAAATCACTAGTTTGAAAGTAATACTTAGAAGCCAAGAAAGATAAAAACAGGATTCTTCAGACTCCTGCTTTCTCGCTCTTTGACTTGCTTTCTGTTTCACTTCTTGGTTATCTTCACAAGAGTGTTTAGAATTTTCCAACTCAATCATGTTGAAGTTGGTTAAGAGAGGAGGAGGGGAGAAAGGGTTGATGTTTCAGCAGCATGGTGTTGTTCTTGTTTATAACACAGATGGCCTCTATTATTCTGGATGAATTTTATCTGTGTTGTGGGTCTAATTGTTTAGAATTTATAAAATGAGGTTCAACTTTTTGATTCCCTCCGTACTGCATTGATGAACAAAGAGCAAATCTACATATTGTGTTTATTCTTACAACCAAGGAGTAAAATAATGAAGTAGCTACTACGGTTAAGAAAGAAAACTCAAAGGTAATCTCTGTAAGCTACAATTAGTGTATGTAGGCAGGAAAAATGGTATGGGTGAGAAGATAAAAATCCATCATTTCAGCTGAAGATTAAGTATGAAATTCAAATTGTGCTTTGTAATTATTTAAATAATGATGTTGGCTGGGATGTTGGTGGTAATCACAGGAGAATTTCTTCTTAAAGCCTGATCCCTGCACAAAGATACAGTAAGTGGAAACAAAAAACACTCATGTATATTTCTTCTTAGCTCGTTTCTTCAAGTTGACAGCATTTTCTTGGCAAATCAAATATTTTGTTAGGTCAGAAAGGCTATCATTTCCTTTTTCACAGTAAAATCAGGAATTTCATTTTTGTACAAGACTGGCATTTCCTTTCATTGAATTCTTAAGGTTTGGGAATGTATTCTTCACCAAGTTTTCCTTTACAAAATAAGGAGCAGGGCGGGAGAAAACCTCTTTCCATTTGCAATAGTTTTGAAATATACATGCTTTAAGGTTTAGTAAGTTATGCAATTTTCAGCCACAGGGAAATCAAGAATTGGATCCTGTCATAATATATGCTGTCCTTCATGGAGCCTGCCCTGAGAAAAATCACCCAGGGGTGGAGCAGTGCCTAACTTGGCTTCACAGTCTGCCTCCTCCACACACCTGGAGGGCTTGTTTCACTTGTTTCTCTTTCTTCTCCCTTCATCACCACATCCATGGTTCTCAGTTCTAGCTAACATGTTACATCCATAGAACCTGCTTCCAGGAAATTATCTAATGAGTTCATACTGAAGTGTAAGTTATTCATAAGGTTTAACTTATTCAACAAATGTGTTCAGCAACATACTGAGTGATGTCTCTGAGAAATATAGAAATGTTGCTGGCACTTGTCCTTTGGGTAAGATTCCAAAATAAATAACCATAATGCAAACTTTGGGCTACACATCAGAACTGGAGTGGACCTTAACACCCTGTAGGCCAAACTTCTGAATTTTTTACATTTCCACTAAAGCTCATTAGAAATTTGCTGCTCTATGGGGTGCTCTTTCTGGAGTGCTTCAATATCCAAATTGTTCTCACATGTTATGGGGTAAATAACATTGTTGTTGAAATAGTCACTGCCCCTCCTAAAGGCTTCTCCCTCGAGGAAATGATACACCCTCATCTACTGATGTCAGACCTGCGTGGATTTGTTTTGAGAGAGGAACAAATGCCATTGGCCATTGTTTCTCCATTGTTCTGGATAAAGGATGCTTCTTCGGCCAACAACCTGGGATCATGAATACATGTAATGAAGTCACAGCCACAGTGGATGTGACAGGATTGAGACTTCTCTCTCAATTTCAATCCTATTGGGATTTCATAGTTATTTGTTATTGTGGCAGAACACAGGCACAGCAGACTCACCCATAAACAGTGCTGCCAAAACAGAGTGGATTACTCATTCCATTCTGTATACTCTACCCTTAATCAGGGTCATTATGGACATCAAGACCGGATTGTGTGTGTGTGTGTGTGTGTGTGTGTGTGTGTGTGGTGGTGGGGGCACATTAAACCCTGGGCCATGTGCATGCCAGGCAAGCACTCTGTCTCTGAGCTAGAGTGATTGAAATTTTTATACTAAGATCAAAAAAGGGGTAGGAGAAGTACCTACCTACTCTCCTCTAGGGCTCTCTGAAATGGCATGGTCTCTTTGGAATCCAAACTCAGGAGTAGAAAGCCTACCTGGAAGGCAATGGAGTCCCCTATCCATATAGCCAGGTTCACACACACCTGGAGTTGCTTTCATTTGACAGAATTTTGGCAGTACCAGCTTAGCTGCCTTCAAGGGAAAGATTCTCCAGGAGGAAAAAAAAAAATAGGAAGAAGATGTGCTTTCTCTCTTTCATAACACCAGATGGCCTCAACCTGAGTCATGTGTCCCTAATGGCAAAAATTAGGGGGATAAAGCCCTGTTGTAGGTTAGAAAGTCCTAAGTTTATGAGAAAGCAGTCAAGTGGGATCCAGAAGGTCTTCTTAGAGTTGTCTTTTCTTTAAAGAATGAATATTTAACATTCTGAGATAGCAGGAAATGGCTAATTTGTAATAAATGTTCATTGCGATCAGATGTATTGACATGGGAAGGCCTAGAATGTGGGCTGAGGGTGTAGTGCAGCAGTAGGTTGCTTGCCTGGCATGCACAGGGCCCTGTGTTCAGTCCCCAGCATTGTAGAATAAATAGATAAATAAACAAAACAACAACGAAAACCCTAATATTTCAAAAAGTTTGTAGTTCAGTTTTTTGTTACTTCTTACAGGAACAAAAATAAAGAATGAAAAAAAAATTAATAAAGAATGAAACTTTACCCCAAACAATTTAATTGTTAACCATACAATCATATTAACTAGATTAGGACAAGTATTTCATTTTTGTTTTTCAGGGGAGAACAGTTTGCTCTGAATCACCACACAAGTGTCTGCCTGATCTTTGATGTCTTATAGCGTTTTGCTGAATGCATCAGTACTAATTGTGCATTAGGATGATTTCTCTGCAAATATCTATATCCTGTACCCTCAGCAAACACCCACTCCCTACCCTTAACTAGATCAGTGTTAAGGGTAGGGAGTGGGTGTTTGCTGAGCTGTTATCCTGAAACCTGGCACAATCCCTGACACAAAAAAGCATGCAACAAATACCTATTGAAGAATAAATTGATAAATATCATTTGTCTTCCTCATTCTTCATTAGTAGATTATGCTTCACTTTCTAAAGTGAAGAAATTACATACCTGTCTTTAACATGTATAAAAATAAGATATAATCATAAAGATTTGCTCAACTGTGTCTCTTTTAGGTGATAGTTCATAACTATGCGACATGCCTTCCTATTTCTTTCTTTCTTCAGGGGTACTAGGGGTTGAATCACAGGTCACTTTACATTCCCTAGCACTTGTTATTTTTAATCTTGAGACAGATTCTTGTTAACTTGCTTAAGTCTCATTAAGTTGCTGAGGCTGAACTTGAGCCTGTGATTCTCCTGCCTCAGCCTCCCAAATCACTGGACTATAGGTGTGAGCCACTGTGCCCAGATGTCTTCCTATTTTATAAGTAACCATGTATACCTTTCCAAATTCAATGGTGATTAAAATTGGAAAAAAAAAATATGTAATGACCTTTGACATTAATTTACAAACATTTCTTATTCCAGTGTCACATTTACAAAATATTCACAATAACCTGAACTTTTCTTCCTTCTGGGCTCTGTGTATGCTTCTGAAGCGTGGACCTATGATCCTTCAACACCAGGGACAGCTGTTCATTGGAAGGACATGCTCTTCTGGAAGAATCTCACCACTGGGCAATGTACAGCTGGTGGAAGAAACTCACACCATTAAGATGCTGTGACTACGTGTTTTGTTAAGAGGTAACTAATTTATGAGAAAAAATATGGTCAGAATGATTTATATAAACAAAATAAACATACATCCAATATAAATAGGTGTCTCATTGCTCTCATCATTGGAGGCAGGATACCCATAAACAAAAGGAAAATGGGTTTTGTAATCCAAGAGATTGCTGTTTAGATCCCGGTTCTGCACCACATCGCCTTGGGCAAATTAACCACTCTGAGCTTCAGTTTTCTAATGAGCCTAATGGACATAATGGTTTCAACTTCTCAACATTATGGTGCTTGGCACAAAGCAAATGCTCCTTAAGTGTTTGTTTCCTTCTTTTTTTTCTCATCATAAATAAGTATTTAGCATGCACCACTATATGATAAATTATTCCTGCTTTAAATTATTACTGTATTTGGCAAATGCAGATTATTTATCATTCTTTCCATGTGCAAGGCAGAAGGCTCAGTGCTAATTGTGCAGTGGCACAGCACCCATTGAGAGCTTTCATTTTTCCTTCCCAGCCTTAGATATCTTCCCTCCCACCATCCTCCTGATGAATTACACACCCAAACCATAGCCTATTTAGAGGTTGTGGCACATGGCCATCTTCAATATAGCAGTCCAGTCTGAATTTAAATTTGTCACCATTCTCCTTTGAGGGAATGAGAGGGAAAATGAATTTAATTTAGTATAAAAAATAAACATTTCTGGGCGCTGGAAACGTCTGTGGTGTTTTAAGAGCTGTTATCATTAATCAGTCAAGCATGTTTACCCAGACCCAGGATTGCTTATGAAACTGAACCGCACGCCTTGAGCCCTTCAATGAGAGATGGCCACCAACATCCGAGGTAAAGGGTGCATGTTCACGGTAATGGTTATATGCCCTGACTGGCTCTTGAATGTGGCCTCTTTCAGAGTGTGTTTTTATGGTTAAAAGGAGGTGACATAAAACATAGGACTATGGAAAAGCACTTCTTGGACTATTGTTACCTTGTGGCTCTCTGGTTTTGGCTGAAGCACTGTCTTGTGGTTGTGCTTTTTAATAGTTTATCCTCTTAACAATTTTGAAAGGCAACATCTTCTGCATGAATTCTCTTTACCCTAGTTGTAAAATAGCCATGGAAATTATTATCAGTAATGAATTCTCACCACAGAAAAGAAGCATGCACCTGCCTGGGAAGGGCATGTAATTTAGGAGTGAACAAGGCTAGGAGCCAGACATATGGCTTACATAGTCTAACCTGGAATGGTGGGAGTTGAGGACGGGGGGAAAACTTGGGAGCATGTAATTTGAGAATTCTCCTTTGTCAGTGTTCACTAGAAACTTTTTGGAGAAATCAAGGCAAAAGGAGGCCCAACACAGAAAATTGCAACCTTGCCAAGTGCAGCGGTCTATGCCTGCAATTTCAGCTACTCAGGAGGCTGAAGCAGAAGGATCTCAAGTTTGAGGTCAGCCTTAGCAATTTAATGACACTTATATTAAAAATAAAAATAAAAAGGACTGGAGATGAAGCTCGGTGGTAAAGCATTTGTGTAGCATGTGCAAGATCCCAGAGCCAATATCCAGCACTAGGAAAAAAAAAAAGGAAAAAGCAGAAAAGAAGAAGGAGGAGGAGGAGGAGGAGGAGGAGGAGGAGGAGGAGGAGGACAAAAGAAAGAGAGAAAACTTGAATACTAAAACCTCATTCCTTCATTCATGTATGCAATAAATATTTACTGAATTCTAATTATGCACTTGACCAAGTTCTAGACTAGTGGTAAACCTATGAACAAGGAAAAGTTCTTTCCTACCCACATGGTAATATAACCTAGAGAGATAGCAATAACTAACCAGCACATATTTAACATAATATCTATACAATGCTGATTGCAATCTTGAAAATTAAAAACAAGGTAAGGAGATGAAGATTGACAGGAGGAATAAGGGGACCTATATTACATGGAGTGGTCTGGGAAAACTCTCAAGGAGGTAAAATGTGAGAGAGGTCTGAATGAAATGAGCGAGCCATCAGAATTTCAAGTGTAAGTGCAAGGAGAGTTCTAAGCAGAAAGAAAGAGGGGCCTAAGGCATAAATGACCATGGTCAAGGAATAGCAAAGCAATCCACATGACATTTACCAAGGAGAGCTGCCAAGAGTGGTAGGAGTTGAGGTTGATGAGGAATGCAGGGAGTGGGTCATGCTAGGCCTCAGAGACTGTGTGGTGAGGAGTTTGGATGGAATTCTGAGAACGACCGGGGGCCGCTGAAGGTGGTGGGCATCAAATGATTCATGTTTATAAAGACTTGATTATAGGTTTGCAAGAGTCCAAGATGGTGCGAGAATGATTGGGAGGTTTCTGTGATAGCCTACGCATACAATGGTGATGGCTCAAAAGAGTGAATGCAGAGCAGATGGGACAAGTGGCTGCACTTGTGTCGTACTTTGTAAGTAGAGCTGAGGGGGACTTGCTGATGAATGAATGTGGGCAAGATGAAGGAAAAAAGATTAATCAAAATAGTTTGATATAGTGCTTAATAGCAAAGATTTGGGGACTTACAGACTACATTCAGCCTCAGAAACTGTGTGATGAGGAGTTTAGATGGAATTCAAATCCTGTCTTTGCTACGCACCAGCTATGTAAATTTGGATAATTTATCTAACTTCTCTATGCTCAACTGTAAAGATGATCATAGGAAGATGATAATAATAGAATCTCATTCATTTCTTTTTCTACTTTTTGTCACTGTTGTTGTTGAAATGGGGTCTTGTCACATTGCTTAGGCTAGTTCTGAACTTGTGAGCTCAACTGATTCTCTTATTTCAGTCTCCTGGGTGGCTGAGACTACAAGCATATGCCACCATGCCTGGCAATAATAGGATCTCTTTTAATCGGAGTATTATGAGGATTAGATGTGTCCATCTATGTACTAGGATTTAAATATGGTTTGAGTGTGACTCCCCAAAGTTTGTGTTGGAAGCTTGGTCCTCATTGTGACAATGTTAGGAGATGGTAAGACCTTTAAGAGGTGTGGTCTAGAGGATATTTGTTGATAGGTCACTGGAGGAGCTGCACCCAGAAGAGATTAAGGTCGTTCTCATGGAGTTTACACAAGAGTTAGTGGTAAAAGAGTGAGCTTGGGCCCTTAGTCTTGCTCTGGCTTCCAGTCTTTCCCTGTCACCCATGTTCCCACCATGATGTCACCTACCCTTAGAATTTGGCCTCCATTAAGCATATATGTATTAGTGAATTTATCAACTTGGTGAATTGGGTCCAATTTACTGAGGATGGTAAAGAATGGTGGAGAAATAATTTTAGGGGAAAGGGTCAGGAAACTACTTTGAACACTTAAGTTTAAGACGTTTGTTAGACTCTTAAGCAGAAGTGTTGAGCCAGACATAGGACTCTGGAGGTCTCCGGGAGATGTCAGAGCTAGAGATACAGATTTGATCTTCAAAGTGTGAAAGAGATCATGAGCACTGAGAAGCTGGAGAAAACAGAGCCAGAAAGGGGAATTAAAGAAGGAGACAGAGGCATCAGAGGGAAATAGGAGTCCATTTTCCAAGGGAAATGGTGCTTCAAGAATCAGGTGTAATCATTCTGTGTTCCATCCCATTGAGAAGTCAAGTGTGTTTGGAGGCTTGGCCATGGAACAAGAAAAGTGGAGGCAGATGGTAAGTTGGAGGAAGGGCTCAGAGTTGTGGTGAAATCAGAGGCTGTGTAGTGGAATGAGACAAGGAGAATGGGGAGGTAAAGAAGGACAGAGAGTAGTTCATTGAGAAGTCAGCTACTAGACACGGGCTCCAGCCCCCTTGTCCTCCATCTGGGTGTGTGCAAGTTTAAGCTTTGCACACCCTTATTTTTCACATTGGCACTGCCATAAGGTTCATGGGTCCACAGTTCCTTCCTCCTTCAGGAAGAAGTGGGAATCAGGGTAATAGCTTTGTTTCTTAATGCTAGCCATACCTACAGACATATCCACCTACATGTGCATACATTGGCACAAAACTCTGTGCCTTAAAACCAATCTATAGATTGTAGTCTTTGAGTAGTGGAAGGCACCTGCCCTCCTAAATAATCATAATGTACTTCAAATGAATATGCAGAGTAAAGGAGACATCTGTAATAATAATCATCATAATCCATGAGATGATGTAAGATAGGGCAAGGTGCTATGAAAATTTATGAAAAGGAGTAATGGGGTGGTGGGGAGGCGCCACTTCTGGTACAGTGGTCAGAGAAGTAGACATCTGTCATATGAAGGAAAAAAGGGAGCTAACAGTGTCGGGGAATGACATCTCAAGTACAGGAAACTGTACTTGCAAAAGCAGAGAGGAGATTTAGACATGTAAGACGGGCAAAATCTAGTGAGGTAGTAGCATACTGTTGGCCATTCTAATTAGACTGGCCAGCCTGCGGAGGGTTGTAAACTTGGAGATGATAAGATGTTATCTCTGTTTTAAAATGTCTTCCCAGCTGCTGAAGGAACTCAAGATGGCAAGCCATGGGGAGGGAGGCACAGGGAGTCAAGTTGGAAGGCTGTGGAGGGATTCAGGTTGGAGTTCCCTCAAGGTGCACTAGGGGGTGCAAGCAGTAGCAATCATAAGGAGACATAAGGCTCAGAATATATTTTGGTGGCAAAACTACCAGGACATGCTATTAGATGTGATCTACCAGGACATGCTATTGGATGCGATGTGTGTGTGTCAAGGAGGACAGTATGCCATAAACTGAGAAATAAACAGTAGTTGGGTTGGAGGAACAAATCTAGAGCTAACGTTTGTGGTATTTAATAAGATATTATGGGAAAAAGGACTGGAAAAATGTAAAAATAAATACCACTTAGGAGGTAAGAAGAGGGCGGAGAAGGGAGTACTGGATTTGGTCAGATTAAAAATCATCAGTGCTTTTGATAAGAGCCATTTTAGCCAAGTTGTGGGAGTGAGAACTGCTTGTACCAGAGCAAGTTCAAGAAATAATGTAGAGCTAGAGGTAGAAAAATCCATCAGGAAGAGGATTAGAGGAAGAGGGGACAGGAAGGAGCTATTCATGATGGGTCAGGATGTTCATATGCTGTTGGCAATGGCATGTTCAGAGTGAGTAGGCAGGAGATGGGGGCTACTTGAAAGAGCTAAGTTCTCAGGTGGCTGAGTGAGATGGGGCATGGAAGAAATAAAAAGCTGAAGTTAGAGAATTGAACTTTTCTCTCAGTTTGAATATTTCTCTTGTAAGTTGAATATATTTTAACCCATTTATATATGCTTCTAAGTCTACAAATGTTGGGTGTGTGGGAGACTCCCAGCTGAAGTTAAGTTTCCCTCTCCAAAAACACCACGGAGTCCCTTACCCCCCCCCCCCAAGGGTGCCAAGCCAAAGTGCGCGCCAAATTCAGAAGTTTTCTCCACTAATCCCCACTGGACACAGTGTCCGCTCACCATTCCTGAGTCACCCTGCCAATCAGCACCCACCAGTCGCCTACACAACCCTTCTTAAGCCCAAGTTTGCAAGCTCACACTCTCTGCCCTCTTCCTCTCTGCCCTCTTCCTCCCCCTTCTCTCCTCTCTCTGCTCTTTCTCTTTCTCTCTGCCCTCTTCCTCTTCTTTCTTTCCTCTCTCTGCTCTCTGCCTCTCCTTTTCTTCCCCTTCGGGTAGCACCACAATAAGATCTCTTGGTTGAATGTCCGTCTCGGGTGAGTCACTCGCCTTTCAATGGACAGTCTATTAATTTTTGTAGAATGGACACATCACAATGAAAGGGCTGTATTTTGCCTGTACATGCTATGGATATTATTTTTTTGTGTCTTGGGTAGTGACATGTATAAATAACAATATAAGTATTGTCATGATCATTTAAATTTTAAAGAATAACTATTTAATATCTATTCATGTATTATACTAGAAATTTACCACAAAGTGACAAACGCTTTGTTATATTTCTAGCAGGTTGAGAAAAAAGGGGCTGGGTGTCATGGTGCCTACCAGCTACTACTTAGGAGGCTAATGTGAAAAATAACAGTAGAATCAGTTAAGAGTCCAGGAATTTGAGGCCAGTCTGGGCATCAGGGCAAGACCCTATATCAAGATAAAAAGAAAGAAATAAAAAAAGAAGGGTACTTTTAGGGGAATAAGGGTAATGACAATAAACTAAGTTTGGGGTTTGAAATTTTTTTTTTAATTGGTTGTTCAAAACATTACAAAGCTCATGATATAGCATTGAATTCTGTGTGGCCGACTTTGAAGAACCCCATTGCTCTGGAGCTCCAAGCATCCACCACTAGAGGGAGCTCACAAAAGTCTTTACATGAATGTAATCTCCAGGGGAGGATCCTTGGGAGGGAAAGGTTAAATGAAATTTAAACAAATTTGGCTTCATAATAATTATTGCTTACTGGTACCTACCCATCTTCTAAGTAGCAGATTTAATAGCAGTGATCAAAAAGTTAAAGTTGAAGAATTGAAGTTTCTTCTTAGTTGAATATTTCTCTTGCATACTTTAAAAAAAAAAGTTGAATATTTTTCAACTTTGCAAAGACGTAAATTCCTGAAATCTGCAGAGGTTAAAAAATTAAATCAAACACAAAGTGAAATAATGACATTCTGAAATAAACCCCTCTGTTATGTTCTAACTGTAATTAACCAGCTGTGTGGGAAATGAATCTATTGTCTAACTGCCATTTCTTTGTAGAAATAAAGCCAAGGTGATCTCCTTCCTTTTTCTTACCAGCCTGTTCTCCGATTTTAAACATTCAATAAGTTCCCAGCCAAAGAATGCATTTTTTCTTCCTTTTGATGCTTTTCTGTGGTTCCTTGTGATCATTTGTAGACTATATGGTGGTTCTGTTTACCTCTGCCTGCCGTTTCCAGAGCCTTGTGGCTTCCTCTACAGCTGCGGGTGTTTTTCATGTGAAACCACAGGTCACTTCAGAACCACAGAACTCAACTTGACAATTAGAATTTTAGCCACTGTCCTGTGGGATTTTTGGAGCCACAATGGGCTCCATATTTTAAATCCAGGTCTTAAATTACTACCATCTGATGTCTGAAATATTCTTGCTTTCTCTGAAGAATCCTAGGTCAGTTTTTGTCAATTTTATTGAAAGTTGGTGGAAACTTAGCTTATAAATATTTTTCACGAATACCTTCACAAGAGAGTAAGATCATGAGAGTGAGAATTTGGCCTTTCCTGTGTGTTCTGCGTCTACTCCTGTTCACTAGTAAATACCTCCTGCCGCTCCCTGCAACACTTACCTGCGGGGGATATGTTTGAAGACTCTCAGTGGATGTCTGAAACCACGGATAGAACCCAACCCTATATATACGATGTCTTTTCATATATATACATATACATACATTTGATAAAGTTTAATTTATAAATTAATCACGGTAAGAGATGAATAAGAACACCTTACTGTGGATTTTAGCAACCTCAGCATGATTTTTCCTTTTCTTAAGTCAAGAACTTTCACTTTTTCACTTCAAGGAAGCAAGCGTGTTCCTTTTCTCTTTGGCATCGCTGTGAGCGTCACTACTTGTGTCAGTCAACTTTTCATCATGGTGGCCTAAATACTGACATGAATAACTTGGAGGAGGAAAGATTTATTTAGGCTCATGGTTTCAGAGGTGTTCAGTCTATGGTTCACTGGCTCCAAGGCAGAACATCATGGCGGGAGGCCATGGCAGGGGAAGGCTGCTCAGCTAATGGCAGTTGGGAAGGGGCTGGTGGGGGGGAGAGAGACCCTCTCCAAGTAGGACCCACCTCTCTGTAGTCCATCCAGCTATCAGTAGGTAAGTCGCTGATGATATCAGAGACACTAATGATCCAATCATTGCCTAAAATCCCCACCTCTGAACCTTGCTGTATCAGGGATCATGCTTTCAGCAAATGAGGTTTTGGGGGAACGTTTCTGATCCAAACAATAACACTCTGCTCCTGACCCAAACCATATCACTACTCTTATACTTTGTGGTCATTATTAAGTAAAATAAGAGTTACTTGAATATAAGTGCAGAACTACCCACAACCATCTGTCTAATAACTGGAATGGCTACTAAGTATCTAGTGGGTGGATAGTCTATACTACATAGATACTCTGGACAAAGGGAAGATTCATGTCCCAGAATGGATAGAGTGAGATGATGCAAGATTTCATCACACTACTCAGAAGGGCATGAAATTTAAAACTTACAAATTGTTATTTCTGAAAATTTTCATTTAGTATTTTATGAATTATTTATTTCTGGAAATTTTCATTTAGTAATTTTGGAGTGAGATTGACCACAGGTAACAGAAGCCTCAGAAAGTGAAACTCTGGATAAGGGAGGACTACTGTACCTTGTCTTTATAGAATGCCTAAATCTTTTGCTGAGAGTAGGGAGTCTCAAACTTTAGCTTATATCAGAATCTGCTGAAGGGCTTGATAAAACACAGATTGCTGGGCACTACCCACAGAGTCTCTGACTCAGTAAGCCTGGGGAATAGAGGAGAATTTGTACTTATAACAAATTTGAAGGTGATGCTGATGTTTTTGGCCTGGGAATCAAGTTTGGAGACCCAGGGATTTAGAACATTATGAGTTCCATCAGAAAGAAGAAAAGGACAGGCCCAATGGTATGGCAGAGTTCAATCCAGACTGGAAGGGCCCTGGTCTGGTTCACTTTTTGGCTGGCCTACTTATGGAAAAAGAGGCCTAGTTAGAGGCAGCATTGAGCTTTGAGCCAAGTAAAACATGTCCATTTAATGGGACCTCTGAGAGTAGAGAGAGGATGGTATGAAGACAGCCAACTTGTTTGTTTAGAATCAAGTACACAGTCACTTTTCATTGATCCCTTGTGCTATTAAAACTATGACAGTGTTTAAGGTGTGAATTATAAACTATGCTATTTAACAAGAAAAATATTTTTTTCAATGATATCTTCAAGGTCGGTGTTAATTTCTCCATTATTTTTTGATCCTGACTATGAAAAGCAAGCAGGAACAAATAGAAAAACTGAAGGTCAGACTCTAAGGCCATATGTGGTCTCTCAAAGGCCACCTCAGCTCTCCCCAGCTGAAGTCTACCGGGCCCACTCCTTTACTCAGCCTGGGCTCCTAGAACTGTGTCCGGACTGAACCAGCTTCTACATAAGATCTAGATTTTTTTTCAACCTGTTTGATTATCTCTTGAAAGAGCTTTACACACACAGCTACTAAGTTGATGACTCTAAACAGGTGTCTGTGTGATGTGCCAGGGGACATGAGAAAGCACACAGTCAGCAAGGCACTTTGGGATCAGTGGTTTCAGAATTACCAACCCTGAAGATCTTTGGCAGAACTGGTCTGCTATTTCAGCCCTGCATCATGTCACCTCTGCTGTGTCATGGTAGAAGGTCTTTGTGCATGCATCCCAGGTCCTCTCTCACGGTCCTTTCTCCAAAGCAGAGGTTTCTCCTCAGCTAGCAGTCAGATATCTTGGAGATGCTGGGAGAGTTAATGCTCCTGGGAGCATCTCCATCACAGGAGTCAACACGCACACACTTCCTGCCTTTCATTCCTTCCAAGGGACAATTCTCCGTAGTGGTAGTGCGTTCTGCTTGGTTCTTCAAAGGTTCCCAAGGAGACTCAGCTGCAGTTTCCTGCAGTGACAGCCAGCTCAGTGATTCCCTCTGTGTGACTTTCCCCCTTCCCTTCTCATTCTGCCTGCTGCTTCCTCCCTCTCAAATAAACTGTCCACACTCCCTTCTTCTTTCAGGCTCTGCAAAAATGGAGAAAAATAAAGATGAGGACACAGAATATTCTGTACAATTCCAATGTGAAGTAAGTGCAGTGAAAAATTCACCCAAAGTTTCAAGATGTGTAGTAATGCTTGAAACATAGAATAGTGTACAAGGCATTAATTTTTCCTTCTATGGGGGAAAACAATTGTTTTAAGTTCTAAAAAAAAAAAAACAAAAAGATTCTTTAGTTGCTATCTCTTTACTTTCTGCACATTCACAGATTTCTCCACTGAAACTTGTGATTAGTAACTTCTGATTGGCCAAACCTCCTGGGCAGTTTTGAATTCTTATTTATTGGATGTCCGTTCTGCATCTGACAATAATGCTTTTGGTCACTCTAAGACTCGCTTCTCCCTTGATTCTGTCTGGTACTAGGCTTTGCCATCTCTATTAAACTTTTGACTGTTTTTCATTTTCATGCTTAAATTTACTGAAGAATGGCTTTTCAGTTCATTTTTCTCTCTACATGCTGGTTTTGCATGTTGCACTAATTTGGGCTATTTATCTTCAGTGGCATTATTTTAGAATAAAAATTAAAGGACAAACTATTTAAAACTAATTTTTCTTTTTAAGATTTTTTATTTGTTCTTTGTAGTTATACATGACAGTAGAGTATATTTTGACATACATATATGGAGTATAATTTCCCATTCTTGTGGTTGTACATGATATGGAGTTACACTGGTCATTTATTCATATATGAACATAGGAAAGTTATGTCTGGTTCATTCTACTGTCTTTCCTATTTCCCTCCCTTATCCCTTCTCTTCTTTCCCCTTTGTCAAATCCAGTGAATTTCTATTATTTCTTCCTCTCCTCCTCTTATTGTGTGTTAGCATCTGAATATCAGAGAGAACATTCTGCCTTTGGTTTTTTGGGATTGGCTTATAAAAATAAATTTTCTTAATCCATACTGATTCCACTTGTATCAGAATAAACGTACAATACTTAGAACACCTAGAAAATTCATATTTGACCCCAGACATGCTATTGTACTTACAACATCATAAGGACAGAGTATGTAATTAATGTGTGAATGAATAAAATTTGCCCTTTTGAACCACATATAAACTGTGATCTGTTTGACATCCAGTAAATCTCATTGAAGATGATTACATAGTGTAATCCTGGGTAAAATTTATAACAAAGTGTATATAAATTTGAGAAAAATAATGGAGAGAACATTTGGTATCCAGAAATAAGACTTAGAGATCTTAATAAAATTATATGTAATATTGTACTTCTGAAATTTATTTGATATAAATGTATGTATCTTCAACAACGTAATTTATATCTGAGGAATTTGAAAGATATATTTGACATAAGCCTGCAAAGCAGGTTGAATTTTCATGCCAGAAATTCCTGAGAATGAAAATGCAGATGTTTTTAAAGTTTTTAAGAGGAGATATTTTTTCTAAGTTGAGAAAAGTACTTTCCACAGTAACATCATTATTGCTCATGATTTTGTTTAAAATATTTTTTAGATTGAGATGTTATTACTTTATTGAACATTTCCTTCCAAGTATCTATTTTAATAATCATTGAAAATATTTATTCTAAGTAATCAGGAACTTCTCCATCTTTTTTCTCTATATTTTATCTATCATAAGTGAGGCATTCTTCATTTTTCTCATAAACAAGGTCACTGATTAATTCTTTCATGTGCATTTGTTTTCCCAAATTATTTGGTGGTGCTCCCTCCTCTCTTCTGCCCTCCTCCACCTTTTTTAAAAAATACTTTTTTTAGTTGTCAATGGACCTTTACTTTATTGATTTATATGCAGTGCTGAGAATTGAACCCAGTGCCTCACACATGCTAGGCAAGTGCTCTACCACTGGGCTACTCACCCTGTCCCTCCTCCCCTTTTTCTCTCTTCCCTGGTTCTCCTTTTCTTTATTCTTCCCTTCGTTAGACTCAAATACTTGTACCAGTTAACTGTTTGGACGCTTCTTTCTTATAAACATAGTGTTTTTCACTTTAGCTCATGACTGAGTTCCTTGGCAACATGCTTTATGGAAGTTCAGGGAATAGAAATGTCACATAAAAATAGAATGAGTTGAGAAAATAGGCAGTTTCCATCTCCCCCAAGACAGACAAAAGCTTTTAATGATCTCCTTGGGAGCAGGTAACCCAGAGCACATTCAGGTTTTATGGTACCATGGATCAGGATATTGAATAAAATACAGTTATTTCATGCCTGGAAAATAAAGTGCACTTCAGAAAAATCTTTAAATATCTAACTTCGCAAAGATCCATTTTACTATATTTATGACTATTTCATTTCCATATTTCTCTTTCCTGTTATTCACCATGGATCCTTTGCAAACCATGTGGTGGAATGGAAGTACTATTTCGGCTTTCAAAACAGTTCAGTTAATACATTCAAAGCTATTGTCATTTTCCTCCTCAAAGATGGCATTGTTGGAGTGAGCATATATAAACTTTCTTTCCTGCTGAGTAGACCACGTGGAAAAACGCTTATTTTGTTTTTTCTTGTAAGAATAAAATTGCAATCTTTCAACAGAACATGTTGATTATGCCATCTGGCACATAATTTCTATGCTTAAATTAAGCTGAGAAATCAATTCAGTGTTGAAAGATATTATCCGTTTAACATTTTTTCACCTCCAAGCAATTTGAGAAAGTAGGGCAAAAAATAAGTTGTTTTCATTTAAGTATGTGAATTATATAAGTCTTGAATATTTTCTTCCACATAGGGGAAAATTATAATTTATAAGTAGATAGCTATGATCCTCTGGGATTTCTCTTCCTGAAATCATGCCAGAAATATACTGTATCACCAGAACTTACCCTGGAAGACCAGGTGATTGTTAGTTGAGAATTAGCATTAGTTAATGGATGGCATGATAAAAATGACTACAAAGACCTGCCCTAAGGAGTGTTCAAATGTTAGTGCCCTAACATTGTGTTCAAATTTGTTTTTTTGGGGTGGTCGTGGGGATTGAACCTAGGACCTCATGCATGCAAAGCACATGCTCTACACTGAGCTATGCCCCTGGCTCTCAGAGTCTTTGTTAAGCTGTTGGTGGGTTCAGGTTGTTGCCAACAATAAAGGCACTGCATAAGTCAGACTGCTACCTGGCAAAGCTCAGAAACCAATAGTTGGGGGCACTCAGAAGAAAAGGGTAGACATAAGTACCCTTTTTTTTTTTCAGTATTGGAAATTGAACCTAGGGCCTCACACCAGTACTCTAGACAAGTGCTCTACTAGACTGAGCTATGTTTCCAGGATTTTAAATTTATTTTTATTTTAAAAATTATTATTATTATCATCATCATCATTGGTATTGGGGACTGAACCCAGGGACACTTTACCACTGAGCTACGTCCACAGCTTTATTTTATTTTATTTATTTTTTTAAATTCAAGTTTGAAACAGGATCTTGTTAAATTGAACAGGCTGACCTGAAACTTGAGATCCTCCTGCCTTAGCTTCTCATGCAAAGCTGGCATTACAGGTGCATATCACTGGTGCCCTGCACTGTGAGTACTTTTGAATTTGAAAAAGGAGGATCAACAGGATCCCTTTGACAGTTTTTTCTTTCCGCCTTGTCTGCTGCACATATGGACATATAAATCAATGCTTAGTTACTGAAGAACTTCCAGGTGAAAAGTTTGAGCCAGTGATACCTTTTGACCAGCCTATGGCTGCTAAGACAGAGAGGAATTGATTCATGAGGGCTGGTTCGGGAAAGCTCAAACAGATGCAATACATTTCTAGAAAAACAGAACTTTGAACTAAAGATTCAAATTGTGGAATAATGGGAAAAAAGATAAAAATTAGTTAGAATGTCTGCTTTTTAAAATGTATTTTGAAAAGCCATGTTAAAATAATGGTTAGGCTTAAAGTTTTGCTACTTAAGTAGTGAGTTTTAAAATTAAGAAATAAAGAATGAGAAATTCTCATTTTGGCAGGTGGGGGTTCATCCAGAAATCAACCATCTGGAATCTCACAAAAACATACTTCTCCTTAGACTTTGATGCCCACCTGCTTGTTGATGTCACAACACACCTGTTGACTGCCTGGGGTGCTTGGAAGAAAAGAAAACCTATGTGCTTTCATAGCAAAGGAAATTTAAGAAATGCATGCATGCATCACAAATGGAGTTTTAAGAAAGTCCAGATTCTAACTGCAATAGATTCCAAATATATTTGATAGAAAAGATAACTGTAATTTTTGCTACAAGAACTTTACATAGCAATACTAGTATTCTCATGGCACTGAATAGCTTTCAAAATACTTGTGAATTGTGCTGTATTTCTCATAGCTATATGCTAATAGGTACAGGACATCATGGTCAAAATGCTGAACTGGAGTGAGATCAAAGGTTTTGGAGAGGAGCAAAGCTGAAGTTTTGGGTCCACTGATGAAAATGGCATATCACACTGGGCACACATGCTTAGGAAATGCTCTCTCACCATGGTACCCATTTAAAGTCTTGGTTAACTGCTTGTATTTATTCACATCAGGGCAGTGTAACTTGGAGTCTGGCAGGAGTGTTCTCAAGTGCTGTTTGTTCCTTGTGTCACAGAGCCTGAGTCAGGATTCAAGAGCAGGTGGGCAGAAGCTGTCTGGCTGAATTTTGTCCTGAGTTCTGGGCTCCCACACTGTTATTCTGCCTGGCAAGCAACACCAGCACAAGCCTCCCGACCATGCCTTTGTACTTCATAGGAGACAGTTTCCATAATCTTGTGCCTCACACAAATGAAGGAGAAAGAGAGAGACAAACACACAGAAAGAGAGACAGAGAGAAACGGAGAAGGGGGGCGGGCAGAGAGTAGAAAAGATCAAAAGCACATTAGCCAGAAAAGATGAAATTGGCAAGAATGATTTCAGAGTATGACTTACCACTCCTGCTGGAAAAAGCCAGTTTCTGAAACATTTCAAAAATATTTACATGTCAGTGCACCTGGGAAAGAATTTCTCTGCCTGGCACCTTCGTTTAGAGATCCTTTTAGGAGTGAACTGACCAGTCCTATCGGTGGAAAGAGGAAAGCCAATACAACGGGTCATGAAAGCACAAACCTAGAAGAGCCCAACTCCTTACTGTAGAGAAGCACAGCAGGGCCAGGCCCAGCCCCAACTCCAGGGCTCAGAACCATTGTAGCCACCAGGGGGCCACTTTGGGTTTTCCATTTGTTCAAGAGGAACATGGAAAATTCAGAAGCACAAGAAATGAATTTAAGAAAGTGAATCGGAAGACTATTAAGTCCAAGCTCAGTTTGCTCCATCTCTTCACTGTGGTTTATGATTCTGGCAATGCCCTTGGGGGCTCTCCTGACCACCTCTGTTGACTGACTGTACATGCTACAAGATACAAAAAACGGATTGCCCACATTTTCAAGGCGAGGGAAAGCCAGAAGCTGAAGAATTTCTAATAAAACTTTGACTCTTGCACAATTGAACTCCCTACCTTTGCAATATGAAATGTACATTTTATGTACAATTTCCATGGCAATTTATAGGTGCTAAATTAGGAACAGGAGTACAGACAAGGGGGACCATGTAATGTAACAGGTACAGAGTTCAAACCAAGTCTGTTTCCTATTTTAAAAAAATATGTTATCATCTGGGTGTCTGCAAATTTCATGCAAATCAATCTTAATTTAATATCTATCTATATATTCATATTTATTATATATCCCAGATATGGGCTCTTTCATAAAATATTCTGACTGTGCTATTTCTACATTTTGGCTGTAAAATTTTCCATAAATTGGTGACTTATTACATTTTTTAAAATGTGGAATGATTCAGTTAGCACAAGAGTTCAGATGAAGAAATACACCAGATAGAGAACACTAGCCTTTTTCTCCCCCAACTTCCCCAAACATGACTAAGTCCTCACGTCACTCAGACACAGGGGGACATGCTTGGATACTGCTAGACTGCACTGTTCCTAGTGTTTCCCTTGTGTTTTTAGTATCACAAGTCCATATTAACTTTAGCCTGTCTCTGCAGAGTTACATGTTGTCAAACCTAAGTAAGCACTTTGCAAACTCAGTAAGCACCCTCAGGCGGACATGAAGGGTTTTGCTGGTAACCTTGGTTACCCAATGACAATAACCCAGTGCCTTGATGAGCTGGTACTCCGAGCTCTTGGAAATTTATCCCTTGGCTTTTCAGACTGGAGGATGAGTAAGCAGATGCCATGTTTTTTTTTTTTTTTTTCCCCCAGGAATTGCAGGAAAATGAAGTATGAATCATGGGAGGTTGTTTTCAGATGGTAGTTTAGATTGGTTAGGGAAGTATCAAGTCAGGAAAAGTCCAGGGAAGCCTGATGCTTGGTATTATGGAGTGGAAGTTTGGAAATGTAGAGGACTCTTAAGGAGGAGGAGGGGGAGGCTGCACAGATTCCTTAAAAGGCCTCCTCTAAGAAGTCGTGTGTGTGTGTGTGTGTGTGTGTGTGTGTGTGTGTGTGTGTGTGTGTCCTTGTTTTTACAGGATGATCATCCTCCAGACCACCCATCTGTCTCACTCAGCAGAGCACGTCAGGGATCCTATCTCCTAACCACAAGTTTAACATTACTGGGGCTTTTGCTATTCTATTGACTCGTGGCTAAGAGAGATCAGCATGGTGTTATTTAGATTTAGTATCTTCAAACTCATTTCTTCTCCACATTCCAAGAGGATTTCTTCCCTGAAAAAAAAAAAAAAAGGAAGGATAGGAAAGTAAGTTCCAGTATTTTTTATTCAAACATAATCCCTAATATCCTTTATACCCTTCCACCCCCAAGGACAGTTGTTTTTAAAAGGAAAATATCAGTTAAGACATACCATGTCACTAAAGGGACCTTTAAAAAGTCATTTGGCCTCCCGGCTGGACCACACTCGGAGCAGAGATTACAATCTAACCCTTTCTTTAAAAATCTCTGAAGTGTTTTTGAAACGGTTAATAATAATAAACGAGATAAGGGAATCCAGGTGGCATGGTCATGCGGGCACCAACGGCAGTTCCTCTATGTTAGGTGTCAGCCAATTTGCAGAACAAAGCTGACTACGTTTTATAAGTCGTATTCTAAGAAGCAAAGCATTATGTACCTTTCAGAACACATGCTTCTATTTATTCTTCGTCAGCATGCTGGGGCACCTGTGTTAGTTTTATGCCACTGCATGCAGAGCCTGTGACCAGCACGATTCTGGTAAGTTCCAGCTGTTATTTCACCTGTGAGAGTGGAAGGGGCAGTATGAAATGCTCACAGAACTTTGTATCTGAAGCACTGAAATGACTTGGAAAATAACACATTGCAACAATATGCTAACACTGTTTATTAAATGTCCAATAAATAATAATAATAAAGATCAAGCAAGGTTGGGGCTGAGTAACTCAGGAGTGCTTGCCTAGCATGAGTGAGGCCCTGGGTTTCATCCCTAGCATAAAACAAATTAATGAAACAAAATTTTTAAAACAAGCAAATATTTTTAAGATCAAAACAACTCTGGGGTAGTTACTGGGAGGAAACAGAAAAAGCACTCGGTATCTCCTTTAATTATATTGTTTACACATATGTAATAAATAGTCATTTTTTTTTTTTGTCCACCAGGTACTGGGTCCCACTGAATACTAGCAGTAGCTCTATGAGAGAGCTGTCAGTCAACATATTTATCATCTAGACTAAGAAAGAGAAAGTTTAAAAGGTGAAGTAACTTGCAGAAATTCTTAACCCTGGATTTAAACCCAAGCTTCTGGCTCCTGAGCCTGAGTATGAATCACTGGAATAGAGTCTCTTCAGGGATGAAGTCCAAACACTGTGTGTGCAATACTTTTTAAATTAAAAATTTTTTATTGACACATCAAAATTGTACATGTTTATGAAGTACAATGTTGTGTTTTGATAAATATATGTATTATATAATGATCAAATCAGAATTCATGCTCATATCCATCACCTGTATTTCTTTATGGTGACAGCATTCAAAAATTCCTCTTCTAGCTATTTTGAAATATATTTATGTAATTATAGCCACTCTCTTCTGCAATAGAACACAGGAATTCATTGCTCCTAACTGCAACTTTTTACACACTGGCCAGCTTCTTTCCTTCCTTACTCATCACCCTTTCCCTCAGCCTCTGGTAATACCATTCTATTCTCTTCTTCTCTGAGGTCAATTTTATCATATTCTACATCTGAGTGAAATTATGCAGTATGTCTTTCTGTGCCTGGCTTATTTTAGTTGACATAATGTCCTCAGGTCCATCTGTGTTGTCACAGATGACAAGATTTCAGCCTTTTTTATGACTACATAGTATTCTACTATGCATATGGACCACATTTTCTTCAGCAATACTTTCAGACTGAACATGAAAGAACTTTAAGATTGCTTTTGTCAGTTATACATTTATATGAATGTGAATTAGAAAAAAATAAAATTAGCTATCTGCTCACTTTTTTGAACTTTATCACTGCCTCTAGTTGCCTCCCCCAGATTGCTGCAGGAATTACTAAATGATTTCTAGAATTGCTACTCTATAGCCAGTTCTTCACACAGAGGCCCGAGTGATGATGATAAATGGAAAATCCTTCATGCCACTCCCCTGCTGGAAATTCTCCAGTGGTTTCCCACTGGAGATGCTCCAAAGGAAATCCAAACTCTTTCCTAGGACCTGTGAGATTCTCCCTTCTCTGGTCCCAGCTTGATTCTGAAGTTTCAGCCTCAGGTTTTCCTGTTCTCCTCACTTCCTTCCAGCTATACCTGCATCGTGGTATTTCTTGGGTAGGGAGGTTTTTTCCTCACATGACGCCATTCACCCTCACAGTTTTACTGCTGAGGACTCCCTAGGTTTGCACCCAAGTCCCCCTTCAAGTATCACATCTTTAGAGGGCCACTGTCTCTCCTTCTCCCCACTTACCTTCCATTAAAGGAAGGAAAAC
Source organism: Ictidomys tridecemlineatus (assembly GCF_052094955.1). NCBI lineage: Eukaryota > Metazoa > Chordata > Mammalia > Rodentia > Sciuridae > Ictidomys > Ictidomys tridecemlineatus. The sequence continues at coordinate 132,702,004 of NC_135484.1, forward strand.
TAAATTTCCTTGTAGCACTTAGCTGATATTGTGAATGTAGAATGTCCTATATTTACTTGTTTGTTGACTTTCTTCTCCATTAAAATGAAACTTCTGTGAGATAGGGACTTTGTCATGGGGACTTATTTATAGCTGTATTTCCAGCTTCCTCAAACATGTCACAAAGTACATACTCAATAAATACTTGAATGAATGACTCGAAGTGATGATTTTATTGCTTGGAATGAATATAAAAGCAGGTTTATAAGGAGAAATATTAAGGTAATTTAAAGAGCACTATTAAGAAATGAAAGTTCAGATGGTACAATAAGCAGGACCCTATTCAAAATGAAAAATGAAAAGGGGCAGGAATGTAGCTCATAGAGCACACCCAGGTTCAATTCCTAGAAACACACACACACACATACACACACACACACACACACACACACACACACACACATAGATGGTGTGATGAAGATGGAAAAAGTTGAGAGGAGGTGCACCTGATAGAAGGAAAAAGTAGGCCCAAATCTTCATCATGTTGGATTGGATCCTGACTTCCTTAACCAGATTCCTAAACCACAAGAAATAACATCAAGAATTAATAAATGGGATGGATTCAAACTAAAAAGCTTCTTCTCAGCAAAGGAAACAATAATGTTAAGAGAGTGTCCACAGAGTGAGAGAACATCTTTGCTGCAGGCACATCAGTTAATCACTAATATCCAGGATATTTAAGAACTCAAAAAACTTAACACCAAAAAAACACAAATAACTCAATCAATAAATGCGCTTAGGAACTCAACAGACACTTCTCAGAAGATATATAATCAATCAACAAATATATGAAAAAAATGTTCAACTTCTTAATAATTAGAGAAATGCAAATCAAAGCTACTCTAAGATTTCATCTCACTCCAGTCAGAATGTCAATGATCAAGAATACAAGCAATAATAAGTGTTGGTGAGGATGTGGAGAAAAAGGTCCACTCGGCTGGTGGCACTGCAAATTGGTGCAACCACTCTAGAAAACAGTATGGAGATTCCTTAGAAAACTTGACATGGAACCACCACTTGACCCAAATGTTGCACTCCTTGGTCTATGTACCCAAAGGACTTAAAATCAGCACACTATAGTGACACAGCCACATCAATGTTCATAGCAGCTCAATTCACAATAGCTAAACTGTGGAACCAACCTAGGTGTCCTTCAGTAGATGAATGGATGAGGAAACTGTGGTACATATACACTATGGAATATTACTCAGCATTAAAAGAGAATAAAATTATGGCATTTGCAAGTAAATGGATGGAATTGGAGAATATCATGCTAAGCGAAGTAAGTCAATTTGTCCAAAAAACCAAAGGCCAAATGTTCTCTCTGATAAGTGGATGCTGTTTCATAATGGGGGAGGGGGATCATGGGAAGAATGGAGTAACTTTGATTGGGCAAAGGGGAGGGAAAGAGGGGGAGGGGGCATGGAGGCAGGAATGATGGTGGAATGAGATGAACACCATTACCCTAGGTACATGTAGGATGATTTTGCACGTGTGGTGCGACTTTACATCATGTACAACCAGAGAAATGAGAAGCTTTGCTCCATTTGTTTACAATGAACTGAAACATATTCTGCTATCATGTATAACTAAGTAGAACAACAACAACGAAAAAAGTCCAGAGGAGGGAAATGAGAATGTCTTCAGTTTGAATAGTACTGTGTATGCTATGCTCTCTTAATATAATTAGCTAATAATGAGGTCATGGCATTTCTGTACACTTTCACTAACGAGCAAGATTCGCACAACTTCCATAAATTCAGTGAATTGTGTTCGATTAATAAGTGGATGGAACACTACTAAGAAACTAACGTATTCAAAGAGAAAATATTGGCTATTCTAATTATATTCTTTTTACTATTAAGTTAGTCATAGAACCTGAGTTATGAATTGAAGCTGGAGTGCAAGAAAATAATTATCAGTCAGGAATATTCTACAAAACTCTGTTTCTTCAAAAGTGCCACATAGAGGAAGAAAACCACACTAATGAGAATTAATTTTTTATTATTATTATTATTATTATTTTGCTGCTGTATTGGAGATGGAGCCCAGGGTCTCGTGAATGTGGAGCAGTTGTTCCACTGAGCTGATAATTTCTACTGAATTTTGACACTGAACACGTAAAGAAAGGTAATGCTACAAAATTAAGTCATCTGAATCTTTGGGGGTTTTGAACTGATTCATGGCTATGGAGTCTGTCAATCAGTAGTAGCAGTGTGGGCTGGGGTGTCCCACCTGGGCTGCAGGGAACTGCTAATGTTCAGTGCTCACCGCTTACTGTCATCATTGCCACAGCATGCCCCAGCCCCTCTCCATCAGGATTCCGGTTGCCTTTCATCATTCCTGTAGTGAACATGTACCACTCAAAATACCAATAATTAAATCTCTCATCAGAAGAAGTGAACAGAACTTGAAGGTTCAAGCAATTTAAATGAGGAGAAAAAAAACCCGGAGCATGGAAAGGAAACTAAGAAATGCAGTTGCTAACGAATTGCTTGACTGCTGGCTAGCCTTGGGTTTCTTCTTCAGGGAGCTGGTGTTGAAACATCGTGAGGGTGAGTTTTGGCAAGATCTACTGGAAACAGGGTGGTTCTATAGTGTTCGTTGGATTCCAAACAGGCACAAAGGGAGAAAGCTATTGAACGAGCGTGTCTTACTCTGCAGTTCTGATTGAGCTGTGTGGGAGGGACACTAAAGGGCTTCCGGGCCTAGTCCCCCAAATGCCTGTATTGGCAGAACTAAATCCCTGCACCCACAGGGCTTAAGTTCTAGTGGGGAGAAGAGAAAATAACTTTTTTTTTTTTAAGTACAGTATGTAGATATAAAGAAGGCGATAGAGAATGTGGGGGAGGTTTTCAAAGTTAAATAAGGACAGGAGGAGAAGGCTCACAGAAGAAAGTACATTTGAGAAAAGATCTTAAAGAGATCTGGTGGAGAGGGTCCACCAGGCTGAAGGTGCTCGAGGCAGAAGGAACGGCAGGCCCCTAGATCCAGAGGCTGAAATGTGACTGAGGTGTTTTGCCAAGAGGTTGATAAAATGAGATAGAGATTCTTAGTTTAAGAATATGAGCATAGGGCTGGGCGAGGTGGCTCATGCCTGTAATCCCAGTGTCTTGGGAAGCTGAGATAGGAGGATCAGAAGTTCAAGGTCAGCCTCAGCAGTGTAGTGAGGCCCTAAGTAACTCAGTAAGACCCTCTCTCAAAATGGAAAATAAAAAAAGGGCTGGGGATGTGGCTCTGTGGTAGAGCACTCTGGATTCAATACACAGTACAAAAAAAAGATTGTAGGGGAGTGTTTTTATCTTGTTTGATTTGTTTTGTTTATCTGTTTTTCAGCACTGGGGTGGAACCAAGGACTTCACACACGCTAAGCAAGTGCTCTCTATTGAGCTGCATCCCCAGCCCACAGGGGAATGGTATTAACCCTTAGTTTACAGTTATTCCTTGGCTTATTCAATCTAAAATCTACAAATCATATTTTAAATGAATCTACTTAAAATCACAAATGGCTACATCTATTTTGATTTCTCCAAATACTCAAATGAGAGAGTGTTTAATATTTCAATGTTTGGTATTTTAGGTAATTAGTTTATGGGTTGTCAGAAACAATTATTCATTAATAAAAGTACCATTTGGAAATAATACAAATTGAAACCAATCCTTTAAGAACATGCCACAAACTTTTTGACATTTGAGTGAATGTTGATCTCCTTGGGGTTGTTACTGGGGAAGTTGAACCCATATTTTAGTAAAGTGCCATTGCTCAAAATATTTTGCATTTCCTATTTGGGGATTGTTTTCAAAGATTGGAAAATAAAATCTTTTTTGATCATCATTTGCTTTGTGTGTATAAATTTGATTTTTGAAAGCTCGAAAGTCATTTCCAGCTGGTCCTGATGATTACAGAGGTCATCTGTTAGAAATTGACAGTAAAATACAGGACGGTGACAGAGTTGAGCTTTGGCTAATTGAAGAAGCCACGGTTGGGTATTTTCTCTGATTTTTTCCAAACGATGATGAGGCAGAGGAGGTGGGTAGGTTATGAAAATGACATTAAAGCGTGTCCTCCTGCAATGACATTAGATAGAGAGATATTTAAACTATAAGCTATGCTTTTTACGGGCAACAAAGATTATTTTCTACATTGAAATTACCCTTGAGATTTTGACATGGGTTTGACTTCAGCAAAGTTATGCTATATTAAACAAACAAAAAAAATTATGGAAAGAATGCATGTATAATTTACAGAATAAAAATACAATGAACCCGCCATCTACCCACCACCCAACTTAATGGTAAAATAGCATGGGTACCCTTGGAGTCTCCTGCGTATTTCTTTATCATCACATTTCCTCCCGACTGGAAGCCACCACTGTTCCTTAGTTTATGTTTCTATCCTCTCATCTAATCTTCTAGCCTATTCAGGTCCCGGTTTTGTCCCCTCTCCCAGTGGGTGGTCCCTTCCAAGCCAGGATCAAGGCGCCAGGATTGGGCAGGCAGACCCTTCCTCCAGGGACGGCTTCCTTCTATGGATAAGAACTTTTCTTGCTCTGGCTTCTGAGGAATTCTTGTACTTTCTGCCAGTTCAGTCATGCATTATACTGGATTTCCCTCCCCTTCTGCATTTTCCTGTGTGATGTACCAGAAGTGGTTTCTGTGAACATCTAGTTTATCATATCTTATATTAGATTTGCAAATCACACGCTTTAAGAATAATAACCCCTTCTAAAAAGAAAGTCTTGCAACAGCTTTGGCTTCTTACTCGGCATGCTCCTTCTTAGACTACAGGACTCCAATCATTTCGTGACAAGAGGGAAAAGAAAACAAGCCTCAGGACAACATCAGCTGAGAATGTTCTCCTTCGGTAATAAGGAAAAAACCATGTTAGAATGTTGAAAGGGGAAAGAGAGTAAGGAGAATTTAAGTGGGGCTTAGACCAAATAATTTAAGAAGTAACATGACAGCATCAAAGCAAGGTACTTTATTTAATTATTTGCTTTTTCTGTTATAACAAATTATGAAGAGTCTAGGAAAGTTTCTGGTGAGAAAAAAAATCCTATATTTATTAGTCAAGTTTCCACCTCCTTTTAAAACTCTGGAAATTTTAGTGGGGTGCCATGGCACCTGCCTGTAGTCACAGCTTTTGGGAATACTGAGGCAAGAGGATCACTGGAGCCTGGTCAACATAATGGCATCCCATTTCAAAAGACAACAATAACAAAAACTCCAGTAACTTTGTGGGTTTTGAATGTTTCTTCCTCTTATGGAGAACTAAAGGAGAGCTTTTTATTTTATTTTATTTTATTTTTTTTTTGTGGTCCTTGGTATGGAACCCAAGGCCACACACATGCTAGGTAAGCCCTCTACCGCCGATCTACTGATGTATCCCTAGTCTGGAGAACATTCTTTGTGAATCTGAAGAGAGTTTCAGCCTAGAAAAGTGAGCCTATGCACACATTTTCATCACTGTGTTTGAATTATTGGCAGAAGTGTACTAATTGCTGCATTTAATTATATTTCATTGGATAAACTATAAAAGACTTTAAAATTCTAATTGGAAATGACCTAATAGAGGGTTTCTACACTCTTATCAGTATGTAGAAACCAGGTTGAAGAGAAGAACATATTAATCATGACTACGTGGAAACGGGGGAAAATGCTTGGTTTCTTTAACATAGACATCTGGGCTTTTGCTTGCAGTAACTAATTGCTTGTCCAAGTAGAATTTGGAATACTATTTTTCCTTTTTTAATGTTGAATGAACTCCTCTATGTTCTGAACATTTTTTTTCTTTAACCATTTTCTGCACTTCTTCACTTGAGCTGAAATATGGCTTTCTCTGGGAGAAATCTGGTGACTCCAACCCAGAAGAGTCATGTAGTTCCTGTTATGTTGGAGAATGTATTGCTTTTCTCTCCTAAGGTCCAGCAGGAAATTTGGTTCTGTTTCATATAGATAGTAATCTCTTACCTCTATACAACAATATTGTTGCATTCATTCTTAATTTTTATATTATAATTTAATATAATATCTGTGTAAAAGAATATATGTAACATGTATGAAAATCATGATACATAATGGTAGATCCAAAAATCACACTAAACCAATACCATTCCCAATAACTGATATTTCTCTGTGTGCACTACTGACATGCCATAAATGAACACTATCTACTTTTATTCTTATAATTTTCTTACTTTAAAATTAATGCTCTCTGATTTTTCTACTAATTATTTTAGCTTGATAATTATAGGTTATAATTTTAAATGATCTGGAATTTTCTTTTTACATTTATCATTATATTTCTATGAGTCTTATGTGCCATATTAATCCATTGGTTTTGGATTATTGTATAGAAAAAAATAGAAAAAACATCAATTTATCCATTTTTCTATCATTGGATACTTGGACTGACTCTGGGTTTTTTCCTCCTATGAATGATGCTACTATGAACATTTTTGTACACATCTCATGATACACATGTATAACATTTTGTCCAGGGTGTACAGCTATTAAGTATGACTGAAAAAATGATGAATTTTATAAGATAATACTGAGTTGTTCTCCAAAGTGGCTGTGCTGTTTTTAATCTTTAAGAATTCCATTGGTCCATTTCTCTCCAACATTTATATTTTCAAATTTCTTCATTCTTGCCAAATTTGGCATCTTCTTGTGGTCTTAATTCGTACTTCCATGATTACTGAGGCTGCAGTATCACTATTTGTGTTTCTCCTTCTGTGAAACACCTGTTTTAAGTTTGTATCCATATTTCCATTGGGTTACCTATTTTTTTATACTGTTTGATGTTTAGACTCTCTTCATATATTCTGGATATAATCATTTTCAGCTATCTATGCTATCAAATGTCTTCCAGTTTATGGACATATTTTCCCTTTTAAAGAGTGCCATTGATTAATAAGAATATTTAATTTTAACATATAATGTGTTTTATGGTTATAATTCTTATTTTTTTTAAAGAGAATTGCTTTGCACATTTATGTCTTTAATTCCCCTGGAATAGGTTTTGCTTATGGTGGTGAAAGTGAGGGATCTAATTTCATCTTCCCCTTTATTGATAGCTAATTGCCCTACCATCATTTATTGATTAGCTTTTAATTTTCTCATTGACAGGTGTGCAATGTCACCACCACTAACTATCAGAGGTCCAAAAAATGAACAGATTTATTTCAGGTTCTCCTCCATTATTTTTGTCAAATTTCATCTCTATGTAAGTACTACATTTTCTTAATTTCATCAGCTTTATGTTTATTTTTGATGTCTGATGGGCCAAGATCCTTTACTTTCTTCCTTAGGAGTATTTTAAGTAATTTTATCTATTCTTGGTATTTTGTTATTCCAGATAAATTTAAGAGGTAGCTTTTGAAATTCATTGGAAGACCTGTGGCAATTTTGATTTGAGTTGCTTAGAATGTTTACATGAAACCATAAAATTATTCAATTCTTTCTTTAATTTTTCATTCATTTGTTTATTAAACATTGTCACTATGGTAGGTCCTGGAATTAGGGATGTGAAAGAACATAATCTCCAAATGCATCCAATTTCCAGTGCAGAGGTGAGCATCTAGTCATAACCATGTTTCACTAATAACAACAAATCTTTTGTGGGATTTATCATGTGTCAGGCACTTTTTCAAGTAATTTACATATATTGATTTATTTAATCCATAGAAACTATGTGAATTACATTATTATATTTTACAGATGAGGAGATTAAAGTCCACAAGTAGAAATAGCCCAAATAGCCATTGATGGGAAAATGGAAGAATTGCTGCTTAAAAATATCAACATAATGAAATATTTTGTAACAGTTGTATGGAGAAGTATATACAATTACATGAAAGACTCACCAAAATATAATGGATTTGTGTAGTCAACAAATGAGAACAGGGAACATTATACAGCGGTCTTTAATGAGGACTAGATGATGGATTAGAGGTTGAAAGGTAATAAGTTGGAGGAAACTAGCTTCCCTAATTAGTAGGGGTAAGCAAATCTGTTGTCTGCTTTTGTGAATAAAGTTTTATTGGAACTCAGCCATGGCTGTTCATTTATATATTATTGATGGCTGAATTTGTACTGCAACAGTAGTTTATGGGAGCTGGGGCTAGAGCACAGGAGTAGAGTGCCTGCCTCGCATGCAAGAGATTCTAGATTTGATCCTTAGGATCACAAAAAGAAAGAGAGGTGGGAGGGAACAAGAGAGAGAGAGAGAGAGAGAGAGAGAGAGAGAGAGAGAGAGAGAGAGAGAGAGAGAGAGAGAATAGTGTAGATAATAGACAAGTGCTTCTGGTGTTCTAACTTTAAACAATATCTTAGCTGAATGAAATAATTAGATGGTATCATATGAATTCTGTCCACAGTAGTATTGAAAGAAACTGTATGTAAGTCAATATTGAATTTTCTGCTTCTGGAAGTATAAATTTATATAACCATTTTGGAAAATGGTTTTATAATCTATCCCAAAGCTAAGTGCTCTTGCGAGCACGCGTGCACACACACACACGCACAAACATATATATATATATATATATATATATATATATATATATATATATATATATACCAACTCTTAGGAAATATCCAAAAGAAATGAGTGATTGGGTTCATCAAAAGATATGTACTAAAATGTTGATAGTGGCTTTTAAAAAAAATAATAGCCTCACATTGGAATCAGCCCAAATGTCCAAAATAGTAATGTAAATAAACAAATTGTGGTATATTTACACGATGAAATATTACACAGTAATAAAAATGAACAAATTATTGACACATGACTACACGAAAAATCTCAAAACAATATGTTGAACCAAAGAAGCCAGATAGGAAAGATTCTGCATGATGACATTTATATTGCAAGAAAGGCAAAGCTGGTCTTTGACAACAAAGATCAGACTGTATTTATAAGTGGGGTTGAGGGTATAAGTGTCTGGGTCAATATGCAAGGGAAGCCTTCCTGGGTGCTGCAAATGTTTTCTTTCACAACCTTCGTGATGATTACACAGGTGCATACATATGTAAGAACATGCACAGCAGTGTCTAATTTAAAAAGAAAAGATGAAGCTGTTTTGGCAAGTGCCTGGAGTGCGTATGTATTCTGCATAGGCAAGAGAGGGAAGCTCACAGGAAAATTAGATACTGGACGTATGAATCTTAAGTTTGCAATTTTTTTATGAATGCGGTACATTCTGACTTTTAAAAATATTTCTTCATTTCTTTATAGTTTTTATAATTATATTATGGATGCACATAAAGATTAAATTAACTGAGAGATTTTCATACATGAACATAGAAAAGTTTGGTCAGATTCATTCCACTGTTCCTCCCTTTTTCGGTCCCTCCTCCTTCCACTCAATCCCTTTCTTTACTCCCCAATCTCTTCTCTTTTCTGGAATCCCCACCCTTTTTCTTTCTTTCTTTCTTAAAATTTATTTTTGTCTAGTTTCCACATATGAGAGACAACATTTGTCCCTTGACTTTGTGGGTCTGGCTTATGTTTACTTAGCAAGACAGAACTCAAGGGCCTGACTTTTAATCGTACCCCAAAGAGGTGCTATTCCACCTCCTTATGAAAGTTAGCTACAGAGATGACCAAAGACAGAATCAAAGTTTTCTCAAATAAACTTTTGGATTGACTCACGTATTTGAGTAATTGTTAGCTGAGGTTACAGAATTTCATATATAGAAAACAAATTTACAGGGCCAGTTGTTTATAGGTTAGTTGCCCTAACTATAGATGAACCTGAGGATATGTCTCTTGTGGAGTCTGATTTTCCAAAGTACCATTTTCTAATGGTCTAGCTGCAAAGGTATTTCCATGAAGTTGAAGAGATAATCTGCTTGATATGTAATTTCATAGCTCCTATTAAATGCAATTCAGATTTTTAATATCGGGCTTTTTTTCTTGTGATAAATTGACTTCTTAAGGTCATTTTTAGTTCATGACAGTCAAGCTCTGTCATACAAAAGTTCTACTTTTAAGTGTAGTTCATTGTGTGCTAAATAGTTGCAAATATATGCTCTGCATAAGGGCTAGATGGCAGTTATCGTTCGGGACATTTAACTACTGAATCTGAATATCTAGCCTACCTGAATATCAATTTTCTAAAATTAACATGTATTACTATTTAATATGAATAATAATTTTAAAAAATATGTTTATCCTAGTTATCATTCCTGAAATGCATGCCAGTGTATCTACTGGGTGTTTCTCATATCTCAAGCCAAACTTCTTATCTTCTTCCCCACATTTAAAACTCATGAAGACAGTGACCCCAACCAAAAGGGTGATGTGGGCCACTTTCCACAGTACCAATCAAAGAAGCCTGTGCATACTACCTTTCTATGATTTCTCCTATCCATTTCATCTCTTCATTCCTACATTACCATCCCTCCTATCTATTTTCCATAAAGTCATAGGAACGATCTTTCTAAACCACAAAGCTTATCATATTACACACTTGCAAAAATACCCTTGCCTCTTGGATGAAATTAAAACCTCCTAGCTGAAGAGGGTCTTGATTTCCTGACTCCTGCCTACCTGATAGCTTTATTGCTTGTCAAATCTCTCTTAGTGCAGAATTTCAGCTCCAGCCTTGTCAACTTTTTACAATAATCGTCACTTACTATGCTAATTTAACCCATCGGACATGTTGTTCTCTTGAATGTTCTTTCCTTCAACCTGTCGCCGCCATCCACCTACATATCGTTCAAGACTGAAAATAACCTTCTGTCTTACTTGTTTAATCTATTCATTTTTTTCATCATCCTATGGTTTTTCACCATCAGTACAGTAATCCCACTTTATCGACAGGGAATATATTTTAAGATCCCTAGTGAATGCCTGAAACCACAGATAGTATTAAACCCTGTATGAACTATCCTTTTTTTCCCCCTTGTATACACACATCTATGATAAAGTTTGATTTATAAATTAGGCACAGAAAGAGATTAACAATAATAACTAATAATGACATGGAAAATATTTAACATAGTACTATAATAAAATTGCCAGTGTCACTGTTTTTACATTTTGAACTATATTATTAGGTAAAATAAGGGTTCTTGAACACAAATACTGTGATACCATGATACTATGATACCAATAAAACTACTAAATGACTACCTGGTGGGAAGCGTATACAGCAAAAATGCACTGAATGGAGCCAAGTGGTGAGAGAAGGAACTAGAAACTGGATAGGCAGACAGCGTAGGACCTTGACTGCAATAATTCCATGTATAAAGTATCTGATGGGCCAGCCAGCTGGTTATCAAAGCATGTGAACAAGTACATGAACAGCATATGATCAACATCTTGATTAGAGGTGGTGGCACATGATCACTGAGTGTCTCACTCTGATTGGATGAAGAAACTGTCCTCTCAAAAATTCATTAGCCAGTCGTTTTGACAGTCACCTCCAGCAATAATATATAAGCCTTTAGGCAGTAGCAACTCAGAGGCTACTCATCTGGGACCTCTTCCTGTGGGAGCTGCACTTCCTCTCTTTAAGAAAAGAAATAAATTCTGTAACTTGACTCTATTCCTCTGGTGTCTGTGCATCTCATTCTTCAGATTTGTGAGACAAAAAACCTATACTTCACTGCTGTGCTTCTCAATGATGCAAGATTTCATTGTGCAATTCAGAATGGAATCAAACTCATGAAATGGTTTATTTTTAGATCTTTCATTTGGTATTTTCAGATTTCAAGCTGTGAGTAACTGAAATTACAAAAGTCAAGCTATAGAGGGGAGGTGGATTACTGTACTTCTGTTGATATGCTTTACCCCAGTTTCCTTATCAATTATCTTTACCTTTTCAGGTCTACTGTATTAAAAGCTTCATTAAACAGAGACATGAGGTGGGAGGGAAAGGGAGAGAAAAGGGAAATTGCATGGAAATGGAAGGAGACCCTCACTGTTATACAAAATTATGTATAAGAGGTTGTGAGGGGAATGGGAAAAAAAAACAAGGAGAAAAATGAATTACAGTAGATGGGATAGAGAGAAAAAATGGGAGGGGAGGGGAGGGGGGATAGTAGAGGATAGGAAAGGTAGCAGAATACAACAGTTACTAATATGGCATTATGTAAAAATGTAGATGTGTAACCGATGTGATTCTGCAATCTGTATTTGGGGTAAAAATGGGAGTTCATAACCCACTTGAATCTAAGGTATGAAATATGATATGTCAAGAGCTTTGTAATGTTTTGAACAACCAATAAAATAAAATAAAAAAGCTCTTTTAGTTAGTAGTAGAGATAATTTTGATAGGAATCTGCTCTGAAAGTATAGATTTAGGATTTTTCATTTTACCTAGAGCTATCCTAGTACACTATCAAAACAGTTGTGTAGATCAACAGAACAGGCACGAGATCTTTTAGTCATACTCTGTTATGCCGTAGCTTTATGAGAATACTTTTTTAAATGACTGGAGCAAACAGAAAGCTGAGAAGTTGGCCAACTGGGTACATTCTTGATAACCATTTTGAATACTTAAGATGAGTGAAAACCTTCAGACCTGGCTTTAGATTAAGGGCACTGGCTTGTCAACTGTTGCTTTGCTGCATAGATATAGCTAGTATTAAACATTTGTATTTGATTATGTTTGACCAACTCTGATGTTTAAATCTATTTTTGACAGGGAAACCTAAAAGAACAAAAATCTGCCTTGAAAATTCTTTGTGGAGCACTCAGGGCTATATGCAGCATTTTTTTTCCCTGCATACATCAAAATCTTGTCTTTAAATTAATAAGGAGTTCTTAGCAAGTAGGAGAGCCAACTTTCTGTCATTCTTTATTACACAATGGGAAATGGGAAAGAGAAGAAAGAAATGTACTAGGAACACAGTGAGCCAACCACTCCACTGATCCTCTTCCTGTGGGCTAATTACAGCTACTTTGTGGAGCTTTCAATCATGTAACAGATAAAATTAAGATGTTCTTTTAACTGAACATTCTGTGAGGAGGGGAAAAAATACAGAAAGCTGATATTACTATCTAGGAATTAATTTCTTTATTTGCAGTGTCTTGGAGTTCCCCAAAAGTTAGAATACAAAATAAAAATATTAAGTTTGTGTACTGTTATAACAAATGGTCATATAATCTATTTTTTAAAAAAATCTTTTTTTTTTCTTTTTTACTATCACAATAATTTGAAATGAGTCAAGCAGCTGGCTCATTGTTTGAGGAACAGTTGTTTCATGGCTAAATTGATCCCAACGTCAGCAGCCACCAGCTTGCTGAGGATTTACTTTCAATGTTCCAATGATAAGTGACAAAGTCCTCATGTTAAAGTATGTTCTGATGTGAGTCACATCCAGAGAACTGGGAAAGAGGGAGAAGAATTAAAAAAGAACACACCGGTCGGTCAAGCTTTTTGTTTGTTTGTTTCAATGTTACACATAAGGTTACTGCCAGATGTTCACATTTCATCTTGCCTGAATAAAAATCTTTCCTATTCGAGAATGTCAATATCATTTAACAGCAAAAGCAATATAATTACACTATTCAATAAACATTTAACAAGACACAGACATTTTTCAACTGAGAGAGGACTTACCAACATGTACCTTTTAGCAATTTAGTAGTTAAATTAGTTTTAAAAAAAATCTTTTTTTTTTTTTTTTTAACAACATCTGGTGAACAGTCTCTAATTTCTAAAGTTTTGGAATGAAAAGCCACTGAGCAAATGCATTGCTATGAACAATTTGCCAGTTGTTTACCTTAATGCCAATCTTGTTCCCCTACCAGACAAATATATTTCAAATGTGTTTTCTGTATTAAAAAAAAACCACTAAATTCAGATTTCTGGGCATAAAGTTATGCCATTCAATTCATCAGCCATCATCTTTGCTTTTTCCTCTTGGCACAGAATCAGTCACATTGTACAGGAAAATGATTTAATGGCCACACTTTCACTTCAGTTTGCTGCCTCATGCAGAGATAGGCAACTCACTGGGAGAACGGAGAGCAAAAGGTAAAGCTGGATGACCTGCTTCACCTTAGCTGGTAGTTTCAGTTTCCTCTTCTCCTTCTCCATGCTGGTAGTTTGAGAGAGATTAGTATGAGTGATTTTATGAACAGGCACAAAAGCTCCAAATCTACCAACTTAAAAGAATCTCTAGTTCTTCCCAGGCTTGTCAGCAGTGAGAGGCACCGACAGACTGAAGTACTTAGGTTGGTTTGTATGTCAATCTGCTTGCTGAAGCCCCTTTTCCTTTCAAAAATTTTAAAGAGATTTTATGGCTGAGTTCATTTACATGCCTGGTTTACCCGGACAATATTGGACTACATTTTGCTTTGAAATATATGACATCAGTCATTGACATATATCAGAGGTCAAAACATGGATCTTCATTAGAGAAACACCTTGCATCAATTAGGTATCTTACTTCTAAGGGGAAAAATGCATACATTCACAATATATGTCTTCATAGAAAGTGCTTGAATTTTCAGAGACAATTCGAAGGTTTGGTTCATGGATGAGAAGATACAGATTAAGGGTCTCATGCAAGCAGAAAAGTTGGTTTTTACTGGCAGGCAGAGTTTTTTAGTTGGAAGAAAGTTGGGCTATGTTGAAAGACTAGGTTACAGTCTAAATTGTGCCATTTTGCTATGAGATATATAATTTCTGTTTTTTTTTTTTTTTTTTTTGTGTGTGTATGAGTCCTTGTTTCTCTATCTGCAAGTGAAGGTAAAGATCAATGCTTTTTCTTTTCTTTTCTTTTCTTTCTTTTTCTTTTTTTTTGTATCTTCAGGACTGTAGAATCACGGTTGCAATGAATATTTAACTATACAATTTTTATAAAAACCCATTTGAAATAAGTAGAATTGCAGATGCACTGGACAGGAAAAGGTATCTTTTTAGAAGCAGAACTAGGTTTTATTTTGTTTTTACTGAGGCTTCACTTTGATAGGCCACTTGTATTGAGAGAGGAGTTCAGTTAGGATATTGCTTGAGGGGGGAAAAAAAGATTGTCATTGTAAGGCACATTGGTGAGACTTAGTTTTGCTGAGTGGGCTATGAAAAATGAGTATTGCTATGGTTTGGATTGGGAATGTTCCCCAAAGGCCCATGTGGAAAAAGCTTGGTCCCCTGCCTGTGGCACAATTGGGAGGTGGGGCCTAATGGGAGGAAGTTAGGCCACTGAGGTCACTGAAGGGGATATTGGAACTCCTACCCTTTCCTCTTGCTCTTTTGCTTCCTGGCAGACACAAGGTGAATACCTTCCTCTGCCATGTGCTTCTGCCATATGTAGTGCTTCTCCACAATTCCCAAACACAAGGGACAAGTGACTATGGGCTGCAGTTCTGAACTGTGAACTCCTTTGAATTGTCTTACATATTTTGTCACAGTGTTAGAAAACTAACACAAGGGTATAGCTAAACATATGGATACAGTAGAAGGAATTTGTAAAGGTCTTACATGGGAAGAGAAGGGTTGAAGTAGTTGCCAACAAAGAGGGACTTTGAGGGAAAGAACAAAGCTCTTGAAGGGGACTTGGATTAAATCCCTTTAGGGAAATGTGCAACTTGGTCTTTTTTTTACAAATCCTGGGTGCACAACATGATCCAGTGTTATCTGAACATTGTGTGTGTGTGTGTGGGGGGAAGAGCACTGTTTTGAAGATAGGGAGAAGATTGAAGATTAGCAAGTAAAAACACTGTTTTGTAGCTTTAAGATGGCATAGGATTTTGGCTAAGGTTCTGAGTTGGGGGCTTGCTTACATTCAGGTTACAAATAAATTATAGGGAGTGTTGTAGTTTAGATCTGGAATTAAGATCCCTCTAAATCTCATGTTCTAAAGTCTTGGTCACTAGCATGTGGCATTGTTGGGAGGTGGTGGAACCTTTAAGAAGTAGGGCCTAGTGGGAGAAAATCAGGACATTGAGGGCATGCCCTTGGAGGGGATATTGGGTGAACACCTTTGCTCTATCTGATGGTTTACCTCACCATAAGCCCCTAAACAATGGAACGAATCAACCATGGACTGAAACCCCTGAAACTCTGAGCCAAAATAAAACTTTCCTCCTTTAAGTTTATCTCAAGTATTTTGTCATAGCAACAGAAACCTGACTAACATAGGGAGGAAATATCCTATCAAACAAGATATGGCAAGATTAGCTACATGGTTATTGTCCTATTACTATGGTGGGATGAAAAGTGATTTTAAAAATCTTTGCACAGTGAGTAGGCGGGGGAAAGGAAAATGCTGATCAAAGGTTCCAAAGTTTCAATTGGACTGGAGGAATACTTTTAGTAATGTGTTGCATCCCACAGTGACCACAGTTAATAAGAATATATTGTATATTTCAAAATAGCTAAAAGAACAGATTAAATGTTCTCACCACACACCAAAAAAAAAAAAAAAAAAAAAAAAAAAAGAAGAAGAAAGAAGAAAAAAGAAAAGAAAAGAAAAGAAAAAAAGATAAACTGGGGATAGAGGTATAGCTTAGTTGTAGAGTATTTGCCTAGCACGCACAAAGCCCTGGATTTGGTCCCTGAAAAAAAGAAAAGAAAAGAAAAAGAAAGAAATTGGTAAAATCATGAAACTATTGATTCTTTCTATAAAATATACATAGATCCAAAACCACACTGTGCTCTGTAAATATGCATGATTATTTATTTTATTATTTTTATTTTTTTGTGGGATAGAAGGGATTGAACCAAGGGCACTCAACCACTGAGCCAAATCTCCTGTCTTATTTTGTATTTTACTCACAGACAGGATCTCACTGAGTTTCTTAGCACCTTGTTAAGTTGCACAGGCTGGCTTTGAACTTGGCAATCCTCCTGCCTCATTCTCCTGAGACACTGGGATTATAGGCATCTGCCACCATACCCAGCTTGCATGATATTGTTTTATCAGTTAAAAAATTAAGGCTGGGGATGTGGCTCAAGCGGTAGCATGTTCACCTGTCGTGCGTGGGGTGCTGGGTTCGATCCTCAGCACCACATAAAAATAAAGATGTTGTGTCCACCGAAAACTAAAAAAATAAATAAATATTAAAAATAATTCTCTCTCTTAAAAAAATAAAAATTAAATAAGTATTCTCATCATGTATTTAAGTTCTTCATAATTTATGTTTCATGCTTTTGGCAGCAAACCACACAGACATCCTTTCTTTCAATTTATCTTTTGTTTGAGTGTGGTCAAATGCAATTACTTTAATTTCATCCTCTAAATTAAATATTACCTCTTGAGTAGATTTTTTTCTTATTAACAAGAGAAAACAAATATACATGACAAAGCTAAGAACATGGTTCCATATAAAGAAGCTGATATTTTATTGTAACTTTTATTACATAGAAGTTCAGTCCCCAGTACCAAACAAACAAATAAATCTGAGAATTCTTAAAAAAATAATACATAAATAGCAAGTTTTTCAGGGGTGTTATGTTGAAGAAATCATATACTATTTCAGGATTATAAAAATACTTTCCGTGATTTTTCTTTCAGAGTTTACTTTTCACATTTAAGCCTTTAATAGCCTGCAGAGAGAGAGAGAGAGAGAGAGAGAGAGAGAGAGAGAGAGAGAGACAGAGAGAGAGAGAGTGTGTGTGTGTGTGTGTGTGTTGAGCTTGATTAAGTAATAATATAACTTTCTCTTATTTTTCCATAAAATAATCTATTGCCCAGGTACTTGTCATTAAAACTTTTCTCAGTTCACCATTGACATTTTTTCCCAGTACATACTTTTAATCTTACATAAGCACATATTACTGTATTTCTAGAATAATTAAAAAAATACCTTTTTATGGTGGAAAAATTTTGGTAAAGTAGGCAAAATGGTAGTGAGTACCTAATTTCCCAACCCTAACAACCATCAATCATGGCCAGTTCTACCCCATTCAAACTCTTATCCATGCTCCCAAAGTACTTTCTAAGGAAATGTTAACTGCCATATACTTAATATCAATGCTGTTTTATGTCACTTTCTGTATATATATAATCAATTCTATTTCTGGATTCTGCTTCTTTGCATATGAGACTATCCAGATGCCAATTTTAAACACAGTATTAGTTACAATAACTCCATCAATATTGTAAGCTGCTAAAATAATTTCCTCTTCCTCATTCTTCAAAAATTTTTTAGCTCTTCTGGGTCCTTAATTTTTCCATATTCATTTTAGTATCAGCTTATTAAATTCCATAAAATATGCTTAAAATTCTTACTTTAGTAGCTTTTAATTTATATTTTAAATAAGAGATAATTAATCTTTATGATTTTGAGTCTTTTCATCCATAAATAGAGTGTAGCATTCTATTTATTTAGGTCTACCAGTTGATGCTTGGTAATCGCTGACCAAAACCCAAAAAACAAATTACAGCAACAACAACAACAAAAAAACCCCTCTCTATAGCCATGTCAGTTCTAGTTTTTATTGCTATTTTAAGTGGGATATTATTATTATTTTTGACTCATATTAGGCTGACAACATAGCAGTTTGATATTGTGGTCTTCCTGCCTCAGTCTCTTGAGTGGTTGAGATTATAGCCGTGTTATTTTTTTTCTTACTATATTATGTGATTGAGGCCTTCAGTCCAATGTTGAACAGAAGTAATAATAGAAGTTTTCTTTAGCTGGGTGTGGTGGTGCATGCCTGCAGTCTCATCAGTTAAAGAGGCTGAGGTAGGAGGATTGCAAGTTCAAAGCCAGCCTCAGCAGTTTAGCAAGGCCCTAAGTGACTTAGAGAGACCCTGTACATTTTCATTGTTATACATGATATTTGCTAGACTTTTACTAACTTTTTATCAAACTAAAAGATATCTCTTCTATAACTCGTAGTAAATAATTATTTTGTATATATCATATGTTAAAATTTAATGCCAGTGAAAGCTTTTTCTGTATCTATTAAGATGATAAGAAAATTCTTCTTTTAATAGCTAATATGATATATTGATAAGCTGGTTGTAGCAATGTACACCTACAATTCCATCAACTCGAGAAACAGAGGCAGGAAGACTCTGAAGTTCAAGGCCAACCTCAATAATTTAGCAAGACCCTCAGCAATTTAGTGAGACTTGTCTCAAAATAAAAAATAAAAAGGCCTGGGGATGTAGTTCAGTGGCAAAGGGTCCCTGGGTTCAATCCTGGTAGTTCAAAAAATATATATGAGTAAATTTTTTTTCTTCTTCTTTTGGCAGTGTGCTGATTGAACCCAGGGCCTTGTGCATGCTAAGCACATTCTCTACCTCTGAGCTACATCTCCAGCCCAGTAGATTTTCTTATTTCTGGAATAAACTCTACTTGGTTGTGATGAATTTGTTTTCAATAAATACTACTCAGTTACATTCATTTAAGATTTTTCTCATCTGTCTTCATTGCTGAGATTAGGGACCACCTTCCAAGGTAGACATTGTGAAGCCCATTCTTAGATATTGTGCCTAGCTATGGAATTTGTATCCTTGTTTTGCCAAAGATTAAACTTGAACTTTTACTTCTGTTTCTTTTTTTAAAGTTTTGAGTGATTTCTATGGAGACCCATTCGACTGGTGTAAATGCCGTATTTAAAAATTTTTGTGTTATTTTTCCAGGTTTTGCTATCTGCATTTCACAGAATGATAAAAGAGGTATGATTTTTTTTCTATGTTCTGTGAGAGGTGAAACAAAATTCTTTGATATGATTGACTGATGAAATGGTTTGTATCTGGTTCATTTGTAACGGTATTGCTTCTTGAGAGCTTTCTAAATTTTTTGGTTTGTGTGTTATCCATCCTGCCATTTCCCGCTCTCGGCGGAGTGCTGAATTCCAAAAAGCACTAGAAAGATGCTGTGGCTGGTTGACTAGAGGGCTCATGGCTTACCTTCAGTCATGAGAGCATCCTCACTCTCACATACTATTGCCCAAATTCCATCATTGTATCAATTTGCTCTAAAGTTTTAAAAAGTTATTGTCACTTGTGAAATGGCAACAATTCCTAAAGTTGTAACATTCTGAGATTTAACAGTTATTTTTACTTTCCATGTCAATGAATTGCTGAATGCTGAGATACTTTTCTGTTTTTTTTTTTTTTTTGGTACTGGTATTGAGTCCAATCATACTTTACCACTCAGCCAAGTCCAAGTCCTTTTATTTTTATTTTTATGAGACAGTATCTTGCTAAGTTGCTGAGCCTGGTCTTGAACTTGCAATTCTCCTGCCTCAGCCTCTGAAGTAGCTGGGATTAGAGGTGTGCTCCACCAGGTCGGTGGGGATACTGTACTGATTCTTGAAATTCAAATTTATACAGGATGGTGAGGGGTAATAATAAGCTGTTATTGTGAGAGAGTTCTGGGGAGGAAGAAGAAGGATGGGAGAGAGACAGATCAAGGGGGTGGGAGGAAGAAAATGCAGTTTCTGTGGGTCAGGAAAGGATTGTTTGTAATGGGAAAAAGAGAGCAACAAATCATTAATTTTATTTGCTAATTTCACAATTCTATCCAGAACTGACCCTTATGCTATAGGGAATGGATTCTCAATTGATAAGACCAATATTTTTTCCAAGCATATTCCATTTCAGTCATGTCCCTTTTCTAAATTTTTGTCCTCTGTTTCTAGTTTACAAAAATCTCTATCATTCTGTTTTTCATGGCAACTGAATATTTTTTTCAATTGCTCTGTTTTATTGGAGGAAAACTATTTAACTTCCCAGGACATGACTTTTTAAAATCAAATTATCATAATTCACAATAAAATATACCCTCCTTTGGAAGATTTTTTTAAGGGAACATAATACTGGAAATTTTAAATGTGAAAGAAAGGATATTTTTATTTTATTGAATTACCTTTGCATCAGATTCTTTTTTTCTAAACCAAATATTATAGTCTTGTTAATTCTGGAAGCACTATACAGCCATTTATAGTGCAGATAATAGTAATATTTCCAAATAGACAACATTGAGAAATCTCCTTTGTACAATATCAACGGTGCCTGAAGTCCTTGGATGACTGACATCATAAACTTGCAGATTCATCAGGTTAGTCAGTTTACTGACAGCAGGGATGATTCTAAGAATTAAGAATACAGGACACAGGAGAGATCAAGCACATCTCCGTTAACAATTCATTCATTTACAAGGGAAATGCAATGAAGTCCTCGTGGGAGCACTGGAGGGCTTTCGGAGTCATGATGGGAGAGAATGAGTGGGAGCCAGAGGGAAGCTGCCATGAAGTCACGGTCCATGTCACTATGTAGTCTGGTGATCAGAAAAGGAAGGTATTGGTGAAGCTGTGTGCTGGGTACCTTCTGCTTGGGCCTGCTGGTTCTTGCTCCACTCTTCTCTTCCTTGTTCTCTAGAGAGTAACCCACATGCTCTGCATCTGTGGAGGCACTGTAGGAAAAGTGAGGTTGGGCTGCTGCTTCCTTTGGCTCTGCGCAGGGGCCAGATTTGGCTGGTTCCTCAGTCAGGACCATAACTTCTTTTTAGGTAACTCTCTCCATATTCTCCTAATGTTGTAATGGGATCCCTCATTGTCTCTGATGGGTGTTCATCAATCCTTTCCTTCCTTCTCTCCCTCTTCCTTCCTTCCTTCCTTCCTTCCTTCCTTCCCTCCTTTCTCCTTCCCTCCCTCCTTCCTCCCTCCCTCCCTCTTCCTTCCTTTATTCCTTCTTTTCTTTCATCTTTTGTTTATCTACCTACTTACCTATCATCTATTTATTATTTATCTGTTATCTGCCCATCTATTATCTGTCATTTCCCCACATATCATCTATTTTTCCTTTTTCTATCACTCATCTACCATGTATTTATCATCTATTTGTGCCCTGCTCACCTATGCATCATCTATCTGTGATCTATCATTTGTCAATTATCTTTTATCTACCTATCATCTATCAGCTATTTTCCATTTATCTCTCATCTGCCTATCTATCATCTGTCTTCTATTTATTATCTATCATTTATCTGTCATCTGTCTTTTTATCTCCATAATCCATTTCTTATCTATATACCATTTATCATCTGTCAGTTATCTGTCATCTGTCAACTCTCTGTTTTCTAGCTATCAACCTATCATTTGTGTCTTTATCATCTATATACCATCAATCAGTTATCTGCCTATCATCAAGCTAGCTAACTAATGTACTATTTATTATCCGTAATCTGTCTATTTATCATATACTTATAATTTATTTGTCATCTAATTCTGTATATTTACTATCTATCATCTACCTATCTATTCATGCTCAGATCTTTTAAAATAATTCCTTTATTAATTCTCTGAATTGTTCCATTTGAGCATGACAGCTGACTGACATAGAAATTGGTTCAAAAATAGACCCAGGAAACAAACCATCACAATGGAATTTAGCATTGGGTTGCTCATGTACTAAAGCAATATATAAATAACTTTTCCAAGAGGGGATGAGCTCCTGGTAAGCTGTTACATGTGGTAATATCAGTTACCACTAGGGATAGAGGACTAGGGATGAGATCAAATGCCTTTGGTCCTGGTTGATTTAACATCAGTGATACAGTAATAAGGATTGTGACATTAGCTGCCTATTTCTGTTGGCTTTAGAAAATGTATATAGAGAACAGGAAAAATTGTGATGAGGATGACTTTGGTTCAGAACACACTCAGACAGAAAGCCTCGAAGTTTAATAGGAGCTTCTTGCATTCTGCACAGCAGATATGGTTGAGGTACATACCCTAGGAGCCTGCCGTGTGTTTTGCAGAGTTTTAGGCCCAGTGAATAAGCAGGCCCCTGGCTCTTATTCCAGGATAGAGGCAGTGTTGGGCAAGGAGTGGAAAGCTGAGACATGGAATGAGGTCTTTGGGCAGACAAGGAAGAAGCTAAGAAGTTTAACCTTCCAAATATCCCTGAACTCTCACTTCCAGGCAACCCCATTTCCCTTGTATTAAATGCCCTTTAGTGCATGCACCAAGAGAATTTGCTCATAAAAGGATGCTGATTCTCCTCGGCCGTAAACTTCTGCCAGTCTTAATTGCCTCCAGGCCCATAATGAGAATCAGATACCAACAGAACCCAGATGGAGGGATAAGATCTAATTTTGGAGGAGATGGCCTATCCATCAAAAGAATTAGAGGATCTTGCCAATTTGTATCTGCTGGAGGCTGAGGAGCATTATGGGGTGAAATCTATGGTTGTTAGACAAATAAAAATGAGATATAAGTTTTGATTTGGTTCTATGTGGTGACATGAGTGTGTACACTTAAGATCTAGAATTTAACATGTTGGCCTGGAGTCTACCGGATTGGCTAACTGAAGTCTGAACTCAATGGAACTGCCCTACCAAATGGCTCAGGAAAATGGGAAAGTGGGGATAGACTTACGGGGTGTGACCTGCTCAGCTACCTTCTACTCAGGTCTCCCTTCCTCTTCCTCCTTTCTGCAGGGCCTGGGGGATGCTACCTTAACCAGATTGTCCAGGAGGCCTCTTTTTGAGAGAGTTATGTCTTTCAGGGAAACACATTCTCTTGTCCATTCATCTAAAACTGTAGAATATATTAGCATAAAGTTTTTGTGTAATATTCCCTTATTACTATTTCAGTGGCTGTAGAATTTACAGGAATGTCCACTCTCTCATTCCTGATATCAGAAATTTGTGTCTCCTTTTTCTTGATCAGTGTAGCTAGAAGTTTATCCATTTTGATGAGCTTCTTGATTTACCTCTGTTTCACTGATTTTCTCTGTTGTTTCTACATTTTCTATTTCACCTATTTATGTCTTCTCTACATGATTTCTTTTACTCTGCCTACTTGGATTACTGGGAGGCATCAGAGTTTAGGAGCAATGAAAGCACAGTCCCTATTTCTTGTTACAGCTAGTGTTAGATAGATATCCTTCTCTGTGTTATAGCAATTTTCCCCATCAGATAAAGGATTAGTAAGAATTCCCTGTTGTTATTAGCCATGAAATACATCATACATCCTTGTTGCTATTTCTAAATTCTGCCTACACATTTATAAATAGCCTACTCAATAAACTTTCCTTACCCATGGAGTGTATAGTTTTCTGATATGTCCTGTCTGATGATACAGTTTATCATTTATTTTCCTATAAGAGGAATAGCTGGCAAAATTTTTCTTCTATTGTATAGCTCTCTCTTTATGCTCTTAATCATTTTCTTTGCTGTGTAGAAGAGTTTTAATCTGATGCCATCCCATTTATGTGTATATATATATATATATATATATATATAAAATTACATCCCATTTAATTATATATATAATTATATCCTATTTGATTTTATATATATATATATATATATATATATATATATATATATATATAGAGTCAATGAACCTTTAGTTTATTTATATGTAGTGCTGAGAATAGAACCCAATGCCTCACATGCTAGGCAAGCACTCTACCATTGAGCTACAACCTCAGCCCTCATTTATTGATTCTTGGTTTTATTTCTAAAGCTTTAGGGATCCTATTAAGAAAGGCAATGCCTGGATCAATATGTTGAAGTGTTCACCCTATGTTTTCTTATAGCAGTTTCAAAGTTTCTAGTCTGATTCCTAGATCTTTGGTCCATTTAGATTTAAAATTTGTGCAGGGATCTGATTTCATTCATCTATATGGGGATATCTAGTTTTCTCAGCACTATTTGTGGAAAAGGTTATCTTTTCTAAAACATATATTTTGGGAACATTGTCAAGTAGCACATGGCTGTACTTATCTCAGTTTTTCCTCTGTGTCTTCTATTTCATTCATTTTCATGTCTATTTTGACAGCAATACCATGCTGTTTCTGTAACTATAGTTCTGTAGCATAATTTGAGGATAGGTATTGTGATGCGTCTGGTGTTGCTCTTCCCGCTCAGGTTTGTTTTGACTATTCTGAGTCTCTTATTTTTCCAAATGAATTTCAGAATTGTTTTTTTTCTAGTTCTGTGAAGAATATCATTGGTATTTTGATATAGATTGCATTAAATCCATATAGTGCTTTTAGAAATATGGCTACTTTGACAATATTAATTCTGCCTGCCTAAGAACATGGGAGATCTTTCCATCTTCTACAGTCTTCTATTTCTTTCTTCAGTGTTCTATAGCTTTCCTTGTAGAGGTCTTTCATCTTCTTGGTTAGATTTATTCCCAAGTATTTTTTTTTTTTGAGGTTATTGTGAACAGGATGGGTTTCCTGATTTTTTTCTCAGCAGAATATAGGAAAGTTATCAATATACAAATGTTGATCTTGTATCTTGCTACTTTGCTGAATTTGTTTATTAGCTCAAACAGTCTTCTGGTAGAGTTTTTTGGCTCTTCTAAATATAGGATCATGTCATCAGTAAACAGAGATTATTTGGATTTTTCTTTTCCTATTTGCATCCCTTTATGAACTCAGCAGCACTGTTCTGGGTTTTGCCTTTTGAAAAGATAGAGGGCTGGGGTGTAGCTCAGTGGCAGAGTACTTGCCTAATGTGTGTGAGGCCCTGAGTTCTATCTACAAAACTGCAAAAATAAAACAAGCTACACCACCAGCAATATTACCAAGTCTGGAGTAGATTTTAGGGAGTAATTGGGAAAGATAGATGCACTTTTCTGTTTTTCATGAGTGATAGCTTTATAGTGAGGTTTTACTGCTCTATTTGAGTTTCCATAATAAAGGATCTATGCATATTTGTATGTGAAGCCAAGTTGTGAAAAGACATCTTCCATTTACTAGGCTCACTCATAAGGTTGAGTGTTTGGGTTATTGTCTGGTTCATTTTGGCATACTTTATCATATGTTAATATAAGTCAACTCACTCCAAAGCCAATTTTTTTTGGTTATTGTCTCCAACCTGCTGTTTTGTATTATCTCTGTCTCTAGTTTCTGTCATTAATATAAGTAAGTACAAACTGCATGATTGACCAAATTGATTATGGAGGAGTTGGCCATTAAAACAGCAAGATATAAAAGAAAGATTAAATCTCTTCTCCTTGCTGTGCACATTCTGAAACGAGCTCCTTTACACAAAAATACTTAAGTGGTGGGGCTCTTGGCTCTGTGATAATGTGTTTGGAAAATGCTGTAGTATTCAAGTAAAGATATTTAGTTTAGGTAAAGATATTCAATTGTCAGTCTCTATGAAACCAGTATTGGAACAGTTCAACATGTTGCTAAACTTATTTCATAATGGAACCCTTTTCCTCAGAATATATTGTGGGACGAGTGTTCCTCCACACACTTTCTGGGAAAGGAGATGAGAAAAAAGATCATTGTCCACAGCATAGAGGAGGGGTCTCATTACTGGACCCAATTAGGACTCCAAAAAGCTCAGTGACTTTAATAAGAGGCTTTGTGTTCTGGGTCCTTAGTTTTCAGACTCTGGGAAATTAGTTCATTATCTTAGATGCTTCAAAATCAAATGGAGGTCAGGAGTGGTGGTATGTGCCTGTATCCCAGCAATTTGGGTGGCTGAGGCAAGAGGATGACAAGTGTGAGACCAGCGTCAGCAACTTAGTGAGGCCCTAACCAATTCAGAGAGATCCTGTCTCATTTTAAAAAATGATTAGTAGGAAGTGAAAAAGATAGAAGGGAAGATTTCCATTGCCGTAGAGAATATATACATTGTCTTCAAAGAGTGCATATATTGTCATGATCAGAATGTTGCTAAGAGATTTGCACATTCAAGGTGCTTGTGGTGAGGGCTTAGAAGAAATGAAAAATGAGTGATTGGATGCTGCAGGAAAGTTGAGCCT
Organism: Ictidomys tridecemlineatus; assembly: GCF_052094955.1. NCBI lineage: Eukaryota > Metazoa > Chordata > Mammalia > Rodentia > Sciuridae > Ictidomys > Ictidomys tridecemlineatus. Next base: position 132,728,703 of record NC_135484.1, read on the forward strand.
TGTTATAAAATGGCAGAAATTTGGGCTGAATTATGTTCTTCTATCAAGTGGAAAGCAGAATTTGTAAGTGATGAACTTGGAACTGAGGAAATTTCCAAGCAAAGTGTGGAATATGTGTACTGGTATTTTCTTTCTCCTTATAGTAAAATGTGGGAGGAAAGAGATAAGTTGAGGAAGGAATTGTTACTATTTGATGATTTGGAAAATTCTCCACCTTCTTATGTTACCAAAGATGCCATAGAATACTTTGGAGAAAGGGCCAAGGGTGAGAATGAACATTATTTCATTAAACAAATTAGTCCTGTGACTCACAGATCCATCCCTCAACCTTCTCAGCAAATGCCAGGAATATGGTGGAGTTATTCTTCAACAGTCCCTTGTATCTACTGTTAGGGATCCTCTTGACATCCATGATAGAAGCAGAGATAGGACTGACACAATTGCAAGCCAAGAATAATTCAAATATTATTGGTAAACATTTAAAACTTGACAAGGAAAGGGGGGATTTCCTCCCACCCCTGAGACTTCAGAGAAAGCAAAGCCCAATTGACATTGTGATTTTGGAAAGCTACTTTCCAGAACTGTAAGAGATCATATTCATTGCTTTAGGTCACCCAGTTAGTGATAGCTTGTTATGGTAGGTCTGCAAAACTAATCCAGAGTGGTTATGCATTTTTCTTAAGATTGTACCTTGGCCAACAGATAGAAGAAAAGCTTAAGTTGCTTTCTGTAGCCTGGAAGGCGTATTTCCTTCATATGTATAACCTCAACATGTTGTATAGCTTCTTTTCCAATCATTTACTGAAGTGCCAATCAAACGCAGATGAAATATTAAATGAAAGAAAATCAGGTGGTAACTGGTGGGTGCATACTCTATGCCTTGCTTGCTGCTTTGTTAAGCTAACATCATGTGCACAGTGCCACAATGCTCCCTAAAGCCGAGAGTCCTGCACAGTTTGAGAAACATGTCTTTTTTTTTTTTGGTTACCAATAGTTTAAGACTCAGAAAAACCCAGTTCTCAATTGGAATTTTAGCTTCTGATTTGTACTATATTGCTTTACCACTAATTACTTTGATCAAATCTTCACTCTTGTGAGATTCATACACATGAGTGGTGGGATAACACACTTGGTTATTTATAAGTACTGTGATACCTCGCTCTACCCAGAATGTGTTTACCCTTGGCAAAAGGCAACTTCCTGTTTCAGAGAAAAAGGATTTAAAAAGGATTGTAAAATGGGCTCCTGAGACTCCTTGAACAGCAAATAGCTTTTAAAAGACAACACTTTAATGGGCTATGAGTAACCAAGTCAAAAACAAAAGTATTGAATATCCCTTTAAATGTATATGAGTTTAAAGAGCAAGAAGGGAATAGATTTGGCAAAGGTTCCTCTGGATTTTATAGAACTTGAAATGCTTGGAAATTTTCTACCTATACGCCCACACACAACTACAAAATTTTATAAATTTTATGAATGACCTGGGGAGATAACAAAAATGATACGGTGCAAATCCAAACAGTATGCAGCTTCTGCATTACTGTGCCTGATGGAAATATTTATCTCTTTTATAAGCTGCTCTCTATGGATGGGGAGTGAAGAACCATGGCAGATAGGGCAGGGAGAGAGGAAGGAAAAAAAGAACCATATTCCAGGGGTATCATGGCTGTTCCAAAGAGTCACTCGTATTGCTCTATAAATGGAACCATTTGTGGCTCAATTTGAATTTGTAACATTTGAGAGAATAGTGGAGGAGGGTTTTTCATGTACATTGCAAATTTTACAGCAATGAATTAGCATGCTCATTTAACTGAAAATAAATAAAGCTGAGTGCAAAATCGATTCAATGTATAACTCCGATCTTCTGCTGCTTAATGAAGTGATGGTGATGAAACCAAAACAAATAGCTCTATGCTTTGTAAAGCATATGCGAAAATACTTCTGTGTTTAATCATGGTACAGTCATTGTTGAGGCAGGTACCTGCCTGGACTGCAGGTTACAGTCTGCAGCAACCACTAACAAACCACTATACTGGCTTTAGAACACAGAAGGCAAAACTAGATATATGGTCAGCTCTGATGAATCCCCAGAATCTGTTGAGCTCCTACTGAGTGATAGATACTGAGGATAAGACATACAAGGTATTTGTGTTGTTCAGAACCCCAGGAAGTTTGGAGCAGATGGGGCACTGATTATCTTAGTCTGGGTTTGGTGCTGGTAAACTTTATGTGTCAGCTTTACTGGATCATGGGGTGCTTAGCTATTTGGCTAAACATGACTCTGGATGTTTCTGAGAGGGTGTTTCTGGATGTGATTAACCTTTAAATTGGTAGACTGAGTATAGCAGATTTCCCTCCCCAAGGTGGGTAGGCATCATCCAACTTGTGGAGGGCTCAATTAGGACAAAAAGGCTAGAGTTTATTCTTTCTATCTGATTGCTGAGCTGGGATACGGCTGGTCTTCTGTCCTTGGACCAGAGATTACATCATCAGCTCTCCTGGTTCCCAGGCTCCAGACTAGAAATATACCACTGGTTTTCCTGCATCTCTGGCTGGCAGCAGGCAGGTTATGGACTTTGTAGCTTCCATAATCTCATGAGCCGATTCTTAATAAACTCTCTCTGTTCTATCTTTGGAGAACCCTGTCTAACAGGGGTTGCCCCAGAAGTAGGCACTGAGACAAGTGTTTGGGGACTACTGGAAGCATAGGTAGGAAGAGAGTGAGAGAAGTGATTCAGGGGAGTTAAGGAAGTCAACTAAAGCTAATGTAGGCAACTAGAAATACTGTGGTACTGGAAGGAAAACAAGCTGGTATGTTAGTCTGCCCATCGGCCAAGGCTCCTCCTGAAAATGTGGACTCCCTGGACTTTCTGATCTTCATGAGATCTTTCTGCAGACCATGAGGAAGCCAACAGCATGTGCTATGATTAACTGAGTAGGCTAGCACTGGCTGACAACCAATGCAAAGGAGTTCAGAGGAGGAAGAGTGTGATGGGATGTAGTAGGAAGGGAGACCTTTATGGAGGGATTGGGAATACATATAGCCTTTATAAGATGCAGGGGTTGCAGTGAGCCAGTGTGTGGTTTCTTGGGCTCCTGAAAGCCTGAGCTGGTAATGAGAGGTGGGTCATAGAGTATATCTGCTTAGCTTTGGTGTCAGTGCAAGTGCAAGCTGGTCCCTAATGTACTGTACTTACAAGACTGTAGGTATTTACTGTGAGATTTTGAGAAAAGGCGTACAAAGTATTTTAGTGCAGCAGAGCCTCCTGCATGTCCTCTTTATCCATTCCTTCAATTTGCATAGCACAGAATTTTTAGCTAGGCACATAACTGACTGAACAAAACACAAACTTCATTTCTGTCCTCCCTTATAAAAGAAATGTGGCTGTGTGATTGAGTCCTGCTTAAAGGTCTCTGAACAAATGACATGCTTACAATGAAAGGATGCATGCACACAGTCTTCTCTTGCCCTCTCCTTCTCTTTCTCCCTTTCAAGTTACTTGAACGTGGACATGAGGGAGAGGGTCATATGGATGTGGCATCCCTTTGCAGACAAGAGAAATCAATGCAGAAGTAACCTGAGCCCCTAGAAACTTTTTTTTTTTTTTTATTGGTTGTTCACAACATTACAAAGCTCTTGACATATCATACTTCGAACAATAGTTTCAAGTGAGTTATGAACTCCCATTTTTACCCCAAATACAGATTGCAGAATCACATCGGTTACACATTCACATTTTTACATAATGCCATACTCGTGACTGATGTATTCTGCTACCTTTCCTATCCTCTACTATCCCCCTCCCCCCCATCTTCTCTTTCTATCCCATCTACTGTAGTTCATTATTTTTTCTCCTTATTTTTCTTCCAATTCCCCTCACAACCTCTTTTATGTAGTTTTTTATAACAATGAGAGTCTCTTTCCATTTCCATGCAATTCCATTTTTCTCTCTCTTTCCCTCCCATCTCGTGCCTCTGTTTAATGTCAATCTTTTCTTCCTGCTCTTCCTCCCTACTCTATTCTTAGTTGCTCTCATTAAATCAAAGAAGACATTTGGTATTTGTTTTTTAGGGATTGGCTAGCTTCACTGAGCATAATCTGCTCTAATGCCATCCATTTCCCTGCAAATTCCATGATTTTGTCATTTTTTAGTGCTGCGTAATACTCCATAGTGTATAAATGCCACATTTTTTTAATCCATTCATCCATTGAAGGGCATCTGGGTTGGTTCCACAGTCTAGCTATTGTGAATTGTGCTGCTATGAACATCGATGTGGCAGTATCCCTGTAGTACCTGAGCCCCTAGAAACTTTACAGCATAGAATTGCTTATCATTCTTCTGGGTTTTTGTCAATATAGCTAAACCTATATTCTGAATGGTAGATTAGGAAATTTATAAATTCATTATTTATTAGGAAAATTAATTCAGTAGTAGTATTTTATATTATGTTGGGGACCAGAAAGACACAGGACTGCTTGTGTTTTATATTTGGGGTGATTTGGTGATTGGTGTTCACTGTTATGTTGAGCTTTTACATGTTTCCATTAATTCCCAGGTTTTTTTCCCAAGATCTCAATTCTGGTATTTACAAAATGACATTAGAAAGACAAGAATTCCTATTAGATTGGGAAGGAACAAAAGGACAGAGTGCCTGACTCTGTGGAGGGAATGTGGGTAGAGGGAAGACATTCAAGGTAAATTTCCATGGAAATATAGAAGGACCAATTTTGACTAGACATGACCTTAAGTTAGCATATCTCCAGAAGTGTGTGCACTCATATTGAAATGTCAATTTGAATACCTGGTTGTGGAGGGATATTTGGTTGGGCTAGGATGTCTTGGTAGTATAGTAGAAATCATGTTAAATGGATTGCACTGATATTTAGAAATTCACAAATTACACTAATGTTCATTTACAATCTAAAACATAATATTCCAGATTTGCATAATTTAGCCAATCAGAGATTAAAATAAGAGCATAGAATGAATCGGACATTACTTTCCTATGTTCTTATATGAATATACAACCAATGTAATTCCACATCATGTACAACCAGAAGAATGGGAAGTTGTATTCCATGTATGTATAATATGTCAAAGTATATTCTACTGTCATGTAACACATTTAACAAAAGACGTTTATAGTATAAAAATTCATTATTATTTTATTAAGCTTTTGAAAAAAAAATAAGATATAAATTCACTCTGGGCAACTCTGCAATGCTTATGCTAATTAAGTTTACAATTTACAAATTTACAAAAGAAAGTGTATGTGGGTGTCCCCAGGTATGTTTGGGGCTTGCCTAGTGGCCAGAGGCAAACAAGTAGTACCCTCTATCTGTTTCCTAAGGATGGTTCCGGGTCAGCTATCAGCAGGGGTTGCCCCGAAAGGTGCCCCCAACAAAAGCCCAAGAACTCTGCTCCCCAGAGGGAACCATGGTCTCTCCATCCAGCTGTGCCATGTGAATGAACTCTGGGGTGCCCTTTTTAGAGAGAATATCAGCACTTTTCAGCTGCTTTTTATCAAGGATTGTGACTTTTAGAAATTTCGTGCCTAACACACCAGAGCTTCCCAAGGATCATGACAATTGCCTGGTGTCTGACAGAGGATAGGCACTCAATAAGTCAATAACTGACATGGAAAGAGCCATCCATGCTGAGCGGATGCATTGTTGAGTATCTCAGAGCTTAAGTAACTGTGCTTACTAGACACTGGGTCCCTTGGGGAGACGTATGTCCCTAATTTCAGTTCTTTTTCTTTCTTTCTTTTTTTGTTTTTAACTAGAAGGTTCAGAGAGATTCTATATCCTGTCCCTTGCCCTTATCTGCCTCTCTCTGTGGATCAATATGTACATTCATGTGTTCAGCTTATATTGGGCAGTAGTTCTGCAACCCATATGTAACTCATTAGTATATAAAATGCTATCTGGGCCAAAATAATATACAAGCTGTCTGAAAAGTCTGGAAACGGGGGATAAACTTATTTCAAATCGTTTATTAGTTACATTTTTAAATAATATACTTAATATATTTTTTTCTTCAACCTTCAGACACCTTTTTAGGTAAAGTAACTAAACTTAAAGCGACTGGTTCAAATGTTAGTCTGAAGAAAATTATAATAACTATACTTTACCCCTCACATTTCTCTGACATTTAGACACTTCATAGCATACCCATGGTAAGTTTGTTTCAGATTAACAACAGGATCATCGCTTTAAACTTAAAAGATACTTATCTGAAAAGCCCTCTGGATATTGAAGAAAAACATACTATACATATCTTTGTTTGTTTGTTTGTTTGTTTTTGACCATGTGAACAACATACTGTTTAAAACTAAGATTTTCAGGGGTTTGAAAGATTTTTGTACATCTTAAATTTGATAAACGTCTCAGCGAGTTTATTTTAAATTCTTTGCTATAGATTAGTTAAAAGAACAAGTGCTTTGACATTTATTTTCAAGTGTCTACTTACACTATGTTCTGAAATAAAATACAAAGATTGAGGTTTTGGCCTGATCTGTGCTTTGCTTTGAAAAAAAAATTTTTTTTAAAGGAGAAAATAATAAATTTGAGGTAGGAAATAGGGGAAAGTGCATAATATTCTCCATCAGCAGTCTGTCTTTGCAATATCCCAAGAAGCCAGTGAGTTCCATATGCTCTATAAACCTACTTTACAGGGGAACTTAATGGGCTGGATTTGCAACAAGTTAAATGAGATTTTTTTTTTTTTTTTAACTGATGTAGTTTTCACAGGCTGACGCCCTTCATTGCTTGAGCAAAACCATCTTGGCTTCGAATACTTGGGTACATTTCATCAGCCTTGTGTCAAATGACCCTGAATTTGGAAATGAAAGCACCCTTCAGATCTTTACTTTGGGGCAGTGTCATAAACAAATCTGAGTTTTGTTCTCACGGCTTACTATGATCTCTTCCAAACCTTTGATGTATTTACGTCCAAGTTCAAGTATTATCTGAGAAGCTCTCAACATTTACTTCTTCATTCCACTACAAACGGGTGTGAGGCTGAACCTCTGCCTCCAGCTACCATGATTTGTGTATAGCCATGATGTTCCAGAGCCAGAATCCTGCTCTGGGAACCCCGAGGATAAAAGCATGTGTCTTCTGCCTGTGCTGTCTCCCTTCCTGAGGCCTGGACCTACCCACTTCAGTCCCTGGGGCCCTGACTGTGACGGTGTCATCTCCTTGCTCTTCTCTCCCCCGCCTTCTCTGATCTGGTGCCCGGGGCCAGGAGCTCAGTACATTTTTCAGTGCAGTTACACATATTCTCTCCTTTCTCTGAAAAACTTACTCTCAGTAGAAATTGATAAACTCATTCACATTTTTAAAAAGGGAAGCTAAAAAACAAAACAAGAGGGCTGGGGTTGTGGCTCAGCAGTAGAGCGCTCGCCTAGCACATGCGGGGTGCTGGGTTCGATCCTTAGCACCACATAAAAATAAAATACGGTACTGTGTCCAACTACAACTAAAATAATATAGATATATGTTATATATAATATGTATATATTATATATTATTAAAATAATATATACTAAAATTATATATATATATATATATCAAGAGCACCAAAAAACCTTTGTTTGTGTGTATGTAAATCTATAATACTTCCAGATGGTGGGGGTATGCTGAAAGAGCTCACTATCTTTTTCATAAAGATCAAGTTCCTGAGGAGTCCTAAGGTTGGCAAATTTGAGGTCTTAGCAAAAATTGAGGAGTATGGAAAAATGAGTAGAAATGGCAAAAAAAAAAAAAAGTCCTGTCTAGGGGGTAGGTAACCCAGGCAACAAAATTTTAGAAAAACTTAACTTCTCAAACAAGTTTTTGCTCATGCAAAAACCTGCTTGCTGAGTTAATTCTTTTCTGAACCCACTTCTTCCCATTTTGGGGTGCATAGCTGGGTACAGTTGCCTCTTGTGGCAGACGTGCTTACAAGTTTTAGTTGTACAGCTGACACCTCTTTAAAAATTTTTGAACGGGTCCTTAATGGCTCGAAATGTAATATATTTTATGCATGCATTTTTCTCTAGCTTTGTCTACATAGGCCTTGGGGGAAAATGCTTATATATCCTTCTGACCTTTTAATAAATTTTGCTGGGCCAAGACACACACTTTTCTTTGCACCTACTTTTCCTTCCCTGTGTATCTTGAGATGTTGGGGTTGAAGGCATTCTCTTTGTTTGCATTATCTTCAATACCTACCAACATTTGTGTGTGTGCCTACATGTGTGTTGAGGGTGGGGCTGTGACAACAATGGTCTTTGTCTATTTTAAGATACCTATCTGTGTAGAATGAGAAATGTCAGTCTACAGATATGAAACCTGATTATCTTGAGATGTGTGAAAATTACTTGAACTACTTACATTGATATAGAGCACTATAATTTAAAAGCCAGTGTCACATACGGTGTGACATTTGACTTGACTAACTATAGCTCATTCTCTGGGATGGGTGTACATTCTGATTACTGTTCTTTTCTCCTTCCCTCCTTCAGTTCCTCCCTCCTTCTCATCTTCCTTTTTTCTTTATAATACAAATATGCATACATTGCAAATGCAAACTATGTTTAAGGCTAGAATTTATATTCTCAGTTGCTTAAGAAATTATTTAAAATGTTATGTTAGTTTTCTGTTACTGTAACAAATACCCAGGATAATTTACCTATTGAAAAAAAAAGACATTTTTGCTCACAGTTTTGGAATTTCAGTGCATGATTAATTGGCCCTATTGCTTTGGGTCTGTGGCAAAACATGGCAGGAAATGGGCAGAAGCACATAGTAGACCAAAACCTATCAACTCATGGCTGGGAACTAAATGAAGTAAAGAGGAAGAGACTGGGGTCGCACAATTCCCTTTGTGGTCATACCTTCAATGACTTAAAATTTCCTACTAGGTCCCATCTCTTTAAGTTTCCACCATCTTCCTTTGGTATGAAGCTGGGGACCAATGCTTTAGCATATGGGCCTTTAGTGGACACTCTGGAGTGTAACAGCTCTCATATAAACAATAAATGATATGACTGGTAAGAGTCCTGTGGATCAAATGGCATAGGTCTATCTGGAGAAAAGCAAGACCATTTCTACCAGTGAGAAAGAGGAAAGTCACAGAGAAGGTAGGATTTGAGCCAGGTCTTCAAACTTAAGTAGGGTTATTTTGTTTTTAGTTGATGAAATGCCTGAGAGAATATGTTAAAGCTAAGTACTGTTTAGTTCAATTCCCATCTGGGCAGAAAAAAAGAGTGGAGAAGGAAATATGTCTTATGAGAAGCATGATGAACAGAGAAGTGGGTGAGAGAGGGGCTGGAGACAGTACAGGGGACTGACTTAGATGTGAAGCAAGCTGGAAGAGTCCTGAGACACATCTTAATTATAGCGTGCATCACATCACATATCGGCATCTTGTTCAATGAGGGAGTGCCTATGATGGTAGTCCCATAGTATTATACCACCTACTGACAACATAGCTGTCTTAGCTTTTGTAAATACACTCTGCGATGTTTGCAGAATGTTGAAATCACCTCAAGATGCACTTTTTTAGAACATATTCCTATAGTATAGTGACACATGGTTGTACCTACCTTGAGGGAGACCCAGGTCACTTTAATGAAGTTTAAGCCTATTATGTTTTGGATTTGAGGTGGTTCTCCCGCCCCCCATAGCTCCTGTGTCAATGCAGGGATATTCAGAGGTGAAATGATAGGATTGTTGGAACTGTAACCTATTTAATTCATCCTTGTTTGAATGGCCTGACTGGGTGGTGACAGTAGGCAGAGGGTATGTGGCTAGAGGAGGTGGCCGCTCTGTGTGTGCCCTGGAAGGATGCTTCTCCTTCAGCCCTTTCATCTCTCTGCTCCCTGGTTGAAGTTCCATGAACTCCACAGGACTCCTGCCCTATGCTTCTGCCATGAGGTACTTCTTCTCCTTGTGCCAAGAGTACTGGAGTTGGCCACTTATGAAATGAGACGTCTGAAACTGATCTCCAAATAAATTTTTCCTTCTTTAAATTGTTGCTGTCAGATATTTTGGTCACAGGACAGAAAGCTGACTAAAACAAAGTTCAACTTCATTTTTCTTTCTTAGTGTATTTTAGAACTCATCTTCAGGACTTTCTTAAAAAAAAATCACTCCCTAGCTCAATGTTATCTGTGGTGAAATTATGTAATAATTCGTAGAAATTGAAATTTCGGCTTTCTTTCTAATATATTGTATCTGTTTGATTTGGGCTCTTTGAGGCTTGGAAATCATTTGGGGCACTGTGACCTAGCAGATGCACTGCTCCCACCAGCTGGTTCTTATAAGCCTTGCCTCTAGGTTAACATCAATCAGCTTGTCGATACCCTTCCGGTCACTGTTACTCTGTAAACTGCAAATGTCTAAGTAGACTTTCATTCAGCCCTCACTTCTCTGGAAGCCCAACATGTTGCAGAAATCATAGGCCTGTGTTTCTCTGATCTACATGTCTAGTGACTTCGAAGAACTAAAGGAGCTCCTTTGATTGGGTGTATTTTTTTTTATTCTTTTTAAAGCGTAACCAAGCCATCAGATTGACGATGCCATCATTGTGTTTACATATATCAAATACCCTGTCTAGTACTCTGAAATGTACAGATTTGCTCTCTCTTCTATATAAATAAGAATCTTGTCTTCAGTATTTAGGCATCTTTCTTTGTTCAGCACGATTTCTCAGACATCACTGAAGGTGGTAGTTATATCAAATACAGCAATAAAAGGTCTCCAGGATTTCCAGGTATCCAAGAACATGAAAGAGGTATTGGGCCTGTTACAATGCCTTTGAAGTTGCCTACATTCCTCTGTGAATGACCATTCATGGACCAGGTAGCATCCAAGGCTGTCCTGCATTCCCTTCCTGGGCTGTCCCTCTGCTTGTTACTAAGGAAACCAAGGGAAAGGAAGTGTGATTGGAGAAGTCACACCCTGGCAGGAATTTTTTAATAAATCCAGTAACTGTTTCCATGATGGCCTACAAGAAGGGGAGTCTGGAATCAATTTGTTAACTCTTTTCTTTGTCTCCCCCATTTGGTGGGCAGTTTTTCAGTAATTGTTGATGGAGGATTTGTCCTTGTGGGGCAGCTCTGCTGTAGGTCAGGATACCCTGAGGCAAATATGTGTCTCTGGAGAAACCAATGGATGCATGTCTTTTGGTGTCAGGTATATTAGCTATGAAATTAGCATTCTCCTTTGCTAATGATTGTTTCATCCAGCAAGTAGGTATGCCACACAGATCATCTGCGACCAAAATGATTCGACTTACAACTTACGTCTTTTTGACTTTATGATGGTGTGAAGTGATTTGCATTCAGTAGAAACCATTCTTGGAATTTTGAGTTTGGGTCTTTCCCTGAACTGGCAATATTTGGTCCATTGCTTTTTCATAATGCTGAGCAGCAGAGCTTCCGGTTGGCTCTGCTATCACAAGGTGAAACACTTGATGCTCTGCTGTGGGTTGTGTTGCTCAGTTAGGATGTTCGCCAGGTTAGGTGCATTAAAAGCATTTTCCACTTATGGTATTTTCAGTTATGATAGGGTCAGCTAGACCTGACCTCACCCTAAGCTGGGCAGCAGTTACATTTACATGAAGAACAGCTTTACCTGCCTGATGATTGTGTTTCATATTATTATCAGCCATCACTTTTGCTGATAAAAAAGAGGACTTGTAGACCTACCATATTATCCCATCATTGGGAAAAGCCCAAGGAATTTGTGCAAATACACCTCAATGGCAACCCTATTATTCCAAAATAATGAGATCATTTCTACTCGCTGGCCCCCCTTATTAAATGCCTCTCCCCTTTGCCTACTCTTCTGCACTCAGTTAAAGTGACTTTTCTTGGTGTGTGTCCTCTTTTGTTTAACCACCCGGAAATTGAAGTGCTTCAGGCACTTTTCATTCTTGCATAAACCCTTGGCTGCTTTCTCTTCCCAATATTTGGAAAAGTCAAGGTATTCTGTGAGCTGCCAAGCACACTGGGGTGGGAATTGGAAAACATTCTGGTCCATATTATTTCTCTCCACTATTTTCCAGCTTGCTGTGAACATATGAAACCCACCTCCTAAGCTTTGTAGAGGTTCCCCTTTGCACCCTCTCTCATCTGCCTTCAAAGAATTTAATCCCAAATCACCCTCTAATATGGATTAGATTAAAAAGCAACAACGTCAACCAACAGGCAGGGAAGCATATCATTTCCTTGGATGTGGCACTGAAAGCAGAGAAACTCGTCCAGACCTTTGTCATCCACTGATTGGCTGTTAGGTGAAGGGCTGAGACCTTCTTCCCCCCTTTTGATTTAATGGGAACAGGTCAAAGGGTCCTTGAAAAGTACACAACACTTCCAGTTTAAAATAGATCTTGGAAGACATTGAAAGAAGAAGGAAGAATGTGGGAATGCAATGGGACAGGGTTCTTTGATCCTAAATCCAGTCACAATTTTAATTAGCTGTACATAGATGACCAAAAAGAAGGGCAACCCCCACCTCCCACCGCTCCCAAGAAGGCCTCCTTATGAGAGATGGAAGTTCCAAGAAATGATGGAGTTGTCCTGTGTCCAAATGGATTCATGGTGAAGTTTAGGGAGATTCTGAATGTGGAGTTGTTCTTGTCTGTATGTATTCTGAATGAGTGAAATCGTTGGTATTTCAGAAAGTGTCTATAAAAGAGAGGGTATTATTAGCTGTGGGTTGTATGCCATGTGCATGACACCATGGGGAGAAGTGGCCTCCCTTTCCTGCCCCTCCTTCCTCTCCCCATTTCTCCCTCCAGGGCTCTGGATAAAGTCACTGGTGAGGATTGTGTAGACGAAGAGCTGGCAGAAGAATCCAGGAACTTTCTAACATCTGAAGATTGAGTCGAGATAGAGAGCTAGCAGAGGATTTTGAAAGTGGCAGCCGCTCGGGTAGAAAGGAAACAGAATGAGTGTGATGGAAGTCAAGAAACAAACAATGTGACCTTGCAATCTGTACACGTGGAAAAATGAGAATTCGTACACCATTTGAATCAAATGTATGATATGTCAAGATCATTGTATTGTCTTGAGTAACTAATAAAAAATAAAAAAAAATAAAAAAACACTTCTCAGATGGCAAATGGTGTCCAAACTGTTGAAAAGTTGAATGAGATGAGGTCACAAAGGTAACTGCTGGGTTTCACAAGAGGGAGACCTTCCATGAACTTGACAAGAGTGATCTCTGTGATGTGGTGGAGAGAAAGCTCTACTTGACGGACTTGACATAAAAGTGCTCAGTTACTCAAGAAGTCGGCCAGCTTACTGTGCACAATGATGAGAATTTTTAAATTCTTAATTTTTAAAAAAATAAATCTGATGCGGCCTCCTAGATCACTCCAGGACCCGAGATAGGATCTCTTGAGTTCTATTTCTACCTCTCACCTGCTGTGGGACTTGACATGAAGGAGCATGACCAAATCTCAAGTCCAAACTCTGAGGCACTGAGATTAGGTCCTGTAGAGTAAGTAAATTTGGGGGCAGGAAGGCACATCTGGTGTTGTGAGATTTTGTCCCACACATAAAGACAGGGTTTATGGAGGGATGTGGGAAGGAATTCCCACAAAGACCCATCATTGTAATTCCCTCGTTGTGATTTGTCCCAATTCTTTCATTTAAAAAAAAAAAAGGGTCTGGGCATGATGCCCCATTGCTACTCAGAATGCTGAACCATGAGGATCACAGGTTTGAGGCCAGCCTTGGCAATTTAGCAAGCCCCTGTCTCAAAAATAAAAAAAATAAAAATAAAAATGACTGGGGATGTGGCTCAAAGTTAGAGTACCACTGGGTTCAATCCCCCAGTATTGCAAACAAACAAAACCATTTTGGAGTACCCATTATTCATCACTGTTATAGATGACGTGGAGCTCAGGCAGTAAATAAACCTTTCAAAGCCCTTGTCTAAATAAATCACTAAATTCAAGAAAAATATCTGTATATATCCGTGTCTGCGTGCACAGGATGATAATGAGACAGGGCACTGGAGCAATAGTTTCCAATCTTTGATGCACTTTGGAACCACTTGTGTGTTTATCCCCCAGTCTTGCAGATTGAATCATTTTGTGTTGGAGGCAAGACCTAGATGTTGGTAATAATCTCCTCTAAGTGATTTCAATGTTCAATTTGGAAACTGGCATATAAAACAGAAGTTTTCTAAGTGTGTTCCCTGTGTAGAGTATCAGCATCATCTCAGAATTGTTGGAAATACGAAATGTCTGGGCCTACTGCTGCCTTGCTGAGTCAGGAACTCTGGAGATAGGTCCAGAAGTCTGCGTTACCAAAACCTCCTGGTGCTTCTTATGTGCACTGAGGTTTGTGAACCGCTACATTAGAGAAACCAACTTTCCCAAAGTCAAAAAGGAGGAGAGGTTGGGTACAGAGGTGTCACAAGAGCATAGCTATTTCTAAAACCGTGTGTATTTACTATGACCCAGTGCTATGAAGATAAAAAAAGACATATTCTTGTTCCTAAGGAACCTGTAATCCAGGCTGGAAAATACTAGCAAATAGGATAATTAGAAAAGTGTGAGCAGTGTAGGATGGTATTGTGTGTTGGTATCAGAGGTGACATCACAGAGACTATTTTTAAAACTGAGAGACTATTTTAAAAATCTAATGTAGCTTTTAAATTTCAAAGACAAGTTGACACACATAATATTCTACAGTCATATTTTCTTTCCCACAAAATTTCATAGACTTTCTTCCATTGTCTTCCAGTATTGCTTGTTAGAAAATTTTGAGCCTTTTTAGATTTGCTATGATAAAATATTGAGGTTGAGTAACTTGTAAAGAAAAGAGTTTTATTTAGCTCACAGTTTTGGAGGCTAAGATCAGATGATCTCATCAATTTGGTCAGATGGCATCATGGAGAGAGAGAGAGAGAGAGACAGAAAGAGAGAGAGATCATATGATGAGACAGGAAGTCAGAGAGTGGGGAGAGCCTGTGCTTACTCTTTTATAACAACCTGCTCTCACAAAAACTAACTCACTTTTCCAGATGGGCATTAATTTCTTCCTAGGGCAATGCTCTAATGATCTAATCACCTTACACTAAGCCCCACATCCGAAAGGTCCCAACCCTCAATGTTGTTATACTGGGAATCAAGCTTCCAACACTGAACTTCTGGGAGACACGTTCAAATCATATCCAAACTGCAGCAGTGCCAGAAGGAATTTTCCCCATTGTAGGTGTCTTCCTTTTTCTGCTGGGATATTGCAAGAAAATGTTTATTGTCCTTACAATTTAATCCACGTTCAACAATATGAACAGTATGTGTCTCATTGATTTTGTTTTCTGTGTAAAAGTGTGCTGTTTTCATCAGTAAATTAGATGGTTCAATCATTTCAGGGGAATCTTCATCTTGTACCCCATCTCTGATTTTTAAAAATCATTCCTAAAATAGTCCTAGCCTCTACAACTGTTAAATGTTGTTAGAAGTGCATGGCATGGGATATTATCATAGGCTGTAATTGATTTCTTAGCTAAGAGATTAGAAGCACTAGCAGTAAAAGAAAAAAAAAACAGATAAATTGGATGTGATCAAAATCAAATTTTTGTGATTTAAAGAACGTTTTCAAGAATGTGGAAAGACAGCTTGAGGAGAGAAATATTTGTAAATCATATATCTAAAAAGGGTCTAGAATTCAGAATATACAAAGAATTCACAGTTTAACAAAGAAAAGATAATTTAAAAATGGGAAAAGAATTTGAATAGACTTTTTTTTTCTAAGAAAGTATACAAATTACCAATAAGCATATGGATAGAGGCCCAACATCGTTGGTCAGATGCAAAATAAAACCACAATCAGGTATG
Source organism: Ictidomys tridecemlineatus (assembly GCF_052094955.1). Lineage (NCBI taxonomy): Eukaryota > Metazoa > Chordata > Mammalia > Rodentia > Sciuridae > Ictidomys > Ictidomys tridecemlineatus. The sequence goes on from NC_135484.1 coordinate 132,744,551, forward strand.
TTTTTTTTGCCCATCAGGAAGGTTATAATATAAAAGATGGACAAAAGCAAGGGTTGATGAGAATACAGGGTAATTGATACCCTCATACATGGCTGGTGGGAATGTAAACATAATACAACTCGTGAAAACTGTGGCTGTTCCTAGAAGTTAAACAGAATTCTACACCTGAGTGTAGAATTTCACTTTTCAAGAAAAGTGAAAGCAGATTTCTATACAAAAACGTATACATGAAGGTCCATAGCAGTGATATTCACAGTTGTCCCAAAGTGGAAACAACCCAAATGCCCATGACCTCCTGAAAAGATAATGTGGCAATTCCATGCAATGGAATATTAATAGACATAAATAGGGATGAAGTACTTATAAATGCCATACCAGGGATGAACCTCGAGAACATGCTACATGAAAGCAGACACATACACACACACACACACACACAAAATACATCTTGTATCCTAGTGTGCATATGAAAATTTAAGAATATGCAAATACATAGCAGAGTCAATAGATTATTGAGTACCTGGTGTTGGGGGGGTTAGGGGCCAGCCGTTGAGGGCACACGGAGAGTCATTTCTATTGGTAGAGGCTTCCTTTGTGGGGAGGAGGTGAGAAAAGTATCTGAAAATTGTAGTGATGATTGCCCAACTTTGAAAATATGTTAAAAGCTGTTGAATTACACATACTAAATTGGTGAATGTTATAGTGTGGGTTATATCTTAATAAAGATGTTAAAAACTTTGAGTATGGGTTGGGGTATATGTTATAAATGAGGCCCTGGATTTAATTCTCAGCCCTGAAAACAACAACAAAAACCCCCCGAAGACTGTATGTAGACTTCTGACCTATTTACTTCTAGTCAGTTCCTTGTGGTATTAATCACATCCAAAGGATAGTTCAAAAATTTCTCCAGAGTTTCATTTCTTGGCCTTCTTGTGCTATTGCTTGTGTTGTTTCTTGGGTCTGTCTGCATCTCCTTCTTGCTCTTTCTTTCTGTTTTGTTCTTGGAGCTCCCTGAAGTGACTGTGGAGGCCACACATCTTCCATCCATTGTTTGCCCTTAGTCATTTTACCAAAAGGGAAGTTTTTTTTTTTCTTTAAACCCCAACTGCTAATGCTTGAGATCTAGAAACATTTGCATTTTCCAGTCCTCTAAGTTTCCAGAGTTTTGGACTTTCTCTGTTCTCTTTTAAATCTGCTTGTTGCATGCTGGGCAAAATTTTCTACAGCCCATTTTTTTTTCTCGAAATGCCTTGATGAATGTAGCAAATTCATACCACTAACATCTCATTTTCCTTAGGCAACATTGCCTGTCATGTGTTATCACAGCAGTAGGTAGTTACCCCCAAAGTTTTTGCTACTGAGTAACATGGAACATTGTGCCAGTTTTGCCTCCTTTCTCAGTTTCCTTCCTGCTACTCAAAGCCTCATGTAGTATTTTAAATCTATGTGAAGGCAGCTCCCCTCTTTATAATCCAATTTCTGCATTAGAATAATTAATGCAGCCAATACCCAAACTAGAGATATAGGTGCTTAACGCAATGACATTTTTTTTTCTCTTTCACACAAAATCCTACCTGAGCTCCCCTGCAGAGGGCTTGTATCCAGGCAGTGACTGAGGGATCCAACTAATTTCATTTTGTGAGGAAACCTGTGGTCTCCCAGGCCATTCAGGTGAGGGATATAAGTAAAGTGAATGGAACATGTGTTCCTTATTGCCTCATCCCAGAAGGATCATCTATTGCTTATGTCCATAGTCCACTAACCAGAACCCATCATCTGACTGCAGTCTGACTTAAAGAAGGCTGAGAAAATCTAGGTCACTGGATGAATCTCATTGTCTTTGCAACAGATGAACTTGAAGCCTAGAGTGAATACCAGTGGGACAGAAAGGATGAAAAGAGACACTTTTTTTTTTTGTACTGGAGATTAAACTCAGGGGCATTCAACCACTTAGCCACATCCCCAGCCCTTTTTTGTGTGTATTTTATTTAGAGACAAGGTCTCACTGAGTTGCTTAGGGCCTCTCTAAATTGCTGAGGCTGGCTTATAAATTTATGATCCTCCTGCCTCAGCTTCCCCAGCTGCTGGGATTACAGGCATGCACCACCACACTGGGCTAAGAGAGGCTTCTTGTTGTTTAATAATAAGGGGAAAGAGGATCAGCTATTCCTCTCCTTGGTCTATACCCTAAGGACTTAAAAAAAAGCATACAACAGGGATACAGCCATATCAATGTTTATAGCAACACAATTCACTATAGCTAAACTATGGAACCCACCTAGATGCCATGCAGTAGATGAATGCATAAAAAATGTGGCATATATACACAATGGAATAATACTCAGCAATAAAGAGAATAAAATCGTGGCATTTGAAGGTAAATGGATGGGGTTAGAGAAGATAATGCTAAGTGAAGTTAGCCAATCCTCAAAAACCAAATGCCGGATGTTTTCTTTTATATAAGGAGGCTGATTCATAGTGGGATAGGGAGCAGGGGCATTGGAGGAATAGATGAACTCCAGATAGGGCAGAGGGGTTGGAGGGGAAGGCAGGGGGCATGGGGTAATTAATGATGGTGGAATGTGATGATCATTACTATCCAAAGTACATGTATGAAGATACAAATTGGTGTGAATATACTATGTACACAGAGATATGAAAAATTGTGCTTTATATATGTAATGAGAATTATAATGCATTCTGCTGTCATATATAAATAAAAAAAATTACATAAAAAAGATAAAAAATAAAATAAAAAATAAAAAAGGACTGGGGGTGTGGCTCAGTGGTTAAGTGCCCCGGAGTTCAATTCCTGGTACTACCTACCAACCAACCAACAAAACGAAACTCTAGGGAGGGGGGGTCCCCAAATGACATTGCAAGAAATCTAGGGTCACCCAAAGGTTAAAGGGCAGTGCTTTTGTGTTCTGCACATGCTTCAGAGTTAGAAAGATCTTCAGTTTTAACAAGGTAGCATCTGCCTGTAAAGGAGGCGGTTTATAGATAATGTTCTCCTTTGGCCCAAGGTGGAGTGAGCCCTGTTCTCCTCCAACCTGCTGACCATGTCTGTCTATCTGCCTACTCTAACAGGATCAGCCCAAACTCTACCCTTGACCTCATGCTATTTAATATTTGGGCAATTTCAATTATAAGTTATAAGAATGTTAGCTAGAGGAAGTGAGAAGACGTGTATTGTTGTTCACCTTTTCCTTACAGGGACAGAATAATTCTGGGGATCTCAGAGGATTGTGATGGGGACCCAGTGCACAGTAAACTCCTTAATGCTGTTTTGACTTGACAAAGAAAGGAACAGAGTGCAGAAAGGAACCATGCAGGCGTTTTCCAGGGGAGAGGGTCGAGAGATGTTGGTTTACTGAGGTCAATAAAATGTTTTTTCTTTTTTGATCTTTTGGTAAAGCAACATTTCCTGGACATTTCCCATGTTATTAGTTACACATTGCTTTTCAGCATAACCATTAAACATAGCCATCAGCTAATTGTACAACACTGCCTTAACCACATCCTTACTGTCAGCCATTCTCATTGTCACCAACTTTTATTTATTTCTTTGTGGTACTGGGATTGAACCCAGGCCCTTCCATGTGCTGGGCAAGTACTCCGTCACTGAGTTAAACCCACAGCCCTCTCTATTTTATTTTGAGGTCAGGTCTCTCTATGTTGCCCACGCTGGCCTCAAACTTGCGTTCTTCCTGCCTCAACCTCCTTAGTGGCTGTGACTTTTCTTTTTTTTTTTTAAGTTACTTTATTAAATATTTATTTTTTAGTTGTAGTTGGACACAGTACCTTTATTTTTTATTTGTTTTAATTAGTTACACATGGCAGTACAATGACCTTGACATATCATACATTTGAATCAGATTTATTCTTTCTTTTGTTATTTTTGAAGAGAGTTTTCCCTTTAAATTTTTGTTTTTTGAAAAAACTAAAAAGCAGAAATAGCACAGTTGGTTCCCATATTACATAAATGGATGTTTCTTAACATTTTTGCCCCCTTTGGCTTATTATTATAAATTGTGGGTATTATGGAAAGAAAAGTAATTTCTATACTGGTAAGTGCACTAGCAACATCAATCTACCAATACACCAGTCAGCTAGTTAATTCCTAGTCAGTTCCCCTCTGTGCTCAAGTTTTCAGGGATATAAAAAGATAATGGAATATGGTATCAATTGTGAAGAAACAAATAATCTAGCCAGAGAAGCATACTAACTCATAGGGAACCAATGTTAACTAGGAAGAGACTGTGAAAGTAGTAGAAATGCATTGTAGGCTGAAAGAATTATAGAATCAGAGTTTCAAAGAACCATACAAATTGTCCACCCTGCCTCCTTTTTTTTGGTAAATGAATGCTCTCTGAATCATTTCTAACTAAAGTGTTTCCAATGATGAGAACCCACTACTTAAAAATGTAGCCCATTCTGTGTTTCAGAGAGCTCTGTATGCCAGCCTGTTCTTCTTATACTCAACTAAAATGGGTTCACTCCTGCTAGTACTGTGTACTATCATTGAGTGGAGTTTGTAAGCACAAGACTATAGGCTGGGTGTCAGGGGCACCCTGAGATGCTACTCAACTCTCCTTCCTCCAGCTGGAGGTTCTGAATTTATCTTATTGCTTTTCAGACTTGGGTTTTTAATCTGAAGACTCTGGGCAATAGAGGAGCAAACCAACTTTCTGGGTTGGATAGAACTTGATCTACTAAGGTAGCCATGTTGCCACCCTCTGGCCACATTGAGTGTCCATCTCCAGCTTCTACAAAAGGGACCAACAGATTGCCTTGCTCATTGTCCTCTATACTTCTCTTGGTATGAGTCAATGGGAAGCCAGAGGTAAGCAAAGTTTCAGGATTTGAAATGGAGCCTGAACTACCTGAATGCTACAGCTAAGATTTTCTATTACCGCCAGTGGGATAAAGAGGCAGCTAGTGCCTTTGTACTACCCCCTTTATTCATAGCTCCCCATGTCAGATGATAGGCAGGTACTTTAACGGTGATCACTGGGCTTGTGGGAGAAAAAACTAGTGCCCCTTCAAATGATAACATTCCTTTGATGTTGTTTTTGTATTCTATTCGTTTCAGATAGTACCTTCCAAATAAAAAAAGGACACAGCCTAATAGCCAAGGCACCGTGACTCACTCTTCTTAGGTGACCTAGAGGAAGCTTTGCTGATTATCATATTAAAGTCTCCACCCAGAGGAATTCCCAACTGCCTTTTTTTTCTGAACATGAGATAATTACTCACTGAGCATGCTCAGGAATGTGCCCTCCTCCGCCTACAATGACTGGTCTTTCCTAGGTGCACATGTATTCATTTCCCAAATAAAAGCCCCTTGCTTTCTTTGTTCAAGAAGACACACACTTGAGAATCATCTGCAGGATTCTCCTTACTTGTTTCAAGTAATAAACCTCTCTTCACTCTTCTATCTTCTGCTTGCCTTTGGTGACACCCACAGCCAAAGTCTTACTACCCAGGTCTGCCACAGACCTCCATGAGTGGTCTTCATCCTGGTTCACATTCCTTTCCACAAGGACTCCGGGGTCACCACCCCATCTTCTTTCCTGACTCCATTTCCCTTTGTTCCCAATTCCAGAAACCAGAAGCAAGTTTCTCATGGCACTAAGGAAGCTTAGGCTTCAGGAGCTCTGGCGTCCATGTGTCCTGTCCAAGGTTGGTCTTCTCTTTCAGGGCAACAGAAAGGAAGAAGTGATGTCAACTGGCTGCCAGAGGGCCTTGAACAAGAGCATTTGAATGGCGTAAACTCTTTTCTCCACCATTATAATCTATCCATTACATATTCCCTCACCACCCCCCCCCGTTCTCCTCTCTCTCTCTCTCTCTCTCTCTCTCTCTCTCTCTCTTTATCAAAATCACCTGGTTGGAGCTAACTCCAGTTTAACATGCACCATCTAGCTCAAAATAGCTGGAGAACATTCAGTCATGTGTATAGGTCTCATTTAAATTTATGACTGCTGGTCTCGGGGGAGCCCTTAAGCTGCCTGGTGGTCCATCTACACTCCTTGTCCCCTCTCTAGCTCACTTTCCTGAATTCTTTCATATCTTCTCCACTTTCCTCCAGCCTCCACTACCTCCTCTCCATTCTCTCTCAACTGCTTTCCATTTCACAAAAAAAGCATAAAAGCACGCAGAAAACCCCTTTTACGTATTCCCACAAGCAATTAATTCACCTACTGGCCTACACCCACTCCTTTCTTGCACACCTTCTTGTTGGTGACCATGGATAAATTTTCCCTTCATCAGTGAAAGCAGGACACCTTCTCTTATTTACTAGCAGATAGCTCCCAGCTATCTTTCTCTACCTTTCTATACCTTTGCTCTCCATCCCTACCCCAACTGCGTTGTTCACATAAGGATACAAATAAGCTATTGTATCTTCCAGCATAAAACTCCTTTCTCTGTACCCCTATCATACAAAGCCAGCCAAGGTGGTCTGGTTCCCAAATACCTGGTGACAGTTTAATCTCAAGGCCTATGTTTCTTCCAAGAGGGGAAGGTCCTTTGATTCTTTAATCAAATGACAAGTAAGACAAAGATAGTTTCTTAGTGTTTATTTGCAATGCACATGAAAGTCCAATAAGCAAAAATAAGCAAAAGGAATATGTGAAAATGGACACAAAAATGGGTAAAAGAAAAATCACAAACTGATCGTAACAAACTAAACACCAAGCATCCGAGTAAAAAATTGTCCAAATGTCTGGGAGACCAGTCCCTTCAAGGTGGCAATTGTATTGGTCCAGAATGCCATTAAGCTGCTAACAATGAAGTCAAAAGTTCACTCAGATGAGATCCCAAGCAGGGAAGTCACAGCAAGATGTGTCTCAAATGGCAACCTGAAGGCACTGGTATTTATTGTCCCAGAAGGTGTATTACCTTAGTTTCCAGGTGTCAACTTTAGGGAGAAAATTCCCAGGCATCAGCTACCTCATTTGCATATCTGTGCCCACTTGTCAAAGTGGCTGTTAACCAATTGTCAAGGTGATTGTCAGTCGGCCACTCAGCTAAGTCACAGCTTGCATTGTCAGAGAAAGCTCAAAATGGAGTTAATACATAGTCACATCAGTCATAATCAAACTATTGGTTCACTCAGATTTGCCAGAATAACAAAAAGCAAAACACAAATCCACATTCTACTTAGCTGAGCTCTTTACACTGTCTTTATCAAGTACACCAAAGACCAGTGAGTCTAATTCAGTGGTCAAATCCAAGCCTACGTTTTTTTTTTTTTTATAGTTAGTGATGTTTGATGCAGTTGAGCCCTCATCTTTATTGGAATATTTGCTTTGCTAAGTTTCCAGTAGAAGTTTTTCCTTCCCTCCCTCCCTCTTTCTTTCCTTTCTCCCTCCCCGCCCCCTTTCTTTTTCTTTTTAAATTTTTTGTTTATCCAGGGCTGGAGATGGACTAGGAAGACCTTAGGTGCATTAGCAACATCTCTAACTCCCTAATGTCTTTTTGTATGCTAATGAGTTGAACTTACCTGGCAGCTCCTAGGCACCCTCAGAGCAGTAAAAGTGAAAGAAGACAGTCCTATGTCATTTATAAGAGCTTTTAAACACCTGAGCACTGAGTTAATGTAGTGATTTTTGAAAAATCCCTAGATAACTGCAAGGTGTGGTTTGAGGGTGGGGCTTAAGTGCCAAGGTAACTGATGCAGTGCTCAGAGGACTGCAACTTTCAGCCTAACCCCTCCCTCTCCAAACTCAAGGAAGGGGAGAGCTGAAGGTTACGTTGATCATCAATGGCAAATGCTTAATCAATCATGACTATGTAGTGAGCTCCCATAGAACCCCCAAAAGACTGTGTTTGAGTTTCCTCATATCTGAACATGTGGACGTTTCTGGAGGGTAGAGAATCAAAGAGGGCATAGAAACTCTGTGCCAGTTCACAGAACCATGGATCTCTTCATCTGTATTCTTTGTACAAATATCCTTTATAATGAACTAGTAAACTTATGTGTTTGCCCAAGTTCTGTAAGGTGCTCTAGCAAATTAACTGAACCTAGAGAGCTGGGGCTTGGAACTGGCATCTAAAGTAGGGGTGGGATTGGGGAAGTTGGTCTTGGTGTCTGATCCCTCACAGTGGGATCTGATATTATCTCCTGGTGGACAGCATAAGAACAGAATTAGATTAGAGGATATCCAGCTGGTGTCTGCAGCTGCAGCACTGCTTCCTTGGTGAGTGGAGACCCCCACCCCTGACCTGTCATGCATCATGTGTCAGAAGAGTGTTATTGAATAAGAGTATAGGAGGAGCTGAGTTTGAGTTCATTTTTTCCCTCCTGTATCACCAGAAAAATTATCTTGGATAATGCAGCCTCAGCCTCCTAGTTTTTTGCACCGGCATTCTTAGAGACATTTCTTGATTTTTATCTCACTCCACAATAATTTCATGAAAAATTATGTTGGCTTTATTTTTATTTATTTATTTATTTATTTATTTATTTATTTATTTATTTATTCTTTTAATCCTTTAGAATTATAAATTGCATAGCTCTCACTCCTTCACCATATTCTGAATTTGGGAGTTTGGAGTTACCTTCTCACTTAGTCCATTGCTTCTGTTTTTCTAATCTTGCCTTTCATCCCGTAGTCTTTTTTCAATTACAGCATCCAGTGATCCTTTAAATATGCAAATTAGATTCTGTCACTCTGTGGCTTAAAAGCTTTGAAGGCTTCTCATCTCTAAAACAGAAAATGCAAGTGCCCCAGTGTCTGTCTGGAGTTGGAAACCCATTGCCTCTCCAACCTTCTAAGGCTGCATACACTGCTCTGCTCCTAGGGTCCAGTGTGGGCTTCTTCACTGCTCCTGGGACATCCCAGGATCACTCCTGCCTCAGGGCCTTTGTACTGTATTCCTTCTGCTTGGAATCCTCCTCATATCTCCCTCTGTCATCTCCACCCAATCTCTGCTCAAATGTTACCTTGTCAGTGGGGCCTTGCTTGGTCATCTTTCTGAAACTGCAACCCTCTACTCTGGGTCCCATTACCTTCCTCGACTGATCTTCCTCCTTTTTTTTTTTTTTCCCAGAACAATTTTATCTCTTGCACACTATGTTTTGTACTTCTTTTATTTCCTCCCAGTGGAAATGTGGGCTGTGGCTTTGTTTTGTACTTTATGCCCAGTGCCTAGGAGAGTACTACAGAACTGGTGCTTAAAAAACAAAACAAAACAAAAAAAGGTTTTGAATAAATGGATGAATGGGGGGGGGTTAGTGCTAAAATGAAGGGATTAGTGGAGATTCCATGGTAAGCCAAACTCCGAAGTGCTAGAAGCAGTAGATCCAGGGAATAGAGAAGCGGAGAGGAAGAGAGTAGAAGTAGAAAAAGAGCAGAAATACAGGCAGGGAGCAGCTGCACTGCCTGGATGGCAGCTGTCTACATCGGGGACAAGTCCTCAAGTCACCGCAGCTGATACCAGACCTTGAGACAATGTGGTATTCTGAATGACATTTCTCCCTCTCTGACTTTTGAGGTTTCTTATCTCCCTTAGTTTCTTACGTGTATCATGTTTGATAGTGAAAATGATGTATTATTTTTCTCCAAAATAATTAAAATAGGGAATGATTGCACTCACTGTTTATGTTGTGACTGGAATGTTAAAAATCAAAGACATTAAAAAAATGGATTAACTTAAAGCAGAAGGAATTTCATGTTTTTGCAACTACTGTTACTTAAAAGCACACATAACTCTCATCAGAATATTTTTGAAAGATTTGGCCTGTTAATGCTAAGAGACACTTATCCTAAAAAGACTGGAGAAATGATAGAAAGTCTGTCTATAAGTTTGCCATTTGCAGAGTGGAATACAGTAGAATAGCCATGCTACTGCCTCCTAATGGTGGGTGGAAGTATCACAACAATTTATCCCAAATGCCATTGGTTTTTTTCTTTTCTTTTTAAACATAGGCAGAACATCCATTTTCATTTACGGCAATTAACCCATGTCTCAAAAATCAGTGGAAACATTGCTATAATATTAGGTAAATAATACCTGCTAATGATTTGTAAAGTAAATCAGTAACAAGGTTACTAAATGGGATTTTTTTTCATTTCACCTTGAATACATAATATTCTAGAAATCAAAGAGAGAAGCAAAAATCTAGTAGCTAATATAGAATAAGAACACAAACAACTTTCACAGTGGCCACGCCTATGACATTTTAGAAATATAATAAGACACTTGGGGAATTTACTAACCATTGAAATGGTGATACATAAAAGTAATTGGTAACAAGTATAGATAGATCAACACATTTCTTGCTATAGAGTAATAAAATGAACTGAATGATATTGAGGGCCAAAGCCCTCTTGATATTTATTTTACATCCTAAAAGAAAATACAAAAGAATAATAGTAGTAGTAGTAGGAGGAGGAGGAGGAGGAGGAAGAAGAGGAGAGGTTGAATCCACTGTGTGCTAGTTTAAATTTAGGATCACACTGCAGTGATATAGCACATTGTGCAGATTTTGTGTGAAGTCATTCTTTCTAATTATAGGAAGAAATACTAAAAGAAAGAATCTCTAATGAAAGTGATGTTCATGTTGAAGAAAAATGGTGGATGAATGAAGATGGAGTGAAATTATTAACAAACAAATTATTAACAAACCCGGGTAATCCTGGCTGGGCTTTTTAAGATCTCAGCTCTGTTGGAGGATACACTGTCATTCCAGGCAGGCTAAAGCCAGCTGTAAGTTTCAGATGTGACTCTCCATATGTGATTTAAGAGATTCAGAAGAAGGAGTGGAACAGGTGGGTGCAAGCCTTGGCTGTTGGCATGGCCCTGACAGGAGGAAGGAGGCGGTCTTCTAGCTCAAGCTGAGTGGTCACAGCTTCACGGAATGCTGAATGTTCAGACACAGCGGTGAAATCCCTGAAATATGTGGAATTAGCAATGCCCCAAACTCCATGGAGAGTGACTCATTTTTTTGAAGATAGTAATGGCTCAGTATCCAATACAGAGAAGCCAGCCATGAGGAAACAGAACCATCTGGATTCCAGCAGGAAGAGTGGATTTCTAGGAGGATGGTTTCTCTGCTTGTTATTGTTATGGTGCTAGAGAATAGAACCCTGTCGACTCACATGAGAGGCAAATGCTCTGTAACTGAGCTGCACAGTCTGTTCTCTCTGTTTTTGAAGATGAGGGTTTTCTCGTCTTCTGGAACAAAAATTAAAATTTTATGATATTTAAAAAGTTCTATTACATATGTAGTAATGATAGCTATTGAAATATCCATTTTTATTGGAACACACCATTTTTATTCTCTTTCCCTACTTGTTTAATACTAATACAAGAGTTCTATTTGCTTTTAATTGTGAAGAAGTATGACATTATTATTTCCTTTAACATTGTTTTTTTTCTATTTCTATTCTTTGTCAATTTTTAAATTTGTTTTCATAAATTATAACGACTTATCTAGGAATTAATTCAAAGTTTGGTTTTGCTGCTTGTTTGTAAAAGTTTTTACTGCTATGTTTACCATTCACATTTCGTATTAGAAAAAATAACTATTTTATAATGTGGCTTCTTTGTTCCTAATGTTCACTAATGTTATTTGCTCTTATAGTGCCTGTGTATGGTGTGAGACTTAATTTTCCAGTGAATATAATTTTTTTTGAAGGGTAGGGAGAGGACACTGAGGATTCAACCCAGAGGTGCCTTGGCACTGATCTACATTCCCAGACCTTTTAATTTATTTTTTAAAACTTAAAAAAAAAGTTACAGGGCTTTGCTAGGTTGTTGAGGGTCTTGCTAAATTTCTTGAGCTGGCCTCAAAATTGTGATCCTCCTGCCTCAGCCTCTCCAGTTGCTGGTGGATTACAGGCATGTGCCACCATGCCTAGTGAATATATAAATTGATATATACTAATGTTAGCCACTATACTTTTACTTTAGCTTTGTGATTTGGCATTTTCCTTTTAGAGTTAGTATATTATACTCATTTCTAGGACTTTAAAATCAATTTTAATACAGGTCTTTTTCAAAATGCTTTTTTTTAATTGGGGAGTTTTGTAATATATTTGTACATTTTGCATTAAAGATAATTATGATGCTTACAGTAAGTAATTAATAACTGGGGTACTATAAGAGTGTTGATTTCCTGCAAACTGGAATCATCAAGCCAGTGCAAGCATAAATACATTGAATCATATTTATCTTAATGTAATTTTTTTTATCTTGATGTAGTTCGTTTCACAAAGAGATTGGTAAGAGAATTTGAGGAATTATGAACATTTTGTCTCTATTATGGTTGCTATAAAAGTTCAAAACATTAATTTAGTAGCAAATTCTATATTTTAATTTCTGAACTCTTCTTTCTATTTTTCCAAGGAAAAAATAATCAGTATTTTAACAAATTTAGGGAAAGAAGAAATAACACCAATAGCTGATTTCAAATTTTCTGTTTGTTAAGATTTCTAAGGAAATCTCAAATTTCTTGCATTAATATTGTGTGTTTATTGTTTCTTGCTGCCTTAGAAAATAATCTAAGCAAAACTCACGTGCTCACCTTTCAAGATGAACAAATGTTAATGTATTAAAATATCTTCCTCAGATCATACTTTGTATAAAATAAATAAAGAATTATCAGCAAAGTCAAAGTCTCTTTTGTATCCCTTTTTTACTAACCTATTATAATTGGAGAGGAGAAAGGTTGGCTGCAAAGCCCCTGTTTGCTTTTGTAACTCCCAAATGGAACCATTGAAGGCACTGCAGAATATCAATTATGCTAGAAACTGTCACTCATGTGGTCTCCACTTTAACTTTGCAGATGTTGGGGGAAAACAAAAATCCAAACATGGATGAGTGAGGCCTAGGACCATCCAAAGTTCTGATATGCTTTAAGTTTGACCCAAGTATTTGGATTCAGATCATTTTTCTGACCACTCCCTTCTGAGAGTTATTCAGGTTCCTCAGAAATCCCATGTGGATGTCAGCCAGGACCAGAACTGGTATGTCTCCATCAGAATTATTGTGTTTAGCAATTTAAGTCTTGAGATGACGTAGTGAGCCACCTTCATTGTACAGATGGGGAAACTGAGGACCAGAGAGTAGTAGAAATGTTTTTAGGATATATGGCTAATTTATGGATGAGCAAGTCTCTTCCTTTTTCTTCCATCTCTCTAGTGCTTAAGCTATTTTCTAATACACTTGAACCAGAGCCAGCCAATTTTAATTTTCATGAAATTTCAAAATCATGCTCTTTATAGTAGCTTTAAAGTGGAAGTAAAACTGAAAAAAAATGTTTTCTTTTGTCTGCTGTCAAATAGGACTTGAGTTCTAAAAGGGAAAGTTACTTTAAATAGCAAAAAGTATTCTTGGGTATGAAATTTTTTCCCCAAATAAGTGTTATGTGATTAAATAGTTAATAGAGCAAAACCTCTCAGTTATCTTGGACTGCCTATAAAATGCTCTTAGGGATGAAAAAAGTTATTTGTGTAGAAAGTAACGGAACACTCAATGACAGAAAAGCAATTTGTCCATTTTGCTAGTTCTAGAGTGTCCCTAATGCCAATGGAGAAGTGTTTTCATGGAGGTCTTCTAAGAGAATCCCATGGATGTCTTCAGCTTATCATTATAGTAGCTTTAAACTATGGCCTTCACAGGCAGGGGAACAGCAGTCCCCAAGGGCTCTCACAATGTCAGGAGAGGACATGCAAGGTCTCATTTAATTTTCATAATAACCTTAAATGTGTATATTATTTAGCAGACTTGTGAGCATTTAAGAGACAAGAAATTAAGGAGAGATTTCCTTTAAAATGGCTCCTTCTCAATAGGTTATACCCTTTGATACTTTGGTTTCTGTGCTATGGATTTGGAAATACTTTGTGTTAAGGATCAATTTGGGCTATTCCTTCTAATTTTACCATCTGATTATGTGACATAGTTGGAATAAATGGGTTCAGAATAGAACGTGCATAATCGTGTATATGCTGAGTGACTATTTCATCTGTAAAAAGGGACAGTGACTTTTTTTTCCTTTTTGAGATGAGTTCTTTTTTTTTTTTGGAAGGTTAATTTTGCTTTATGAAAAATTAAGTTGGGAATATAAAATTCAAACACATTTTGGGAATAACAAAATTCAAATACATTTTGTTTTAAAGTGGACATGTCGTGTGAGGTATGACAAGAAGACTTCCCAGGTCTACCAGCTATTTTGAGATGAGTTCTTGAAGGCATAAGTTGCCCTGGAAATCCTGGGCTCAAGTCATCCTCCTCCTAAGCCTCCTGAGTGGCTGGGACTCTAGGTGTGTGCCACTATTCCCTGTTGTCAATGACATTTTGATTGCTGTGGAGATTAGAGTTAATATGTAAAAAGCATTCTGCAAAGAGGCAGTCATAAATAGCCTGCCAATAAATGGTGGCTGTTACTGTTATTAAGCCCAGAGTAATACGAAGTAGGCATGGAAAGATGTACGCATGGTGGAAATCATGGCTAGAGTATCAGTCCCTAGATCCAGAAAATTTTGGCCTAATTCTTTACAAAATTGCACTGTTTCCCACTCAGCCACCATTTTTGCCCATGTTCTCTCTCTCTCTCTCTCTCTCTCTCTCTCTCTCTCTCTCTCTCTCTCTCTCTCTCAATAATTGAGTGGGACCTATGGATGGGATTTTTTCCCTTTGACTTTTGCATTACTTCCTTGAGAATTATGCTACTGCCCAAAACGTGTTATTGCAGCTCTTAACTTACTGTGTCATGTTCTGTCTTTCCTGTGGCTCACAGGGGAAGCACTGACTTGCTTTCACTGAGGGCTGAAGTAGAAGTTTCAGCTCATTTCTGTTTCTCTAGAAAATAAATTGCAACCAGAAAGGGTTGGGGTTCCCAGGGAAATCAAGTACAATCTCACTTAGAAAAACCAGAAATGTTGTAGTATTTGAAACAACATCGATTTAACCAACAGCCTTTCGTTGGAAATACGACCAATCCTTCTTTCACTAGAGGCTTAGTAGCAGAATGACAGGGAGACAATGATTTGTCTTCATTTTGGAAAAGAGGTGATTTGCTATGTTAATAAGCAATGTGTCCATTTACAGTATTTTACTTTCTTGGATAGGGAAATAAATGATAAAAAAATCTATTTTCATGCATTGCAGTAAATTTACCTGTTTGTTTCTCAACCAGGGTGGTGGGGGTGGAGGTGGGGGCAGAAATCACAATAAAAATCCAAAATAACGATGATACAAAATTATTCATATTTGGTTTTTGGGATTTTTTTTTTTTTTTTGCACTTGCATGTCAATACACACCTGAAGTTCTGTCTGAAATGTCACTTCTTACCAAATAAAAAAGCCTCGTCGTAAAGCTAGGGACCAAACAGGACAAGCTCAGGAGCTAAGCTCAACTTCTCCATCCTGTCTCGCTCCAAAAGCTCCAGCCGCCCACACGGAGACAACATCTTCTTTCAGACTGACGCTAACCAAGCAGAACTGCCCGTCTCACTTTCCTCTCTTGCAAACATTCCCACCTCAGCTTCAGAGGAAAAAGGGAAGAATAAACAGACTGTGAGATGCAAACAAAGAACTAACATAAACGGAGAGGACGCTGGGAATAAAAACGCAGAAGCAAGATTCGCTCCAGGTATTCCGTGACAGCCGCAGGAGAGGTGTCACGGGATGGTTGACTATTGGAAACATGAGTTTCATTTTCGAACCACTACATCACCCTTAGAAAACATCCCTGTGGGGTGTTTTCGTGCTGCACACAGGTTTTAACGAGCTCGAACACGTGTATCATAAACGTTAGCTCTTTGACATTCAATTTCAACCTAGCTTTTTAAATGGCATTAGTGGTAACTAATGCAATTTTTTCTCACCTCAGTTTTTTGGCATTTCATTTATATAGTTTTACCATTTAAAAATGAAGTTTTTTTTTTTTTATCTCATAGAATCTAAGAGTTGCAGTTTGGAAGATTTTTATGGTTAACATTTATTTAAATATTTTGGTTTTTATTCACATTCCCTTTCTCATTCACATACTTTGATTTTGTAATAGAATTTATTCTTCACTCTCTCTCTCTTTTTTTTTTTTTTTTAAATCAGAATTTACTTTAGAGTATCCCAGGACCCTAGCTTTTGGTTATATGTTGCTTATTTTTTTTAATGGTATTTATAAATTATTTTGTTACTTTTAATGAAGTTGAAATAAATTGTTAGTTTTTGTACACATATGCATAATAAATACATATATTCATATGATTCATCTGTATATAGATAGGAAGAAGTCTGAAGTATACTCATTATCTGAAATGTAGAACATAAAGGTGACAGTAAGATTTTTCTGGGTTTAGATCTTGTAATAACTGGGCATATATTTACTTATTTTTAAGCTGGGGATCAAACCCAGGGCCTAGTATATGCCAAGAACAATGCTCTATCACTAAGCTATACCCTCACTCCCCAATAACTGGATTTTTTCACAAATTAGTTGCAGATTTGATAGATACCTGTTGGAAGATGCTGCATGTTTTTTTTTTGTGATGGTGACTTTATTTCTTTTTCTCTATCAGGATAATTCCTCTGCTTTGAACTCTGTAGAACAGCAAAGGTGATCCCCTGGGTGGGGCCCCAGATTGAGATGGCCCAGTGAAGGCTAGTAAGTCTTGAAGGCGAAAGTCCAATTTTAAGAGAAGGTGATAAGGTTTGCCTGTGGATGACATCTTCTGTCTTCTGGTGAGCAACTGCCCAGCCCTGAGGAGTTTTCTTTCTCAAGGGTCCTTTCTACGTTTCTTTTTTTTTTTTTTTTTTTTTCCCATTTTATCTATCTGGTAAGGGGAATGCAGGGAAGCAAAATCTCTGGAGGTCCCTCAAAGAACCCATTTTTTTTTTTTTTTGTATATCGTTAGGGCCCACCCACCTGGTGCTAGAGAGAGTAAAGAGAAAAAGAATGAAACTTTGAGAGCAGAGCTTTGCATTTTATCGGGAGCTAAAAAATAGCTTTTTTTTTTTTTTAAAGTACAATTCTAATGGCACATAAGGCTTTTTAATCCATCTGAGATAAATTTTAAGTATTTATAGAGGATTTCCATGATATATCACATTCACACATTTCATTGGTTCAGGACAAAATGCAAAAAATGTCTTTTGCATAAAATAGAAGATTTAATCATGATGATGACCGTGTTAGGAATTTCTCCCATTACCCCTGGGAATACAGCCTCCCAGAGTGGAGACATGCCTCTTACTGCCATCTGTTTCAGTGTCCCCATTTAGATGCTTCTAGTGATGGATTCCTGTCTGTGACGTAGAAGCAGGTAACAAATCTTGACTGATAGTAGATGGAAGCCATAACCATAAAACCCCAGTGCAGATACAAGAGACTCTCGCTGTGTCTGGCTGTGCCTCATTACCTTGTCAGTGTCAGGATGTGGCTCCAGATTTCCTGCTGCAATGAAATTATATTGGGGCTATCACTGGAGTACACGGCCAGGCCGGCCAGGCACAGGGAGGGCAACTGTAGCTCAGAGTGGCACGTTCCAGCCAGATGTGCCCGCCCCAGTCTGTTTCCTCTAAATTTGCTGTACCCAAAGACTCACTCCTACCTGTTTCTAACAGTTCCTTTGCTTTAAGAAAATGTGCATGGAGACTGCTCTTAATTTGGCTGCTTTGTCCCCAACAGCCTTTTGTCTTGTCTTGCTAACCTCTGCATCATGGGAGCTGATGAGCAGAAGGCTCAGGTTTCAGCCGAACATGTGTTTCACTGTATTGAAATGTGCACTGCCTAATAGAGTAAACACCAATATATCTGAGGGCCAGCAGACTGAATTAACTGATTAGTATCAAAGAGTGCCGGAGCCGTAAACAGTAATTGGATGTTTTTCTGAGAAAAGATAGAACTGCTTTAAGACAAGGTTTTTCCTTCTCATTAGCCCCTTCTACCAGAAATCATCACATAACATCGCCAGGCCAAGAGAATAAATTGTTCCTTAATTTAAAAATTTAAAAAATGCATTTATTTGTTTTTGCTGTGCTGGAGTTAGACTCTGGGGCCACGCATGCTAGACAAACACTCTACCACTGAGTTACACTCCCAGGCCTGCTATATGAATTTTTAATTCTTTTTCTTTCACAGGAAAAATGGGCTGAACTCTCATCTTACAAATTGTAATAAATAAATACTTATAAAATGTTGTTTCCCTTTGACTTTTTGGCAAACTAAAAAGATCCAATGCCCCAGAAATAAAAGTCATCTCCAATTAAATGAAGGTTTAAGAAAACAATTTTTAAAAAATGAAGGAAGCTAATAGGCCATGTAGGTTTGAAATATATGGGGAATTAAATTAAGCTGCTTTAATTAAGAAACAAAGCTTGGATAATCTTTCAGGCAAAGATACATAATAAAGACAAAGAGGGAAACCTATCCAGCATTATTTTCTATATTAAAATGTGTATTGTTCTAAAAAGTTATATACAGCAGCGAGTATTAAGACACGCTTTAAATATGGTAATAATCAATTTAAGTATGCTCCTCACATTCCAGTTGTTCTTTTGCCATGTAAGTCCTGAAAAGATTAATTCCCTCTCTGATGCTGATGAAGACTGATTACGTTATCTCTTTATTCTTACCTATAACAAATGATGAGATCCTTAAATTCCAAGTTCTGTGATGTGCTTTCTGATACTTATTATGTCTAGTTAAACTTCAGAAGTCAAAGCTTAACCTTCATGTAGATTCAATGCAAAGTTCCTCTCCAGTTGTGCTTTGCATATATAAGTATATGCAATAACTGTATTTTGCAAAGAAATAATTTATTATCTAACATATATATTTCTCTTTTAATATTTTGTTAAAAACATACAAAAGTACAAGAGTGCAATTTGCATTCTGAAGTAAAAATGTTTATTTCTTACGCATGAATTGACTTAAAAGATTTTTTTTCACTAGGAGGTACATGGATATATTTTTAATCTTCATAAAACAGGTTTAAATACTCCATGTAAACTTACCCAGGAAATTCAAATAATAATTCAATAACTGAAGAGCTAATGAAATGCACTCATTCATCTACCTTAAATTGCTTTTGATGTTATTTCTTCTTCTTCTCCTTTGTGTTTTTTAAAACCAGGAAAGAAATTCAGAATGATTTTTACTAAATCAAACATTCACTTCAGAAGATTTCTAAAACTTTCTGCAAGATTTAAACCATTTCTGGAGACAAGAGTTTTGAAAAATGGTTAGTACATACTGAGATTTTTAAGTCTAGATTTTTGAAACACTAGTTCTAAGATTATGATGTTTTGTTAATAAATCAGGAATAATTTTAACATTTATGAAGGTGAAGCATTATTTTATTATATTATAAAGAGTATAGAAAGTATTTATAGATTTATTTTCTTTCACTATCTCTTTAATTTTAAACTAAAAAAAGGGAGATTTAAGGAAAAGAAAAATATTTAGCAAATATTACAGTTTCAATTCTAAAAGCACTTAAAATGGAGAAGTACCTCAAAGAGCAATATATACATTAAATAACTGTACTAAAATGATCTTCTTAAGGTTTTAAGCACCAGGGGAACTTAATTGTTCTTTATACTTGTTTTGTATTTTTATTATCTTTTCTGTTTTTAATAGTAGCCGTCACACATTATCTTAGTAAAATTTTCATCTCCTGTGTGTTTTATTTTTTTTAAAAAGTAATGAAGAACTTTCAGTTTTTATGTTTTTGTTAGGATTGAAATGAAATACTGGAAGATTAAGCATTTTCCTTGTGAAACATGTTAAGAAAGCAACGCTTTTGGATGGAGATTTAATAACAGATTTGGGACTAGCTGGAAGGTTTATAATTCTAAGAAAAGAATAAGATACTTACCCAGAACAGCCAAATTTAAATTACATTTTATACCAATTAATAGTTATGTGCTCTGTTCATTATTTTAAGATTTAAAACAAGAATAGAGTTCCAAGGGTTGA